>NC_091640.1:61328161-61979978 GCF_027580195.1 Bos mutus
CACCACAGTTCAAAATTATCAATTCTTTGGCGCTCAGCTTTCTTTATCCAGCGCTCACATCCATACATGACTACTGGAAAAGCCATAGCTTTGACTAGACAAACGTTTGTCAGCAAAGTAATATCTGCTTTTTAATATGCTGTCTAGTTTTGTCATAGTTTTTCTTCCAAGGAGCAAACATCTTTTAATTTCATGGCCATGGTCACCACCTACAGTGATTTTAGAGCCCAAGAAAGTAAAGTCTCTCACTGTTTCCATTGTTTCCCCATCTGTATCCCTTGAAATAGTGGGACTGGATGCCATGATCTTCATTTTTTCAATGTTGAGTTTTAAGCCAGCTTCTTCACCCTCCTCTTTCACTTTCACTGCTTTGTCCACAAAGGTCCGTCTGGTCAAGGCTATGGTTTTTCCAATAGTCATGTATGGATGTGAGAATTGGACTATAAACAAAGCTGAGCACCGAAGAACTGATGCTTTTGAACTGTGGTGTTGGAGAAGATGGAGAAGGCAATGGCACCCCACTCCAGTACTCTTGCCTGGAAAATCCCATGGACGGAGGAGCATGGAAGGCTGCAGTCCATGGGGTCGCTGAGGGTCAGACACGGCTGAGCGACTTCACTTTCATTTTTCACTTTCGTGCATTGGAGAAGGAAATGGCAACCTACTCCAGTGTTCTTGCCTGGAGAATCCCGGGGATGGGGGAGCCTGGTGAACTGCCATCTGTGGGGTCACACAGAGTTGGACACGACTGAAGTGACTTAGCAGCAGGTGGAGAAGACTCTTGAGAGTCCCTTGAACTGCAAGGAGATCCAACCAGTCCATCCTAAAGGAGATCAGTCCTGGGTGTTCACTGGAAGGACTGATGTTGAAGCAGAAACTCCAATACTTTGGCCACCTGATGTGAAGAGCTGACTCATTTGAAAAGACCCTGATATTGGGAAAGGTTGAAGGCAGGAGGAGAAGGGGACAACAGAGGATGAGACAGTTGGATGGCATCACCGACTCAATGGACATGAGTTTGGGTAAATTCTGGGAGTTGGTGATGGACAGGGAGGCCTAGTGTGCTGCAGTCCACGGGGTCGCAAAGAGTTGGACACAACTGAGCAACTGAACTGAACTTTCACTTTCATCAAGAGACTCTTTAATTCTTCTTCACTTTCTGCCATAAGGGTGGTGTCGTCTACATATCTGAAGTTACTGATATTTCTCCCAGCAATCTTGATTCCAGCTTTCACTTCATCCAGCCTGGCATTTCACATGATGTACTTTGCATATAAGTTAAATAAGCAAGGTGACAATATACAGCCTTGAGGTACTCCCTTCCCAATTTGGAACCAGTCTGTTGTTCTATGTCCAGTTCTAACTGTTGCTTCCTGACCTGCATACAGATTTCTCGAGAGGCAGGTAAGGTGGTCTGGTATTCCCATCTCTTTCAGAATTTTCCAGTTTGTTGTGATCCACAGAGTCAAAGTCTTTAGCATAGTCAATGAAGCAGAAGTAGATGTTTTTCTGGAACTCTCTTGCTTTTTCTATAATCCAGCAGATGTTTTCAATTTGATCTTTGGTTCCTCTGCCTTTTCTAAATCCAGCTTGAACATCTGGGAATTCTCCACTCATTGTTGAAGCCTGGCTTGGAGAATTTCAAGACACTATTTTGCTAGTGTCTGAGATGAGTGCAGTTGTGCGGTAGTGGGAGCATTCTTTGGCATTGCCTTTCTTTGGGATTGGAATGAAAAGTGACCTTTTCCAGTCCTGTGGCCCCTGCTGAGTTTTCCAGCTCCACTGGTTATCCAGACACAAGATTTGTGACTGTGTTTTCTAGTGTGCCTCCCAGATGCTGTCAGTTCGTCTTGGGCACCAGTCTCACTCTCTGGCCCTTACTTTTTCTTCTCACTGCTGCTCTTGCCTCCTCTCTGCGCTGTCTGCTACCATTGTACAGCCTCTCATAGGCTCACTCAGAACCTTAGTTCTCTAACTCAAGATACTTAGGCTCTCATTTCTGGTTTCAGGCCCCTAGCCTGTGCATCCCTTGAGGATGGGGCTCTAAGTCTGGTTCTGTCCAGAGTGCAGTCCTCCAGCATGTGCTAGCAAACCAACTGTTTGCAACTTGTTTTAAACAAAGAGATACATATAGTAATTGATACTTAATATCTTGGAAACATTCACCATTGCCACAATATTCACGTAGACCCACGTAAGCAGACGCACCTCGTAAAGGGAGCAGATTAGGTTGGGTGTTGGCGAACTCAACGTGGCGAGCCGCATGTGTGGTGCGCTGTGTCCTAGTGTGTGCCTGTCCTTTTGTGAGCGATCAGAGGTTTGGAAAATAGGTCCTTCCTCCTAGGTAACTAGAGGAGCACTACTCTCATTTATACAGCCTTAGTCTCTGTAGTGAAAAGGGGTTAGTCGCTCAGCTGTGTCCAAGTCTTTGCCACCCCATGGACTGTAGCCCACCAGGCTCCTCTGTCCATGGGATTCTCCAGGCAGGAAGACTGGAGGAGGTTGCCATGCCCTTCTGCAGGACATTTTCCAGACGCAGGGGTCGGACCTGGGCCTCCTGCACAGCAGGCAGACTCTTTGCCGTCTGAGCTGCCAGGGAAGCGTGTGTCCGTGAACCCGCAGTGTTGGCGCACAGCAGGCCCAGTGCTTGATAAATGGTGAGGACCTGCCCAGCTCGTGTCCGTGTTCTCACTCCTCTCACTCGGTGTGCGCTCCTGAGGGGCCCCTGCGCACACACGTGAACCTCAGCCCGAGAGTCTGAAGGCCATTCAGCTCCTCCTCATGGACTCCTTGCTTCTCCCATTTATGTCCAATGAACTCTGACTGCTCTTGGGGTTCAGATGAGATCCTTCCTCTCCCATAGCATCTTTTTTTGACCATTCTGTATGTTTTATACATCATTTATGACATTGGTCAGTCTTCCCTGGTAGCTCCATCAGTAAAGAATCTGCCTGCCAATGCAGGAGACACAGGAGACACGGGTTTGATCCCTGGGTGGGGAAGGTCCCCTGGAGAAAGAAATGACAACCCACTGCAGTATTTCTGCCTGGGAAATCCCATGGACAGAAGAGCCTGGTGGGCTACAGTCCATGGGGTCACGAAAGAGTTGGACATGACTTATCGACTAAACCACCACCATGACACTGATCACAGACTTGGATCCTCTTGGCTTCATATTTTAAAGCATGTGTGGTTTGAATTACCAAATCTGTCGGCATGCCCCTTATCTTATTCGTCTCTTACTGACACACAGCCTGGGGTCGTGGTTGTCCCGTCTCCGTGGCCCCTCTCATGTGCATAATACTGGCACATGCGTCCCCCTCATTGCTCAGCGCTGTGTGGGACAAGGAAGGTGTCAGCCCCAGTGTCCAGGTTAGAATGAGACTTCCTGGAGGCTTAGGTGATGGCTCAAGGTCATATGTGTAAAGTGTTCATCAGCAGACTGGAACTAGAACATTTTCTCACTGCGGACCTACACACAATAAATGCTCAATGAGTATTGATGAAATAAATAAGATGCCTCTGTTAACTGAGGAGATTATTAGAAAGGAGTTTTCACAACATTTTGCTTCTTTGAAAGCTCATCTGAAGTAGTCATATTATTATGTGAGCCTGAAACCTTTTGATATTTGCATCCTGATAAGACTTGACAATTTAAAGTGAATAGTGGCAATGACCTCCCTGTCATTGTAAATTTTATTTTGTCTCATTAAGTCAGCCGTGTATTTGTGTTGGTGTTAATACAGTGCAGGGTTGGGGGTGGGCTGAGATTAGTGCATCATGAAGGTGATTTAAAGCATAGACTCGGGAGAACACAGGACAGTTTTCAGTTCCTGTCGTCTCTTGTATCCAAAAGGAGATTTGGGTTTAGATGAAAGAACTGACTTATTGGAAAAGACCCTGATGCTGGGAAAGATTGAAGGCAGATGGAGAAGGGGACGACAGAGGATGAGATGGTTGGATGGCATCACTGACTCGATGGACATGAGTTTGAGTGAGCTCTGGGAGTTGGTGATGGACAGGGAGGCCTGTGTGTTGCAGTCCATGGGGTCACAAAGAGTTGGACACGACTGAGTGACTACACTAAAGTGGTTCTGTGTACATATTCTAGTAATCTAGTGAGCATTTGGAGATAGGCCAATCACTGAGTTGAAGCCAGTTTTTTAATCTTACAACCTGGAACAGAAAAGAGAAGGAGCAAAAAAAATAATTTTAAATCTCGGGGACATTTGAAGAAGCCACATGCTGTCCTTGTGGCTTGACAAATCCTAGCTCTTGCTGTCTTGTCCTTCATCCTTGTGTTCCAATGGCTTTATGATACTGCTATTAGAAGTTTAGTTCAGTTCTCTCATTTTATTTTTTTTAGATTTATTTTTTAAATTTAAAAAAATTAGTTACTCTCATTTTATTTTTTCCAAGGGCTGGAAACCACTGCAGAGAATACTTGACTTTTTTCTAAGTTCCTTCTCTCATATTAGTGCTCTTGTAACCAAGTGCATGATCTCAGCACTCTGTTGGCTTTGTAAGGAGAAGTAGGAGGTTCTGCTGTTTGTTTGTACAGGAGCTGGGCGTAGCCTAGCAAACTAGGACTGTAGAGTTCATCTGTTTTTCTCCACTTTGAAGCTAGATGTGTTTTTGCATTGATTCCTAGTCCCCTTACCACTAGCTTATCTCCCTGGCGCCTTGTCCATGGCAGCGTTAGTCCGTGAGCTCACCAGTGTTTATGACCCAGGCTCTGCCAGGTTTTCCTTGCGCCCTGAACGCGTTGGGCCCCATCGCGATCCTTTGTTCTGTGAGTTCACAGTGAGTCCTACATGCCAAATATCAGTATGTCCTGCGCTTTGCTTTTTCAAGCAGTATTTTAAAGATGGAGATGGTTTTGGTAATTAATCCTTGGTCTGGAACCAGCTATGGAAATTCAGATAGGCTCACACACATGTTTCTGGTGCATAGGTGGTCCCCATTCTTTTTTTTTTTTTTTTCCCCAAGCTCACCTGTTAGCTTGTCCTTTATGGCTGCTCATCTACCTGCTCACTTATCCCCTCTCCTTCCTTCAATACCCAGTGTAGCTGCGTGTGCTTAGCAGGGTTTCCTGGGTTTTGTTTCTTGTATTCTTTCAACCAGATTCTTAGAAATAAATGTTTAAATGATTTTCCCCCCTTGAAATGAATTAAGATAAAAATCAATATGCATGCTTCTCTTCCAGTCTATTAATGGTCTAAATTGCATTTCAGAATATAGTTTCAAAGTTAAGACCTCATGGAGTTGTAGCTGGAAGTAGCCAGGGGACCTAGCTAGTGAAGGGAGAGCAGACACCGAGAGTAGAGAGGTCAGGGAGCGTGGGCAGTGAGGCTCGAGGCCTTCCTGGTGCTCACATCAGGGGTGGCTTGTGTTGACAGCACTGCCTTTGACTGCAGTTTCTGTTTATGTCCTTTTCCTCTCAAGACTGAACGTAATTAGGAACCTAATAGCGGACGGAGTGGACTTTCTCCCTCACGTCACTCAGCTCGATCTGCGAGACAACAAGCTTGAGGGTCTGGATGCTGTGGTTTTCACCAACCTTGAAGTTTTACACTGTGAAAGGAATCAGCTGGTGACGTTAAACGCCTGTGGCTGCTTCCTCAAAGCTCTCTATGCCTCTTCTAACGGTACGTGACGGAGCCCACATCAGAGCTCCTTACTTGGTTCCCAGATTCATTCAGCGCACCATCTTCCTCCTGGCTTTGACTCTTCTTTCCTCGTTTAGTAAAATAGAGCCAACTTTTGCTAAGGTGGAAATCATGAAAGAGTGCTGTTTGGTATTTAAAGCAATCAAAAGGAAGGGCTTATAGTTCCTGACTTGTTTTTCTCATATTGTGACATTTAAATAAGTTATTCCCACTGGTGATTGGCTCTTCGGCTTGAAGAGCAGATGTGGGGGTGGGGGCGGGCGATGGGAAGTGAACTGTTTATTGGGCCACTTGTGAAGATAGTGAATCTGGAGAGTGAAAGTGGAAGGTAGATCTATTATGGATGCCATACAAGGCCTCAGATTTCCTGCTCCACCAACAGAGGACCTCACCGCAAGAGAAACCTACATTATATACCACAGGGCCATCCCAAACCAAGAGCGTTATTCATTTAATAAGGTTGCCTCCTTAGACTTCGGAGATCATGGCAGTTCTAAAAAAGAAAAGGTCATATGGGCACATGTTTGGTGGAGTGAAGATTTCTATCCCTTCCCGTCAGACAGCTGCATGGAGGCGAGTATTTACTGCTGCACGCTGAACAGACGTTTACCAAGCACTTGTCTTCTGTGTCGTGTAGCGCAGGAGTACTAAAGGAGAGGAGTTCTTTCTTTCCTTTTTCTTTTTTTGGTTTTAATGAATTTACTGTCATTTCAGTGGAGAAATAAACCAAACCTCAGATAACTGCAAGTCACCAAAGGGTTATAGGATTTGGCTAGTCTGGAGACATGAAATAGGTGTTGAAGAGGAAAGAATCTGAATGTGGTTCATTTGGTAGATGAGCAGAAGGGAATTCTGCTCTCATAGGTTCCTGCTGGGAAGTGTTAAGATGTACTTATGGGATGCATGGCTTGGAGTCAGATGGTGAAACTTTGAAGCTGATACAGTAAGCTGTAGAGATCCAGTGGAAATTTTTAGTGGAAGAGGCAAGTAATGAAAATGAAGCTGTAAGACTATTAACGTGAAAGCAGAGTCCAGAGCACCCAGATGGGACAAGAGTGGGGTAATCCACCTTTCCACCAATCCAGGTCATTGCAGTGGTTTCCTGTGAGTTAGTAGGGATTTGCAGTTGGGACTACAGATGTCGATGTAGGACGTCTGCTCAGAGGTGGTACCTGAAACGATGGAAGTAAGGTAACCAGAGAAGAGACCTGGTGCCAAAAGTAGACTTCCAGAACCATCACAGTTAGCTGGGGCCAGATTAGGAAGCCAAGAGAAGCTGAGCCTCTGAAACACTTGGTAAGTGTTTAGAGAAAGCAGAAGGGCATCTCGAGACTACTGCATCTGAGAAGCAGAGCCCTTGGTGTCACTTTGCATACAGTTTTGAGGAAGGCTTCCAGATTTCAGTAGAGGGAGTCCTTTCTGATCCTCAGGAGTGCTATTCCAGTGAATAGCACAGAGTGAAAAAGGCACAAGCCAGGACGCATTTGATTATATGCAAGGAACCCTGAATGTTTAAAAAAAGCAATGATATTCATACAGTTAATCTTCCAGATAAAATGTAGGCTGTATAAAAGAGGAGTGTCACAGCGAGTAGATGGGGAGAGGTAGGAAAGCAGAGTGAGTGATTTATTTCAGTGTCTGACTAAGACCTTGTGACTGAATTAGAAGGTCTGTGTACTTCCCTGTGGTTTAGAAACAAATGGATATATTGTGCTTCCCAGCCTAAACAAACAATGGAGAATGAAGCACAGGAATGATTCTACACATGAAAAGAGTCTCTGTGTCACTTGAATGGTGATGTGTTTGGTTTTGTTTTTTTCCTGCTTCCTAGAGCTTGTCCAGCTTGACGTTTGCCCAGTTCCGAATTATCTGTCCTACATGGATGTCTCAAGGTAAGAAGCCAATTCCTGGAGCACTCTAGGGTCTGTGTGAAAATTATCTAGATAATTCTGTCTAAACCTGAGCATAAGAACTTTTTATATAAAATAGGTAACTAATGAGAACCTCCTGTATAGCACAGGGAACTCTACTCAGCGCTCTGTGGTGACCTTCATAGGAAGGAAATCCAAAACAGAGGGGATACGTGTATACAAATAGCTGATTCACCTTGCTGCACAATGGAAAGACCCTGTAAAGCCCACAGCACGTTGTGGAACAGCTACAGCTGTGTGAGTCGCCCAGGTGCCTCCGACTCCTGCAGCCCCACGGACTGTAGCCCACCAGGCTCCTCTGTCATGGGGATTCTCCAGGGATGGCCATTCCCTTCTCCTGGGGATCTTCCTGACCCAGGGATCAGGTCTTCAGCTTTGCAGGCAGCTTCTTTACTGTCTGAGCCACCAGGGAAGCCCTGCTTCTATATCTTAAAACAACTATGCTCCAATAAAAATTAATTTTGAAAAAAGAATTTTTTCTATATCTTAAAGATAAACAATGCAAATTAATATCCAGTAGTGTTGAATACTTACCCTCCGAAAATGCGTGGGGCTGTCAGTCTGTGTAAGTTGCAGCACAGGAGTCGTAGTGTCACGTGGACACCGATGTGAACACCGGGTTTGCACTTGAAAGATGAGTCAGTTGAGGGTTGTATGGCTGGAAGGCCCAGTACTTCTGTAATTGTATCAGCTGTATTTTCATGTTTTTCCCTGAAATGATGTTAAGTTCATTAAAAATATATTTTGTGCTCTGTCTCTTTTATTTTCCCCCCCTTTTTGTACATATCTACTTACTGCTGCTCCTGCTGTTTAGTGGCTAAGTCATGCCCAACTCTGTGACCCCCATGGACTGTAGCCCACCAGGCTCTTCTCTCTGCCCGTGGGATTCCCCAGGCAAGAATACTGGAGTGGGTGGCCATTTCCTTCTCCAGGGATCTTCCCGCCCCGGGGCTTGAACCTGTGTCTCCTGCTTTGGCAGGCAGGTTCTTTACCACTGCGCCCCCAGGGAAGCCCCAACTCTCCTACTTGGAGCCCTTAAACAGTGGTGACTGGCACTGCCAGAGTGGGGTTTCCGCACAGCCTGCTCACTCTTCTTAGCTCACAAGTGCACAAGCTCACCTCCTCACCTTGTATGCAAATTCACTACTGCCGTGTGTCATATCTACTTGGGTTTCCACAAATATTGTAGTAGACTTTTTCCTGAAGGCCTGAAGCATGTATTGGAGCAAATTAGACTTTCATAATCTCCACACACTAAATTGAAACTCACTTTTAACGTAATTCCAAACATAATAATCCAAACTTTGCTGAATGACCACAGTACATAGGAGTATGTGGCCTCTCAGTGTGACAGGTAACTCATTTCAGTGCATAATCTGGTATAGCTGCTGTGTAATTTGCCAGATGCAGAATTTAGTCATAAAAGCACAAACCTAGGTATTTTAATAACATCCTCAATCATACTATGTAAGAACATGTCAGAATTTAGCTGATGTGGGAATGATTGCAATTACAGCTTTGAATTTATAAAATCCTTTATGCGTGATTCTTCATACACTTCCTAGTAAATTCATGTCAGTTTTCTGTTTAATGAACTTGTGAGTCTGACGCTACTCAAGTTCTTTTTATGTTATCAGCCTTGAGCAGTGTTATCTCCAGCGCTGAAACACGAGCGCAGGACTGGGGTCTGCACGTACGGGTGCATGGAAATGTCTTGCATAGATTTACTCTAGGGAATTAGCCGTAGAGTGAACCTAGTTTTCTTTTATTTAAAAGATGTAATTGCTAATTGGTTCCCATTGAAGCCCTCAAGTGAAACTGAATCGGAAACTTGTGTTGTGCTAGTCTCTGAATTCTGTCCTTAAATGCTGTTCACCTTTTTTTTTTTTTTTTTTAATAAGAAAAATTCTCATGTTCAGAGCCTGTTCTGTAACATGCTCTGCCTAATCCACCTCCCAAACTGTAGGACTTTTTCTCTTAGAAAACCCTCTGCGTCTGACCCCTCACATAGCTCTGGGTATTTCGCCCTCCTCTCTGTGAGTATGTTTTCCAAAGGAACTGAGCTCTTACTCGTTATGGTGTTTACTAGGTTCTTAGAGTGCCTCAGGGTCAAAGTTCCTGGCTCTTTTATCACTTAGAGTAGTTTTGTTATTTAGTGTTTGCTTATGCTGAAGGGTACTTTCACTTGCCTACCTTAATGAGATGTTTTAGAGGTAGACGCGCGCGGCCGCGTGTGTGTGTGTGTGTGTGAGAAAGAGAGAGTGTGCGCTTAGTCACTCAGTCGTGTCCGACTCTGCAACCCCATGGACTGTGGTCTGCCAGGCTCCTCCATTCATGGAGTTCTCCAGGCGAGAACCCTGGAGTGGGCTGCCACGCCCTCCTCGACTGCTACACAATAAAGTAATTCAGTGTGTCAGTCGGTAGACCTTCAAAGCCAGAGCAATATGTACCTATACAAACACTAAACGAAAAATAATGCCTTGTTTTCTATATTTTAATTGAGAAGTTGATATAATAGCAAAAAATTTTATTCTACTAAAATCCTTGTTCCAAGCCTCATACTTTTCACAGACTTGTTCATCTGTTTTTAAAGAATGTTTACATACTGTTTTAGATTTTTTTGTGCCTAGTCATTTCACATATTTTAAAAAGAAGATAAAAAGCTAACCATCCATGACTAAGGAGACATTCAAATGCAGTAATAGATTTATCAAAAAAGTGGTCAATCATTTAACAGTTAACATTACCATTGGTTTAGTTTCTTGTTCCAGGACTCGTGGCTGCTGTCCAGTGCGTAAGTGGCTGTTTCGGCCACTGAGCCTGAGTCTCAGGGTCGGTGTGCGTTTTCATCGCCACCGTTGCTGTTTCCACATCGCTGAGCCCGAGTCTCAGGGTCGGTGTGCGTTTTCATCGCCACCGTTGCTGTTTCCACGTCGCTGAGCCCGAGTCTCAGGGTCGGTGTGCGTTTTCATCGCCACCGTTGCTGTTTCCACGTCGCTGAGCCCGAGTCTCAGGGTCGGTGTGCGTTTTCATCGCCACCGTTGCTGTTTCCACGTCGCTGAGCCCGAGTCTCAGGGTCGGCGTGCGTTTTCATCGCCACCGTTTCTTGCCTTGTCGGTGGCAGTGGTCTCAGGGTGCCTTCTGAGGCCCTGGGGAAACTTCATATAAACGGTAAAAATGCAGATTGGAAAACAAAGCTATTATGCCATTTGACTCTTTAACTGCAGGTGTGTAAATATGTGTTTATTGGTTTTCCAATGGAAGACATCTTCTCCCTAAACTTACATGGGTTTATAGACATTTTGGGACAATAACTCTGGAAACCAGACTTTTTTAGACTTTGGAGATAATACAAATGACGTTACTGTGTTCTTGCCTGCTTTTTCTTCATTTCTTATTCCTTATCACATCCTGCTTCAGGTTAAAGTGACTGCACATATCTTCTTGATTTATATTCACTGTAATTGAGTATTTCCTTTGAAGTTTTATTTGTTGTATGTAATTATTTTGACTTGTGAACCATGTTTTGAGCCACATTCCAACCAAAGAAGAAACTGTATATTCTTACATTTAGGAACTGTTTAGAAAACGTACCTGAGTGGGTCTGTGAAAGCCGAAAGCTAGAAGTTTTGGATATTGGCCATAATCAAATATGTGAACTTCCTGCACGGTGAGTATTAAGCACAGATTAAGTTAGAGAATCTCAAATAAGATGAACAATGGAAAAAATTGCTGGTTCAGTGTTTAATTTGTTGTTATGAACCCCTGAAAGAGTTTCCTTTCAAACCTTATTTCGCATCTCTTACCTCTCGTGGGACCGTTAAGGAGTAGTATTTCGTCATGTAGTGACAGGTTGACTGAAGCTTTGACTGCTAGCCAGACGTGGCAAAGCTGTGTGGAGGCTGACGCTCGGTGGGGCTTCTCAAATAAGCCAAAGAAATGTCCAGAGACTCCGCAGATGATACGGCTGGTTCACCTCGGTAATCTTAATCCTTTCTCAAATAAGCCAAAGAAATGTCCAGAGACTGCGCAGATGATACGGCTGGTTCACCTCGGTAATCTTAGTCCTTTAAGAATCTTTACTTTCTGTCTGTTGTCTCAACGTGTCTGTCTTCTCATAGAAGAAATCTGAGAAGAATTTAATTTAAAAACTAAATTTCCATTTTTAATTCCTGGAAAGCTGTTACTTTTACTTTGTTTCTCAGCCTTATATTATACCTGGAAGTTGAGTCCATTTGAAAATGCTGAGTTTTATGCTCAGTGAGCTTAGGTGAACCAGCGCAGAGCCCGTCACCATTATCAAAAGGACTTTGGATGGCAGTGTGTGTGTGTGTGTGTGTGTGTGTGTGTGTGTGGGACGTGGAGAGAGAGACCCTTTTAGAAGATAGCAAAAATGACAAAAGGTGACTACTGACGAGGAAAAGTAATTTGTTAAAAACAAGTCTTTTCCTGTTGTCTTTCCATCTGCTTCTCTCTGCCCCCCTCTGGCCTCCCTGATTGAGACGCGCAGCCTGTTGGGGTTTGAGGCCCCTATGTCACCGCAGACTGTGACAAACATGTAAATACACCAGCAGTCATGTGGATACAGGATAACTGATCTCTTACCCAGTTTGCCTGACTTAATTAATCTTTGATTTGCTCTGCACTAGTACAGGATTTGGGGGATCTAAACAAATGCTTATTCAAAGCAAATCCAGATGCTCTATTGCTGTAAACTGTAAGCAGCGTGTGCTTTTGTGTGTGTTTAACACAGGGGACAGTAACAGTACATATTGCTTGCTCATTTAATAGTGGTGTTTAGTTGCAAACTTTGTATCAGCCCTGTCGTTGATCTAATATCCAGGCCAAGACCGCGATTCATTAGAAACTGACTGCATTCAAGCTTTGTTTGTCTAAGTGATGTGTGTGAAAGGGTTTGACAAAACAGAGATTAATGTTTAGAACCAGAGATGGATTGAAAAGAAAAGAAGCTATTGACTCTTCATCCAAAAGAATCAAACAGATTCTGCCATTAGCATGCACATTTATTCTGTAGTCGACAAATCTATTTTCTTACATGGAAAATGAAGAGAAAGATTGTGTTACCTTCCTTCAGCTATCCTTCTATTTAAGGGTAAAGTGTGTATGTATATGTGTGTCTGTGTGTGTGAGAGAGACAGATAACCCTGTCCTCTGTGGACCAAATCCAGAGTTGCCGGTAGAGTGAGCGTCCCAGAGGCCGGCCCTGCGGCAACTCCGAAGACCATCCTGGACGCCTTGTCTTGTCCTCCAGCCTCTAAACCTGCAGAGGCAGGCGTGTCCTTAATGGTGGCCCCCGGTGTCACCAAATGACAGGTTGGTAGCATCTTTGTGAGCAAAGATTCTCATTTTGATAAAGTGAATAAAGTTATGGCTGTAAATTAGAGTGACTGTAAGAACGTTTGAGTGAGTGAGGTCAAGATGATGGAAAGCAGGAGGCAGCTGAGGAAGTCTCGTTCTTCGACGTCGGTGTGAGTGAGCTCTCGCTTCAAGTGACCCGACGTGAATCACAGCCTCGCTTCCCCAAGTCCCCAGGCTTCTGTGTTTAATGCAGGACGCGCTTTATTCTCTACAACTGTTGCTATCTCGAGTGATCATAAAGCAGATTTCGCTTTGATGAACACAAACTCATCATTTATTGCAGTTTTGATAACCCATTGAAGAAACTGTCACGCTTCCCAACAGCTCGTTTAAGGCTCAGAAGAAAATGCTGCAGTGAGCCCTTCTGTTCTCTTTAGAAGGGAGTCTGCTTTGGTCCAGGATGAAATCAATGAGAAAATAAAAGTAATCAGATTCAAGGAAGTAAAGAAAGGAACGAATAATTACTGTGAAATGCAGCTGAGGAAAATGTAGCGTTTTTTCAGTGGGCATTGGTAAAAGTTTATTTGGACAAAAGCACCCTCATTGAATGTTGGTCCTGTAGGTGAAAATTGCTCAGCTGTGTTTCTTCAGAGTCTTTTGTGGGCAGAAGCGGCCTGTGCTCTGGGCGGCCCTGGGCGCAGACCTTGAGTGGGAGCGGGTGGCCTCCCAGTCTCCTCGTGAGGCTGACAAGATGAGGCCGCTGCCTTCAGCGTCTTCGTGAAGCTCATTTTTCCTTTTCACAGAGTAGAGCTGCTTTGTTAAATAGTCCTTTTCATAGTTTTTCCCACCCTCTTTTTTTTTGAAGTATGGAAAGCATTGAAATATGAACAGCTCAAACTTTGAGCTTATCTTAAAATGAATTTGCAATTGCTCTGGCGCATTTAGGTTTCTTGGCGAGGTGATTTTCAGTCTTCTCCTGCTGTGTTCGTTTTTAAGCCTTCACCCCAGGTGAGCCCTCAGTAAGCCGCCTTCTCTCTCTGCCCCTGTTCACACAGCCTGTTTTGCAACAGTAGTCTCCGGAAACTGCTGGCAGGACACAACCGGATGGCCAGGCTTCCTGAGAGTCTGGAAAGGACCTCCGTGGAGGTCTTGGATGTGCAACACAACCAGCTCCTGGAGCTGCCGCCCAGCCTCCTGATGAAGGCCGACAGGTAAAGCCGCGGGTTTGCTCTGCTTGTTCACTGACTTGTGAAATGCCTCTTTGTTAGCAGGCTTGTCTCAGCTGTGTTAGTCACTCAGTCATGTCCAACGCTTTGCGACCCCATGAACTGCAGCCCACCAGGCTCCTCTATCCGTGGAATTTTCTAGGCAAGAATACTGGAGTGGGTTGCCATTGCCTTCTCCAGGGGATCTTCCTGGGTCGAACCTGGGTCTCCTGCATTGCAGGCAGATTCTTTAGCATCTGAGCCACCAGGGAAGCCCAGCCTTGTCTTAGGTGATCTCAGGCCATCTCAAGTGAAATTTGTGACTATCTGAGGCTTCCCTGGTGGCTCAGACGGAAAAGAATCCACCTGCAAGGCAGGAGACCCTGTTTTGATCCCTGGGTTGGGAAGATCCCCTGGATAAGGGAATGGCTATCCACTCCTTATGACTATCTGTCTGCATTTGTGAAGAAAATGGTATTGCCAGCCACTTCCCTCACCATTTTGTGGAGATAGAGGCAGGAATATCTTAGAGAATCTTCCTTAATTTTGATTCCTTAAGTACGGTGATCCGTGCGTAAACAAGGCTGTGCTGGGGGCGGGGTGTGATAGCAGGATGAGAAGTTTGCCCCCTGGTCAAAACCCTGCAGGTCACTCGCACTTAAAGGAATCATCTCAGGAGTCTCCCTTCTTGTCTCCACATATTTAGGACTTTGGGCAACAGAGATATTTTCCAGAGTTTTTACTTTCTCTTTTTTTTAAATTGTTCTCATCTTTACCACAGTTTCCCCTCACATTTGAACTATTTTCTTTTTGGACCGAGTTTTTCTAAATTACTTGTTCACTAAGTATTAAAAGACGTTGTTTTGATCCGAGGAGGAAGTTAGTTTAAACATTAAGTGAAAACTCTTTTCTGTGAGGAGTTACCACGGGCAGAACTCTCTTTCAGGAAAGCTGTAAGTAGCTGTGCATGTTAAATTACTTTGGAACATCTTGTTTGCTTCAGAGCCCTTATGCATGAAACCGAAACGCCCCACAGCCTGGTGGCCTGAACTGTGCTGGTCTCTGCGGATATTTGTTTTAGTGAGTGGCCATAACTTCAGCAACAAGATGAAGGATCTGACTTTTACTATGCCTCATGATAAAGACAAAAGTTAAATTTAGTTTTGTGCTTCCCTAAGAGAAAGACATCATGATGGATCTTTTTGCTTTAAAAAATATTTCAGGATGTGTGGTTTTTTTGCTTTGATTTTGTGGGTGAAATAGCAATTGAAGAACTCTGGCTCTCCTGAACTGAATTAGATAACGGTCCCCAAGCCCCCAGGGCTCACCCTGCCATCGTACTTATCACACACACACTATGTTTAATTTCTTGCTTGCTTGTCTAGCCCCACTCACAGATTACAAATGCTTAGGTCGTTTCCGTCACTTATTGTTTGATCACTGAGTTCTGTCCGATTCTCTGTGACCCCATGGACTGTAGCTCACCAGGCTCCTCTGTCCATGGGATTTCCCAGCAAGAATACTAGAGTGGGTTCCCATTTCCTTCTCCAGAGAATCTTCCCAGACCAGGGTTCAAACCCGTGTCTCCTGCATGGGCAGGTGGGTTCTTTCCCACTGAGCCCCCAGGGAAGCCCTTCCCTGTCTTGACTGTTGTTAAATAGTGCTGCTGTGAGCTGGGATGTGTGTATCTTTTTGAACTAGAGTTTTCTGCAAATGTATGCCCAGAAGCTGGACTGCATGGTCACTCTGTCTTTAGTTTTCAGGGAACCTCCATTCTGTGCCCAGAAGCTGGACTGCATGGTCACTCTGTCTCTAGTTTTTTAGGGAACTTCCATTCTATGCCCAGAAGCTGGACTGCATGGTCACTCTGTCTCTAGTTTTTAGGGAACCTCCATTCTGCTCCATAGTGGCTGCCCTGGTTCATGTTCCCACCAGCGGTGTAGGAGCCTTTTTAAGATGTTCAGTAAATATTTGTTTAATGAAAGAGAGAAAATTTAAAGAATTTTAAATACTACCCTTGATCTTGGATTTGCATTTTTTTTATTGATCCTCTTTTTTAAAAGAAATCTTTTTATCCAGATGTGACTTCTGATAATAAATGTGTACAGCTCTTAAGCATACTGCTCTGTGAGCTTTTATGTACATTTATACCCCACAACCATCACCCTGATCGAAACAGAGAACATTTCCTTTATTCTTTTCCTTCTGTTTTCCTCACTGAAAAATTTATTCTCTGTACTTAATGTAGGTTACAATGAATTCCTACTGAAACAGTTATTGAGAAATAATGCTATTGTGAGGAAACGGGATTGCTCCTTTGTAATGGCTGGTGCTGTGTCATTGCCCTGACAAAGAGAACAGCATTTCAAGATCCTTTAAAGAATTGTTCTTGCTTTTGCATTCATATGAAAAGACAGCGCACAGCCTAGCAGGAGCTCTAGTCTTGTTTTCTTATTGTTATGAATATAGGATGCGGTTTCTTCCCCTGCGGAGAATTCTGTGTCCTGTTGTAACCTTGTTTTCTTTCCTGAGGCTAGCTAGGCAAAATCTGGGCGCAGTTCTGTAATGGGAGTCTACTTGTTCTCTTGGGGGATCTACGCTGAATTGGTAGAAAAAAAAATAAGTAGATGCATTTGGGTTTTAGGAGTCTTTGAGATAAAACTGAACTCTGGGTCTTGTAAGGTCGTGGCTCGCAGAGAAGGTAAATAGAGCTGGAACTGTCCAGTAGATAGTAATCACTCTTGTTCATTTCTGAGGATTTAATTCTAAAGGGACACTTGTATACGCGTTGCATTCTGAGGCGTCGGTAAGCAGTCTCTGAGTCTCCCAGGTTCCAGGTGCATCTGACGGCATGTGTCTGAGGGTGTGCGTACAGTGGTCCAGGAGACGCTGCGTCCGTGTTCAGATGTGTCACATGAGGAGCTTGTTCAGATGAGGCCGTCCTGCGACCCCTGGGGTCGGGAACTGCTGCACTGACTGTTGCCTCGTGGCCCTCCGCCAGTCCCCCATGTTACCTAGGCTGTACAGTCCCAAATGGACAGGGCTGCCTGTATGAGCTGGAATATTTCTAGTCACACAGTGTGAAAACCTCAGGACCCGAGTTGAGCCTCTGAAGGAGGACCCTTCTACCCAGGGAGGCAGAGGAAGCCGAGCCTGCAAGTGAGAACTAAAGGCGTTTGGGCAGAAACGCCCTTGGCCGAATGCACAGGCCTGTCCAGGGCCAGCTTTGTTTTGAAAAGCAGGGCTGTCTTGGGGGACGTAGGCAGCCTCCGCGGGTCTTGAGAGGACGGCAGGCCGTGTTCAATGCGGCTCTGGCCCCGGAGTGCTCTGGAGTAACGGGCCGAGGCGACTGGGAAGGGCAGGCGTCCTGCTTCTCTCCTGTGAGAGAAAAGCAAGCGACCCACAGGGGCTGAAGTGAGAAGCGTTCCAGAAGGCACGCTGCCCTCGTTTTTCAAGAATGCAAGAGCTGCATCTCTGGTTTGAGTCTCTGGGGCAGACTGGGTTATGAAAAGGGTGGGTGAAGTCGATGAAGTCTTTTTTGAACGACGTTCTTGTATTTTCTCTGGGGCAGACTGGGTTATGAAAAGGGTGGGTGAAGTCGATGAGGTCTTTTTTGAACGACGTTCTTGTATTTTCTCTGGGGCAGACTGGGTTATGAAAAGGGTGGGTGAAGTCGATGAGGTCTTCTTTGAACGACGTTCTTGTATTTTCTCTGGGGCAGACTGGGTTATGAAAAGGGTGGGTGAAGTCGATGAGGTCTTTTTTGAATGACGTTCTTGTATTATCTCACTCGTTGGAAGACAAGAAAAACAGAACTTTTAAAAATTGAAATATGGTTGACTTATAATATTATATTAGCTTAAGGTGTACAACGGCATAGTGATTCAGTTGATGTTTATAGGTGACGTGCTATACGAAGTTATGATAAAAATACTGATTTTATTCCCTCTGTTGTACCATACTATTTACTGCCTCTTAAAGGGTTAGTACTTTTTTCTACTTATCCCATTTCCAAAACCTAAGTAATTGAGGTTTTATCTACCTACTTTAAGAGTTTTTAATTGAGATTAAGATTTTACGTTGAGGCATAATTTACATTCAAGAAAATGTAGGGATAGAGTATATTTGGCTTGATTAGTCTGAGGGGAAGGAATAAACTACTACCGACATTGTTGGGAGTAGGTCAACCTAAAGACATGAAGCTTAAAATATTAAAAGAGGGCTTTTTAGGAGACAGTCGTCACAAGCCCCTTCAGGTGGTTTCAGCTGTGATTTGATTTAATTTACTTGGTTCAGGATGGCCGGTGTCTTACTGACCTTGTCGGTTTATGTCACCGGTTTGGGTGCTGCAGGAAATTGAAAAATGACTAATCCTCAAGGTACTTACAGCCTAATGCCAAGTTTAAAATAGCTGCACAATAAACTAATAAAACATGGGGTTAGAGGGAAAAGAAGAATGTAAATGATAGGGTTGGTTTTCATTTAGGCTCCTGGTATGCAGAGCAGCTTTCTGTTGTATAATACAGAGCTTTGTATTTGGCAGATGGCTCCAGGCAGCGATGAAACTGCTTCAGTTCTCCTTCTATTCAGTTTGCTTCATAGTACAAATCTTTAAAAATATATGTAGATACTCACTTTTTCTTTCTTTCTTTTTTTCTGGTAATAAATTATTGTTACCAGTTCTGTGGTTATGTAACTGAGGAAAAGGCCTGAATATATAAGTCTTCGTGTCAGACTTTATTTTTTGGGGCTCCAAAATCACTGCAGATGGTGACTGCAGCCATGAAATTAAAAGACGCTTACTCCTTGGAAGGAAAGTTATGACCAACCTAGACAGCATATGAAAAAACAGAGACATTACTTTGCCAACAAAGGTCCGTCTAGTCAAGGCTATGGTTTTTCCAGTGGTCATGTATGGATGTGAGAGTTGGACTGTGAAGAAAGCTGAGTGCCGAAGAATTGATGCTTTTGAACTGTGGTGTTGGAGAAGACTCTTGAGAGTCCCTTGGACTGCAAGGAGATGCAACCAGTCCATTCTGAAGGAGATCAGCCCTGGGATTTCTTTGGAAGGACTGATGCTAAAGCTGAAACTCCAGTATTTTGGCCACCTCATGTGAAGAGTTGACTCATTGGAAAAGACTCTGATGCTGGGAGGGATTGGGGGCAGGAGGAGAAGGGGACGACAGAGGATGAGATGGCTAGATGGCATCACTGACTCGATGGACGTGAGTCTGAGTGAACTCCGAGAGTTGGTGATGGACAGGGAGGCCTGGCATGCTGCGATTCATGGGGTCGCAAAGAGTCGGACACGACTGAGCAACTGAACTGAACTGAACTGAAGTTAGAAATGGTTTAGTTTGTTCTCTAAATAGAACTTGTGCTTGGAAGCTTCATGAGAGGTCAGAAAAACATGTGTTATTGGAGAGAGCAAAAGGTTGAACTCTCTTTCTAGGGAGATTTCTTTAGATCTGAACCTGGCTGCTAAAATGCAGTATCATGGTTTTAATTGCATAATGTTGTCTGTGAGATATTACAGCTTTGGGATGGTGTCTTTTGATCTTCTTGACCTGGTAGCAGTTAACTGGAGAAGAGAGAGGAATCTAAATTAGACGACTTGTAGTGATATCCTCGGCTTCCTCTGAGAACTTCAGGCCAGTTTTCCCCCATACTTTTGTTTTTTGGCTGTGCTGGGTCTCCGCTGCTGCTGGGGCTCTTCCCTGGTTTGGGGGGCAGAGGCTGCTCTTGGCTGCGGTGCACGGCTTCTCGGTGCTGTGGGTCCCCCGTTGCAGAGCACGGGTCTAGAGCACGCCAGCTCAGTGGTTGTGCTTCCAGAGCACCTTCAGACCACTTGTATTAAAATTCTTATGACGTGAATCAGCAATTTAAGTTTATGAGTTTACTCTCCATGTTTTTCTTTGAATGTTGTGTCTTTTGACTGGCAGCTCAATAACTATGGACAGATGTGAAGTATGTTGGACCATATTTGCCAATCAGTGGACTGTGATTTTGTATCTTGTGATCAAGACAGGACTTGGTTCTGTGAGGGAAACTGGCAAGTATTCTAATCTGGATCTTAACTGGCCTAGTCCTCCCATCTTACTGAAGTTGAGAATTTTCTTGATGGAAACCCCCAAAAGAGTTTCAGATAATCAGTGTCCTTCAGCAGATGGACAGGAGTGGTGTGATGTCCCTGTGGGTCACCGGGGTGGGTGGGTGAGGTGCCGCTGTCCTGCTGCTGCTCCTGAGAGCTTGGCGGTGGCTGATTCCTGGGCCATTTTGCGTTTGCACTCTTACGTCATGGCCAGAGAACTGCTTCTGATGAGATAAGTCTAATTAACAAAGCCACAAGGGGCCCTTTATAGGAGAGTTATAGATTCCTGTTATAAGTGGAGATTAGGGTCTGTTTTTTCCCCCTGGTTGGAGCAAAATAAGGTATTTTCAGGGGATGGGAAGGAGGAGAGAGTGTATATGTACAAATGAAGTACATGGTAATTATTAAAATATCCCCAGAATATTAGTCACATTACAGACCATAAGTTTTAGTGACTCAGACAGAATGGGTGTAAATATCAAAGGGACTAAAAGGGAATAGAAGATGTGGGAAAGCGTGATCAATTGACCATGACAACTGGTGCCTTTTGGCAAAGATAGAAAATTTCTGACATTTTGAAGAGCTAGATTGCCTGTATTATTTTTCCTAAGGGAAGAGAGCTATCTTGTGAAGTTCTGATGTTTTGATAGCCATAGTGAAATAAAATAGTGTTTCTCAAAGGGTGTTCAGGATCCCCTAGATTACCTACTAAACATGCATTTTTCTGGCCATTTTCTCATTTCTACTGACTCAACTTGGCCAGTCACCAGAATTCTTAATTCTGTATAGATTTTTGAAGCCTGTGTGCTGTGCTTAGTTATTCAGTCATGTCCAACTCTTTGCGACCCAATGGACCACTGTAGCCCCCCAGATTCCTCTGTCCAAGGGGATTCTCCAGGCAAGAATACTAGAGTGGATTGCCATGCCCTCCTCCATTGAAACCTTACCCTGACCTAATTAATAAGAATATCTGGGAGGTAAAGTTGAGAATCACAGACCTTCCGGAATGAGAACATCACTTTTGTGTGTTTTTGCTAGAAGTGCATTACATTATTCTAATGATAATAAAACATCAAACAAATCTAAATTGAGAGACATTCCACAAAATGTACTTTTTTAAAGTGTCAAGGTCATTTGAAACAAATTACACTGATTAGAGGAGACGCATGAGGCACGGTAAGGAAATGGAATGTGCAGTCCTCAGTTGGATTCTGGAGCAGAGCGGGGACGTGTGTGGGGTGACTGGCCGAGTCAGGAGAAGGGCTGAGATTAGCTTACGGCGTTGCCTCGGTGTTGGTTCTTAATATAATTACACTCAGTTTTTAAAGTTAATCCTCTTTGAGCTCTTGTTCGGCAGGTCTTCCATCTGTATGACCTTTGTTCCCTTGCCCTGTAGGCTTATGATCTTTATTGCCCAAGCCAGGCACATTTTCAGACCTTGCCAAATAATAACGTGTGCATTCTGTTAGGCTGTACGCATGTACTTTCTCTTCCCATGCAGTCTCACTATTAAGCGGCATTGCTATGCAATGAATAATAGGCATCCTTTTTTCAAACTGGTAAGTGGGGATGTAGTAATTTAGTGGGTTTCTACCAGCACTTAAAAAATGGGATAGAAAATATCAGTGTAAGACAGAGTAAGGTTAAATACTGTTGCAAGAAACTTTAGTTTATATGTGTGTATTTTGCATCTTCACTAGGCGGTCATGTAAAATGTTGTACTCTTAGTTGCCACTAATGAAAAGTTTGAAAGTCCCTGCTTTAAGAGCTACCAGTCTTTTGAAGATAGATGAAGTTGTTAAAAGCATTGCGTTGTGTAGACACATCAAAAGTAATTTAGAGTATTTTGTTTGACACCTCTTAAGGATTTTTAGGGCCAGAAATCAGGGGGTTGTATAAAAGTTAAAAGGATTTCACTGCGCTTAGGGTCTTAAGCTTTTGCATTTTTAATAGACCACAAGTCACAGTACCTATCTGCATAAAAAATAATTCGGATGCAGAATACCTGGTCTGCCTGCAAATACATAGATCTGTGGTGGCACCAATCCTATGCTTCGTTTCAAGGACAGAATTTAGCTGTAAAATTTAAGGGTGTGCTGGGAATTACTAAAAAAAAAAAAAACAGAAGCAAAACAGAAAACCCTAGAGGAGCCAGAACAGACGGACAGAATGTGCCAGGGAAGAACAGAGGGATTGCTCAAGAACCAGGAAGCGGATTTGTCCCCTGTGCCGTGGGCAGCTCTCCAGATGCTTTAGGGCAGGAATCCTGTGTGAGTGTCCTTTCTCTGCAGTGTCACACTCTCTGCTGAGGAACGGTTTGAGTGCTGTGCCGTGTGTCCCGTTATTTTAGGGATGGAGTCTGAAGTGTATATGGTGTGTGTGTGGTCTTCACACTGCCCAGCAGGTGCTCTGCTTGACCTCCAGGGTTTTGGGGGAAGATGACATGAAAATGTCCTCAGGAAAATGTTTTATTATTTCTGTTTCTGTCAGTTAAATTTTGGAGAATTGTATTAGGTAATCGTGGGCTTTCTTGGGGCTTCCCTCATGGCTCAGATGGCAAAGATCTCTGGGTCGGAAAGATCCCTTGGAGAAGGGAATGACTACCCACTCGAATGACTACCCACTCCGCTCTTCTTGTCTGGCAAATCCCATGGACAGAGGAGCCTGGCAGGCTGCAGTCCGTGGGGTCGCACAGAGTCATACACGACTGAGCGACTGAACAGTGCCCCTTTCAGTCTTTAAGATCAGTGAGATCTGGGTTTATTTCTGATTCTGTCACTAATTTCCCAAGTGGCGTTAGTGTCAGAGAACCTGCCTGCCAGTGTGGGAGGCGAAAGAGACACTGGTCTTTCGGAGCTTCCCCGGTGGCTCAGGATAGCAAAGATCCCTGAATTGGGAAGATCCCCTGGAGAAGGGAATGGCAACCCACTCTAGTATTCTGGCCTGGAGAATCCCATGGACAGAGGAGCCTGGCGGGCTATAGTCCATGGGGTTGAAAAGAGTTAGACATGGCTGAGCCCACGTGCGCACACACACACAGCCACTAATTACTATTTAACAGCAGCCAAGTAATTTGACTTTTCTCAGCTTCAGTTTGTCTTCTGTGAAATAGAGCGGGGGCATCTCTGGACGGTGGGGGGATCGGATGAAACAGGAGATCGGAAGAAGCACTTTACCGAAAGACGGCAATGACACGCAACTGCTTTTCTCGGGTCTTTATGAGAGGGTTGAGTCGTGAAGGGGGTTCTATGGATCAAAGTCTTCATGGCGTATTAAACAAATCTTTTATGCAGTTACTGCAAAAATCTACAAGGGAGAAGCTTGAGGACGTTCTCCCATACCATACGGAGTTGAGACCTAACTCAGTGCTTTAGGAATTTAACTCTCCGGAAGGTTTTGAAAGCAGAGGAGGGTAGGGTTTTACACCCTATTTATTGAGTAAAACTGTTATCCAGACTGGAGACATTTTACAGAATTAAAGCAGTTGCTCACTCTGATGGATATAACACGTAGACGATTAAACCAACTTGATCTGCCTTCTGCTGAAATGTGCGGCTGTGTGACAGGTGTGTTTATTTCTTGAAGGGTGGGCATTGAATTTAATTTCCCTGAGACGATTATAATCAGAAATGCTTTTAGGCCAGTTGTTTGCTCTGTGACCATTAACTAACAAGATGATTCAGTCAGGCTTAATTCAGTTAAAACTCAATCTTTCGAAACCAGCCATGTAGTTTCAACTTAGTTTTATTTCCTGGAGGGGTGGAATGTGGGATCCCCCGCCTCAGTTTCCCATAAAGCATGTATAAGCTTCAGTACAGGCACATTTCAACAAGATGAGTGGACAAGTCTTTCTGGAAATCACTTCCGTGTTGTAAGGATTTTTAAAGTTCCTTTAGTAGTTTTCTAGGTGAGCATTCACTAGTCAATCTTTTTTCCTTTTTCAAAACAAATTTCCTTCTTTTTTTCCTGGCCTAAAAATAATGCAAATATTCATGACTTAATTTCTTTTCTTTTCATATGTTTATAACTACATATTTCCTAGAGAATTGTGTTTTAATGAGATTGTCAGAGTTTCTCAATTAGCCCTATTCCAAAATGTTTTAGGGCAATGCATTTTAATGTTTTATAATTCTACACTGGAGAAATCCTAACAGGGTATTTAAGTCAGGTGATAAAACGAAAGTCGTAAAAGAGCTTTAAAGAACTATGGTGCTGGAATGGGTTTCCTTCCTAGTTCAAAACCATTTCAGAAACTCCATGAATGACCTTTATTTTCTTCTCTGTAGCACACACGACTGTAATTTCCCATGACTATTTATGGTCTGTACAGCCCTTTTCTAACTTCCTTTTTTTTTTTTTTTTAAATGTCAACAGAATATGTGTTTCTTTAATGGAAAATGTTCTATTTGGGGGAAGCTGCTTTTCCTCAGCTATGTCATGGAGTTGTGTGAGTGTTTGTGTGTGTGTAAGTGTGGGGGCTGCAAGATCAGAGAGTATTGAATTAGTGGATTGAAAGATTGGAACGACAGTCTTGATGGTGACTCCTGAATACAGAGCCTTCTTTTTATCCTCAATTAAAAATATCTGTACCTGGTATTCCAGAGTCTTTCTTTTTAAGGAAGATTTTATTCTTTTTTTAAACTAAGTTATGGTAAAATAGTCCCGAATTGAATGCAGAATGTGTCAAACGTGGGTGGTTTTGAAATGAGAGAAAGTCGGTTCATTAACATAGTGGTTCATTCCAGGTAGGGGTTGGGGAACAAGGCAGCTTTGGCCTTGGGGACCGTGGTAGGTGGGTCCTGTGGGCTGGACAGTGGTCAGTCACTGTGGCCCCACGATGGAGCGCCCGTGCTGGAGATCACCAGGATGCAACAGGGTTGTCTGTCTGCCCAGGTCCTGCTCCGCCCTTCGCTTCCCTTTTCAGTGACTGGGAGCCTGATCCCAGCAAGGATTCTGTTTCAGTTCTCCAGCTTTGCATTTTCTATTTATCTGTGTTTCACAGTAACTAAGGAAGTATTACAGTTTTTGACAGTTTTAGTTATCTCAAGTATAAAAACATTCTTCATAGTTTAGCTGTTGTTCACACTGTCATTTGGGTTACTGACAGTGTATATTAATACGTGTTTCCATGTAAACTTTATTAAAGTATAATATAAATACAGAAATGGGACCATAAGTATGAACGTGTCAGTTGCTCACTCGTGTCCCGTTCTTTGCAACCCCATGGACTGTAGCCCGCCAGGCTCTCTGTCCATAGCATTCTCCAGGTGAGAGGACTGGAGTGAGTAGCCCATTTCCTTCTACTGCAAGTATAGTACTTGATAAACATTTTCAAAGTGAACACACTCATGTGACCAGCACCCAGAGTGAGAACCAGAGCAGTATCATACTGGAAAAATTAGAAGCTATCTTCTAGACACTGCCTCCCTTCCCTGATATATTAGTTTTGCCTGATTCTGAACTCTGTAACTATGGAGTCATGCAGTGTATCCTGTTATCTAGATTCTCTTAGTAGTATCATATTTTTAGATCCATCCTATTGATACATGTAGTTCTTCATTTTCACTACTATACAGTATTCCATTATTTTACTACAGAACAAATTATCTCTTGCAGTTGTGAATATATGTCAGTAAAATATGGTTTATACAGCATGCTGAAAAGGACTTAGTCACTATGTGATTTAGTTATATTGTGATCTAACATCTAATTGTTTTATTGCTATGAAAACTTTTATTTTAAAATAGGCAATTGTGTTTCTCTTTCTTAAGACAGGATATTAGCTTTACCTTATCACTTTCCTTTCTACTCCCCACCAGCTATAAAATATGACTTCCTTTTTCTTTTGTACTTCCATAAAAATTTATTTCTAGGGAATTCCCTGGAAGTCCAGTGGTTAGGACTCCATGCTTCCACTGCAAGGGGCAAGGGTCAGGGGACTCAGATCCTGCAAGCCATACAGTGTGACCAGGAAAAACAAACAAACAAAATTGATCTCTATCTCTTTGTAGTTAACACATTTAGGTAATTATTGTGTTCAGTATAGATTGTGGAGTCATATATCTATATGCCTGCCAAAGCTAAAACCTATCTTTAAATTCGTGTTTCTAAACCCAGTTTCCAGTATGGTGGGTATCTGGCAGGAAACTTCTAGATTTGTTGAGAATTCTGGGGTGGAGCTCTGGCTTATCAGCATGATTTTGTTGTTTGTCATCGTAGCCTGAGATTCCTGAATGCGTCTGCAAACAAACTGGAAACCCTCCCTCCAGCCACACTTTCAGAGGAGACCAACAGCATCTTACAGGAGTTGTATTTGACGAACAACAACCTCACAGATAAATGTGTGCCCTTGTTAACCGGACACCCCCATCTGAAGGTTCTTCACATGGCCTACAACCGACTTCAGAGTTTTCCCGCAAGGTAAAAGAAGATTGCAGAGTGACATCCTTCATTGCATTTCTGAAAATGGCTTCATAGATGAAAAGGCAAAAACAAAAATGTTTAGTTTCCAAATAGTGTAAAGCTTATTCCTCTTTTCTATAAGCCATTATCAACATTCCACTAAAAAGGAATGTGTTTATTTTTCTAATATGAATGTATCCAAGGACCCAGTTGCTAGACTATTCTTACAATTTTGAAACAAAGTATGTTATTTACAGGTATGTTTTTTCTTTTGATTAATTAAAAAAATTAACAGTATGGCGAGTGAGAATTAGAACCTTAACTAGGAACCTGAAGGTTCTTAATTAGCTAATAGCTTTGGATTTGTGTTTATGGTATAAAAAGCAGTGGTGGCTTATTTGATCATAGAAACTGTGACACTGGAAATAATTTATGGCTCTCAGAAAATTCCACTTTTAAGTCTATTTTAATTTGAATTTGTAATCTGGGAAACAGTAGCACTGTATCTTGCTTTGAATGAATCTGCACACTGAGCCTGCCATGGAGGACTTACTCTGCTTCTCTGTCACTGGCATTTATCCATTTAACAAGTCAGGTCCGAGAACTCACATCCACACACCAAAGAAGCACACACTAACCCCTGTGGTATTCTGCTGTTAACTGCAGCTTAGCATTGGGCCAAAGCAGAATACTGGCACAGCCTCCGTCTGTGGCCATCAAGGTTAGCAGTCTGTTGAAGCCCTTACTAAAATGGGGAGGCCCAGATATGCATTGACTTCTAGTATTGCTTTATTTTGTAGTATACATTTATTTTCTCCCAATCATTTGATGTTAATGTTTAAGTTTTTCTTTCTTTTTTCTTTTTAATTGTTATGTATTTTTCTTTTACTATGGAATGAGGTGAAATTTTTAGAAGAAAACATGGTGGTCCCATAAGAATAACACCCCTGAAAGGGCTCCCCGTCCTCTGAGACGGTTAGATGCCAAGCACGGCCATCCCCTCAAGCTCTGAGGGTTCCCCCGCGTGACCCAGGCCACTGGTGACCGCCCTAAATACAGAAACTTGGTTTTTTTCCCACCTTCATTCTATGTTGAGGCATGGAAATTTCTTTAACACTTTCTTCCTTGGGCCTGATTTCCATATTTTGAATCTTTTTTCATGCCTGTTGCTTATTGATTTCTTCCCATTTCTTTTCAAAATATGTGACATATTCAAATAACAATCTCTTACAAATTCAGGCTGTCAGAGATGGATTACTTCACACTCTGTACACACAGGGGTGTTTGTAGCGTATCCTAACACCATGTTGAATGTTTATGATATTAAAAGATCTGATTTCATCAGGTAAAAACTTAGTTCTTGTATCTTTTGTATATATCTCAAGTAATCAAATAAAGTAGCGTTTATTTTTGAGAGAGAACAGAAGGGCAATAAAGGGTTTCTCGCTAAATTGTTTGGATGGTTTATTGTGACAAGTGAAACTGCAGCAGGCAGGTGAGGTACCAATAACTGTGGTGCCTATTAAGACTCCGGCATCACCCGAGGTGGAAAAGGGGTCAGAGGAGTGATGGATGCATCTGGGGCTGGGGGTGGGGGCGGGGGAACTTTCTCCCTCTAGATTTACAGAAAATATAGGAAACCCCTAACTCTGGAGTTTTTCTTTATTTGGTTACTGTAATTATTGATTTATGTAACTAATGTTAATTCTAGACTATAGGTTAAGATTAAACAATAAAAGACATCCTTAAACAAAAACGTTAAATTATATTCAACGTGAAAGTCGCTCAGTAGTGTCCAACTCTTTTGAGACCCCATGGACTGTATAGTCCATGGAATTCTCCAGGCCAGAATACTGGAGTGGGTAGCCTTTCCCTTCTCCAGGGGGTCTTCCCAACCCAGGTATCGAACCCAGGTCTCCTGCATTACAGGTGGATTCTTTAGCAGCTGAGCTATCAGGGAAATTATATTAGGGTGTGTTATTAAGGTAAAGTCAGAAAGGTGCTTTCTTTGTAGATATTTAGCAGAAGTTGAGAGAAATTTCTTTGGGTACAGATAGAATTTGGCTCAGCTAGAAGGTCTCTCAGTGGCTCAGACAGTAAAGAATCCACCTGCAATGCAGGAGACCTGGGTTTGACCCCTGGGTGGGGTGGATCCCCTGGGGAAGGGAATGACTACCCACTCCAGTATTCTTGCCTGGAGAATTCCATGGACAGAGGAGCCTGGTGGGCTACAGTCTGTGGGGTCTCGAAGAGTCCGACACGACTGAGTGACTGACACGCTAACGCAGACAGTCTCGAGGTGATCCGGGTGGCCCGTCAGCATTCTCCTCAGCACCACTTCGTTATCACACGTGATGTCAGAGGAATTTGGGGAGTGGGTTTCAGGAGAAAGCATATCTTCATATAAGCCTTCCCGCTTCTCCTCTGTATCCCCTTGAGGTCTCAGGGCCAGTACAAAGAAACCCTACTCTTAAACTAAGCTCTTTAAAGCACATATACTGGATTAATGCAGACTTTTGACCAATTCGAGTAGGATTTTCACTGCAGTTCAGACTAAGCCACATAGCAAAGTGATTGTTGTCAGGATATCTTAATTCACACGCAGAGTAGGAAAAGGACATCCGTTTTTCTTGTTGTTGCCAATTTAAAGAGTTGAAGCTAAGACTTTTTGTTTTGTAGTAAGAAAAGTGTTAGTTTCTCAGTCCTGTCCAGCTCTTTGCGACCCCATGGACTGTAGCCCACCAAACTCCTCTGTCCTTGGAATTCTCCAGGCCAGAATGCTGGAGTGGGTTGCCATTTCCTACTCCAGGGGATCTTCCTGACCCAGTGATTGAACTCAGGTTTCTGAACTCGGGTTTCTTGCATCTCCTGCATTGCAAGCAGATTCTTTGCTGTCTGAGCCACCAGGGAAGCCCCTGTAGTAAGAAAAGAGGTGTTAAACTACTTTGATCCTCAAAAACAGTAGTGAAAAAGTGATTCAACAAATCATTTGTTAAAATGATTCCGAGTGAATCTTTAAAGAATCTTCAGACTAAATTACCCTTTGGTTCTCATTATCTATTATTAGTATTTTCTTTTTAAATTTCTTTCTAGTTACTTTGTGATTTGTCCACCTTGGATTTTCTCTTTTTTTTAGTAAAATGGCGAAACTGGAGGAACTTGAAGAGATCGACCTCAGTGGGAATAAACTGAAGGCCGTGCCGACGACCATCATGAACTGCAGGCGCATGCACACCGTGACAGCTCACTCCAACTGCATCGAAGTCTTCCCTGAGGTGATGCAGCTCCCGGAGATCAAGGTATGTGGTCCGAGCCGTGACCCCCAGCCTCAGGCCGAAGACGTGCTTCCTGTGAGTCACCGGCTCAGGATGCTGGCACCCTCCGCCGGGTTCCTTGGAGTGAGGACGCCTCTGTTGTTCTTGCTCCATCCCTCCTCGCTGCTGGGCCACGCTGCTGAGTTGGCCGAGGTGGGAAACCAGTAAACAAGAAGCCCTGGGCTGGGAGTGGGGAAGGTGGCTCAGAGGCCAAGAGTCTGCCTGCAGAGACACAGGAGACTGCGAAGACGCCCTGCTGGAGGGAACGGCTGCCCACTGCAGGGTTCTTGCCTGGGGGTCCCATGGACACAGGAGCCTGGTGGGCTACCGTCCGTGGTGTCACAAGGGATCGAACACTACTTGCGACTGGACGTGAGCCGCGTGGCCACCTCACTCGTTCCCATCAGTCTAACAGCACCTGTCGCACCTTTTTCCAGGGTGTCTGTGAGACTCAGAGACTGAGCCAGGCTTGATAGGAGTTTGAAAGAGCCAGCAGCACCCCGCACCCCACACCCCGATTAAACAGCGGCATCCCCATGGCGCTGTGGGGTAGTAGCAAGTCCCTGTGCAATGTAGTCTCACTGCTGTTTAAAGACCAGACATGCGCTTCAGTTGAATGATGCTGGCAGAACAAGTAGTCTCTCCCATTTGGTAGGCAAGGAAGCTGAGGTGCTGAAAAAGAAGGTGGTCTGTGTCAGTGAAGACGGCAGCTTGGTGGCAGAGGCTTTCTACGCCTCATGGCTGTGGCAGTCTCACGGGACGAAACCAGTTCCCTAGCAGGAGCGTCATCTACAGGTGTTTTTGGCGCAAAGAGTAAGAAGTTCTTGCACTCGTGTCTCGGCATTTCTGATTATTAGTTTTATGCTTAATAAAGAAAGAGCTCTGGTTACAGACTCAGGATATATTCTCATCTCCTAAAAAGGAACAAATGTCATCCTGTTTGAAATCACTTTGAATAGCATGAACAATTTTTCATCGCAGGAGTACATTTACATGGTTGAGGTGTGTACGAGCCATGTGGTAAGTGTGTGTGTGTTTGCTTTAGGCCATGAAGTATTTTACTTTGAGCACTGTAATCTCGTATATGACTGTGGCATTTTGGAATACTTACTGAAAATTCACAGAATTTTTTTTTTTTTGCCATGCCGTCTGGCTCACGTGATTTTAGTTCCCCGACCAGGGATGGAACCCGGACCCCTGCAGTGGAGGCACAGTCTTAACCACTGCACCACCAGGGAAGTCCCAGAAGTATTCTATTTTTACTTTATAGTACCTTTTACAGTGGGTAAGAGGTGGGCTTCTGAAGGGAATATATCTGGAGTTGGATTCCAGCTCCAAGTCCCTTAATTGTTCTGTTCCCTCATCTGTACAATGAGGGAAAGAACAGCACAGAGTCACAGTGTTGCTGTGAGGATGAAATGGAATAAAACGTGCAGAGCATCTGAGGGAGGAGTAAGAACTCTAGCGAGAGCACTAAATGTGGGCCATCATTAGTGACGAGGCCTCCGTAGGGGTCAGCTCTGATGTTGATTATGTGGAGCAACTGTTCTGGCTGATGATCAGGAGAATCCAGGAAGCCTGTCACTTAAGCACAGGCTTCTCTGATTCCAGCACAGGAGCTGTGCTGACAGCTGAGCCTGCCGGGGGCTGCTAGCCGGCCCATCCTGGGAGGGGGTGTGGTGTGTCTCGGGGGCTCATTAAACAGGGTCCTGTGCACCCCGCCTCTCGGTTAGCCTCCCGTGTGCTGCTCTTACTGTCTGCACCTGTCCTTTAATGTTACCGAACTCTTAGCTGTTGATTTTTTTGTTTTTAAGTATCTGGTTTAAAATGTGGATAGACGTTTACATTTTTCAAGTTTTGACTAGGTTTTGCACAATGTGAATGTTGTCCTGCAAAAGCAGACTTTCTCTTAGGCCCTTGCTTGGGCTCCCGGCCTTTAAATCAGCGCTGTTGAGTCTCATGTCACCCCTTCCCTGCATCTGCCCTCTGTGCCCTGCTGGCAGCCTCTGCGTTGTGGGGTGGGGGGGGGGGCGGTGTGTGGCCGGAGCTGCAGCAGTGGCTTGCAGGGTCTCAGTTCTTCCCCCAGGGTTTAAACCCAGGCCTCTGGCAGTGAAAATGCAGGGTCCTAGCCACTGGGCCACCAGGGAAGTCCTAGAGCCACTTTTAAAACTTTACTTTTGGTATTATTTTTTAATAGTTTTTTTTTTAATCCCAGATATTATATCCTGGCATTTTCCTTATGTTAAAAATGCCCAGTCTTTCTGATCCAGCAGTCCCATGACCAAGAGATGTTTGTGGTTGGGGTTTTATTTCAGGGGGGGCGGTGATGAGCAGTATCAAGTATCCTTTACATACAAAAGTATGAACTTTGCAGTCCTGGACAGATAGTGTTATTGAAAAAGTAATAGTTACATTGTTTGAGAACTCTGGGTTGATATTTTAGTGTTATTTCATATGAGAAACAACTCATTCATATTTCATATGAGACTATTTTAAGTAGCTGTGTAAGTATTTACACACATTTAAACCATCAAAAGAAAGCTCCTGATAAAAGTAGTGGCTGTAAACAAATGATAAAATACCGGAGTCATTACTGCAAACTGAGCCCCAAAGCATGTTTTTAATATAAAAGAAATCATTTTTTATAAGTTGAAATACTCTAGCCTATGTTAAAATTTTATTGTGGTTCAGAATTTTATTGCAGGTGGTGAGAATCCATCCGCCTGCAATGCAGGAGACCCAGGTTTGATCCCTGGGTTTGGAGGGAAGATCCCCTGGACAAGGAATGGCAACCCACCCCAGTATTCTTGCCTGGAGAATCCCGTGGACAGAGGAGCCTGGCAGGCTGCAGTCCGTAGGTTGGCAAAGAGTTGGACGTGACTGAGTGACTGACACTAGTAATCCTAGGTTATATTCTTAAGGCTTCTTGAAAATAAAGTGCAGTGATTGTAAGGTGTTTCATAAAAAGTATTAAAATTATTGCAATTATAAACATTAGGAGATAACATAAGTTAAAGAAGAATAAGGTCCTGTTGTATTTAGCTAGTTCTCTGTGAGCAGTCTCATCTCTTAAGACATTAAAGGAGAGGGCTTGTTCACAGCTTTGTTACCAAAGCTTTAAAACCAATTATCATTTAAAAGGATAAACAAGTTTTCTTACTAAAATATATATACTAAAATGTAATTTTTGAAACTTGTAAAATTAGGCCATTATTCACATACCCCTAGAACAGAGACCACATGCCTCCCCTAATCTTGGGTAAAACGTAGGTGTAGGCTTGCCTCATTTTGGTGCATTTAGCAAGATCTCACAGAGTGATCGTCAGGCAACAAATTCTCTATGTGGGCCAGGAGGTCATGTAAGTTAGTAGGAAAAAAGTTAATTTTGTAGAGTTTTCTGGTGCACTCAAGCGCACCCAGTCGCAGAAGCTTTGTTCCCTGGGATTACTGTCTTCACCGTTGTTCGGCACCTTCTTCGAAACCCACCACCAGTCCTGTGTTCTGGAGCAGGTCGTGTTCTGTTCTGATTCTAAAATAAACACACCTCCTTCTGGGTACAGATCCGCCGTCAATCAGCTAGAGAGGAAAACCTGGCCCTCGAGTCACCACGTCAGCCAGGCGTGGCTTGGCTGGTCCCGGCTGACGTCCTCGTCTAGGCCCCCAGTGCTGGTGGCCCAGGGAGCAGCGGAGCCACCTGGGCGGCCCTCAGCCCCTCTCGCCCAGGGGCCCCTCACCTCACTCCACGGCCGCCACATCGATAGTGTAGCAGCTTTGCAACAAAACCCAAGCTCCTCGTTGAATTACTTCCAATTAGTGACATATTCCTACCGTTTTTGAAGTGTGGTTTAAGCAGGTGAAATTAATGTGTGACACAGCAGATGAAATTTAAACATATACCAGCAACTTTTGTCAAATTTTTCGTTTTTCTGTAGGGTCCTGATTCTGGCCACTAGGTGAACAGCATATTTTAAAATGTTTTAAGTTCTTCCCAGAAGGTTATTTTCATGTTTGTGCTGTGAAGTAATAAATCAATTGAATAAGTCGAGGGACGTCATCTCTAGGACTGCTTTTTTCCCTGGGAAATGGAGTATGAAGTGTGTTTAATACGCCACACTCTTGAGAACAGTGGATCCAGGAAGTTGAATTTCCCTTGGAATCAAGCCATGTTTGTTGTTTCTGAATCGGGATGAGGGCAAGAGAACCAGCTCAGTCATAAACACAAAGCACACGGGGAAGTGGTGGGTCAAAGTGGGTGAAAGAAAAGGCATTAATTCTTCAGAAAGGAGGGTAAGGGAGATAAAGACACACCAGGGACCAGTTAGGTGGCAGTTTGGGTGGGCTAGCTGACCTTCTAGACTCAACAGGTCACCTAGGAACTGAAATATCCAAAAACCAGGAAGCAGAAACAGTTGTCTTTCTGGTCCTGGAGTCTGGGTATTCGTTATTTAGGAATTCTTCTAAAATTTGGGGAATCTGGCACCCATTCCTGTTTGGAACAAAAGCTGCGGAAAAGGCATGAAGCAGTGTCTTCCAGGACAGGGCCATTGAAGCTGCTTTTCTCTCTGCCTCCCTGGCCACACAGCCCACAGGAAAGCTGGGCCTGAACAGTCGCTCTCTCTCAGAGTCGGGGTAAAGTGTTAACTCAGACAGATTGGTTTGTTTTTTTAACTCAAATTTGAAAAATTATTTCAGCAGGTCTTTTAAACACAAAGCCACTCCCTTTCCAACAAATACTGCTTGCATCTTATGAAGTGGGCTGTGTGTACATGCAGGTAGACAGCTGGCCCTCTGAGAGTCCTGTGTGTGGAGAGCGTCCCTTCAGAGGCGCCCCAGGGAGAGGAGCACTTGTGGCCGTGCGTCCTCAGAGAGCTTGGCTGGGAAGTGGGCACTGCCATGCTCTCGACAGTCTCCTATCCACAGGGAGAAGAAGTGAGATCATACGCCCCGAAGTCTGGAATATGGCCTGCAGTCATCTATAAACTTCTGTGATGTCTCCTTTCTGATCTAAAATTACATGCTAATTTTGTGTTCTACTCTTTTACCATTTCTTTTAGTTTTGATATAAAAGTGAAGGCTCCACAGTCTTCTAAGCAACACTGACGCCCCCAGAAGCACAGGCCAGGTGTCCTGTAACTCTGTGATATACCACTGAATCCCCAAGGGCACACATAACCAGTTTTAAGAAGAAATGATGAAAAGGAATTGCTTAGCTTATATGTAGGATGCATTTCATTAAAGTCAGATTTTAGAAATAGTTTTGGTGTTTAAGGGAATTCACCTGTTTGCAGAAATGGAATAGTAATTGGTGGATTGAGGGTTTTTTTGAAAAAAGTTTTACCCTGATGGTCATTTTTTTCAAGGTGTTGCCAATAAGGTTTCCTAAATCTAAAACCCAGTTGAGAAAAATCAGAGATACTGTGTATAAACTTAAAAGGAAGGGCCTTTACAAATTAATGTAGAAAGGAGTGGCAGCCCAGTCTAGTATTCTTGCCTGGAGAATCCTATGGACAGAGGAGCCTCGTGGGCTGCAGTTCATGGGATTGCAAAGAGTCAGACACAACGGAGCAGTTAACACTTTTACAAATTGAAGTTCTTCTTTTGCTTATTCAGTCAACAAGCATTTGTGGGAGACTATTAAAAGAACAGGAAATAGTGCTTGTAAGCAAAGCACTTACTATCTGTGTTAACACCAGAGGTTGCCACCAGATAGCAACGTCCTGTAATTTTTAGGAATAAACCTCCTTAAGTGTGCACAGCTATATTAGGGGTGTTTCTCCACTCAGTCTGCCCTTAATGAAATGAGTTACCTTCTCATGCAGAAGCAGTCACATTTAAAAACATATCAATTCCTTTGCAGTGCTACTTACTCTAGACTGAATTTAACCTAAACGTGTATATTGCAGTTCCCATCCTAACAGATCCATTAAGATCCATTCATTTATTCAGTCAACAAATAAGTGCCTACCAAGTGGTAGGCATTCATTTGTTTGTTTCTCCTTCTGGTGAAAGCATCGTTTGAGCTCCTGCTTTGTGCAGTGTGCTAAAAACGCATCAGACGTGGGAGGAGATGCAGCAAGGTAGCGTGAAGAGTTCCCTTCACAGAGGACGGTGTGCCAGGGCACAGACAGGTGAGAACAGGTTGGCACGAGAGCTCACTCTGACAGCTGAACACCACGTGAGAGGAGGCAGGTGCTGAAAGGCGGGTTGAAGGCCACAGCTGACCAGCTGAGGACCTAGGGCGCAGGTTGAAGGGCGGCAGGGGGCGGCAGAAAGACTGAGGCTGGAGTGGAATGAGGTAGAGCAAGCCACAGCAGAAAACCACCCTGGCAGCACCGTGGGGAGTGGATCAGAGGGAAGGGAGGCTGAAAGCAAAGTTGGGAAGCGGTCATAGTCCTCAGGGCAAACGTAGGATGGTGGAACTAGACGGCAAGGAACTGGCTGCAGGGGGTTCAGGACTGGTGACCAGATGGGCCTGGGCGGGCTGGTGTGTGAACCCATCTCTTAGGATCTGTATCGCTGTCCCCAAGGTCACCTTTATAAATGATATCCTGCTGAACTCGTTTATAATCTGGTAATTTAAAGAAGGAGCAATTTTATGTCTATGGAATTGTAAAAGATTAAATCTTTAGAGGTAACATTAAAAAATGTTGCTAACCAATTTCATAAAATTCAGTAATGTTCCACAATGTCTTTAATCTTTCCCCTTAATACTCTGACCTCCGAATTCGTTGGTGTCAACTGTTTAGCCTTCTACATTACCCACACCTGTCAGTCCTTAAGCTCATGTTTCATCACCATCAGGAGAAGCATTGACACTGCGTGGTGTGTTCTTTTCTCTGTGCTGATGTATACAGACCATGCTACCAGAATAGCCCGTTACGAGGCAGTGTTATCAGAGTTTCATTCGAGTCCAGGTGACACGCAACCATTATTTGTAATTGGAAAAACAACAAAAAGGACGAGATGACCATGTCCCTATTATTAACATTTAGATTAAGTGAATTCTTGCACTTCTGTTGAAAGTATTAAGGCTATCAAAGGTGATGAGAGTGCAGATCTAGAATAAGTGAAATGTAATGAAATTGTACCTACAGTTATGATTTTTATATTAATAGGCTAAAGAAAGATATAGAATTCTAACCCTGATTGTGTTAAGGTGTTAAAGGCTGGTGGTGGTGGTGTAGTCACTAAGTCACGTCAGACTCTCTGAAACCCCATGGACTGTAGCCTGCCAGGCTCCTCTGTGCATAGGATTCTCCAGGCAATAATACTGGAGTGGGTTGCCATGCCCTGCTCCAGGGGATCTTCCCAACCCAGGGATTGAACCCAGGTCTCCTGAATTGCAGGCAGACTCTTTACTGTCTGAGCCCAGGGAAGCCCTGGTCCATTGTAAATGTTTAGGGCTTAACAGCAGACAGACACAGTTCCTGCATTTCGCTGTCATAGTGCAGTGAATCGTCAGACCAATTCTCCTGCAGCAGAGCGTTAGAGCCACTTGAACCACTTATGCAGACCGTGTTTTCTCGTTTCCACTTTTCCTTCAGTGCGTGGACCTGAGCTGTAACGAGCTAAGCGAAGTCACATTACCAGAAAACCTGCCTCCGAAGCTGCAAGAGCTGGACCTGACTGGAAACCCCCGGCTCGCCCTTGACCACAGAACCCTGGAGCTGCTGAAGTGAGTCCCTTGTGAGGCGCCGCAGCCCCGCCCTGTTCCCTGAGGAGGATGCTTGCTGCTCAGTGCAGACAGGAAATGGGATGGGAGGTGTCTGACTTACATGGTCTGTCTGCACAGACTTGGAGTGAAGTGATTTGTGAGTCTGTAGTTCACCAAGATGGACGGACAGCCAGAAAGTTTTTTCAGATAATTGGATACTCATATGTCCTTCCAGAAAGTTTTTGAGAAAGTATCCAGACAAAAGGAGATGAGAATAATGGAGACAAAGTAGGAAGGGAGATTTAAAGACACAGGAGACCTACAGCTCTCTCCACTGTTTTACCAGGATGCAGAGCCCAGGCCCCTCAGTGTGTCCAGACCTTAGTTTTTTCATCTTTAAGGGAGGGTGGTCTACACACTGTCTAAAGGACTTTTCAGAACTAAGAATATATGGATTATCAAGACATATTTCATCCTTACACAGGTAACTTTTGAGTGTTAAATATGAAATGTCATTTTGTGTTAAAAATGTATAAAAATTTGTTAATAAATGGAAGCAGCTCTTTGGAGAAAAATAAAAGTCAAATTTCTATTGCACACCAAAATAAACTCCAGCTAAATTAAAGAGTTAAATCTATAACATGAAATAATTTTTAAAAGAAGAGATCATATAAATGTATTCACAAACCAGAAAAGAACTTTTAAGGCCAAAAAAGAGAATGGGGGAATCACAAGAGAAGTCAGTATATATAGATTGGTTTTGTTATTTATGTTATATATAGTTATGTATGAGTCAATAATGCTAAGTACTCATTCAAGCAGAAAATAAGCAAAGGACATTAACATTTAATAAACAAAGTACAGATAGTTACATGAAAAGATCAATGTGCAGCTTTATTAATGTATCAAGGAAATATTAAATAAAATATTTTAATGATAACATTTTTCCCCTCAAATTGGTGCTAATGGAGAATTGTCCATTTATATAACTTTTTAAAAAAGCCATTGGCTGTGTCAGACTTTTAAAAGTATTCGTATACCTAAATCAAGGTTTTCTGTGGTAAAAATTTTATTCTAAAAAATAATCAGAAATGTGTTAGGGATAGTCATCAAGATGTTTCTAATTACACTTAGGATGAGTATAAAATCACATGGGGAGATTTTCATGATGTAATTAGAAAAAAATGTGGAACCATATAGATAATGGAATGACCCCACTATTATACAGGCCTAGGACAGGGCCCGTTAAACTACCGAAGAGTACACGTTACTAGAGCGCCCAGAGCGCCCGCCGTGAAGCGCGCTGCGCTCCCGGACTTACCACGGTTAGTGACAGATAGTGGCATCACAGCGCTCTTCAGGTAAAAGCGCCGCCCTCTGTTCAATAGCTAGACAGTTGTGGCCCCTTAATCACAGAGGTCCCGCACCTAACGTGTAACGTAGGCCCTCCGTCGAGGGCTGGCCGGTCTGTTCTCCACAAGGCAGTGTCGGTCCGTGTGGTGACCCCTCCACGGGGTTAAAGCTCCGGCTCCCAGACCCCTCAGCCGCCTCTCAGGATGCACACGAGCCCGCGCCCGCTCACTTCAGACGGCCGCCCGTCACACTGTTCAGCCAGGCGGGGGATGAGTGCTGCTTCACCGGAATGGACTGGGGTGCAGGGGACAGGGTTACTCTTTTCTTTAATAATCAGCCTAGGGAATGGAGTTCTTTAAAGGCTCTCTGTTCTGTTTGTTTTTTTTGTTTTGTTTTGTTTTTTAAGTATAAATGTCTTTAGAAAGGAACCTTCCATTTTTCTCTAGAGTTCAGAAAAGTAAGCAAAAAATGCAGTGAGAAGCTGTAAGATATGCCTTAAGAAACCCAGTGCATTGCTTACCATGGTACATGGATCAATCTGGTACCAGGCCATATGGAAAGCAAACAAGAGCAGGTCTTTTTTAAGTACCCCTTTTATTGATATGTTTGAAAAGAGGATATATCCCACTGATGTAAAATGAGATATTTTATTTCAGAACTTTCCATTGGCACCATCTGTGATATTTATGTTTCTTAGCTTTTTAGGATAAAGGAAAAAGTGAATGCCTTCTGGTAATTAAGAGTAGAAACTTCTGTTTAATGAAATAGTTTCAAATTTCAAAGAAATTGCCACCAAATATTTCTAGAATCAAAGTTAATATTATTAGATATTGATTTATTTCTGAGTTGACTGCTTCTTGGGAAAGGTATTCAGTGTTTATTATATTTTGGAGTTAATAAATGCCAACAGATAATTTAAATTCCTGGTCTCAGGACAGAAGTGTTTAGGTGTTGAGGTTGTATGCCCTTTCTCTTAAGTAATAGGGGAAAAAACTAGTGGCCGTTTACAAACAGGGATTTACCTCGCCATGTGGTAGGCAGCCGTTTAAGAACCTGCCGCATATCTGTATGACTTCGTGTTCATGGGCACTGAATCCTTTCTTGTAGGCTGGTTTTTAATGAACTGCGTTTGAGGGTTTACTCTTAATATTTCTGTTCAGGGTCCTGTTGGACCGATTATAGCATACCACAGCCAAGGTGAGATAAGAACTTGTCTCCCCGTTTATATGTATGTAGCTAACATTAAATTTATTGAATTCCCCTCATTTATTTCATAACTTTATGATATTGGTCTCGGCGTGGCTGGCTGTGCCCGTGAGGAAAGAATTGGAAGCGTCAGGGAGCGGCAGGTCCCCAGTAATGTTTCGTAAATATGTAAAGGGGGTGATGTGAGCAGGTATTGGATTTGAGGATGAATGTTGCAGAACTCTCTCGCGTTGCCCAAGCACAGTATGGTTGTAGCTGAGGTTTTGTTCTTTTCACATCTGGGCTTCATGTTGTGAGAACACACCTGACTTCACTAGTTCGTGTTCTCATGCCAAGGCTGAGAGCCTTTCATCCCAGCAGAGCCCAGCCGCCCAGGGCGGTGAGTGTGGAGGCTCAGTGCCCGCCGTCAGATGCTGATAAACTGGCCTCCGTGCTCTGTGTGCGTGCCCCTGGGTTTTCATTACGATGAGTAGCTAGTTCTCGCTGCTGATAAATGTTTCAGACACATCAAACACAGTGAGAAACGGTAAGTACAGAGAGCTTAGGTGTGTCTCGCTTCTCAGGTCAAGGTAGCAATGAGCACCTGTTCTGTTTTAATGATTCCTGGCTCCTCCGTTTCTCTGATCAGTAATATCCGCTGTTTCAAGATTGATCAGCCTTCGGCAGGAGATGCTTCTGGAGCTCCAGCCGTGTGGAGCCATGGCTACACCGAAGCTTCAGGGGTGAAAAACAAGTAAGTTGAAACTTTGGAATGAGAACTTGCCCGCCCGCCTCCCCACCGTAGCAGGGCAGAGAGAAGCCCGTCGCTGGCACACACATCCACATGCCACCTGTATTCCAGCATGCTTCCCCAGGGGGAGGCCACCGCATGACTTAGGTGGGAACATTAGCTCAGCCCTGCTTGGCAGCACACCCACCCTCTTTGTGAGAGAAGTTGCTAGGAGACGGTGTAACTGACACATTATGTCTCTGTGAGACTCCCGTGTTTGGAGAAGGCGTGAGTATTGAAATGCATCCCTGCTCTTTTGAAAAGCCCCTTTATCTTTCTCTGAAGCCTGTTTACCAAGCAAAACAGGGATAAGTATTAAAGCAGCAGAAGCAGCCTTGATTGTCCTTACTCGCGATCCCTTACGGTGCTGACAGCATTTCTGTGGAGCTGTTTTTTACAGTCTCAGTCAGCTTGTCAGGAGTTTGATGTCCACTCTCTATAATGTCAGCTGCTTGTCTTGCCACCAGGTCCTATCCATCTTAATTCCTTTCTCTTCCCTCTTTTCACCAACCTTCCCTATCTCACATGCAAGTGTTGGTTTCTTGATCATCGTAATCCTGCTCTGCAGGCTTGGTTTTTATGAAGGGGTGCTGATAATCAGTGTGGGTGAAGAATCCGCCTGCAATGCAGGAGGCGTAGGTGTGACACCTGGGTGGGGAAGCCCCCTGGGGGAGGGCATGGCAACCCCCTCCAGTATTCTTGCCTGGAGAATTCCATGGACAGGGGAGCCTGGCGGACTACAGTCCAAAGGGTCACAAAGAGTCGGATGCGACTGAGAGACTGCACAGCAGCGGCACAAAAGCCAAGGAGCCTGTAAATTAGAATAGTCGTCATTTAGTTAGCTAAGGCACAGATAGGAACACCACGCATTCGGAGCGGGCGGGCCGGAGCGGGAAAGTGCAGGACGACCTCAGGAGAGCTAATGGCCTTCAACCCCAGGTGCGCATTAGAATCAGTCAGGTGAGGAGCACTGAAGAACATTCTCCAGCGTAGGGCCATTAAACCGGAATGCTTTAGAGGCTCCCCCAGGTGATTCTAATGGCATCCGGGACTGAGCACTGCTGGCTCGCTTTCCTTCATGGGAAGTAAAAGAACTGTGGCTGCCACGCTGGCCACTTTTCCTTAGGTCAGAAAACAGAGTGGAACTCACACTGTGGGTCTGACTCGTCAGTCCTTTGCTCTTTCCCTGAGAGTGTGATACAGTTTATTACAGAAAATGTAGGCTTCCTTTACTATGTTAGGAAAAGTCCCTTCTATTCCTAGTTTGCTAAGAGTTTTTATATGTGTATCAGATTTTTTGTCATAGGCTTTTTCTGCATCAGTTGAGGTGATCATATTTTTTCCTGTCTTAGTCTGTTGGGATAATGAATTGTATCGATTTTAAAATGTTGAATCCACCATGCATTTTCAGGATAAGTTTCAATGTGGTCATGATGTATTACCCTTTTTATATTCTGCTGGACTCAGTTTTCTGCTAATTTGTTGATCACATCTGTATTCACAGTAATTTTTTTCTTGTGGTGTCTGATTTTGATATCAGGGTAATGCTGGCCTCACCTCATAAACTGAGTTGAGGAGTATTTTGTCTTCAGGATTCCACAGTCTTCTAAGTTTCTATAGCCTTGATATTATTTCTTCCTAAATTTTTGCTAGTATTTGCCAGTGAATTCCACCTGGGCCTGGAGTTTTCCTTGGTTTATAACTAAATATATGATTTCTTTAATATAGGATTATCTCTTTCTTCTTGAATGAACCTTAGTAATTTATGTCTGTCAAAGAATTTATCCATTTTCATCTAGTTTTCAAATTTATTGGCCATAATATACCATTACCCTCCTTTCAACACCTGTAGGATCTGTAGTAATGTCTCTCCTGACTCTCATCCCGGATAAACTTGTCATTTGTCTTTTCTCCTGATCAAATTAGTTTCAGGTCTATCAGTTTTATCGATAATTCTCAAAGAATCAGCTTTTGGTTTCATTGAATTTTTTTGTTGTCTTTCTGTGTTCTATTTCATTGACTTCTGCTCTTATTTTTATTATTTTCTGCTTGTTTGGATTTATTGTGCTTGTAAATTTCTAGCTTCTTAAGGAATAAGTTTGGGTCACTGATTTGAGCTTAGGGTATTAATATTCTAAGCATTTAGAGCTATAAATTTCTTCCTAAGCAATTTTCCCAGTGTGGTTGGAGAACATACTTTGAATCACTTGAATCTTTTAAAATTATTAAGGCATTTTCTGGCCCAAAATATGGTTTATTATGGTATATATTTTATGTGCATTTGGAAAAAAATTGGGTAGGTTGTCATTTAGATCAAGTTTGTTGAAAATGTTCAAGCCTTGACTGTGCTCACTGATCTTCTGTCTGCCTGTCTGCGCCTGAGGGACTGTGATTAGAGGCTGACTGTGCTCACTGATCTTCTGTCTGCCTGTCCGCGCCTGAGGGACTGTGATTAGAGGCTTCTCGGTTTCTCCTTGTGGTTCTCTCAGTTTTGGCTTCATGTGTTCCAGAGCTCTGTTATTATGTGCATAAACATTTAGAATGTTAGTTTGGTGATGAACTGACCCTTTAATCACTATAAAACAACTATTCTGTAATATTCTTCATGCTGAGAAATACTTTGTCTGGTATTAATGTAGCTGCTCTAGCTTCCTTTTGTTCAGTGTTAGCGTAGTATAGTTGACCCTCAACTACATCGGAATAAGAGGCACCAACCAACCATCAGAAATCCATGCATCACATTACAGTTAGCCCTTTATATCCAAGGTTCCACATTTGCAGAGATTATATAGGACTATAGTAGTATTAGAGGGAACAAAATTAGCATGTAAGTGGACCCATGCAGTTTGAACCTGTGTTGTTTAGGGGGCCACTGTATATCATTTTTAATCCTTTTTGCTTTTAACCTATTTGTCTCCTTATGTTTTAAGTATATTTCTTATAAGCAGCCTATGGTTAAGTCTTACTTGTTAATATAATCTGAATCTTTTTGGGAAGTGTCTAGACCATTTTTATACTTAATAAAATACTGATGTGGTTAGGTTTGAATCTGCCAGTTAAGTAACATTTGTCTTCTGTCTCATCTGTTCCTGATTCTCTTTTTCTTCATTCTTTTGGGTTGTTTCTCATTCCTTGTTATCTCTCGCATTTGTTCTCACTGGTTCTACTCTGTGTGTGTGGTTTGCTTCGGGTCTGTGGTATAACCTTGACCTTGTTCGTTATGGTCTATCCTCTCATATGTGTAACAAGAAGCACACGTGGTGAACTTCCACTCCCTCTCCTCGTCTTCGTGCCGTTATTGTCACGTTTTACCTCTGCTTTTGTTATAAACCCCAGGATACGTTATTATAATTTTTACTTTAAACAGTTATTTCCCAAAGTATTTCTCAACTTCAGTATTACTGACATTTTGACCCAGATAATTATTTGTTGTTGGAGAGCAGGGGAGGGATGGGGAGTCCCGCGCATTGTAGGATATTTAGCAGCACCCTCAGCCTCCACCCCCTGGATGCCAGCATCACCCCCATCCCAGTCATTATCAGCAAAGACAACTCCAGGGGCAGAGTGTCCCCTGTTGAACCACTGTCTGTCTCCTTTGTGTTTCTGTTGCACCCTGCAGCATGTGGGATCCTGGTTCCCCAGTGAGGGGTCAAGCCTGTGCCCCCCGTAGTGGAGGCATCAAGTCTTACATGGATGGCCAGGGAAGTCCCGAGACGCACTGTCCTGACGGGATTTTTAAAATAAGAAAAAGAAAGCGCTTCTGTATACTCACCTGTGTGCCGTTTCCAACGCGCTTCCTTCATCTGTGTGGGACCAGATCTCCATCCGGCAGGCCATTCTCTGCACCACGTATTTCCTGTTTCTCGCAGTGCCGTCTTTTGTATGTGCATTTGAAAATGTCCCTTTTGCACCTTCACTTTCAGGAGCTGTTCTCACTGGTATAGGAAGCAAAGCTGACAGTCTTTGTGTCCGTCTTGAAGACGCTGCTGCTCCGTCTTCCGCCTTATTTCTGACAAGAGCCCTACTGTCTCTGCCCCTTCGTTCCTCACAGGGTGTGCTCTCCTTCTGCCCCCGAGTTCAGTTCAGTCGCTCAGTCGTGTTGGACTGTTCGCAACCGCATGAATTGCAGCACACCAGGCCTCCCTGTCCATCACCAACTCCCGGAGTTCACTCAAACTCATGTCCATCGAGTCCGTGATGCCATCCAGCCATCTCATCCTCTGTCGTCCCCTTCTCCTCCTGCCCCCAATCCCTCCCAGCATCAGGGTCTTTTCCAGTGAGTCAACTCTTCACATGAGGTGGCCAAAGTACGGGAGTCTCAGCTTTAGCATCAGTCCTTCCAGTGAACACCCAGGACTGATCTCCTTCAGAATGGACTGGTTGGATCTCCTTGCAGTCCAAGGGACTCTCAAGAGTCTTCTCCAACACCACAGTTCAAAAACATCAATTCTTCAGTGCTCAGCTTTCTTCACAGTCCAACTCTCACATCCGTACATGACCACTGGGAAAACCATAGCCTTGACTAGCTGGACGTTTGTTGGCAAAGTAATGTCTCTGCTTTTGAATATGCTATCTAGGTTGGTCATAACTTTCCTTCCAAGGAGTAAGTGTCTTTTAATTTCATGGCTGCAGTCACCATCTGCAGTGATTTTGGAGCCCCAAAACAGAAGGTCTGACACTGTTTCCACTGTTTCCCCATCTATTTCCCATGAAGTGATGGGACCAGATGCCATAATCTTAGTTTTCTGAATGTTGAGCTTTAAGCCAACTTTTTCACTCTGCTCTTTATCAAGAGGCTTTTTACTTTCTCTTCACTTTCTGCCATAAGGGTGATGCCATCTGCATATCTGAGGTTACTGATATTTCTCCCAACAATCTTGATTCCAGCTTGTGCTTCTTCCAGCCCAGCGTTTGTCATGATGTACTCTGCATATAAGGTAAATAAGCAGGGTGACAATATACAGCCTTGACGTACTCCTTTTCCTGTTTGAAACTACTCTGTTGTTCCATGTCCAGTTCTAACTGTTGCTTCCTGACCTGCATATACATTTCTCAAGAGGCAGGTCAGGTGGTCTGGTATTCCTATCTCTTTCAGAATTTTCCCCAGTTTCTTGTGATCCACACAGTCAAAGGCTTTGGCATAGTCAATAAAGCAGAAATAGATGTTTTTCTGGAACTCTCTTACTTTTTTGATGATCCAATGGATGTTGACAATTTGATCTCTGGTTCCTCTGCCTTTTCTAAAACCAGCTTGAACATCTGGAAGTTCATGGTTCACATATTGCTGAAGCCTGGCTTGGAGAATTGTGAGCATTACTTTACTAGTGTGTGAGATGACTGCAATTGTGTGGTAGTTTGAGCATTCTTTAGCATTGCCTTTCTTTGGGATTGGAATGAAATCTGACCTTTTCCAGTCCTGTGGCCACTGCTGAGTTTTCCAAATTTGCTGACATATTGAGTGCAGCACTTTCACAGCATCATCATTCAGGATTTGAAATAGCTCAACTGGAATTCCATCACCTCCACTAGCTTTGTTCATAGTGATGCTTCCTAAGTTCCACTTGACTTCACATTCCAGGATGTTTGGCTCTAGGTCAGTGATCACACCATTGTGATTATCTTGGTTGTGAAGATCTTTTTTTTTTAGTTCTTCTGTGTATTCTTGCCACCTCTTCTTAATATCTTCTGCTTCTGTTAGGTTCATACCATTTCTGTCCTTTATCGAGCCCATCTTTGCATGAAATGTTCCCTTGGTATCTCTAATTTTCTTGAAGAGGTCTCTCGTCTTTCCCATTCTGTTGTTTTCCTCAATCTCTTTGCACTGATCGCTGAGGAAGCCTTTCTTATCTCTCCTTGCTATTCTTTGGAACTCTGCATTCAGATGCTTATATCTTTCCTCTTCTCCTTTGCTTTTCATTTCTCTTCTTTTCACAGCTATTTGTAAGGCCTCCCCAGACAGCCATTTTGCTTTTTTGCGTTTGTTTTTCATGGGGATGGTCTTGATTCCTGTGTCCTGTACAATGTCACGAACCTCAGTCCATAGTTCATCAGGCATTCTATCTATCAGATCTAGTCCCTTAAATCTGTTTCTCACTTCCACTGTATAGTCATAAGGGATTTGACATAGGTCATACCTGAATGGTCTAGTGGTTTTCCCTACTTTCTTCAATTTAAGCCTGAATTTGGCAATAAGGAGTTCATGGTCTGAGCCACAGTCGGCTCCTGGTCTTGTTTTTGCTGACTGTATAGAGCTTCTCCATCTCTGGCTGCAAGAATATAATCAATCTGATTTTGGGGTTGACCATCTGGTGATGTCCATGTGTAGAGTCTTCTCTTGTGTTGTTGGAAGAGGGTGTTTGCTATGACCAGTGCGTTCTCTTGGCAAAACTCTGTTAGCCTTTGCCCTGCTTCATTCTGTACTCCAAGGCCAAGTCTGCCTGTTACTCCAGGTATTGCTTGACTTCCTACTTTTGCATTCCAGTCCCCTATAATGAAAAGGACATCTTTTTTGGGTGTTAGTTCTAAAAGGTCTTGTAGGTCTTCATAGAACCATTCAGCTTCAGCTTCTTCAGTGTTACTGGTTGGGGCATAGCCTTGGATTACTGTGATATTGAATGGTTTGCCCTGGAAATGAACAGAGATCATTTTGTCGTTTTTGAGATTGCATCCAAGTACTGCATTTCGAACTCTTTTGTTGACTATGATGGCTACTCCATTTCTTCTAAGGGATTCTTGCCCACAGTAGTAGATATAATGGTCATCTGAGTTAAATTCACCCATTCCAGTCCATTTTAGTTCGCTGATTCCTAGAATGACGACGTTCACTCTTGGCATCTCCTGTTTGACCACTTCCAGTTTGCCTTCATTCATGAACCTGACATTCCAGGTTCCTATGCAATATTGCTCTTTACAGCATCAGACCTTGCTTCTATCACCAGTCACATCCACAACTGGGTATTGTTTTTGCTTTGGCTCCATCCCCAACCAACACCTGGGGAGTTCCTGTTTCAGTATCCTATCATTGTGCCTTTTCATACTGTTCATGGGGTTCTCAAAGTAAGAACACTGAAGTGGTTTGCCATTCCCTTCTCCAGTGGACCACATTCTGTCAGACCTCTCCACCATGACCCGCCCGTCTTGGGTTGCCCCACGGGCATGGCTTAGTTTCATTGAGTTAGACCAGGCTGTGGTCCGTGTGATTAGATTGACTAGTTTTCTGTGATTATGGTTTCAGTTTGTCTGCCCTCTGTTGCCCTCTCGCAACACTTATCATCTTACTTGAGTTTCTCTTACCTTGGGCGTGGGGTATCTCTTCATGGCTGCTCCAGCAAAGTGCAGCCACTGCTCCTTACGTTGGACGAGGGGTATCTCCTCACCGCCGCCCCTCCTGACCTTGAATGTGGAGTGGCTCCTCTTGGCTCTCCTGCGCCTGCACAGCCACCGCTCCTTGGACGTGGGGTTGCTCCTCTGGGCCGCTGTCCCTGGCAGGCCTGAGATTTCCTGGAACTAAGGAAGTGGCTCTTAGATTTCCCCCACCCCCGCCTTTATCCCTGCGCTTTTCAGCAATTTGATTTTGATGTGCCTCAGTTAAGCTTTTTCACTTGCTTTTGCTTGCTATTTGTTGAGCTTCTGGTATCTGTAAGTTTGTCATTTTCTCCAGATTTGAAATATTTTTATCTATTAATTCTTCAAAACGTTTTTCTGCCTGTCTCTTTTCTCTTCTGAAGACTCCAGTTCCCTGTGTGTTAGGCTGCCTGAAGTCATCTCCCCACTTATTAATGCCCTGGCTTTTCATTTCTCCCGCAGGTGTTTGTCCGTTTTGGAGAGTGTATGGGACACAGGCACCCTTCATGGAAGCAGTCTAAGTGGAGAGACTGCAGGTCTCTGGAGTGCCTGTGCGGCTCTCCTCCCGCCAATGCACACGTTTCCTTTACTTTTCCCAGTGTTTTGGTTGTGACTCCGTTTTTGCTCCTTGTGGAAGTTTTCCTTAATAAGCATTTTGTGAAAGAACGTGGACATACGCATTCATAATCTGGTGTTATTCCCTGTGCCTCTTACACTCTTTCAGTGCTATTTAAAAATAAAATCTTCAGCAGAAGAGAGTGGGGGAAAGCCATGAAGCATAAATATGTGCTTATCATTTTTCTTCACTTATAAAAATTGGTTGATGTAAATTAGCTGGGGTTTAGTTTTGTTGTTGTTCAGTCACTGAGTCATGTCCAGCTCTTTGCCACATCATGGACTGCAGCACACCAGGCTCCTCCTCTTTGTTTTCTGAAGTTTGCTCACATTCATGTCCATTGAGTTGGTGATGCTATCTAACCATCTCATCTTCTGACACCTGCTTCTCCATTTGCCTTCAGTCTTTCCCAGCATCAGGGTCTTTTCTAATCAGTTGGCTCTTCATATCAAGTAGCCAAAGTATTACCTATTCTTAATCTACTCAGAGTCACGAAGAAAGAGACAAGACTGGATTAGGCGAATGGGAGAAGAGCCACAGCTGGGTTGGGCATGGAGAAGAAAAGATGAGTTGACTCAGCACAGAAGCGTTTTTCTTTGCAGGTTGTGTGTGGCAGCCCTGTCAGTGAATAACTTCTGCGATAACCAGGAGGCCCTGTACGGTGTGTTTGACGGAGACCGCAACGTGGAGGTGCCCTACCTGCTCCAGTGCACCATGAGCGACATTCTGGCAGAGGAGCTGCAGAAAACGAGGGACGGGGAGGAGTGCATGGTCAACACGTTCATCGTTATGCAGAGGTAGAGCTTCCGGCACTGCTGCGGCTTCATGCTGGTTCCCGGTCACGCTGTAAAAGGCCAGGAGTGAAGGCATTCTCCCTGTGTTGTGTGTGTGTGTCTGTGTTTGTGTGTCTGTGTTTGTGTGTCTCTGTGTGTGTGTTTGTGTCTGTGTATGTGTACATATGTATCTGTGTATGTGTACATCTGTGTCTGTGTGTGTGTGTCTGTGTGTGTCTTTGTGTGTGTGTGTCTCTGTGTGTTTCTGTGTGTGTATGTTTGTGTCTGTGTGCCTGTGTGTGTGTGTCTGTGTATGTGTGTGTGTGTGTCTCTGTGTGTGTGTGTGTCTGTGTCTGTATCTGTATGTGTCTGTATGTGTGTGTTTTTGTGTGTGTCTGTCTGTGTGTGTGTGTGTCTGTGTGTGTGTGTCTGTGTGTGTGTCTGTGTCTGTGTGTATCTGTGTGTGTGTGTTTGTATGTTTGTCTCTGTGTGCCTGTGTGTGTGTCTCTGTGTGTGTCTCTGTGTGTGTCTCTGTGTGTGTCTCTGTGTGTGTATGTTTGTCTCTGTGTGCCTGTGTGTGTGTCTCTGTGTGTGTGTGTCTATGTGTGTGTCTCTGTGTGTGTGTGTCTGTGTGTGTCTTTGTGTGTGTATGTTTGTATCTGTGTGCCTGTGTGTGTCTCTGTGTGTGTGTGTCTCTGTGTGTGTCTTTGTGTGTGTATGTTTGTATCTGTGTGCCTGTGTGTGTCTGTGTGTGTGTGTCTCTGTGTGTGGGTGTTTCTGTGTGTGTGTTTATGTGTGTGTGTCTGTGTGTGTGTGTGTCTGTGTGTGTGTGTCTCTGTGTGTGTGTGTCTTTGTGTGTGTCTGAGTGTGTGTGTGTCTGTGTGTGTGTCTTTGTGTGTGTCTTTGTGTGTCTCTGTGTGTGGGTGTCTCTGTGTGTGTTTGTGTGTCTCTCTGTGTGTCTGTGTGTATGTGTCTGTATCTGTGTGTGTCTGTGTGTGTGTGTGTGTGTGTGTGTGTGTGTCTGTGTCTGTGTCTGTATGTGTGTGTCTGTGTGTGTCTGTGTGTGGGTGTCTCTGTGTGTGTGTTGTGTGTGTGTGTCTGTGTATGTGTATGTGTGTGTCTTTGTGTGTGTCTGTGTCTGTATCTGTGTGTGTCTTTGTGTGTGTGTGTGTGTGTGTGTTCGTGCACATGCGCATGCATCTGCTCAGTCATGTCCAACTCTTTGCAACTCCATGGACTGTACAGCCCACCAGGCTCCTCTGTCCATAGGATTTTCCAGCAAAAATACTGAAGTGGGTTACCATTTCCTTCTCCAGGGGATCTTCCCAGCCCAGGGATCGAACCCACGTCTCTTGCATCTTCTACATTGGCAGGCGGGTTCTTTACCACTGAGCCACCTGGGAAGCCCTGTTCAAGACAGTGTTACTAGAAGAATCATAGGCCTTTCCCTAGAGATTCTGGTCACCGTGGAAGTTGTAGAATGTTGTTTCTAACTCTGAGGGCTGAATGTCATAAGCATTCCCACGTTCAAAGCCTTGCTCGCTCTTTGTCACTTTAAAGGCTTTGTAGGTTGTGAAGGACGTGCCTGTTGGTATTGTACTACAAACACTTGATCCTGTGGGACCAGGAAGCAGAGAGTGCTTCAAAGGTCATGGGAACAGTGACGATCTTTTCTGCTTCTCTTCTTTTTCTCTCCCTTGATAATCTGCCAGAGGAAATATCTTTGTGGCAGGGCTAGAAAAAGTGTCCGCTGAGGAATGCTGCCCCAGAGAAGCCTTGACAGCTCCCCCAGGCATGAGGACTCCTGAAGAGCTCAGTAGATGCGGCCCAGTGAGGTTCTTCGCCGCAGCTCACCTCGGTGGGCGTGTGCAGTTAATAATCGACGCTGATAACAGCTAATATTTAGTGAGCCCTTAATATATGCCAGTCATTGTTCTAAATGCCTTAATGCGGAGAGGCATAAGACAGGGACGTCTGTCTGTACATCTGTCTCCTTTTCTGTTTTGACCACCATCTTGTTTCAGAAAAAAGGAAACACATATTATACACACACCACACACACACCCTTCACACACCCTTCACACACCCTTCACACAGCCCAAACAGGCCTCCTTTTTATGGACCTCAGGCACTGGGTCAGCATTAAGAACTTGAGACTCTCAAACCCTGGTCACTGGCTGCACTTCTCCCAGATACAGCCCGAGTCCCGGCTTGGCTGGAGGAGTCATGGCCTCGGACAGCAGGGAAGCCATGCTGCCTTGGTGGAGCCTGGAGCCCATGGCCTAGACGTGCCCGAGCTGGGGTCCACAGACCCCTGCTGTCCACCCGTCTCCGTGTCGCTTCCCGCCTCGTCTTCCCTGTGGGTTAGCGGGGTGTGGGGCGTGTGCAATGCTCACGGTCCTCACGAGAAGCCTGTGTCCTCTCTGCCGATGTCTGATGCCTGCGACCAGGCTGCCCTTGCTACTGTCCGTGGTGCCCCTGGCCTGACCTACAGGGTCTGCCCTCGTGAACAGCAGGGTCTGTCCGTCTGGACCTTCCTGCTCCTGTTGTGCCCAGGTCAGTCTGGAGGCTCCGCCAGCCTTGGGCCTTGCCACCAGAGGTCTGAGCGCCTTTTGATTGCCAACACTCGCAGGTGCCTTGTGTATTCAGTGAGCTCTTTGGAGCTCCTCCTTAGACAGTCTTTCCTGTAAACATTTGAGGATGGACCTCCTTTGTCCGGAGAGTCTCACTGTGTAGGACAAGAGCATGAATGACCCAGTGCGGGAAGGCTCCTGCCCGTAGGCAGCGTGTGAGAGAGGGGCGATCGGCCGCTCCGATGCATCGGGGGTGTTCACGCCTGCTCCTGTGCGGTGGTTCCCCCTCCCACCCTCTTGGGAGCAGAGGGTGAGGGAGACGCGGCCGCCCCTGTTGGTTTTGGCCGCGCTCAGACGGGCGCTGCAGGCCACACCGAGCCGGGTGAGGGTTCTTCATCCCTTAGCGGCTCCTCAGGCTTTCCGTGGGAGCAGGCCCCGCCCAGCTGGGAGCAGGCCTTGCGTGTGTGCCCATGTGTGCGTCCAGTTTCGCGGGCTCCCCTGAGCTTGGCAGGGCCTGCTTTGGGGAAGGCGCCGAGTGGAGCCCCGAGCTCTGCTTCCCTGTCCCGTGTGGCCGTCTGGCGGTGGTATGGGTTCTCAGCCCCATCTCTTTATTCCAGGAAACTGGGCACAGCTGGACAGAAGCTCGGAGGCGCTGCTGTCCTTTGTCACATCAGGCACGACCCTGTGGACCCTGGAGGACCCTTCACCCTGACCTCCGCCAATGTGGGCAAGTGCCAGACGGTGCTGTGTCGGAACGGCAAGCCGCTGCCCCTCTCCAGGTCGTATGTCATGAGCTGCGAGGAGGAGCTGCGGAGAATCAAGCGGCACAAGGCCATCGTCACCGAGGTGAGGGTCGTCTTCCTCAGGTTGTGGGGGGACTGGGAGGAGGCCGCGGAACTGGCCGGGGAGCATCTCCCTCGGCGTTCTGTAGACGCCAAAGCTGATCCAAGATTCCAGATCCAAATCCACAGCATCTGAGTAGACTCGTGCAGAATATAGAACAGGGCCCGGCAGCCTCTCCACGTCAGGGCCAGGCAGTCACCCCGTCCCATCCTCGGGGCGCCCACAGGGGGCTGAGACCTGGCGGCCTCTCCGCGTCAGGGCTGGGTGGTCACCCCGTCTCATCCTCGGGGCACCCACAGGGGGCTCAGGCCCGGTGGCCTCTCCACGTCAGGGCTGGGCGGTAACCCCATCTCATCCTCGGGGCACCCACAAGGGGCTCGGGCCTGGCGGCCTCTCCGCATCAGGCTGAGCGGTCATCCTGGCTGTTCTTCAGGGCACCCACAGTGGGGCTCAGGCCATGCGGCCTCTCTGCATCAGGCTGGGCGGTCACCCCGTCCCATCCTCGGGGCACCCACAGGGGGCTCGGGCCCTGCGGCCTCTCTGCATCAGGCTGGGCGGTCACCCCGTCCCATCCTCGGGGCACCCACAGGGGGCTCGGGCCCTGTGGCCTCTCCGCGTCGGGCCGAGCGGTCATCCTGGCTGTTCCTCAGGGCACCCACAGTGGGGCTCAGGCCATGCGGCCCCTCTGCGTCAGGCTGGGCGGTCACCCCGTCTTATCCTCGGGGGAACCAGTGGGGCTCAGGCCTGGCAGCCTCTGCACATCAGAGCCGGATGGTCACCCTGTCCCCTCCTCAGGGCTCCCACAGGGGGCTCAGGCCCAGCAGCCTCTCCGCTCAGGCCGGACGGTCACCCTGTCCCCTCCTCGGGGCGCCCACAGGGGGCTCAGGCCCTGCAGCCTCTCCTCATCAGGCTGGGCGGTCACCCCGTCCCCTCCTCGGGGCGCCCACAGGGGGCTCAGGCCTGCAGAGGTCACACTGCCTGCCCTCCTCTCCTCCTGGCTCTGGGGCCTGCGGGCTGTCACCTTTCAACCTCAGCGCCTTGGTTTCCTCCTGGGTAAAGTGGGCCTGGTGAGGTGTCTGTCTGGCCTCTCAAGGCCAGTGTACGTATCAGTGTAAATTAACTAGTTGTTGATTCAGTTCATGCCTCCTGCTGCACTCAGATAAGTCGGTGAGTGGTTCTCAACCGGGGGCCATTCCCCCATCAACACCACGGACACGTGGTAATGTCCGAGGACATCTCTGTTGTCACAACTGGGGTGGAGAGCGTGCATTTGGCACGTAGCCAGTAGAAGCCAGTATGTGTGCGTGTGTGTCAGTCCCTCAGTCTTATCTGACTGTTTGTGACTCCATGGACTGTAGCCTGCCAGGCTCCTCTGTCTCTTGGATTCTCCAGGAGTGGGTTGCCATTTCCTTCTCCAGCAGATCTTTCCGACCCAGGGATCAAACCCTGGTCTCCCCCCACATTGCAGGTGGATTCTTTACCGTCTGAGCCACCAGGGAAGCCCAGGTAGAAGCCAGGACGCTGCTGAGCATCCCATGGTGCGGGGCGGCCCCTCTGAGTCTCCATGGTGTGGGGGTGCAGGGCGGCCCCTCTGAGCCTCCACGGTGTGGGGCGGCCCCACCGCACAGTCTTTGGCCCAAAAGGTCCAAGTGCCGCTGCTGAGAAAGGCCGTCGGGCTGCAGCACAGCCTCCAGAACGGGCTGGAAGAGCTGGACTCCGTTCACATGTTCATCCTGTAGTGTGGGTCCCCTCTGTGTGCCTGAAACGGATGGACGCTGTCGATGTGATTCCCGTGTAGACACATGTCTGCCCACAGGAGGTGTCCAGTCTTGTCTCGTCAGTAAAGCCTGAGGAGCAATGTGATGCCCAGGTGGACAGTGGTGGAGGTCTGCAATCAGCAGAGAGAGACTGACTCCAGGAAGGCTCCGCCCAGGGCCGTGAGGAAGACAACTCAGGATCTCCCATGGGAGTCTGGGAAACGAGTCTGCCTCTCGATTCCCGTCCCCTTCCTGTTCTAAGAGCAGGGAGGACTAAAGCAAACACTAGACACCAAGTAGGGAGCAAAGAGTCTCAGATGGGACTGAGTTAAATTATTAACCGTGTATTGAGTTCTGTGCTCAACAGTACACAGTGCAGAGATTAACTATTTCCGCTGAAGAACTTGAATCAAGAACCAAGCAGCTACACCGTGGCTCCTCGCTCCAGCATCAGAGTAAAAGCTTTTTACTAGCAAAGGGTCTGAAACTTTGGTTCATGGTTCAGATGGTGGGAACCCAGCTGGACTGAAGTGGGAGGCGTCATCATCATCTCCATTTGCTGCCAGGAAAGTCAGCTCAGGAATTTCGGGAGCCGCCTTTCTCCTTGAATAAGTGTCTGCCTCTCCAAACACTTCACTTCTCCCCACCTAGTCTCACCGATTTGTCAGCCTCCTTCAGGTTAAAGCTCCGCCCACTTTTGGACCTTACCATGCCATCGCCTGCTGGTTGCTGGGCTGTGGGCAGTGGTCTGAGATGGGGGCCATCACGCTGAATCGCACCTGCCTAGGAGGGTCTGCTGCCCCCTGGGTGGCTCAGCAGGCCCTTCCTCCCTGGACCCCTGTGCGTTCCCAGAGATGCTGATCAGCCCTTGTTGCTGACTCAGCCAGATGATGGCGTGCTTTGGAACGGACAGGTCCCAACACAGGGAATGCATGAAGCGCTTTCCACGTGTCCCTCCTGCTCCCTGCTGGCCCCAGGCTTCTGCCCCGGGTTCTGATGACAGGTGGCCGGGAGCCCCTCACAGGAGGTGGACAGGCCTGCAGGGCGGGCAGGCCCCGGAGCTTCCCCCAGGCAGGAGCCCCGCCCCCAACTCTCGGTGGTAACGTCTGCTTGGCAACCCCTCTCTTTCCAGGACGGCAAAGTGAACGGAGTGACCGAGTCCACGCGCATCCTGGGCTACACCTTCCTGCACCCCAGCGTGGTGCCCCGCCCACACGTGCAGTCCGTGGCCTTAAGCCCCCAGGACGAGTTTTTCATCCTGGGCAGCAAGGGGCTGTGGGACAGCCTGTCCGTGGAGGAGGCCGTGGACGCCGTGCGCAGCGTGCCGGATGCGCTGGCCGCCGCTAAGAAGCTCTGCACCCTGGCGCAGAGCTACGGCTGCCGCGAGAGTGTGAGCGCAGTGGTCGTGCAGCTCAGCGTTCCCGAGGACAGCTTCTGCTGCTGTGAACTGGCCGCCCTGCCGCCGCCCAGCCCCGGCGTCTTCGCGCCCGCCGCCGGTGTGGCCGTCCGGGAGCGGCCGGCCGACGGGCTGGGCGCGCCGTCCTCCAGCAGTGGGCTGGCTTCCGAGATGAGCAGCGAGCTGTCTACATCGGAGATGAGCAGTGAGGTGGGCTCCACGGCCTCGGACGAGCCGCCGCCGCCGGGCCCGCTGGGCGAGGGTAGCCCCGCCGGCCCCGGCGAGCCCCGCTGCGCGCTGCACCCTGGGGGCGCGCCCAGCGCCTTCCAGCGGCAGCTGTCCAGCGCCACCTTCTCTAGCGCTTTCTCGGACAACGGGTTGGACAGCGACGATGAGGAGCCCATCGAGGGCGTGTTCAGCAACGGCAGCCGCGTGGAGGTGGCAGCGGACATCCACTGCGGCCGCGCCAGGGACGGGGAGCGCCGGCGGCCGCCCGAGGCCGCCGACGAGGGCGTGGGTGCCGCGGAGGACGAGCCGGGCGCGGCGCGGCGCGTGGACGGGGCCGCGGGGACCATGGGGCGCCGGCGGGGAAACGGCTCTGTGGCCCCCCAGGAGCGCAGCCACAACGTGATCGAGGTGGCCGCCGACGCGCCGCTGCGCAGGCCGGGCGGGTACTTCGCGGCCCCAGCGCAGCCGGACCCCGACGACCAGCTCATCATCCCCCCGGAGCTGGAGGAGGAGGTGAAGGAAATGATGAAGCAGCGGCCGCCCGCGCCGCCGCGCCCGGGCCCCGCGGAACCGGCGGACTGCAGCTGCGACACGCCGCTCTGACCCGCCCGGGCCCCGCAGACCGGGCCGCCCGCTGGCCACACGCCTCCGCCTTCCGCAGGCGCCCCTTCTGTTGGCCGTTTAAAAAATAATAATTACCACTTTTCTTCTAGTGATGCTCTACCCATATGATTTCAATTTGTTAACCTCTTCTCCTAACATATCAGATGTGTAAAGACAAAAAACAAAAGGTTTAATATATTACAGAGAAACAGTTAATGTAATGTTTTTTAAAATGCCTTTTTTGTTCTCTGTGTGGAAGGCAAGGCAGGTTGCCAGTGCTAAATGATTTAATAATATTGTAATTCTGTATTTCTTTGTGGGGGGAAGACGTTTTCTTGTTTTCTGTTTTTTTGTTTTGTTTTGTTTTGTCTTGAAAACGATAGACATTTGTAGAATATGGAGACTAACTCCTAGGAGTTGTTTTACTCTGTCAGGTGACTGAAGTCACTGGGATTCACTAATTTTCTCTGAGAGAACCGTTGATTGAGAAATTTCTATTGTAAATAGCTCCGTGTTGTATAGTGATGCTTCAGAAGTTTTGTAGCTTTGGCGTGAGGGACACAGACTGAACAGCTGATTCCCCTCCGGCCCCGCACCCACACGGTCCCCCGGCAGTGTGCCTGAGCCCTGCTGAGGGCACTGCCTTCAGATGAGTGGATCTTAGCCACTGGAAGGGACCTGGCCCCAGGGGCCGCTGACCCTCTCCTCCTCTCCTGTTCCCACCAGCCCCTTTTGCAGACACTTTTTAATTGTGTTCCTTGCTGCTGCCACAATCAGCATGATTGTGTAGCGTTCAGTTAGATCCTTTACATACCGAGAGTTATATTAAAGCAGAATGCACAAATGAACATGTCATAATTTTGGTATAATAAATACAAAATTTACAAGTCCTGGACCCATCTGCTTTTGTCTGGGGAGCCAGGTGTTTCTTGCAGATGATCACGCCCAGCTTGGGTTTGGAATGAATGCATGTGCCTTTGGGGTTATCTGGTGCTTCCGTCTTTGATTTTTTTCTTTTGAAGAGAAAATAACCAAACAAGTTAAACTACCTTGAATGAAAGTAGTGAAGTCCACCCTATAGTTAACAGTATGTGTAGCTGGTTTACAGCGGTTCTATTTCTGGTTGTTACTGTGTAGAATAGGTATTAAAAAGGGGTAAGGTGGCATAGAGGAGATCCCAGGAAAATCCCACAAAGCCAAGTTTATTTCCCTTTCTCTCAGGGGCCCCTCAATCATGTGAACCAGTGTTTAGTCAATCTTTTTTTTTTTAATTGGATATAGTTGTTCTTTTTTATATTGGAGTGTAGTTGATTAACAGTGCACATACAGAGTGAAAATCCAGAGCTGACTGCTGCACTCCCCACCCCTCTGTGAGTGTGCCGTGGGGTCCTCTAGGGGGTCCCGCGCTCCTGCTGGCTGCCTGGCCCCACTTACAAATGGCACTGTTCCACTCTGCACCTGTGACCGTGTGTCGCGTCCCACTCTGCACCTGTGACCCGTGTGTCGCGTCCCACTCTGCACCTGTGACCCGAGTGTCGCGTCCCACTCTGCACCTGTGACCGTGTGTCGCGTCCCACTCTGCACCTGTGACCGTGTGTCGCGTCCCACTCTGCACCTGTGACCCGAGTGTCGCGTCCCACTCTGCACCTGTGACCCGTGTGTCGCGTCCCACTCTGCATCTGTGACCCGAGTGTCGCGTCCCACTCTGCACCTGTGACCCGTGTGTCACTCTGCACCTGTGACCGTGTGTCGCGTCCCACTCTGCACCTGTGACCGTGTGTCGCGTCCCACTCTGCACCTGTGACCGTGTGTCGCGTCCCAGTCTGCACCTGTGACCGTGTGTCGCGTCCCAGTCTGCACCTGTGACCGTGTGTCGCGTCCCACTCTGCACCTGTGACTGTGTGTCGCGTCCCAGTCTGCACCTGTGACCCGTGTGTCACGTCCCACTCTGCACCTGTGACCCATGTGTTGGAGACGCTCTGGGTCTTCGCCGCGCCTCATGTGGACCAGCTTTGCAGGTAGAATGGTTTCCCTCCTGCAGGTCTGCCCTCCAGAGGGGTACCTGGCAGGTTCAGTGACGGGACGCAGCAACTAGTCTCTCGTGTGGACTCCGTAATGGGCTGTCCGTCCCCTCTCTGGGTGGCCAGACGAGTGGACCGCTCCGTGTCTTGGTGATGCCGTTCTTCACTCCACGGCAGGCTTCTTGTACACTGTGCGCTGTGCAAACCACCAAGACTGGAAGAAGATGGAGCTCATCTCAGCCCCATAAGTGTGGTCCCGGGTGGCGCTCGTGGTTAAGAACCCACCTGCCATGCAGGAGACATATAGACATGGGCTCCATCCCTGGGTCGGGAAGAGCCCCTGGAGGAGGGTATGGCAACCCACGCCAGTGTTCTAACCTGGAGAATCCCATGGACAGAGGAGTCTGGTGGGCTACAGCCCACAGGTCACAAAGAGTCGGACACGACTGAAGCGAGTCGACTTGGCACACGCACAGCCCCACGAGGGATCAGTGACCAAGAGCGGAGACCCAGGCAGGGCTCTGCTCTAAGCCCGGAGCGAGGCCGGCTCGGGACCCTGCGCCCGGGGCTCCACTCTGGACCTGGAGTGAGGCCAGCTCAGGACCCTGTGCCCTGCCTGCTTACCGGCACCTGGCCCACCCATCTTCCCGCTGCTCCGGGCGGATCTGAGCAGACCCAGAAGGCTCAGCACTCTCACCTCATGCCTCAGTCCCTCCAGAAGTTCCAGGTGCTCTCTGACTCCTTGGTGTGGAACCCCCTGCGGGCGGGGCTCATCGGTCGCCTTGTGTGGCCCCCGCCCCAGACAGACCATGTGGACCCCATCCTTCCACAGCTCACCCCCAGAGAAGCCCACTTCCGCCCTGAGCAGGGCCAGCACGGGCAGCATGACCTGGGGGTCCACGGAGGATGCCCAGCAGCTGCTTGTGCCAGAGGCAGCCGCTGGGACCAGCGAGGCTGCACCCAACCTCTGCAGCTGACGGGGCGATGGGGCGTGGGCGTGGCTGTTTCCCCAAGACCTGCAGCTCGGGGCACGCTTGCTTCTAGTTCATTATCCCAGCAAGTCCCACTGTCCACTCGCCCCATGTAAGGAACTCTGGAGATGAAGGACAAGACTTCGCCCTTGGGGAGCGTGGGGCCAACAGTGAGTGAAAGAGGCCGGTGGGCACAGGGCTCCTGCTCGGCCTCCTCGCTCTTCCCTGGAGCTGCCTGAGGGGCCTTCACTGCAGCCCACTGAGGTGAAAGTGAAGTCGCTCAGTCGTGTCCCAACCCTGCAACCCCATGGACTGAACCCCCCCAGGCTCCTTCCTCATCCATGGGATTCCCCAGGCAAGAGCACTGGCACTGAGTGGGTTGCCATGACCTCCTCCAGGGATCTTCCCAACACAGGGATCGAACCCGGGTCTCCTGCGTCGCAGGCGGATTCTTTACCCTCTGAGCCACCAGGGAAGCTCACTGAGGTAGCATCTAATGTACCATATGTAGAGCTGCTCATAAAGCTGGAAAGTGCTTAGTATTTGGAGATTCCCCAAAGCCACGGGATCTGCAGGGTGAGTGTGAGGGACACGGGCTCCCCCTGCCCCCCCGACTCCCTCCTCCTCTGGGAAGGCCAGAGGATTGGGAAGGGATGCAGAGCTCCAGCGAGGCCGGAGCCTTGCTGACACACTCAGAGCCCCCATGAGGACCCTGGGAGTCGTGGGTGTGGGCTCAGCTGCAGGCTGCCCCCGGGTGTGCCCGCCATGGCTTCCCAGAGGGCCCCGGGTGCCCTAACACCCAACGGTCTGACCCGGGATGGTGCCATGGCGTCCCCTAGGGCACAGGGGTCCTGACGCCCAACTCATCAGACCTGGCTTCTCTCGATGGCTTTGTCACAGCGCCACCTGCTGGTGAGATGAGATCTGGGTGGAAACGGGCATGACTCCCTTCTTTCTCCATCTTTCACTCTTCCAGGACAGATTCTGTCACTCCTAGACCTGAGACAGAAAGCACTCCCAAGCACTATCGAGTAGTCAGAGAAGCCACGTTAAGCCATGTTACTGTTCCCCCTGGAGTTCTGCTCTGTAAGGTGGAACGGTTGACTGGTTCCTGTGATGGGCACTGTTTTTTTCTGGGAAACCAACGTGCAGACATATCGAGGTGTAACAGGAATCATGGCATTGACCTGGGAGAGAGGAAGTCAGTCTCCAGCGTCCATCTAATCCTCTGTTCCTCATAGTGGAGAAAGGGCTTCCCTGATGGCTCAGCTGGCAAAGAATCCGCCTGCAGTGCAGGAGACCTGGGTTCCATCCCTGGGTTAGGAAGATCCCCTGCGACGGGAACGATACCTACTCGAGTATTCTGGCCTGGAGAATCCCGTGGACTGTACAGTCCATGAGGTCACAAAGAGTCGGACACGACTGAGTGACTTTCACTTTCATAGTGAAAAATAAAAACTGTAATACACTTTGGATCTAATAGGACTGTACCTGAGAGTCAGCTCATTGCTGACACTGCCCAGTAGGGAGATAAAGAACAATTCCCATGCAAACCTCATCAGAAGGCATTTTGGATTCCCACAGACATGTCAGGAAATAGAATTTTTGTAAAACATGAGGGTTATGGTATCTGCCCTCCCTACCTCCCCATGGTCAAACCAGGCAATTTGTAGACAGACAGTAGCATGTTATGTAAGTGGAAGTGTTGTCTTATTATAAATGAACACCTAAGGGTGATCAGAGAAAACATAATTGGGACACAGCAAAAATGCTTTTTTAAATTAAAATCTAGAGAGAAAACAAAAAACTCCTAGAGAAACATCTGTTGGAATGGTTACAGGAGGAAGGGATGAAGTAATGGTACAAAAGGCAGGTTTTCTCATTTCTTGCCACTGAATTTCATTTTCTTTCAGTTTATCCCCCAAAAGGCATTTTGGGCAAATGAATCTACACTCGCCTTATTTCACTGTTGCTGTTGACCTGTCGTGAACCGACTCCTACTGCTGCAGAGTCGGAAGATCGCTCTAAAGGTTGTCCCCCATCCCAGCCTTACCAAAATTGCAGCCAAGTTCAGACTTAGCTTGGCAAATCCATCACCCTGATCGGTAACAAAGTAGGAACTCCAGCGAGCAGACGAAGCTCTGGGCGATGACAGGAAGTGCCGCAGACCACCCCGTGCTCAGTCCTGGGCTCCGAATGGGGGACTGGGGTGCCCAGGTGGCCATCTGACGCCCTGCGGTTGTGGTCTCAGCCAGTTGAGGGTGATTTCGGGCCCTGCGTGTTGCGCACTGCCTTCCAGAGGACTGAAGCTGAACCCTCCATGGCAGAACAGGGGCTTAGGGGGCCCCAGGCGGCTTTCCATCTCCCGGCCGTGTGGTCACGTAGGAAGCCACACTCCCTGCGTTAAGACACACACACAAACGCTACTTTTGTTGGGTTCCAGTTCATCATGCTTTCGTTTTCTTCTAGATCAGAAGCATGATGCTTTATTCTGTCCAAACAGGAATGGCAGAACCTGGAGAATCCTCTCCGTCTGCCTGTGACTAGAGCTGCTCCCATTGCGATTCCTCTCTTTTTCTAAAGCCACGGAAGTAAAACTGGCTTCAGACTGAATTTCAGGTACTTTCTAGTCATTGCTTTGGTCTTATTCTAATAAACTGAACTTCCCCCTAATTCATGCTCTTATCTATTTGGAGGAAAGTTGAAATGGCAGCTCAGATCATTTCCCAAATGGGGCACCTCCAGCTGTTGTCTTTTCCTGAACTCGTTTACAGGTCATTTGCTTTTCTGCGTCTTTAGGAAAACTGCTTTGCAGTTAACATTTAGAGGTTCTTGAGTCAGTTTTACATGTAAAAGAAATTGCCATGTCAGCCAGGAATGAACTGTGCACATAAAACGAAGTCTCTTGTTAGTTGGATGGTCAATACATCTTAAGAACTCTTCGAATACTGCTTTCCCTAGAGCAGCTCAGGTTTATGATGGCTCACTGAGAAGTGTCCCACCCCGGGTATCCTAAGCATAGTCACTCACATCTTTTCCTCAGAAGATGAAACCACCCTCTGTCTCAGGTAAACCCACAGGACTTTTCCCCTAGAAAACTCATTAAGCATGTATGACAATGCTGTCTGCATATCATTTGTGTATACTCTTCCTGTAAACGTTTTTAGGAGTCCTCCACTTTTCAAATTTAAAAGTCTCATCACAGCACTAGCCTGGCAGTCCCCTGGTTGAGAGTCTACGCGTCCACTGTAGGGGCATGAGTTAGGGTTAGAGTTAGGGTTAGGGTTAGCGATGCCTAGGCGGTGAGCTAAGGTCCTGCACGCAGCGTGTCACAAATAAAAAAAACCATGGCGTTCCTTGGATTATAAGCTGTTGGGTTTTGTTTTTTTTCTCCTTTTCCGTTGTCAATACACGCTCTGAAGGATGAGATACTGTGTACTGGGGGAGGAAAAGGCAGTGGGCAGGCAGCCTGAGCCCACCAGCGTGCCTGCGTGGCAGCCTTCTCGATACCGGAAGCCGGGCTGAGCACCGGGGAGCAGGAATGACCCGAGAAAATGACCCGGGAGCCCGCCCAGTGCGCACCCCTGAGCAGAGTCTAAACTGTCTGCAGATGGGCTTCTGTGCTTTCTTGCTGGGGCTCCAGACAGACCTGCTTGGTCGAGCGCCTACAGGCAGAGGTTGAGCCTCACTCTGAGCAGAAGCGCCGGGGTGGCCAGAGTGCAGGGAGAGGACCACGGGAGTGAGGAATAAACCACGTTTTGAAAGATGCGTAGAATGCAGGGGCGGGTGGGCAGTCAGGGCAAAGACTTGCTCCTGGTCTGAGTCCACCCCCGGCTCAGAGCTCTCTCAGCCCCGCCCTGTGCGGAGCTTCTCCGTCCACCTTCAGGGGTTTCTGCCCTGGATCCCGTGCCATAACACCGCTGACTTCCCACCTCTAGGTCACAAAGGAGGCCCACGCGCCATCAGCGGCTTCTCATCAACGCCCTGCTCGTCTGCCTGCATTCCTTCCTTCCCGCAGAGCCGAGGCCCCTGATGGCTCCACCCTCATCGCCGCCTCGCACAGCGCCTCCTCCTCCTCGCGGGCCGGGCGCCGAGGGTGCGGGCGTGGGGCAGATGGACGCTGGGCCTGCGCCCGCAGAGCGCTGAAGACTCGGCTCTTGGGCGGAAAGCAGGACTAACGTTCCCTTGCTCATAGAACACCAGCAAGACCGTGTCTGGTTGTTTTTCTCCAGCTGGCGGAGTTTCACTTGAGCAGCTCTGTGTCCCCACTTGGGGGATGACGGAGGCGGTGGGGGTTAGGAGCGCACCGGCCCCAGGGCAATCCTCCTGCAGCCCATCCTCGGACGGAGATACACATGCCCATCTGTTGACAAAGTTTGCACACTCAGGATGAACTTCACTCAGTAGGAGGCGGGGGCGCTGCACATCCTGGAGGGAAGCCCTCCAGTGGTCGGCACCCCCACCCCAGGCTGGACGTGCGCCTTGGCCTCCGCTGGAAATCACTGACTTGTCACTTCAGCCAGGCTTCCGCTAGAAGCACCCTCGGGTCTCCAGGCTCCGTCCTTGAGCTGAGTCCATCCTCCACCGTCCACTGGGCCAGAACGAGCATCAGCGGTCTATCCGGGCGGCGCCCTGGGCCGCCGCGGCCTCCAGCGCCTCTGTCTCCTCCGCCGGCCTCGGCTGCTGCGCCTCCAGCTTCCAGCTGCCCTGGGGGCTACAGCTCAGTCATGACCAGGCCGGGGCCACTTCCAGGACGAGGCGGGCGTCTGCGCGCCTGCGCTCTCCTTGTTCAGACCCCGCGCCGCCCCGTTCCCCCCGGCTCTGCCTTTGGCCGCCTCTCTGCCCGTTTCGCAGGCTCTTCCGCCGGATCTTAAGGGCCAGGCTCCGTGCTCCTCCTCTCACGCACCCAGGCTCCTCCAGTGGGGGCTCATCCCCGGCCCCTCCCCCGTCCACACGCCCCCGGGACCCCCTCCCAGGCCTCAGGCCCCACGAGCGCCGCGGGCCCCAGATGGGCCCCTCCGCGAGCCCGCCGGGCGGACCCTGCCTCCGGGCGGCTTCGGACGTGGGCCTCCGTGGATTCGTCCAGCCTGCCCGCGGTTCTACCACAGGTTGGCACGGAGAAACGCAGGGCCCGCGTGCTGCCGCCCTGGCAGCCCCTCTGACCGGTCAGAGCTGGAAGGAGCTTTGAGTTTCAAAATGTCTGCCGTTCAACAAAATGTTCGTTTCCTCCCTGGATTGAGGGCCGTGACTTGTATTAATTCAGTTCTTGGCAGGAGCTGCAGGCGGCGTGGGGTGCGGTGGTGTCACCGGTCTGCGGAGGGTCCCTTGCTGTCCGTGGGAGGAGTCCTCCCTGTTTGAGTCCTGCTGCGGGCACTCCATGCCAGGCTGGCTCAGGTCGGAGGTGCAACCGTTCTGAGCTGTTGTGTGGACTAGGCGTTTCCCTGGTTCAGTTTAACAGAGGAGCCCCCCGCGCTGGGAGAGGTGCCTGGTGAGCTGGCCGCCCACCCCTTACAGGGTCACCTTCTGTCCAGGGTGTGTTTATTAACAGCCTGGGAATAGACCACTTTGTCTGTGGTTAGGTTTTGCCCTGTATCTCTATTTTAAATTGCTTATTTAGTCCAGGACAAGCCATTTCACATTCTCCATAATCAATAAATACCAAGTAAATTCTTCCAAAACCAAGTGGAAACCACAGTCTGGATAATGAGCTGACTTGTGCCTTTAATGAATCTCTGCCACGGTCGCCTTGGTGGGCAGCTCACTGCTTTCATGACGTTCTTCCTGAGCGGACACAAATTAGAACAGGCACCCTTCGGGGTTTTCTCAGGAAGCACGACTCATCCTAGCACATGGAATGGACGTGGCCTGATTCAATCAGACTCCTCCAGGACCTGCTGTAGGGCCTGGGCGGAGGGTGTGTGCACACAGCGGGCCCCGGGGGGCCCAGCACCACCAGCGCGAAGCCTCCACCGGAGCCTGAAGAACAGAGTGGTCTCCCGGAGTGTGTGTTCGGCCCTCAATGCACAGAGGAACAGCTGGATGTGGAAGGAAAATACCAGCTCTTCCCTTTTTTGGGGTTTGCATTTCTGCAAGTTGTGAGAGTTAAATTCATATACCGCAGGACTCCCCTGGGACACCAGGGGGCCTTCACCTCCCTTCCAGTGCAGGGGGTGAGGGTTCGATGCCTGGTTGGAGAGCTAAGATTCCACAAGCCTCGTGGCTGAAATCGCGGCCAAAAAACCAAAACATAAAACAGAATCAACAGAATCAATATCGTAACAAATTCAATAAAGACTTTAAAAATGGTCCACATCAAAAAAATCTTAAAAAGAGAAAAATCATACCCTGCTTTAGAGAAGTGTCCGACGCTGCTTTGCCTTAGTGGTTGGCTTGATCTTGATGGCAGCTCTAGGAGGTGAAGACTGATATAATCCTTGTGTTTTCACAGGAAGCACAGGCTCAGGTGGTTCCAGTGATCAGCCGCAGGTCAGGTCACTGGAGGTGTCAGCTGCCTGGCTGGCCCCCAGGCAGTCTCTTATCGCTGTTGTTTAACCATTTCCTGGGTGAGCCCGTCTTCACCATGTGATTACATGGATGTATTAATAGCTTCCCTGGGGGCTCAGACAGTAAAGAGTCCGCCTGCAACAAAGGAGACCCAGGTTCGGGTTTGATCCCTGGATTGGGAAGATCTCCTGGAGAAGGAAATGGCAACCCACTGCAGTATTCTTCCCTGGAGAATCCCATGGACAGAGGAGCCTGGTGGGTTACAGTCCATGGGGTCGAAAAGAGTTGGACACAACTGAATAACTAACACTTTCACTTTAGTTTTTAAAGGAAACGCCACACTGTTCTCCATAGTAACTATTGGTTGCATTTCAACTAACAATGCAAGAGGGTTCCCTTTTCTCCACATCCCCTCCACCATTTATTGTTTGTAGATTTTTTGATGATGGCCATTCTGACCGGTGTGAGGTGATACCTTATTGTAGTTTTGATTTGCATTTCCCTAATAATAAGTGATGTTGAGCATCTTTTCATGTGTGTGCCAGGAGATCTGTATGTCTCCTTTAGAGAAATGTCTTTTTAGTTCTGCTACCTATTTTTTGATGAGGTTTTTTGTTTTTTTGATGTTGAGCTGCATGAGCTGTTTGTATATTTTGGAGATTAATCCTTTGTCAGTTTTTTCATTTGCAAATATTTTTCTCCCATTCGGAGGGTTGTCTTTTCACCTTGTTTATGATTTCCTTTGCGAGGTAAAAGCTTTTAGGTTTAACTCAATCCCATTTGTTTATTTTTTATTTATTTTTATTACTCTAGGAAGTCAATCAAAAAAGATCTTGCTGCAATTTATGTCATAGAGTGTTCTAGCTATGTTTTCCTCTAAGAATTTTACAGTGTCCAGCCTTGTGTTTGCGTCTTTAATCCATTTTGAGTGTATTTCTGTGTGGTAGGGAGTGTTCTAGTTTCCTTCTTGTCCGTGCAGCTGGCCGGTCTTCCCAGCGCCGCTCCCTGCAGAGGCTGTCTTTTCTCCCTGTGTACTCCTGCTGCTTTGTTACAGATTAGGTGACTGGGTGCTGGGGTTCGTCTCTCGGCTTTCTCTCCTGCTCCGTTGATCTGTGTTTCGGTTCCTGCGCCAGGACCACACTGTCCTGATGACTGCAGCTTCCTTAGATGGTCTCATCTCTGCCTCCTTCTGTCCACCTCCATCAGCCAGATCTGATCCTGGCTCAGATGTCACCTCCTCAGAAGGGTCTCCTTGACCACCCAACCTAAGGTGGCCCCTTCAGAATCACCCTGTATTACATGGCTGCATTTTGATTTCTTCATATTCTTTGTCAATGCTAACAGGAGCGTGTTTATTCTTTGCGCAGTATTCCTTCGTCATGTTGGAGGCTTCATGGGAGTGAAAACTCACCTGTAATTGTGAAGTGTCCCCAGTGCAACCAACAGTACCAGGCCCCCAGGCGGCAGGTGACCAAACCAGCCGTCCAAGTGGACGTGCAAATGACTTCCTCCTCCTTCACCGTGACTTCTTCTGAAGGTCGAGAATGGCTTACAGAATACTTGGGATAATTCCAGGCCATGGTGGCTGCAGAAAGTCGAGGGAGATTTTGTTTTGACAGCATCTTTTAGCCTCAGCTTTCTTAGTCTGGTGAACTAAGTGCCGGGGGTCCCAAGTGAATGACCCCAGGGATTCAATCTCTTACTGAGGAAGATCCCACCCAAAGGTCACCCCTGGGACAGCCCAAGCAGAAAGAAGCCTGGCGGGTGAAGGATAGTCAGGTCATGGAGGGGTTGATGACATAAAGGGCACATTGGCTTCCAGGGAACGGGAGGGGCCCTGCTGGGAGCCAAGGTGTGGGAGGGCAGAGGTCATGTCCTCGCCCCTCGCCCCCCCAGCAGTGTGGACCCCACCCTCCTGACTGCCCCGTGGTCGGTCACACAGACTCCTCCTTTCGTCTCACAGGATGCGTTTCCGGGGCCTCTCGCCAACCTCTTGCCTCTCTTCTCTTTGCCAAATCCTAGGGCCAGCTCTGTCTCCTCCTGACCTCTCTGAAGCTGCTGACTCCATGAATCACTTTCTATCACTCTTGGCAGGCTTCCTTACAGAAAAAAAAGCACAAAACCCCTTTTGCTAGATTAATATTGACCACAAAGGATACATTTTACACTTTTTTTTTTTAGTCTCATTTTTCAATCTCAATGGATTCAACTTGTTGCAGCTACAATACATTGCAATTAAATATTGGAGGCAGGAGCTGGGGACAAAAAATATCAATAGAATGTGTGTTAAATATTGAAGTTTTCAAGATAAAAATGAATCACCTTATTATTTCCTGTGGACAGGCAACTGCTTAGCACTGCGCACTCCCGGTGGCAAAAGCATCGATCAGCGTCTACGTGTGCCCACAGCTTTGAGCACAACGGCCAGCGCTCTTTGTGGCGTTTGTTCCCTTGAAGCAGGCACTCAAGCCAGGGTGGTGGTTCCCCCTATGACAGCAGCAGTATGTGCAGGGCTGGGACACCAGTGTCTGGACTCAGGAGACTGTTGAGTTTGAGGCTCTGTGGTGAGCTCACACTAAGGAATGCTCTGCTTCCAGCTGCTCTGCCCCCGAAATAGATCACCAGTGACAATGCTCGAGAAAGAAATTGGAGAATTACTGTTTGAGGGCAAATTCCAGACTGCTCTACCAGAACTTATTCACACACACACACAGAGTGGATGATGCCCTGAGTGCAGTGCGACTCTGAGTTTTGAAATCGTGATAGAATATACTGGATGCACTCTAATGGCAGAAAGTGAAGAGGAACTAATGAGCCTCTTGATGAAGGTGGAAGAGGAGAGTGAAAAAAAAACTGGCTTAAAACTCAACATTCAAAAAACAAATATCATGGCATCCAGTCTGATCACTTCATGGCAAATAGATGGGGAAACAATGGAAACAGTGAGAGACTTTGGGGGCTCCAAAATCACTGCAGACAGTGACTGCAGTCATGAAGGTAAAAGATGCTTGCTCCTTGTCAGAAAAGCTATGACCAACCTAGTTGGTGTATTAAAAAGCAGAGGCATCACTTTGCTGACAAAGGTCCATACAGTCAAAGCTATGGTTTTTCCAGTAGTCGTGGATGGATGTGAGAGTTTTCTTTATGGAAAACTGACTGCCGAAGAATTGAAGCATTTGAACTGTGGTGTTGGAGAAGACTCTTGAGAGTCCCTTGGGCTGCAAGGAGGTCAAATCAGTCAATCCTAAAGGAAATCAGTCCTGAATATTCATTGGAAGGACTGATGCTGAAGCTGAAACTCCAATACTTTGGCCACCTGAAAAGACCCTGATGCTGGGAAAGATTGAAGGGGGGAGGAGAAGAGAGTGGCAGAGGATGAGATTGGTTAGATAGCATAAGTGACTCAACGAACATGAATTTGAGCAAACTGTGGGAGAGTGAAGGACAGGGAAGATTGGTGTGCTGCAGTCCATGGGGTTGCAAAGAGTCAGACACGACCTACCAGTTGGATAATGACAGCTGGATTCTAACACCTGTTGGGAGACTTTTGTCTCAAGAGGCTTTAGCCTCTTGTGTGTTGTTTTTGATGATGATTCCAATACAAAATCCACTTCCAATACACAAATGTGGAGAAAACCATGAAGTGATCTGAGTGCGCATGTTCAGAGATGAGTGTCCTATCTGAGGTTATGAAGCTAAACCCACACCTGAGCTCAGGATCACGGGTACCCGTGCCCTCACAGGCACACACACTCTGCACACACGCTGCTTCCCTGAGTGCAGTGCGACTTTCACTGAGCTTTGAAATCTTGATAGAATACACTGGATGCACTCTAATGGCAGAAAGTGAAGAGGAACTAAAGAGCCTCTTGATGAAGGTGAAAGAGGAGAGTGAAAAAAACTCTCATCATTCTCATCTGGTGGTGGGTACCCCCTTGCAGATCTCTCTTTAAGCAACTGGTTTTAGAATAGATCCCTGTGTGAGGTTGGCTTTGTCCTGGGTCTGATGCTCTGGAAACCAGACTGTAGGCTGGGACGGGAGACGGGCAGAGTTGACCTGACGTCTGCAGTGGACACAGTGCACTGGGGGCTGGATCTTGTGCCAGGAGGGTCTGAGGTCAGGCAGGACCGGGGGCACGAGACTAACCACTCCAGGAGATGAAGGGCCATCTCCATGAGTCCTGAATGGTTTGGGAACCGTGCATCTGATGGGGTCATCAGAACTGTTGGTGTGTTTTCCCTGCTGTGGTTCTCCTGCCCTGGCAGGCAGGTTCTTTACCACTGAGCCACCTTGGAAGCCCTTCTTGGCAGTGAGTCTCAACCCTGGCTCCACACAAGAGTACTTGGGGAGTATTAAAAAAAGATGCCAGGGTCGCACCCCGAGAAATTCTGATATAAGTGGCCTGGGGATGGGACCTCCATGAGTATTTTTGAAAGCCCCCGAGGTGATACCATTGTGCTTCCAGGGGGAAATCATAGTGGTGGAAGGAGAAGGGGAGAAAATGGAGAGTTCTTTCTCCAGCTCTGGGTGAGGAAAGGACTCAAGTACCCCATTTAACAACTGGAAACCAGAGCACTGTTCACAGAAGAACAAGGCCTGACATGTTGTTTCACCTCAAGAGACTCCTTCAAGGTCGGGGACAGGGCCCGGCAGGGCCACCAGTTCCCAGAGCCAGCTGGCCTGCAGGCAATGCATCTCCCCTGGTAAACGGGCGCTTCCTGTCAGAATCCCTGCATCTGAGGGGAGCGTGGGGACAGTGACAGGACCCGCGTGTGAGGGGAGGAGGGTGGGGACACTGACAGGACCCGTGTCTGAGGGGAGGAGGGTGCGGACAGTGACAGGACCCGTGTCTGAGGGGAGGAGGGTGCGGACAGTGACAGGACCCACGTCTGAGGGGAGCGTGGGGACAGTGACAGGACCCGCGTCTGAGGGGAGGAGGGTGGGTCAGTGACAGGACCCGCATCTAAGGGGAGCATGGGGACAGTGACAGGACCACGACCAGGAAGTGGCAGCAGCTCCCGAGTGGCAGCAACTCAATTCCCCAGAGGAGCACACGTGGGCCCCGGACAGGGCCAGAGGGCACCGCTGGCGGAAGACCTCAGGGTCGCCATTGCATGGACCCCGGGAGTGACTTGGGGGACCTGGGTGGGGCGAGGTGAGCTCAGCCCCGTGGCCAGGTGACCCCTGGGGAGAGAACACCCCTCCTCTCTGACTTCCCATCAGAATGAGGGTGCGTGAGGTATCCAGCTGGTGCTTCTGGATCTCAGGCCTGGCCCTTCTGCAGGGCAAACCAGTTAACCTTTGAGCCTCAGCGGGGTGAGAAAACACGGGTCCCCTGGCAGACTTCCCAGAGGTTAACTGTGCCCCGTTGCAGCGCCTCTGGGAAGCCCTGTGGGCCCTCGTCGGGGTCTCCTCCCCGCCCTGCTTCCTCTCTCTCTGCACCTTCCTTCAGGCCCTGTCTCATACTGGCTTGAATTAAACGTCAGCGTCTAAAGTGGCAGAGCTGGCTGGAACTTGGAGTCTGACACGAGGATTTTATTTTATTTTAATTCACAGGATTTTATTTTCTTTTATTCACACCAGTCTCTTCCACTGAGTTAAAAGTCCAAGGCGTCTTAATAGCAGAGGTGTCATCATTTGTACAGCGCCCTCCAGCCTAAGGAACACTTACGTATTTATCATCTCGCCAAACTGTTGAAGTCTGCAGACAGACGCAACTACACCTGGACCTTGTCCAGTCTCTGCGTTATCAGGTGCAGAAGCTTCCCACCTCCAGACCACCTGTCAGTGAGAGATTTTTGATGCTCGAAGAACTGATTCCTCTTGGAATTCATCAGAGCCACCATACTGTGAACCTGAACTCTAAGGAGCAGTGTTGGAGCCAGACTCACCCGAGCGGACCATCCTGGGTGGCCATTTTCTTGTCCAGGAGCAGCCCCTCTCCCTTTATATCCTCCCTCCTCCAGCCTGTGCACTTAAGCCCTGGTTGTTGTTTAGTCGCTCAGTCGTGTCCGACTCTTTGTGACCCCATGGACTGCAGCAGACCTCCCTGTCCATCACCAACTCCCGGAGCTTACTCAAGCTCATGTCCATTGAGTCAGTGATGCCATCCATCCATCTCATCCTCCGTCGTCCCCTTCTCCTCCTGCCCCCAATCTTTCCCAGCATCAGGGTCTTTTCTAACGAGTCGGTTCTTCACATCAGGTGGCCAAAGTATTGGAGTTTCAGCTTCAGCATCAGTCCTTCCAATGAGTATTCAGGGTTGATTTCCTTTAGGATTGAATGGTTTTATCTCCTTGCTGTCCCTGGGGTCAATGTGGTAAGCACACCCGCTTCCATCATGGCTTACACACACTCGGACAATTCCCCGAAGGTCCTGAAGAGGCTTTATGTTAACAGTTGACCAGGTTGCCCGCCCTGCCCACCTCCCCTGGTCTTGCCCCCTCTGGGGTCCATCTGTCAGGGCTTTTCCTCTTCTCAGGGCCTGAGTGTGGTGCTAGTTCCTGGTGAACCAGACTTTGTAATAAAATCCTGCACAAGTAATCAGCTCTGAGTGGGAAGCGCAGGTGGCTCAGATGGTAAAAATCCACCTGCCAAGCAGGAGATGCAAGTTCCATCTCTGGGTCAGGAAGATCCCCTGGAGAAGGGAGTGGCAACCCACTCCAGTATTCTTGCCTGGGAAATCCCATGGACAGAGGAGCCTGGTGTGCTACAGTCCATGGGGTTGATTGTAAGGAGTGGGAAATGAGTTAGTGACTAAATCAAATTATGCATCGAGCAGTAACCATTTGTACTGATGTCCTATTGCAGAGCCTCACGTGGCTCTGAGCACATGTCTGTGCAGCCAGGGCCCTGGGGGTGAGGCTGTGCAAGGAATGTGGGAGGCTTCTGGGTGGAGCTTTCTGATCATTTTGCATGATGTACTCTGCATACATCTGGCCTGGTGTGCTGCAGTCTATGGGATCGCAAGCCGGACATGACGGGGCAACTGAACAGCAACAACTCTGCGTGTAGGTTAGATAAGAGAGTGACAGTATACAGCCTTGATGTGCTCCTGTCTCAACTTGGAACCAGTCTGTCGTTCCACGTCTGGTTCTAACTGTTGCTTCTTGACTTGCATACAGATTTCTCAGGAGGCAGGTAAGATGTCTGTATTCCCATCTCTTTAAGAATTTTCCACAGTTTGTTGTGATCCACACAGTCCAAGACTTTAGCATAGTCAATGAAACAGAGGTAGAATTTTTTTTTAGAATCCTCTTGCTTTCTCTATGATCCAACAGATGTTGGCAATTTGATCTCTGATTCCTCTGCCTTTTCTAAATCCAGCTTGTACATCTGAATGTTCTCAGTTAAGATAAGCCCCAAAGATGGCATGTTATAAACACTGTTCTGCACCTTGGTTTTTTTTTCACCTAATAGTGTATCAGAGGTCTCTCCATGTCTGCACTTAGAGATCTTCCTTACGGCTTCTTACACTAGCGTGCCTACTGCTTCATGAAGAGTGGACAGCTTGTTTTACTCAGTCTGTGCATGGGTGTTTGGTTTGTTTTCTATGTTTTGCTGTCACATATAATGCCATCATGCTTTGCACAAACACTGCTTTGCTTTTCTTTCCAGTGTCTCTTTGGGATAGATTTCTAGAAGTGGGATTCCTGAGTCAAAGGATAAATGTGTATGGGATATCAGGAGGCATTGCAAGTTCCCCTTCCTAATGGTTGTTCATACTGTTTTGCATTAAAAAAAATTTACCCGTGCCACGAGGCATGCGGTCTCTTAGTTCCCTAACCAGGGATTGAACCTGCACCCCGTGAACTGGGAACATGGCTCACCCTCCTGACTGCAAACACTGTGGATGACTTCTCCCTGCTTTTGGACTATATATAAATGGGGTCACTTTTGTATCTGCCTTCTTTTGTTCAGCATTGTGAGATTCACCCATCATATCATGTGTAGCCGTGGTTGGTTCTTTTTTATTGCTGTGTAGTATTTCATTTTTTGAGTTATGCTGCAGTTTATGTATTCATTCTACTGTTCGTGGGCATTTTAGTCGTTTCTTCTTTGAAGTGGTTATGAATAGTGTTGCTATTAACATTCTTGCTGAATTTCCGTGGAATTTTATACCTAGGAGTGGAATTTCTGGATCATAAGGTGTGCATATTCTCCAGTAGATATGGATGATTGATTTTCTGGAGTATTTATACTGAGATGCTCTCATTATCAGTATGTGAGGTTTAGTTGTTCCATAATCTCATCAAACCTTGGTATTCTCTTTTATTTATTTAATTTAATTTTGTGCTGATGTTTGTGACCCCATGGGCTATAGCCTGCCGGGCTCCTCTCTCCGTGGAATTCTCCAGGCCAGAATACTGGAGAGGGTAGCCATTCCCTTCTCTAGGGGATCTTCCCAACCCAGGTCTCCCACACTGAAGGCGGATTCTTTATCAGCTGACCCACCAGGGAAGCCTTACAAAATTTTATTTTAATGTTGAGCACCTTTTAATATGTTTAATGTGCTTATTAGTCCTTTGGTTATATTCTTTTGTGAAGTAACTATTCAAGTCTTTTGTTCATTTATCTGTTGGGTTGCACATCTTTTTCTTGTTGACTTCTAGGACTTTTTACATTTTCTGAAGATGAATTATTTGTTGGGTATATGTACTATGTCACCTTACACTCTGAGGCTTGCCTTTTCACCTTCTTAATGTTGCTTTGATGAGTAAAAGTCTCTAATTTCAATTAAGTCTAGTTGCCCAGTGTCTTTTTCTAGAGTTAGTGCATTTTAGATTTTTCCTGTTTTTTCCTGGATGATCTGGCATTTCATCTTCTACGTTGAGTTCTGCAGCCCATCTGGAGCTGGTCTCTGTGTGCAGTGTGAACCAGGCGTCCAGGCTGCGTTCCCTCCCACGTGTTTGTCGGTAGGTCCGACGCTGTCTGTCCAGGTTGCTCTTTCCTTGTTGCATTGTCACCACGGTCGTCAGTCAGGCGATCACGCACGTTTCGGTCTGTGTCTGGACGTGCTGAGCTGTTTCATTAGTTTACTTGTCTGTTTTTATGCCTTTATCACGCTGTCTTGGTTGCTGCAGCTCTATAACAAGTCTTTTTTTCAATTGTAGAAAAATACCCATAACATAAAGCATCATCGTTTTAACCATTTTTAAGTATACAATTAAGTGGCGTTAAATAGCTTCACAGTGTTGGGCAACTATCACCAGCATACACATCCAGAATTGTTAAAATTTCAAACACTAAAAATTTTTAAATTTTACAAAGCATATAGCATAACGTGTGCGTCTTAACCATTTTTAAGCGGACAGTGCGGTAGTGCTAGCATATTTACATTGTTGTGCAACAGATCTCCAGGACGTTTTCATCTTCTGAAACACACTCTATACCCATCAAATAGCAACTCCCATTTTCCCTTGTCTCCTAGGAACTTGTGCTTTCTGTGAATCTGACTCTGCAGACGCCTCAGAGAGGTGGAGCCGCCAATGCTTGTCCTTTCATGTCTGCTTATTTCACTTAATAATGTCCTCAAGGCTCCTCTATGTTGTAATGGGTATCAGTTTCCTTTCTTTGCAAGGCTGAAGGATATCGTATGCGTAGACCACATTTTTGTGTATCCATTTATCCATTGATGGGCAACAGTTTGCTTCCATCTTTTGGCTATTGTGAATAATGCTCCTATGAACATGAACAAACAAATGTCTACTTGAATAGATCAAAACAATTCTGGAAACTTCCAAAAAACAAAACTGGAGTTTTCCATGTACCTCCAAGTATTTACATAGCATTAAGTGTGAGAAGTAATCTAGAGATGATTTAAAATATACAGGAGGATGTGCATAGGTTATATACAAATACTGTGCTATTTTCTATAAGGGACTTGAACATCCACAGATTTGGGTAGTCAGTGGGAGTGGGGGCCCCCTGAAACCAATCCCCGTGAGATACCGAGTATTTCTGATCATACCGTAGTGACCCTGCCCAAGCGCATGGTCCCCTCTTCTTCAGGAGAGACGGTGGGCCCCTCAACACCCGTCTCTTCTCAAACTGTCTCCTGGTTCTTGCTCCAGGCTCTGTGTCCAACTCACAGATGACCCTGAGTTTTGGGACCCCAGAAGAACTCACTCATCCTTGGTCACCTGCAGGTCCCAGCATCATACGCTTGGGCCCACAGGTGTCCTGGAGCTGAATGTGGAGGAAAGAGCGAGCCTGTGTTCAGGTCTGTGGTCCCCAGCCAGCTTGGCTTTGGTCAGTGAATTGGCTTGTGGCTTATTCCTTGGGCATGCAGTCAGAAGCCTGGTGGGGTAACGCGTTGATAGACAAGCTTTGTTCTTCATCTTCTATCTTCCCCTGCCTCCATTTCATGCACCAGAGAGGCTCTGAGAGACGGGGGAAGTTCGAAGATCAGTCTGCTTAGTGCCAGTAGCTCTGTTTCTTTGGAATTGCTTGAGGAGTTGCCTTTAGGGGCTTCAAGAGGGAAGAGGAAAGAAGTTGGTAGGCTCAAGACTAGCAAGAGCCGGGTCTCTGGTGAAGTGGCAATGCTCTGAAAGGTTCCCATGTGGGATGCCACATCGCCTGGGCCCTGGACACCGGAGTTGCCAACAGTGACAGAGATGGGAGCCCTCAAGCAAAGCGCGAGTGGCTGGCCACTGGTTTGGAGACACAGAGTAAGCTTGGGCACTCAGCAGCAACCAGGAAAGACGAAGGAACACAGGTGTCTCCCAGGTGCTCTGGGTTGGCCCCAAACATTAGAAGCTCAGTCTTGGGCTAGAGGATATGGGTGTGTGTGTGTGCGCACGAGTAGCTAATTAATGGTGGTCAAGGTTGCGTTTCCTGTTAACTTGGTGGATGGCGATTTTTAAGGGTTGGATTGTGTCCTCTGAAAAGATATTTTGAAGTCTAACCTGTAGTACTTCAGAATGTGACCTTATTTGGAAATAAGGTCTTTATAAAGGTGAGCAAGTTACAATGAGGTCACTAGGGTGGGCCCTAATCCGTGATGCCTGGTGTCCTTACAGGAGAGGAAATTTGGATGAAGAGACACAGGGAATACCATGAGCTCCAGAGCAGTGAGAGGACATCCTTTTTCAGGGGTGTATAGTTGATTTTTTCAGGGGTGTATAGTTGATTTTTCAGGGGTGTATAGTTGATTTTTCAGGGGTGTATAGTTGATTTTTTCAGGGGTGTGTAGTTGATTTTTTCAGGGGTGTGTAGTTGATTTTTCAGGGGTGTGTAGTTGATTTTTTCAGGGGTGTGTAGTTGATTTTTTCAGGGTGTGTAGTTGATTTTTCAGGGGTGTGTAGTTGATTTTTTCAGGGGTGTGTAGTTGATTTTTTTTCAGGGTGTATAGTTGATTTTTCAGGGGTGTATAGTTGATTTTTTCAGGGGTGTGTAGTTGATTTTTTCAGGGGTGTGTAGTTGATTTTTTCAGGGGTGTGTAGTTGATTTTTTCAGGGGTGTGTAGTTGATTTTTCAGGGGTGTGTAGTTGATTTTTCAGGGGTGTGTAGTTGATTTTTCAGGGGTGTGTAGTTGATTTTTTCAGGGGTGTGTAGTTGATTTTTTCAGGGGTGTGTAGTTGATTTTTTCAGGGGTGTGTAGTTGATTTTTTCAGGGGTGTGTAGTTGATTCAGTGTTGTGTTAATACATTTTTATTGTTCAAACCACACAGTGGTTCACAGTATCGTAGCAACCCTAGGAAACCAATACAGAGATTCAGAATTGGATTAAGGAGACTAGAGAAAGGCAGTATTTCTTACGCAAGTGGATTTATGAACCGAGGTTCCCACCAGCTGGCAACTGGAGAGCTAATTTCCTGAACATCGTGTGGTTTTCTGGAAAAAGTTTCTAAGACTGTCTAGTATCCTTCAGCTGTCCATTCAAGGTTACACTATCTTCTCTCTGGAAAGCGCTTTCCCCTCCTTCAACTCTCCCAAGCGTGTGGTCAGGCGGATTCCACGCCACTGCTGAGCAGAGAGGGTCGGGGCCAAGAGTGCGCTTTGGGTTCTTGGCCCCTGGGCCAGCCTGTCTCTCTGCTGTCAGGACGTGCCCTGCCCTGTGGTCAGCATCCTTCAGACGGAAGCTCCCTTTATGGTCACACTGTGATCCCATCCCCCGGCAGAAAGTAGGGATGAACAGAAAGTTCCCACGATTATATGGAAAAGAGAAGCCAAAGTGAGGAGGACTGGATGAGGGCGGGCTGAGCTGGCCCCTGGAGATGTGAGGGTGACTCAAGCTCAGCAGGAGCCGGTCAGACGCCCTGTTTGATGAGAAGCTAGTGCAGACGTGATGCCATGGATAATGACGTGTTTGCGAGGTCTGTACCTCCCCAGAAGTACCTGGCTGGTGTGGTTTGGACCATATCGTGAACGCTGCGCTCAGGGCCAGCATCCGGTTCCCCCAGGTGTCCCCTGCACTGATGAGCTGTCAGAGCACAGGCGTCCAGGCAAACGAGAGGGCCCCGTCCTGGTTTGGATGGGAGACTGGGGTGGCTGAGGGGTGCCCGCATCCTGCGAGGGTGGGCTTGGCTCTGATGTGGGAAGGGCTGGGTCGCACAGGGCCGCTGGGAAAGAGGTGGTCATGCTAGGGTCATGCTAGGTCGGACTGGGTGGAGCTGTTGAGCAGGGGCTTCCCAGATGGCAAACAGTTGCCCCGGAAAATGTTTACACCAAGGATGGGAAGCCGAGGACGCAGCCTGCAAGGGGAGGGGAGGGGATCACTTCCTGAATTCTAGCACGATGCCTCTGACTGCAGACAGTTTCCAGTAAAGCCCCCTTCATTCATTTCACTTGTAGGAAACTTCGAGGTTGCAGCAAGATTAAGAAAAGTTTTTTTCATGAGCAATGATGAAAACAGTAAGAATAGACTAAGAACAACGTGGAGGGTCTTAGAATTTGTCATGAGGCCACTAGGGGGCAGAGGAAGACAGCTCTTTGGAGCCGGTGAAACCACTGCGGCCCCAGTCCTTTCCCACCGCAGAGCGAGTGAGTTAAAAAAAAGAACAAGCGTTGCACAAGGATGGCTTTACCACTATCAAGAGCTTCTGGTATTCGGAGGTAGTTTGTATTTCACAGATAGAGTGTTGAGTATTAGATGGAACCCTGCCTGTAACTGGAACTCAGTGAGTCAAAATTCACTCAGACCTGCTGTTTAGCACGTGTTTCTGGCTTACGTGTGCCCGTGTATAGGGTCACTGTCTTCAGAGAACCCTCACTGAGCTGCTCTTTTGGCTGCTGCTATTTGATTTAGAAGGGAATCAACCTCAGGTCCAGTCTTGATCTCAGAAAAGTTTGAAATTGTTACTTGTTGTTCAGCCGCTCAGTCGTGTATGACTCTGCACCCCATGGACTGCAGCACGCCAGGATTCGCTGTTCTCCATTGTCTCCTGGAGTTTGCCCAGGCTCATGTCCATCGAGTCAGTGATGCCATCCAACCATCTCATCCTCTGTCCCCTTCTCCTCCTGCCTTCAGTCTTTCCCAGCACCAGGGTCTTTTCCAGTGAGTCAGCTCTTCGCATCAGGTGGCCAAAGTATAGGAGCTTCAGCTTCAGCATCAGTCCTTCCAGTGAATATTCAGGGTTGATTTCCTTTAGGATTGATTGGTTTGATCTCCTTGCAGTCCAAGGGACTCTCAAGAGTTTGTTACTTCTCAGAGCCTGTTTTACTGCATGATGGACTTTTCCACTGAAACCATTCCTGCCTCACAAAGCATGAGGGAAGCAGACAGTAGTGCATGGTGGCCCCGTCACCAGCACAGTGGGGCGCAGCGGCGTACCTCTGTGGGCACCTTATACCTGGTGAGCGCCTTGTAGTTGGTTCTCTCATGCCAGGAATATGGGCCTTCCCTGGGGATTCAGATGGTAAAGAACCCATCTGCAATGCAAGAGACCCAGGTTCAATCCCTGCGTGGGGAATATCCCCAGAGAAGGGAATGGCAACCCACTCCAGTATTCTTTCCTGGAGAATCCATGGATAGAGAGGCCTGGTGGACTGCAGTCCATGGGGTGACAAAGAGTTGGACACGACTGAGCAACTAACACTTTCAAGCATTTGATGCAGTGATCTTGTGGGTTGAATTAAAGTACTTTTTGACCCTGAAGGCTTATCTCCCCCCAGTTCTGTAAAGTGAGGATGAAAGATAACATCCCATTCAAAAAATCTGAGGCTCTGAGGACTTCTTTCTCCAAGTTGCTTCAGTCAGCAGATGTTTATGAGCTCTGTGTCAGATTTGATGAATGTTGAGGGGCTCAGAGATTAATTGAGGAAACAGACACATGACCTGAAAACAGAGTGTGGTCTGAGGTGCCATAGGAATGTGTCTGGGGGGCTATGCAAGCAGAAGAGGAGGTTCCAAGGCTCAACTGAGGAAAACGGACCCGAGAGGCTGTATCGATGTGGTCACTTTTAGCTCCTCCGGCTCCCGCCAAGCAGCTGGCAACAGCAAAACCAAAACCACTTTGCAGGGACGCTGCTGTGTTCCACATCACACAGGATTCTTGCAGAGAACAAAACGTGATCCTCCCTGTGGAAGACAAGCTTACAGTAAAGATGATTAATTATAAAATGCTAGAGGACACAGTCATCAAGAGTTAAGTGTCCACAGCAAACATTGTAGCTTTTAGGTAATAGAATATTCAGAAAGCATGGAGTAATGCATTTAAAATATAAACCACAGATGAGCAAGTAATAAATGGAGATAGATATGACCAGATAGATTCGAAGAAGAGCCAAACAGAACTTGTAGAAATGAAAAATAGGATTATTTAAATAAAACACTCAGTGGATAGGGTTAAGCAGCAGCTTAGACACAGCTAAAGGAAAAGTTTGTAAATTGGAAGATGGAGCCAAGGGGAGATTGAAAATATTAAAGAGAGCTTAAGAGGCATGAAGGATAGAATAACATGAACTGTCATATCCTTGATAGGAATTTTAAGCTGGAAGAGAAAGAATGAGACAGTGGCAATCCTCAAAGAGATACTGGCTGAGTTCTTTTTTGTTTGTTTGTTTTTTAAAGAATTAACAGAAGACATGATCCTTCATACTCAAGTGGTAGGGAGTCCTGAGTAATACAAGTAAAAATATAGGCACACCTACAGATGAAAATAAAATTGCAGAACACCAGAGAGGGAAAAGAGATTAAATCTCTCTTGATAAAGAAACCAGAGATTAAAAAACAAACGGGCTTGCCTGCAAAGCAATGCAGCCCCCTGAAAACAGCCTTCTCAGCAGGGAGTCAGAAGTGAAGGCACGTGCCGACAGAAAGTGAGTACCAGGGCAGGCTCCAAAAGCCAGCCAAAGGGTTATTCAAGAGCAAGGATACCATAAAGACAGCTTCAATTAAGTAAGAGTGGAAAGTTTATAAAAATAGTTTCATTTATTTATTTTTATCTGTGCTGGGTCTTCATCGCTGTGCAGGCTTCTCACCACGGTGGCTTCTCTTGTTTGGAAGCACAGGTTCCAGGGCGTGCAGACTTCAGTAGCTGTGGCTCCCGGCTCTAGGGCACAGGCTCAGTAGCCGTGGCTCCCGGCTCTAGGACACAGGCTCAGTAGCTGTGGCTCCCAGCTCCAGAGCACAGGCTCAGTAGCTGTGGTGAATGGGCTTAGCTGCTCCTCGGCATGTGGGATCCTCCCTGATCAGGGATCAAACCCGTGTCTCCTGCACTGGCAGGAGGACTCTTTCCCACTAAGCCACCAGAGAAGCCGAAAGTGGAAAGTTTACCCCTAGCAGATCCTCTGTAAAAAATACACTATTAAATATACTTCAGAGAAAAAGCGTAAGTTGGATCTAAAGGAAACGAGCAGGATACAGAGAAGCCTTCTGCTTCCCCTGCTGCTCTTGTGCTCCATTTCTCATGACCCCTCCACCTGCGACCTCACAGGGAGGAGGGGCAGGTGAGGAGGGCGCTCACGGATGAGGGCAGGAGCACGTGGGGGCCCTCCTGTGGCGCCACTGTGCCAGCGCCACGCAGCCTCTGTCTACTTACATCTCTGGCTGGGGTTCTCTGTCAACTCACCCCTCCTGGGACGGAGGCTGGAGGACCCCGAAGTGCATCACAGGGCCTCCAAGCCCTGTGCTACAGCTCAGGCTCCAGAAGGAGCCGCGCTTCTGGTTTTGGGAGGGAATCCGTCACCGATCCCTCCATCCTCCATAGCAGTCTCCCACTGTCTTAGGTGGGCGCCCATCTTTGGGATCTCTCTGAGTCTGACCCTAAGACAGAGACTCCAGATGGAGCAGTTTATTTGGAAGATGATCCCAGGAGACGCTGGCAGGGGCATGGGGACACAGGACAGGAAAGTAAAGGCAGCTAAGCACGTGATATCAAACCGGCTGCCGCCGTGGGTGACTGAAGCTTATACCTGCTCAGAAAGCTCTGGAAGCCAGTGTAGAATGTGCCTCTGAGAGTGTCCTGTCTTGGGGGTAAGGGAGCCAGGGTGCTCATACACCACCCCTTGTCCCGCCCTGTTGGGAGGCTGTTCCAGAGGCATCCATTCCTGGGCACTGTGGCCTGCTGCACCAGTTGCAAGGAGGGTGCTCCAGGTCAAGAGAAAGTCTTTGGGCCACAGGACAAGGTCCTGGCCATTGGAATTCCAGCCTGTCATTGCTGAAGGGGAAGGACAAGGGTGTGGACAGGCTCGGGCAGCATCTGCTAATGCGCCTTGATTCCAAGCCTGCAGGAGAGCGCGCTTCTTTCACAGGCAGCACAAAGACCCAGCCAAGACACCTTTCTCGGGGCCAGAAAGGTGCTTCGGAGCATCCCGCTGCTCACTGGCCTTGTCTGAAGGAACCCTGCCGCCTCCTGGTCCTCTTGCAAACCTTGGGAGGGGTTGCAGGAAGCCTGGGGCTTTGCTCTCATTACAGGGACAGAATCTAAAAAAAAAAAACAACACCCGAGTGTGTGCCTTGTCCGCCACCTTTGCTAGTGGCCTGGCAGGCCGTCAGCAAGCAGATGTGCACTCAAAAGATCACGCAGGTGCAGCTGGCACCGCAAACAGCAGGTGATGCAAAGGAGCAGGAAATTCAGGATGCCTCAACTCCTGGCTGACTTAACTCCAAAAAATGACGCGCCTTTATATTCCTGACGTTCGCCCAGGTTTGAGTACTATAAAAAGAACTGGAGAAGAATAAAATTAGAAACACACCTTTTGGCATTCTTAAAATAAAATGGAAAAAAAAAAGCTCTGGGGACTGACAGGAAGAACACCAGAGCAGGCGGCATTACTCACTGCCATTTAGCCTTGGCCGCGCCCGCGCGGGGTGGCCTGTCCCATCCCACTGAGTAGTTTCCATGACCCCGCTCTCTTCTTTTGTTCCCTTCTGTGCTCTACAATTTTATCTTAAATGCCCAGTATTCTACAAAGTCTCTGATAGCTTGGACGTTCATTATCCGCAAGGGGGTTTCAGTTCACTGCTGCTAAGTCGCTTCAGTCATATCCGACTCTGTGCGACCCCATAGACGGCAGCCCACCAGGCTCCTCTGTCCCTGGGGTTCTCCAGGCAAGAACACTGGAGTGGGTTGCCATTTCCTTCTCTTCTGCAGTTCACTACCTCCCCTAAAACAAAGACGCTACCTCTTGCATGTTCTCTTTTCAGCCTCTTCTTACTCTCTATGCCGTTTTATGGTTGTGAGGAGGATGGGTCCCAGTGGAGAGCCCTGCGTCCACCTTGGCAGCTGTTAGAGAGACTCGTATATGAATCTGTGAAATCTCCATCCTTCCTAGAAGACAGCTGGTGCTTCCCTGGTGGTTCAGCAGTAAAGAATCCATCTGCAATGCAGAAGACGTGAGTTCGATCCTTGGATCAGAAAGATCCCCTGGAGGCGGAAATGGCAGCCCACCCCAGTATTCTTGCCTGGGAAATCCCATGGACAGAGGAGCCTGGTGGGCTCCAGTCCAGGGGGCTGTAAGAGTTGGACATGACGGAGCGACTAAACCAGCGCCACAGGAGAGAATTTGAATCACGCCAGGCCCCAGTACTTGAATGAGAGTCTCGTTATACTTCAGGATCATGCCAGGCCCCAGTACTTGAATGAGAGTCTCGTTATGCTTCAGGATCAGTTTCAGCTTTATCTATTCATTCTATCCATCCATCAGTCTGTCCTTATATCCACCAACCCACTGCTCCATCACATCCCTCCCGCTTGGGAGCCAACCTTCTTTCTTCCATCCCAGCCATTTTCGGTTCATCTCTCCAACCAAGCCAAGCAGCTTCCCCCAACCCTTCCTGCCTGCCTACCTTCCTTTTTCTTCCTTCCCTCTTTCAATTAATGCGTCTCAAATAATCATCCTTCCATCTATCCACTCACTTATGGCAACCATCCAAGTGATCAAGTGCCTCTGAGCTAACTACCTAAGCATCGAAATCCAGAGGTAAAAATATTAGTTTACCCTTTAGTAACATTTTTTAAAAAAAATATGTAACTGGGGATACCTTTTCTTTTCATGGAAATCACTTCCTCCAGAAATATTTGTGAATCTGCCCACATGCAGTGGTAAGCCTATTCAGGGAAAAGTGGGAAGAGGATTCTTGAGAATGTCATTGTAGTTCAACACAGGGCCCTGAACCGAGCGTCTCCTGAGGGATGCTCCCTTGTGTCGGGGAGCCCCTCCTCTTGTGCATTTTCACTGGGCATCGCAGATGACCTTGTACACTTTCCTAGTGGAGCAGGAACTGAGACCTTCTAGATGTCTGGGAGGACTCTGGGAATGTGCACAGCAGGCAGAATGAGCCATGTGTTAGAAACTGGGGTCCAGACCCAGCTTCACTCTGATGGCCTGGAATCTCCCAGCAAACCTCCTAACTTCAGTGTCTGTTTCTCCACATGGAGTTATCGTGCCCTGCCTGCTTTCCCATAAATTGTGTGCAGACTGCCCCAAAAGAGCTTCGAAAGCCACCAACTATTTCTTTTAAAAATTGTTTATTTCTTAATTGCATAAATTGCTAAATGTCAACAGTAGAAAACTCAGAAGATCCAAATGAGAAAAAAATAAAACAAACAGACATAAAACTTTTAGCCCCGCCACTCAGTTCCCTTGACATGTGTCCTGTTGTTTAGTCGCTAAGTCGTGTCCGACTGTTTTCAACTCCAGCCACACATCAGGCTTCCCTGTCCTTCACCGTCTCCCAGAGTTTGTGCAAGCTCATGTCCCCTGAGTCAGTGATGCCATCCAACCATCTCATCCTCTGTCGTCCCCTTCTCCTCCTGCCCTCAGTTTCCCAGCATTAGCATTTAATGAATGCTCAAGCTGAAAAAGCAGGTTCCATAACAGGATATATAGTAATGATCCCAGGATTTAAAATTACACATATATTGGGAAGATTATTTTAAATTAATTTAATTCCAATATTGATTCATAATATTTAAAAAGTTAGATAAGTAAAAAATAAACATTTAAATTGATCATGCCCTACTATGTAGCTATAACCACTGATGACATTTTGGTGTATTATTCTCAAATTATTTATATCTATGTCTACATTTTTACAAATATTACATCAGATCATACAAATATGTAATCTGCTTTTCCATTCAATGACCAACTTTTCCATTCAAAGACACGTCAATACATATACAGTTGACCCTTGAACTGCACAGATTTGAACTTCATGGATTTTTTTTTCAAAAAATATGTACTACGGTACTGCAAGATCCATGGTTTGTTGAATCCCCGGATGTAGAACCATGAATAGGAGGATCAACCATGAAGTTATATGCAGACTTTCCATTGCAGGAAGTGGGATAGCACCCATCACCCCAGTTGCTCAGGGTCAGCTGTACTTCATGTTATTTTAATTAGCTTTTACTGTTCTATCTTGTGACCCAACCACAGTTAATTCAGCCCATCCTCAGTTAACATGTCCATCTTCCAAAACTTGTAGTTTTCCCCTGTGAACAACATACAGCCAAGATACTTGCAGTGAAATTTTGTGTGTGTAATTTCAGAATTGTTGGACTGCTTATTCTCCCATTGTGATATAGGCGAATCTTCACACTTCAGAAATGTTGAACTATTTCAGAATAGTCCATTTCAAAAATGTTGGAGTGTTTATTCTCCCGGTGTGATATAGGCGAATCTGCCCTACCCCCTTATAAGAATATACTTAGCTAAGTCTAAATTGGAAGCCCTTTCTTCCTTTCAGCAGTCAGTACAGAAAGGGGAGGATGGAGAGTCTGTCTCCAAGCCTTACTCCATCCGTCCAGACTCCCCACCTAACAGATACGCTCTTTTGGTAGCTTTTCCCTAAATCCCTTCAGATTTGCCTTGCAAAGCCAAGAGAATGCAAATATAAACTCTTATCTTCCACCCCTTTTGCTACACAAAGTGGCAAGTCCTACGCACTGTCCTGACTGTCCTGAAGCTCGCTTGTTTTTCTCAAGAGACACAGTAGAGCGCTTTCACATCCGAGCTGAGGACACGCCCCTCTTGTTTCATCAGTGAAGCGTCCATCCCAGGGAGGCCTGGTCTGGAAGGAGCCCCCTGCTGGTTGCAGTTTCCTACCACAGGCAAGGTTGCAGTGAGCAGTCTCCTGTGTGCATCCTCTTCTATGCCTGCCTGAGGCCACAGGGTGCATTCTCAGAAAAGGGATCATGCATTTGTAATTTTTTTTTTTTTTTCGGCTGCACCACACAGCTTGCGAGATCTCAGCTCTCCGACCAGGGATTGAACCCAGGCCCTCAGCAGTGAAAGCACAGAGTCCTAACCACTGGACCACCAGGGAATTCCCCACGTACTTGTAATTTTTGATGGATGAGACACAATCCCCTCCATAATGGAAATACCAGTTCACATCCCACCAGCAACATTCCACAGTGCCTGTCTCTCCACAGACCAGCTGACAGAGCATGGTATTAAAAAATAGGATTTTTGCCAGCGCAGTGGATGAAAATGTGTTTCAGGGGTGCTTTCTGTCCATGATGCCCACATTTTTTACTGGATTCTCTCTCTTTCTTTCACCTTATTTCTAGGTGCTCTTTTTTTGTATTAGGAACTTTTATCATGGCACCCTACTCCAGTACTCTTGCCTGGAGAATCCCATGGGCAGAGGAGCCTGGTGGGCTGCAGTCCACGGGGTTGCTAGGAGTCGGACATGACTGAGCGACTTCACTTTCACTCTTCACTTTCATGCATTGGAGAAAGAAATGGCAACCCACTCCAGTGTTCTTGCCTGGAGAATCCGAGGGATGGGGCAGCCTGGTGGGCTGCCGTCTATGGGGTTGCACAGAGTCAGACACGACTGAAACGACTTAGCAGCAGCATCCCTGTTTTATCATATGAACTGCAAGATTTTTTTTTTTACATTTGTCATTCAGAAAAAATTAGCCTACAGTGGTTTTTTCCTTTCCATGCAAAAGTTTAAACAGTGTGCGAGCTCAGTGGTGTCCAGCTCTAGGCGATCCCGTGGGCTGTAGCCTGCCAGGCTCCTCTGTCCATGGGATTCTCCAGGTGACAACACTGGAGTGGGGTGCCATGCCCTCCTCCAGGGGATCTTCCCGACCCAGGGACAGAACCTGTCCCCTGTGTCTCCAGCATTGCCGGCGGGTTCTTTACCACTGAGCCACCCAGGAAGCCCTTAAAGAGTGGAGTGGAACATACTGGTCTCATCGCCGGGCCTTCTAGACATCAAGTCGCAGGCTGGCGAACCAGGGACAGCGATGGGACAGCGATGTCCTCCAGGAGGGAGCACTCCCAAGCCTCCAGGGGGGAGCACTCCCAGGCCTCCAGGAGCCCCGGGCAGGCCCAGGGCCCAGACTGCCCGGCAGCTCCTTGGGTTCTCAGGGGCTGGCTGCCTTTTTTCTTTTCTTTTCTTTAAGCCTCATTTCATGGGAACAGGAGCACTGTAAGTATCTCACAAATCCATTTAGCGAGAACAGAGGGAACAGAATCGGGAGCGGGCTTCTGTCGGGGAAACATAATACGGTCAGGCCTGTGCCTGCAGCCCCCGCGGCCCCGACGCTGTGACTTGGGCTGCAGTTCTCCGACCGCCCAGAGGGGGCAGCACTGACAACGGAAGGCGATGTGCTTCCCGGTGTGGGTGGACTCTTCTGTGTACACGTCACAGTTTTGTTTTGTCTTGTTAGCAATAGAGTGGTTTCACTTTTATTGTCAAAGTCCACCATTTATTAGGCTGCACATCTGCAGCAGATCAATTTTTAATTTATACTTATTAAAAATTTTTTTGTTTATTTTTTTTAATGGAGGAAAGTTGCTTTTCAGTGTTGTGTTGATGTTTAAATGGCACTTATCACAGCCTAGGACTTCCCTGGTGGCTCAGACGGTAAAGAATCTGCCTGAAATGCAGGAGACCCTGGTTCGACCCCTGGGTTGGGAAGATCCGCTGGAGAAGGGAATGGCAACCCATTCCAGTGTTCTTACCTGGAAAATCCCATGGACAGAGGAGCCTGGCAGGCTACAGTCCGTGGGGTCACAAGGGATTGGACACAACTGAGCGACTGACAGTTTCACTCCCATTGCAGCCTAGCAGTTTATGAGCTGTGTCCCGAAACTGGGACAGGAACTGGGAGGTCTTTGGACGTCCCTGAGTAAGTAAGGATGTCCATCTTGGCTGTTCCTCTTGCCTCGGATGCAGCATTCTAGGAGTCCTGGGGCTGTAAGAATCGTGCAGAAGGGGTTTAAGAGTCCAGCAAGCTTCTGCGCTGGCCAGAGTGGCTCCCTCTGAGGCAGCTCTTTTAGCCCCGTGGCGTTAACAGTGAAAACATGCACTTAGCCCTAACAATGCCAGGCTTGGAGTCCTTATGGGTGGGGACACCAAAGAACAGAATTTAAGAGACTTGCCCCAAACTACCCGCCCAGGATGTGACCGAGCTGGAATCTGAACTCAGGCAGCCCGACTCCAGGGCGCAGGCTCCTAGTCAGTACACAGGGTGTCTCAGTCAATGACTGCTGCTGCTGCTTAGGCACTCAGTTGTGTCCAACTCTTCTGCAACCCTATGGATTTTAGCCCGCCAGGCTCCTCTGTCCATGGGATTCTCCAGTCAAGAATACTGCAGTGGGTTGCCATGCCCTCCTCCAGGAGATTCTGCATTGGCAGAAACATTCTTTACCACTGAACCTCCTGGAAAGCCCTCATTTAATGACTGAAAGTGAAAGTGAAGTTGCTCAGTCGTGTATGACTCTTTGGGATCCCATTGGCTGCAGCCTACCAGGCTCCTCTGTCCATGGCCCTAATCACTTAATGACTACTGCACACCTCAGAAGAGATTGAAAGGGAGGACAGGAAAAGACAGTTAAGAAGGAATAGAGGAAGAAAGCCGAGCGACTTTGATACCACTGCCGCGGCTATAAGTGCTGGCCACTGTTAAGAGGGTGGTTTCTATTTCCATGAACAGAGGAGCCTGGCAGGCGCAGTCCATGGAGCTGTAAAGACTTGGACACAACTGAGCGACTAACACTTTCACTTCCTATTTCTGGAGAAAGCTGGGCCAGGGAACTGGATCCCAGGGTTCCAGGTTCAGCATCTGAAACCACCCTAGCTCTAAGATCTGGGGCAAATCGCTTCATTTTTACTTATTTCTCTTGTTCTTGTTATGGTAAAAAGTGCATAACATAAAACTTACCATATTGTTCTATTTCCCAGTGTGCAGTACAGTGGCTTTCAGTATTCACGATACTCGACAACCATCACCATGGCCTACTTACAGAACTTTTCCATCAGCCCAAGCAGCAACTCCATTCTCATTCAGCGATAACTCCCCATTCTTCCTCCCCTAGACCCTGGTAACCACTGTGTACTTGCTGCCTGTGAATTTGACTGTTCTGCGTACCTCGTGTGCGTGGAATTGTACTCGAGTTGTCCTTCTGTGTCTGGCTTATTTCATATAGCATAATAATGTGCTCGAGGTTCAGCCACATCTAGTGTGACTGAATTCCTTGTGAAGGTTCAGTAAGATCCCGTTGTGCACATGTTCAGTAGTGTTCTGTTGTAAACTTGCTCACTAATACTCCACTGTACTCATGGTCCGCCTTTTGCGTACCCACTCACCTGCTGACGGACCGCTGGATTGCTTCTTCCTCTCACCAGTGCTGCCGTGAACACTGGACCTGAGCCCTGCTTTCAGTTCTGGAGTCGGTACCTCAGAATGCAATTGCTGGGTCTCCTACCAAGTCTGTGTATAATACTTTGAGGAACTTCCAAACTCATTTTGTTTTCAACCAGGAGACATTTTCCCCTCATTTGGGAAATGCATACCCCAGGCATACACTTCCTAGTCATTTCCTGGGCCAACGAGCAGAGATATTCCAGCCTCTTCTCCCTGAAGTGTCAGCCTTGCCAGAGTCCAGTCTGTGCGGCGCTCACATGGCTGGAGCCACAGGCCCGCACTCGGGTGCCCCCTCACCTCCCCTGGACTGGGCGCCCAGGCACCAGCCCTTCCGTCCATGTCCCTTTCCACGTTTGTTCCCTTCATAGTTTCTCCTTCTCCACAATAGAAGTCCTATGAGGGTGGAGGTGTTTTTTACTCTAGTTTTCTATTATATCCTCAAATCATAGAACGGTACCCGGCACACAGAAGGTACTCCAGAAGTAAGAGGAAGTGCCAAGTCTTTGTATGCATCATCTCACTGAATCCTTAACTCTGCGAAAGGACACTTATCCTTGCTTCGTACTCTCAAAACAGGACCAGAAAGTTTCAGTAACTTCCCCAAGGTATCACAGATGGTAAAATATAGATTCTGCATGTGATCCGCACAGGAATGGAACAGACAGGCAGCAGCGTGCCGAAGGACACGGGTACTCCTCAGCCACCCACGAGCTGTTCTTGAGACCCCAGGAGGCTGCCCTGCCAGTGGGCACGCGCCCCTGCCCCTTCCTGGGTCTGGACTTGCCCCAGGGCACCACTGTCCTCAGGGCCCAAGGAAGCGCCCCCCACTCCTCTGTCCTCAGTGGGGACCTTGTCCTTAAGGCCCACACGGAGCCCGGGCTAGGGAGCGAGCCTGACCGGAACGTTACGGCAGTGCCAGGGTCATGACACACACGGGGAGGATGGCGGGGTCCTGGGGCTCAGGCCTGCACCCTGGGCTCCCCATCGCACCCCCGGCCGCGCTGCGTGCTGGCCTCGAGTCAGCAAGCTCACGGCCCCCAGCGCTCGCCAGGCATGCCCCCTTCCCCTCACCGTCTTAGTCGTTTGCTGTCTTCCAGAACAGAGAGCCGCAGGCCGGGTGACTTCAACAACAGAAGTTCACTACGTCACTTTCTGGCGGCTGGAAGGTCCGGCTGAAGGTGTGGCAGGCTGGTTCCTTCCAGGGCCCTTCTCCTTGGCCTGAGGATGGCTGTCTTCTCCCTGTGTCTTTTTTTTTTTTTTTTTTAATTATTTATCCATTTCTGGCTGTGCTGAGTCTTTGTTGCTGCTTGGGCTTTTCTTCAGTCGAGGCGAGCGGGGGCTCCTCTCGTTGCAGAGTGCGGGCACGGACTTCGGTAGTTGCATCTCCTGCGTTCTCGCTCTCAGGCTGAGTAGTTGTGGCGCACGGGCTTCGTTGCCCCGAGGCACGTGGGCTCTTCCCGGACCAGGGATCGAACCCATGTCTCCTGCATTGGCAGGCGGATCCTTTACCAATGAGCCGCCAGGGAAGCCCCTCCCTGTGTCTTCACGGGGTCTTCCTTCTGCGTGTGTCTACATCCTTATCTCTTCTTTGGAGGACACTTGTTGAATTGAATCAAGGCCCAGCCTCATCACCTCATTTTAATTTAATTACCCCTTTCCAAATACAATCTCCTGAGGTGCCGGGGGCTAGGACTTCAACAGACAAATTTGGGAGGCAACACAGTTTAGCCTGTGACAGCTCGGCCAGAGGAGCAAATTTCTCCTCTCTCCTGGAAGTGAAAGATTTAGCTCCGAGTTGCAGCCAAATCCGTGGCCTCTTCCAGAGACAATGGCTAATGCCATCTCTTGGTTTCGGTTTCTCCTCTTGAGGGAGATTCTCCAGCCATGTGGTTATGAGCAGAAGAAAGTGTGTCCACGGGGCACGATGCACTAAAGCAGCCACCATGTTGAAAAGCTGTAAAATTCTGTGTTTCAAAAATGCTTCCAGAGAATACGGGTTACAGGATGGTGTGTAAAGGGGTGTGGGGTCAAGAGATGGGGTGTCGTAAACAGAAGCCTGTCCTCAGCCCAGAATTCCACTCTTGCTGTAGTCTCAGACCCTGATTTTAATGCCATGAATGAAGCCGTCACCTGTCCTGTAAGAGTAGACACTCCAGCTTCACACGTGTCCATGTGGCCCACAAAATCCGGGTTCTTCCTCTCCTGGAGCCGTAAATTAAGGTCCGCTCTGCACTCATCTGCTCGCCAGGTCTTGGCAGCCTTCTTTGGACCTTGGGGCTCTTTGAGTACTTACAGTCTTTGTTCAAATAAGCAGCCTCCTGATGGCTGGCCCCCATGCGAGGCCCACATCTGGAAACCATCCCTGGTCTTGGCCCAGGCGTTCAGGCCTAGGGGGTGTGTGTGCGTCAGGTAGAGCCCGCCTGGGGATCCACACGCCAGGCCCCATGCAAGGCAGAGGTCTTGGGGGCTGGGGGCTGGGTTTGGAGACCGTGTGTTCGGTTGAATCCCAACGGGCTACCTGCCAACAGCACCACATGGGTGTTCCCATCCTACCATCCTTCCTGGTTTCCTGGTAGGGCCCCCAGTGACAGGCTTGCCACTAACATCCAGCCTGCAACCTGCCTGCTTCGAGGCATCTCACTGGTGCCGCCACCATGGCTTGGCCCGTGGAGGGAAGTGGATGTCTGAGACTGGGACTGGGTCTCTCCATTAGGGGATTTATACCTGAGATTCATGGTGCAGGCGTGAGGATGAATAGTTTGTGCAACACAAAGTGCTTAGTTCAGTGGGGGCTCAGATTCTTAAGGAAAACCCTGTGCTATAAAGCCAACAGTATAATACAGCGTGACCTAATTTGGAGCAGTGGCACCTGTCCAAGGACAGGCCCTGCTCACTATCCTGGAGGCTCAGTGAGCATCAAAGAATAGTTTATGTGCAGGAAGCAGGTAGCGTTTCTGGGAGGACCAGAGTTTGCGCAAATGCTTGTAACAGGTATCTGTGTCAAGCTGCCAGCCATTATTGACAGATTTGACGGCTGACTGGTCCTCTGAGCCAAGAAGGATCCTCACTCATATGTGTGCCTGGCCTGACCTGTTGGTTTTCGGTTTTATTGTTGTTGAATGCATTTTACAATTTCCCAGGAAGAAAATTGTAAAAATCCTGAATATTTATTGGAAGGACTGATGCTGAAACTGAAACTCCAATACTTTGGCCACCTGATGCAAAGAGCCAACTCATTGGAAAAGACTTTGATGTTGGGAAATATTGAAGGCAGGAAGAGAAGAGGATGACAGAGGCTGAGATGGCTGGATGGCATCACTGACTCAATGGACATGAGTTTGAGCAAGCTCTAGGAGTTGGTGATGGCAAGGGAGGCCTGGTGTGCTGCAGTCTATGGGGTCACAGAGTCAGACATGACTGAGCGACTGAACAAGATAAAAGAAAAAAATTATTCCTCAAATTCCAACCTCAGAGATAACTGTTGTTAAACACTTTGATTTCTATATGCTGAATCTTTTCTCATATGTATGTATAAATACTTTCTAAAATAATCAAAGACAGTCATTCTGTAATTTGTGGTTCAGTTGCTCAGTCATGTCTGACTCTCTGCGACCTCATGGACTGCAGCACGCCAGGCTTCCATGTCCTTCACCATCTCCTGGAGTTTGCTCAGACTCATGTCCATTGAGTTGATGATGCCATCCAACCATCTCATCCTCTGTCATCCTATAATACTGTTCTAGAAACTCCTTTTCATTCAGTAGCTCATGATGTTTCCATGTCAAAAGCTTACAGCTGCCTCAGTGGTCTTAAGAGGAGCGGTACTGCCACTTAGGAGAGGACTAGAAACCAGCGGAGGCATTTTCAGCCGTCACAGTCAGGGTGGGATTGCAGAGAGGTGGGGAGGGATGTGTAGCTGGCACTTAGAAGGCAAGAGACTAGAAATTAGGTGTTCTGCAAAGCTTAGTCCAGCTCAGATTTTGAATGTCCTGGTGGATATTTGCAACAATGGGAAAAAAAATCTTAAAATGATTTCAGCCCAACTCCTTTTTACGTATAACCACAAAGCTTTTTGGCCTGGTTTTAGTATACACTGAATTTTGTAGCAATGCAACTAATGAGTTTGGTTTTGTTTATACTTTTTACTATGAGTTTTCAACTCCACCGTTTGGAAAACCTCATCAGCAACAGGAGAGCCGCTCCCAGCGTCTGAGTCAGTATTCTGGCCGCCTGGGCCTGTCTGTGCCGTGGTCACTGCATCTGTAGTGCGTGTGCACACGGGGAATCCCAGCATCTGTAGTGCGTGTGCACACGGGGAATCCCAGCATCTGTAGTGCGTGTGCACACGGGGAATCCCAGGGGTGTTAGTGGTGAAGAACCCGCCTCTCAGTGCAGAAGACATGAGAGGCATGGATTCAGTCCCTGAGTCGGGAGGATCCTCTGGAGGAGGGCATGAGGGCACGACATCCCACTCTGGTATTCTCGCCTGGAGAATCCCATGGACAGAGGAGCCTGGCGGGCTAGAGTCCATGGGGAAGCAGCTTGGCATGTATACACATTACAGGGAAATTCACTTACCAGCCTCTTACGTGCAACGTCAGATGCAGAAAGTGTCTATAAGCACAGTGGTCCTTATCTTGCTTCTATTAAGTACAGCTTATTTAAAAGCAGAGTCGAGCATCTGGTTTCTTCATTATATCTTCAAATGTAGCTGCGCCTAAAAATTTGCAAGTTGCAACTGTTATCTGTCAGCTCTGTAGCCCCTTCCAAGCCCTGCTCTCCATCTCCGGGGTCGGAAACCTCCAAGTTATATCTTCCAGATTCCTCCCCATCTGACTGCATTGAGCGTCTGCCAGTGGGAAACACTGGGGAGGCTGGAAGAGGAGCGCAGGGAGCCGGTGTTTCCCCGGGCTCCGGGCTGCGTGCTGTGCGTGGTGGCGGCCGCAGCGCTGGCCACCGAGGCCCCGCGTCTCTCTCTTCCCTCCTGCTTCTCCAGTTCCGGGGGGTGGTGACTCCGTGTGGCTCCTAACCCAGGAGCCGGTGTTTTCCCCGGGCTCCGGGCGGCGTGCTGTGCGTGGTGGCGGCCGCAGCGCTGGCCACCGAGGCCCCGCGTCTCTCTCTTCCCTCCTGCTTCTCCAGTTCCGGGGGTTGGTGACTCCATGTCGCTCCTAACCCAGGACCAGCCTGGCTTCCTCTGCTCTTCAGCCCTTCCCAAACCTTTATAACCAGTTCCTGGATTAACTTACTTCTGTTTGAAATACCTAGAGTGTTTTGTTTTCCCCATTGGACATGAATGGATTAAAAATGCTTAGGATTTTTATCCTGTTTGACTTGTTTAATGTTATAGTCAGGCCATTCTATCCCTTTTTAAGAAAAAAAAAGCACTTACTTAGGTATACTGCCTGTGAATTTCATTTCAGGATAACAAAGGGGGATTGCAAAACATTTATTGCTTTAGAAAAGTAGTCTTGAGCTTGCTAAGAGTTGAAAGCAACCCACACCATCGTTCCACTTTCGCACGTCCCCTTGTCTGACATCGAGAATTATTTCAGACTTTCCATTGCACCTAATGGAGCTTCTTCAGAAACCCTACTGCTTGGGTTTCCAAGGCATTTCAAAACTTTAAGGGCACCTGTTTCTAATAGAACTAGTTCTGTTGCAAATATCATCTCCATCCTGGATGTGAGTTTTCATAAAGAAAGGCCAACAAAAATTGCACTTGCAGAATACATGCTCCCCCATAAGAGAAGCCACCACAATGAGAAGCCTGCTACCGCCACTAGAGCGTGGCCCCTGCTCGCTGCAACGAGGGAAAAGCCTGCGCAGCAATGAAGATCCAGCACAGCCAAAAATAAAAATAAGTAAAATCTTAAAGGTCACAACAGAATGAAAATATTTAGAACTAAACAGTAACTAAAAATTATAAAATTATGTACCAAAACGTACCAGATGCAGCTAAGTGGTGCTTAGAGAACAACTTACAACTTTAGATGTTTTTGTTAGGAAATAAAATCTAAAACTTAGTAAGAAAAAGAGCCAACTTAAGACTTACCGGAAGGGGATATATGTATACTTGTGGCTGATTCACATTCTTTTTAGAACAGAAACCAACACTATCATAAAACATTTATCCTCCAATTAAAAATAAATAAATAAAATTAAAAAAAAAAACGAAAAAGATTTAGAGGGAAGAAATAGCAGCATAAACCCAAAGACAGTAGAAAGATAATAGAGGTAAAACAGTAATGAATGAAATAGAAAAACAAATACCATGTATTGATGCGTGTATGTGGAATCTAGAAAAAGGGTATAGATAAACTTGTTTGCAAAGCAGAAATAGAGACACAGATGCAGAGAACAAATGTGGGGTGGACTGGGGAACTGGGATTGACCATGTGTAAAACAGATAGCTAAAGAGAGCCTAGCACAGGGAACCCTGAAAGCAAGTGAAAGTAAGTCATTCAGTCGTGTCCGACTCTTTGCGACCCCATGGGCTGCAGCCCATGTCCATGGGATTCTCCAGGCAAGAATACCGGAGTGGGTTGCCATTGCCTTCTCCAGGGGAAATTCCCAACACAGGATCTTTCTGGGTCTTCTAGACACAGGGATCAAACCTGGGTCTCCCGCACTGCAGGCAGATTCCTCACCTGGTCTGAGCCACCAGGGGCTCCTGGTTTAGCACAGGGAACTCTGCTCAATGCTTTATGATGACATACGTGGGAAGGAAATCCAAGGTAGAGGGGACATGTGTACATATAGACGTGCAGCTGATTCACTTTGCTGCACGACAGAAACTAGCACAACATCGTAAAGCAACGATAACTCCAATAAAAAATTAATTAAAATTTTAAAAGAAATTAATGAAATAGAACACATGTATGAGAGGATCGACAAAGTTGTTTTGGGGTAGGGGGAACAAGAATCTAGCGATATTTATCCAGAAGAAAAGGAAACAAACATGAATAGACCGCATTAGGACTTTGAAAGGGTACTGTGAGCACCAGTGAAGCAGAGCGAGCCAGCTCGCTGGAGGGTGTTACAAGCAACAGCGAGTGATCTTGTTGCCCGCCAGTGGCTTAGATACAGCCATTCCTTCTTTGATAAAACGTTTGAATTCAGTTCAGTTCAGTTCAGTCGCTCAGTCGTGTCCAACTCTTTGTGACCCCATGAATCACAGCACACCAGGCCTCCCTGTCCATCACCAACTCCCGGAGTTCACTCAGACTCAACGTCCATCAAGTCAGTGATGCCATCCAGCCATCTCATCCTCTGTCGACCCCTTCTCCTCCTGCCCCCAATCCCTCCCAGCATCAGAGCCTTTTCCAATGAGTCAACTCTTCACATGAGGTGGCCAAAGTACTGGAGTTTCAGCTTTAGCATCAGTCCTTCCAAAGAAATCCCAGGGCTGATCTCCTTCAGAATGGACTGGTTGGATCTCCTTGCAGTCCAAGGGACTCTCAAGAGTCTTCTCCAACACCACAGTTCAAAAGCATCAATTCTTCAGCACTCAGCCTTCTTCACAGTCCAACTCTCACATCCATACATGACCACAGGAAAAACCATAGCCTTGACTAGCTGGACCTTTGTTGGCAAAGTAATGTCTCTGCTTTTGAATATGCTATCTAAGTTGGTCACAACTTTCCTTCCAAGGAGTAAGCGTCTTTTATTTATTTTTTTTTTAGTTTAATTTTATTTTTAAACTTTACAATATTGTATTAGTTTTGCCAAACATCTAAATGAATCCGCCACAGGTATACATGTGCTCCCCATCCTGAACCCTCCTCCCTCCTCCCTCCCCATACCATCCCTCTGGGTCGTCCCAGTGCACCAGCCCCAAGCATCCAGTATCGTGCATCGAACCTGGACTGGCAACTCGTTTCATACATGATATTATACATGTTTCAATGCCATTCTCCCAAATCTTCCCACCCTCTCCCTCTCCCACAGAGTCCATAAGACTGTTCTATACATCAGTGTCTCTTTTGCTGTCTCGTACACAGGGTTATTGTTACCATCTTTCTAAATTCCATATATATGCATTAGTATACTGTATTGGTGTTTTTCTTTCTGGCTTACTTCACTCTGTATAATAGGCTCCAGTTTCATCCACCTCATTAGAACTGATTTAAATGTATTCTTTCTAACGGCTGAGTAATACTCCATTGTGTATATGTACCACAGCTTTCTTTTTTTTTTTTTTAATTTTATTTTTAAACTTTACAATATTGTATTAGTTTTGCCAAATATCAAAATGAATCCGCCACAGGTATACCTGTGTTCCCCATCCTGAACCCTCCTCCCTCCTCCCTCCCCATACCATCCCTCTGGGTCGTCCCAGTGCACCAGCCCCAAGCATCCAGCATCGTGCATCGAACCTGGACTGGCAACTCGTTTCATACATGATATTATACATGTTTCAATGCCATTCTCCCAAATCTTCCCACCCTCTCCCTCTCCCACAGAGTCCATAAGCCTGATCTATACATCAGTGTCTCTTTTGCTGTCTCGTACACAGGGTTATTGTTACCATCTGTCTAAATTCCATATATATGCGTTAGTATACTGTATTGGTGTTTTTCTTTCTGGCTTACTTCACTCTGTATAATAGGTTCCAGTTTCATCCATCTCATTAGAACGGATTCAAATGTATTCTTTTTAATGGCTGAGTAATACTCCATTGTGTATATGTAACACAGCTTTCTTATCCATTCATCTGCTGATGGACATCTAGGTTGCTTCCATGTCCTGGCTATTATAAACAGTGCTGCGATGAACATTGGGGTACACGTGTCTCTTTCCCTTCTGGTTTCCTCAGTGTGTATGCCCAGCAGTGGGATTGCTGGATCATAAGGCAGTTCTATTTCCAGTTTTTTAAGGAATCTCCACACTGTTCTCCACAGTGGCTGCAGTCACCATCTGCAGTGATTTTGGAGCCCCCCAAAATAAAGTCTGACACTGTTTCCACTGTTTCCCCATCTATTTGCCATGAAGTGATGGGACTGGATGCCATGATCTTCATTTTCTGAATGTTGAGCTGTGTGGATCACAATAAATTGTGGAAAGTTCTGAAAGAGATGGGAATACCAGACCACCTGACCTGCCTCTTGAGAAATTCGTATGCAGGTCAGGAAGCAACAGTTAGAACTGGACATGGAACAACAGACTGGTTCCAAATAGGAAAAGGAGTACGTCAAGGCTGTATATTGTCACCCTGCTTATTTAACTTATATGCAGAGTACATCATGAGAAACGCTGGGCTGGAAGAAGCACAAGCTGGAATCAAGATTGCCAGGAGAAATATCAATAACCTCAGATATGCAGATGACACCACACTTATGGCAGAAAGTGAAGAGGAACTAAAGACCCTCTTGATGAAAGTGAAAATGGAGAGTGAAAAAGTTGGCTTAAAGCTCAGGGTTTGAATTAGCTGATCTCAAACAGAAAGCAAAATGCAGTGCTGCTTATTAGCTAATGATCATTTTGTGAAAACACAGATTCTGACTCATTAGGTTTGGGTGGCACCCAAGAATCTGCATTTCTTTTTTTCCTATTCCTACGTTTTGTTTAATTTACTTATTTACTTTTATTGAAGTGCAGCTGATTTGCGAGGTGGTGTCAGTTTCTCATGTACAGCGAGGTGATGCAGTTACACACATATATATCCTTTTCAGACTCTTTCTCATTACAGATTATTACCAAGTATTGAATACTGTTCCCTGTGCTAAACTATATGGTGGGTCCTTGTGTATTTATCTATTTTCTATGTAGTAGTGTGTGTATCCATTAGTCCAAACTACTAATTTATTCCCACCCTTTCCCCTTTGTTAATCATGCTTGTTTCCTATGTCTGTGAGTCTATTCCTAAGTTTTTTAAATAACAAAATTATATTTGAATATGTAGTCTATGAATTTTACATAAGAATTTTTTTTTTCATTTTATGGTGTATTTAACCATTGCCTTGGCTTTATGGCAGATTCTTTTTTTAAAAAAACATTTCAAGTAAACTTTATTTATGGATGTTGAAATGTGAATTTCTTATAATTTTCACATGTCATAAAATAATAATCTTTTTTGAATAAATATTCAGCTACTCAAAATGGTAAAAAGCCTCCTTAACAATGGGCCATACAAAAATAGGGGATGGGCTGGGTTTGGCCCATGGCTATTGTTTGTTGACTTCTGATCTAAATCAGTGCTGCTCAAACTTTTAAAAATGATCTTATTTATTTATCCTTGGCTGTTCTAGGGTCTTCATTGCTGTGCGGGCTTTCCTTGAGTTGCGTTGAATTGTGGTTCACGGGCTTCTCATTGCGGTGACGTCTCTTGTTACACGGCATCAGTAGCTGCAGATGTGAGCTCTGCACTTGAGGCTCCCAGGCTCTAGAGTGCAGGCCCATCAGTCGTGGCGTACAGGCCTAGCTGCTGCACGGCATGTGGGATCTTCCCACACCAGGGGTTGAACCTGCGTCTCCTACGTTGGCAGCAGGTTCTTTACCACTGAGACACGTGTGTGTGTGTGTGTGTGTGTGTCCTAAGTCACCTCAGTCGTGTCCAACTCTTTGCAACCCCGTGGACTGTAGCCTGCCAGGCTCCTCTGTCCATGGGATTCTCCAGGCAAGAATACTGGAGTGGGGTGCCATTTCCTTCTCCAGGGGAACTTCCCCACCCAGGGATGGAACCTTGTCTCTTCCGTCTCCTGCATTAGCAGGCAGGTTCTTTACCACTAGCGCCACCTGGGAAGTCCTGACACCAGGAAAGCCCTCAAACTTTTTTTTTTTGGATGTGTAATTGATGTACAAAATTGTAACTTTCAAATGTACAACATAGTGATTCACAATTTTTAAAGGTTATATTCCATTTATAGTTATAAAATATTGGCTATTTTCCATGTGCTGTACAGTATATCCTTGCAGCTTATTTGCTTTATACTATGACCAACCTAGATAGCATATTAAAAAGCAGACACATTACTTTGCCTACAAAGGTCTGCACAGTCAAAGCTATAGTTTTTCCAGTAGTCATGTATGGATGTGAGAGTTGGACCATAAAGAAAGCTGAGCGCAGAAGAACTGATGCTTTTGAACTGTGGTGTTGGAGAAGACTCTTGAGAGTCCCTTGGACTGCAAGGAGATCCAACCAGTCCATCCTAAAGGAAATCTGTCCTGAACGTTCATTGGAAGGACTGATGCTGAAGCTGAAACTTCAATACTTTGGCCACCTGATGCAAAAAAGTGACTCACTGGAAAAGACCCTGATGCTGAGAAAGATTGAAGGCGGAAGGAGAAAGGGCCGACAGAGGATGAGATCGTTGGATGGCATCCCCGACTCAATGGACAGGAGTTTGAGCTCATGTCCAAGCTCCAGGAGTTGGTGATGGACAGGGAAGCCTGGCGTGCTGCAGTCCATGGGGTCGCAAAGAGCTGGATGCAACCGACTGAGCGGCTGAGCTGAGCTAGTGGTGTGGGGCTCTCAGTCCCCTCCTCCTGTCTTGCCCCTGCGCCTTTCTGTGTCACTGGCAACCACTGGTTTGTTCTCTGTGAATCTGTTTTTTGTTATATTCACTAGTTTGTATATTTTTCGGATCCCACGTATGTGACGTCACACGGTGTTTGTCTTTCTCCGACTTATCTCACTAAGCAGAACGCCCTGCGAGTCCATGCATGTTGTTGCAAATGGCAAACTTTCTTTTTCTTTTTTTGGACTGTCGTGTATATATACACCACGTCTTCTTTATCCAGTCCTCTGTTGATGAACATTTAGATTGCTTCAGTATCTTGGCTATTGTAAGTAATGTTGCTATGAATATTGGGGTGTTGAAGTATTGTTTTTGTTTTTCCAGAAATATATACTGGCGGCTACAATCCATGGGGTACGTAGAGTTGACATGACTGAGCAGCTCACAGCTTCGCTTACACCCAGGAGTGGGGGCTGGGTCACCTGTAGTGCGACTGTTGGCTTTTTAGGAGCGTCCATGCTGCCCCCACAGTGGCTGGACCAGTCTGCCCCGCCAGCAGTGCCCAGGGCTCTCCTTCACATCCTCACCAGCACTCGTTGTCTGTGGTCTTTTTGATGATGGCCATTCTGACAGGTGTGAGGTGATGTCTCATTGTGGTTTCGATTTGCATTTCTCTGATGAGTAGCCTTTTCACGTGCCTGTCGGCCGGATAATCTGCACTCCTAACAGGACCCCTGAGGGTGCAGGTTTGGGCCGTATTTGAGGAGCCAGGCCCCAGGCTCCGTCAGCCTGCCCACCAGCGTTTCTGCTAAGCAGACTCTGTCCTGCTCTGTTGCCTTTTTATTCCAGTTACTCCCACACTCCCAAATCCTTTCCATCCCCCCCAGATATAGTACAGCTAAGCTTCATCAGAGATGAAACCTGAAATGACCTTGAAAGAAACTGAAAAAAAAGCATGAAACAAGCTGAGGATCGGCTAATTTTACTGCAAGTTGCCGCTAAAAGGACATCATTCTTTCAGAGGACACCTACAGTCAAGCCTTTTCTCTTTCTTTTGTTTTGTTCTGTTTAGATGAACCAATTTCCTCTATATTATGGAAAATGAGGGAATTGAAAAGTGCTGTATGGTCATAATGCCTGCCAATACTTATAATGACAAACAATTATATAATGCATTCATTGGCAATAAACACTATGAAAATGTCTCTTTTAACTCTGTAAGTGAAGTTTCCTTTTGTCTTCATACAGTAATTTAGAAGCGTATCTGCTGCTGCTGCTGCTAAGTCGCTTCAGTCATGTCCGACTCACTTCGACCCCATAGACGGCAGCCCACCAGGCTCCCCCGTCCCTGGGATTCTCCAGGCGAGAACACTGAAGTGGGGTGCCATTTCCTTTTCCAATGCATGAAAGTGAAAAAATAAAGTGAAGTCACTCAGTCGTATCCAACTCCTAGCGACCCCATGGACTGCAGCCTACCAGGCTCCTCCATCCATGGGATTTTCCAGGCAAGAGTACTGGAGTGGGGTGCCATTGCCTTCTCTGAGAAGCTTACCTTAATTATCCCTATATCATTCACGGTTGAATAAAAAGTCAGTTTGATGTGCAGTGTGGGATTAAAAAAAAAAGTATCTTACATAATGCCTTCTAAAGCATGAACTCTAACATCAAATTCCTTTTGTGCAAGTCAAGGAGAAATTGATGAAGTCATTTTGCTTGGGTGCACAAAATGAGAATTTTCTTTTACTTACACTTTCTAACAATATAAGGTTGTCATCTTTAATATTTAAGTTCAAGGCTGGAGGGAAAAAGATATTTATGCACATATATGTACAATCTGGGCTTCCCTGGTGGCTCAGATGGTAAAGAATCTTCCTTTAATGCAGGAGACCCGGATTCCTTCCCTGGCTCGGGAAGATCCCCTGGAGAAGGGAATGGTTACCCACTCCAGTATTCTTGGAGAATATGTTCTCCAAGATGTCCTGGAGAATTCCACAGACAGAGGAGCCTGGTGGGCTACTGTCCACAGGGCCACAAAGAGTCGGACGTGACTGAGCAACTACCAGCACCAGTACAACCTTAGCAAATATTAGTCATCTGTCCCCAAATACCTGGAACCAAACAGAAGAATAAAATACAGTGCTCAGGCCATCCCAGAAAATGTGCAAGCTTTTAGATAAAGCGTGGCATAGTCACTGGTGTGACAGCCCCCCTTGCGGTGCCTCGTCCTCCTGCTGGGGCACTCTCCTCAGTGTCCCGAGTCCATTGTCCAGCGCTGATGAGCAGGAGGAACTGTCCGTTAGAGGCACGGTGTCCCGAGTCCAGCCTTTGTACAGCGCTGAGTGAGCAGGAGGAACTGTCCTTGGGGTGCCTCGTCCTGCTGCTGGGCGCTCTCCTCCGTGTCCCGAGTCCATTGTCCAGCGCTGAGTGAGCAGGAGGGACTGTTTGTTAGAGGTCAGACCTATCACTGGACTGGTACGAGCAACAGGCCTGCAGGGATGAGTGTCCAGGTGCTCATGCCGTCTTCAGCTCAGCTCTAATCAGCTTCACCTCAACACAGAAACTGATGTGGAACCAAGTAGGCCATTTACAAATTTCACAACCCAAGCACCCAGGGTAAGCAGCCTACCCTGTGTTTCGAGTATAATTCTAAGACAGCAGGCCTGAGATGCCTACCCTGTGTTTCGAGTCTAATTCTAAAACAGCAGGCCTGAGATGCCTACCCTGTGTTTCGAGTCTAATTCTAAAACAGCAGGCCTGAGATGACATGGGTGAAAGATCCAGGGCCTTGACCCCCGAGCCCGTGGCCACTGAGCACCCTTCCGTGGCAGCCTCCTCCTTGGTCACAGAAGCCCAGCAGAGACATTTATGAGGAAGACCTGGGTAGACACAGGGCAAGTGGAAAACAGGGAAACAAGACACTTCATTTCTCAAAACTGTGTTTTCAAGGACTTCCCCAGTGGTGCAATGGTTAAAATCTGCTTTTCAGTGTAGGAGACGCAGGTTCAACCCTTGGTAGGGGAACCAAGCTCTCACACGCCTGGGGGCCTCGAAGCCTGGAGACGCTGGAATGTTGCCACGGAGACCCAACGCAGTCATAAATAAAGGAATATTTTAAAAAACAACTGCAAAAACTGTGTTTTCAAAAGCCTAGCACGGGCTTCAGCCCTCTCAATAGTGTTTCCCAAGGAAATCTAATAACATCAGGGGCTGTTTCCATATCTGGCTTAAGAATTGAGGCCCAGGAAAACTGCCTTGCAAAAGCGTTCCCTCGTGAAATTCTCCACTATTCATGGGCCCACCTTTCCACAGGTGGGCACCTTGAGGCCTAGACAAGTTAAACTGCGCCATTTAAGCCCAGGGCTTCCAAACGCCACTGCGTTTCTCTTCCTCGCCGCTGCCCACCTTACAGTAAGGTAGCATACAGCTCAGATTCAGATCTGCCTCTCACAGCTGCCAGGAAACGCCGAATAAATGTCACAGAAATGATCCACGCCCAGGTAGCTGCTGTGAAGAGTAGAGGTGAAGGGATATTTCTAAAAGTTTTCCAGGAAAACACAAGCATGGCGTCCAGCATTCCAACTGAGCGTCAGTTGCTCAGTCCTGTCCGACTCTGCAACCCCACGGACTGTAGCCCGCCAGGGCTCTCTGTCCACGGGATTCTCCAGGCAAGAATACTGGAGTGGGGTGCCATTCTGTTCTCCAGGGAATCTTCCCCACCAGGGATCAAACCCCTGTCTCCTGCATTGCAGGCAGATTTTTTACCATTTGAGCTACCAGGGAGGCCCTATTCAACATTACACGCAGAGAAAAGGGGAGTAATGTGTTTTAAATCCTCAGAAACATGTGTTCAATCTAGAGGCTGGCCCTCTGATAAACTGGCTCAAGTGTGAGGCAAAAGAGGTTTCCAGACATCCCAGGACTCAGAATCCCTACCTCTCATTCGTTTGGCATAGCAAGTGAGTGACATTTATGCTCCGTACAGATGAAGGGGTAAACCAAGATAGAACTAAGACACTGGAAGGCAGATGCAACCCAGGAGAAGCGTGAAGAGAAGTCTCCGGAAAACAGAAGAGCGGCAAGCTCCCCCGGAGCAGGAGGCAGACGGTCCCGGGAGGAGACCCTGAAGTAAAGGGGCTCCTTAGAATATCTGAGACGCTGGGTCACTAGGCTGGGGCTTTCCTGGTGGCTCAGTGGTAAAGACCCCCCTGCCAATGCAGGAGACCCAGGTTCCATCCCTGGGTTGGGAAGATCCCCCAGAGAAGGGAATGGCCACCCACTCCTGTTTTCTTGCCTGGGAAATCCCATGGCGAGAGGAGCCTGGCAGGCTACAGTCCCTGGAGCCCGAAAAGAGGCTACTGAGCGACTGAACAACAACAGATCACTGGGGTCAGATAAAAGACAGACAGATGGCAGGACTGATGGAGTGTCTGGAACAAAATAAGTAATATTCACAGTCATAATAATGTGCTTTAATTTAAAATAGTGATCCATCACAACAGAGAATTGATACCATCAAAGATGGGGAAACCAAGAGCAAACCATAAAGCATATTATATAATAATGGGAAGGCGGTTGCCAGAAGCAACAGCTAGGAGAGTTCAAAGTGGTTCCTCCAGGTGTGAGCACTAGAGTGTGGGGAGCGGGCCGGGGAGGCCGCCAGGAGGGTTGGGGGCCACAGTGATTCATTTCCCGCCTTCGGGCGCTGCGGAGTCCGGTGCTCCTTCCTGTCCAGCCCAGTTTTGCCCCTTTGGGTTCAGAGGTTTCTATAGTTAAATAGTTTCTATGGTTAAATAGTTCAGAGGAACTATTTGAAAGTTCTGTAACTTGGAAGTGGTATTGTCACTTAGAAGTAAAGAAAAAGAAAGAAAAAAAACCAAACTTAGTCAAGCATGAAAAAACTCAAGAGCATAACAGAAAAGCCCTAAAGCCCAAATGAGTAAGGTTGGTTTCTTGGATACAACAGAATCTTCTGTCTTTTTTCAAATGATGTGTCCATCCCTTATTTCTTAAGAGCAGAGCTGACGCCCAAAGCGTGCTCTTGCTGGGCTCCTGCAGGCCGGGGAGCCCGCTGCTCTGCTTTCTGGAGCCTGCGTCTGTGTGTATATGACACCACGCTGTGTTCCGGAAGGACTCGGGAAGAAGTCAAGTTACAGGAAAGGGCTTACATCTTTAAAAGCCTTTGGAATTCTCATTCAAACAATTTTATTCCCAGAGCCATGAGTGAATTTATATTTTAGAAGGCAATGACAGGAGAACAGCTACTATTTATTGAGGGCTTCTTTTGTGCCAGATACTGTGGTAGAAACCGTGTGTGCGCTGGTTCGCCTAATCCCTTCACAGCCGTTCGGAAAATGAGAAAGCTGGGGCTCAGAGGAGGTAAGTGACTTTCTCAAGCCAGAGAGCAAATAAGCTGTAAGGATGAGATGTAAACCAAGCTAATGTAGCTCTGTTTTTAAAATTTCTATTTATCTTTTAAAAACATGTATCTGGTATGCCAGGTCTTAGGTGTATGCGGCACGTGGGGCCTATTTCTTCGACCAGGGGTTGAACCTGGGTCCCCGCCATCAGGGGCACAGAGTCTCGGCCGCTGGACCACCAGGCAAGTCCAGCTAATGCGGTTCTAAAGCCTGTGTGTTCAGTCCTCAGACCACGTGGCACAGAGAAACATTTGTTGCAGATGCACACGGGTTATGCACATACGCACATAATGGATGTGGTAACGTAGCCGGAAGACCTGAGGTTGTTGGGATACTGAAAGCTCAAAATATGCTAGCTGAGTTGCACAGGAAGGAGCACGGGACCCGGGAGACACGGGAGCCTCAACGCTGCACAGCCCGGCTGGGGGTCTCGGGGACCCCCGCCCCACTCTGTCTCCTCCTCCACCACACAGGACTGTGGATTCCACCAACTCCTAGGTCCTAATGTCCCACTATTCTAAAAGTCATAGGCAAAGTCCACTTATAATCCCAAGGGTAAAGTAAATAAAATGTTTAGAGGGCTGAAAAATTATAGGGCAGACATGACTTTACTTAAAAAAAAACAAAACCTCTCAGTTGGAATTAGATGGCATCTTAAAGAGAAAGCTCTCTATTAAGGAAAATATGCAGTAATCAAAAGCTTGGAGAAGAGGCTGAGAAAATGCCTTTCTCTATGGAAAACCTGGTCCTGGAAGCTGCTGTTAGGAGGACAAGGCAGAGAGTCATATGCAAAGCATCTAAAGATTCAGGATGCCAAGGGCGTGATGGTGACTCCAGTCTCCACTGGCTCCCTCCAAAACCACTCAACAGAAACACACAGCCTACGCGTGCCTGGTGGTCTGCCAAGACTTCAAGATGACTTTCCCAGAGCTCCACTCAACCCGTGTCTCTTTATCTTTTTATTTTATATTTAAATATTTATGTGCATGCTAAGTTGCTTCAGTCGTGTCCAACTCTGTGTGACTGTATGGACTGTAGCCCTCCAGGCTCCTCTGTCCATGGGATTTCCCAGGCAGGAATATTGGAGTGGGTTGCCATTCCTTGCTCCAGGGGATCTTCCCGACCCAGGAATCAAATGCGCATCTCCTGCATTGGCAAGTGTGTTCTCTTCCACTGAGCCACCAGGGAAGCCTTTGACATGTTTAACTCATATTCAGTATTTCTATTCATAGGAGCCACAGCAATCTAGCTGTAGAGGGTTCCGTTGGGGTTGATAGAGAAATAGCCCATGCAGCCTATGCTTGGGTATTTAGAAACAAAGCCAATAATCAGAGGCTCACCCTGGGTGACTTAATGACTTGGATCTTTTATTCAAATCACTTTAACAAATGGAGTCTTCCCACAAGCCCTGGGCACTCTGCCAGGCACGGTGAGCAGTTGGGAGATGCTTTCGCTCTGGTTGCTTAGAGAATTAGCTGGGAAGACCTTTCTGTGACCCCTCTTGCCTACACGTCTTCTTGTTCAGCCACTCGGTTGTGTTTGACTCTTTGCGACCCCACAGCCTGCAGCACGCCAGGCCTCCCTGTCCTTCACTCGTTGCAGCTGCCTAAATTAGTAAGATTTGCATGTGTTCAGGTTGTAGGTAACAGCTGGGATCATTGTTCACGTCTCAAACTGGGCTGTGGACCTCTGAGTGTCTGAGGATGTGATGGGGGCCTGTAAGTGCCCTATGATAGATATTTTATTAATTTCATATTTTCATTTTGTTGCTAACTTAAAAAAAAATTTCTGTCATACAAAGTGAAGTAAGTCAGAGAAAAACAAATATTGTATATTAATGCATTTGTATGGAATCTAGAAAAATGGTACTGATGAGCCTATCTGTAGGCAGGCATAGAGACACAGATGTAGAGAAAAGACTGGTGGTCAGAGTGGGGAAGGAGAGGACAGGACAAATGAGACAGGAGCGCTGACGTGCACACACCCCACGCGCAAAGCAGATCTCGCGGGAAGCTGCCGCAGCAAAGGCAGCTCAGCTCGGTGCTCTGTGACGACCTCGAGGGGGCGTGGGGACTGGAAGGCTAAAGTCCTTGGGGTTGCAAAGAGTCAGACACGACTGAGTGAGTTCACTGTCACTTTTCAAGTAACATTGCTTTGAAAATTATTTACGCGAATACAGAGATCCACATGATATTTTCTCTTTCTGTGTGTGTGCTAAGTCATTCAGTCGTGTCCAAACCTTCACAACCCCTTGGACTGTAGCCCCTCAGGCTCCTCTGTCCATGGAATTCTCCAGACAAGAATACTGGGGTGGGTTGCCATTTCCTCCTCCAGAGGATCTTCCCGACCCAGGGATCAAACCCAGCGTCTCCTACGTCTGCGGCATTGGCAGGCGGGCTCTTCACCACTAACGCCACCTTAAAAAGGCCCAAGCGCTGCTCACGCTTACAAACACGCAGGCAGCAGGGAAGGGGGCAGTCAGTCCTATGCGGCCCCGGGAGGCAGGCTGCTTGTTAACAGAAGCTCAGAGAAAGGAAGCAGAAGAGCTGTCCTGCTTTGTGCCAAGAAACCCGCATCTCCTGGAGCAGTGGATTTCAAAATGGGCTGCTGGAGCTCATAGAATAATTAAAGCTAGACACTCCTCACACATTTTTGGTTGATATGTAAATTTTTCATCATAAGCTACAATAGTCACAAAAAATGTACTTTCCAGAGTGCTTGTTAATATTGGCGTTTGAGAAACAAACTGACCCAGAATGAAAACCTCCATCATTCATTTAAAAAAGGATGTGAACCCCACTTTTACTGAGTGCTTGGGACATCTGTGTCATTCTTTTTTCTTCTCAAGCCTACATTCCCATTCTACTTCTCCCACAGAATTCTATTCTGATGGAAAGTCTGTGCTTCAGGGTAGTAATTGATTGCTCAGTTATACTTCTCTGCCACAGATGTATGCATATAAATTCGAATTTTTAACTTTAAATTTCCAGTGAGTGTGAAGCATTAAGCATTCATTTTCGTCTGGATAAAATGGAGTTATTGCTATAAATATTATTCGCAATTGATCACAATATAAATATATTACAAATGTTGATTGGATATATAATTGTTACATATAAAAAGTCGTTAGAAACGCCTCTCTTAAAGTGTGGGTTCGTCCACAGCCGAGCATTCCCGACTGCGCAGTAAGACGGGCGCAGCGTCATTCCTCTATAGCTTCCGTCTGTACGTATGTAGGTTCTACAGCTCTCTGTTCCCATAAACAGAACGCGGGCATTTTGGCACTCAGTCCTTTGGACTTCTTCCAAGAGGTATTTCAAAAATCACATTCTACTCCATCTTCAAAAATTATTCTATTAATCTATCAGCTGACAACTCAGTTAGGTCCTCCTTCAATTTTATTAAAAGCCAAAAAAAAAAAAAAAGAACCCGACAAGAAACCCATTTGCTTTGAAAAAAAGATTTGTTATCCAGTCATTGGAGTTATTTAGTTTCTCAGTTTGGGGAAAATATAACCAAAAAGGATGGATATATTAAAACTTAATAAATGACAGCTGACTATGCTTATTATTAATGTCTATCACGTAGGCATTTTATTTCACCCAAAAATATATAGGAAAATCTAAATATTGTTAGTTAATCTCAGTACACCTTTACTAATAGGATATTTTTGATAAATGCAATTACCTTATCAAGGGCTTTACATCTATTTTATTCAAGACACTGGAGCAATCATTTAGTTCATTTGATTTATGGAAATTGGCTGTCATGTAAACGAATTAACAAAGTCAGTCCTCTGCTGGCCCATCAGTCAGCCAAGTTAGACTGCGGTTTCCTGTGAGAAAAGGTCTGCTTTCCTTTCTCAGTTCAGGAGACTGTTACACTGTGTCTCCCGGGTGACATCCCACGTCCCAGAGAGCAGCGGGGAAAGCAGGAGCCCACTTCCTGTTGCCGCTCCGCCGCTCCCTCCAGAGGCAGGCGTCCGGTCAGCAGTCCCGCGCGTGAGACGTGCACGCGTGCGCTGTGCTCAGTGGCTCAGTCAGGCCCAACTCTCTGCAAGGCTATGCGCTGTGGCCCAACAGGCTCCTCTGTCCATGGCAAGAATACTGAAGAGGACTGCCATTTGATCCTTCCAATCCAGGGACCAAACCCACTTCTCCTGCCGTGGCAGGTGGTTCTTTATCACTGAGCCACCAGGGAAGCTCGTTTACACTATACTGTAGTATATTAAGGTTGCAACAGCAGTGTGTCTAGAAGAAAGTACATACTTTATAAAAAGTACATACCTTGAAAAAATGTCTTATTGCTCAAAAATGCTCACCGTCCCCCTAAGCCTACGTCATAGTAATAGTATCAAAGATCATTAGCATCAGATCACTGTAACAAATACAATGATGATGAAAAAGTTTGAAATATCGCAAGAATTACCAAAACGTGACAGAGACACAAAGTGAACAAAGGCTGTTGGGAAAATGGCGTGGATTGACTTGACCCATGCAGGGCTGTACAAACCTCAATCTGTAAAAACCAGAGTATCTGCAAAGCGAATAAAACAAAGTGTGTCTGTACTGCAAATGTTAGTTCAGCCTAAAAAAAAGCTCCAAGTAAGTATTGGTCAAGGTTCTAATCCAAATGGTGGAGAAAGACTCTTTGCTGGATTCACCCATCAGTGGTTATGTGAAGAAGCAAAAGCCAGCAGTCAAGACAAGGAACTGGAGGCTCCACCGCCTCCAGCAGCCTGCAAAACGAACAAGGAGGCCCGGGACCCAGGAAATGCACTCTCCTGGAGCAGAGGTCAGAGCACTTCTCCCAGAAGGACTTCGCTTGAGGTGTGTTTCGGAGAGCGACGCAAAGGATCGCTACAGGTGCCCTTGAGCCCGACAGCGGACGGGGATCAGGGCGTCCTGAACTGCTGTGGAGGGCGAGGGTGCGGGGCTCTGTAGGAGGCAAAAGGAAAGAGTGTGCTTGTTGAGCGGCCGTGTCTCAGCGCTTCTGAAGCAGGTGGAAATCACAGCCCCAGTCCCTTCACCATGGGAACATCTCGGGTGTAAGTACTTCTCTGCATATTAAGAGGACTATTTATAGTTTTCAACGAAAGGCAATTATGTAAAGCACTACTGTGTTATTAGGTATCTGAACAATACCAGGCGTGTAGGAACTGTTTGCAAAGATCTCGGAGCAGTTCAGACGCTGGCCGACCTGCCTCCTCCGGGTTGGAAGGCATGGATCCCTCTCCCCGCTGCAGCAACACCCGGGGGCTCCAGCTCCCGTGCGCACTGACGCCCCGGCGTGGCGTCACCAGGCGTGTCCGGCCCGCTGAAGTCACGTTTGCGCCGGTTCTCCAGGCGTGCGGGAGCGGGTGGGAAATGCGAGCTCCAGCCCCTTCTGGGACGACTTGGACAGTCCTCCTGCATGTTAGGGTGGTTACTCAGGCTCACCTGCTCTGTGGGGCTGATGAAGGCAGCCAGCTGCCGAGCTGCAGGGGTGGGAGTGAGGAGGAGAGCCTGTCCCGATGGCCAGGTGTGCACAGCTCCTGAAAGGAGACCGAAAGGACGGGGCTTTCCAGTCCTACTGGGCAGAGGGATCTTTGCAAATCAGAGCTTGACTTACACATGATGGTGTCATGAGTTTCTGGACCTTTTGCTGGGCTTCGCTGGTGGCTCAGTGGTAAGGAACCCGCCTGCCAGTGGAGGAGACGTGGGTTCAATCCCTGGGTAGGGAAGATCCCCTGGAGGAGATCACCCCCACTCCAGCATTCTTGCCTGGGAAATTCCACACGCAAAGGAACTTGGCAGCCTACAATCCATGGAGTCCCCAAGAGTCAGACACGACTTTGGGACTGAGCGCACTTAGGCACGTGTCATGACTTTCTGGACATTTTGCTACTTCTTAAACATCTCCAGGAAATGGCAACCCACTCCAGTGTTCTTGCCTGGAGAATCCCAGGGACGGGGAAGCCTGGTGGGCTGCGGTCCATTGGATCGCACAGAGTCGGACACGACTGAAGCGACTTAGCAGCAGCAGCAGCAAACATCTCCATTGCAGTCAAGCCCTGTTTTCTAAAACAACTCCGGACAATTTGCAGCTCTAATGAACCTTCCCCTCTCTCGTGGTTTAAGGAAGTGTTCCCCAACCCTTGAAAATGAGGATGTGAACGCCGATCTCATGGGGGCTGTGAGTGTGCAGTCCCGAGCAATCTCTTCTTGTCTCTTTGTCTGTGAATCACATAATGAGAAACTGCTGGGAGGAAGAAATTAAATTCAAAAGTAAAACAGTAGAGCCATGAGAAGAGACCCTTACAGAGGGGAAAGGTGGTCTAAACCCTGTTGACTTAATAAAGAGGAAAATGTAGGTGTGAAAGGGGGGTTACAGAGCAATTAAGAGGCTGGTCATCAGAAGGGCCATTAAAGCAGTGACTGGTGTTGGGAGGAGGGACGCCCCCGCTGGTCATCAGAAGGGCCATTAAAGCAGTGACTGGTGTTGGGAGGAGGGACGACCCCGCTGCCGCTGGAGACGAGGAACCAGGAGATCGAGAAGGAAGCTGGGAGGTTGCTTATAATGCAGCCCATCCAAGCATGTGATTTAATTTCATCTTGAACCACCCAAATCCTCTCTTGAATATTAGGTTCCCCTGACTGGCATTGTGTGTGGAATTCTTGTCTTTGCCCGTGAAAGAGGAACCCCATCACAACGGCCCAAAGTAATTACATTTTAAATAAACTTAAGCCACCAATTCTTAAATGGGTCTTTTTAATTTCAAGGCACAACTTTATACTTAACTGTCATCCCTCCACATTCTACTTCTTGGTTTTAGCCGTTGAGGATTAAGTGACCATTTGGTTGTTATTTTGGAAAATCAGAAATATGATTTGAAACACTTAAAAGAGGGCCACGTCCTGAGTTAAACCGAAATGCAACTGAAATACCTTAGAGCAAATAGTGTTTGGTATTCAATGTCATGTACGGGCTTCCCAGGGGGCACGGTGTAAAGAATCCACCTGCCAGTGCAGGAATACGCAGGAGATGTGGGTTCGATCCCTGGATCAGGAAGATTCCCCTGGAGGAGGAACTGGCAACCCACTCCATATTCTTACCTGGAGAATCCCATGGCCAGAGGAGCCTGGTGGGCCACAGTCCATGGAGTCACAGAGAGTCGGACACGCCTGAGCGACTGAGCACGAGCCACTCAGTGTCAGAGGAGCCTGAGTGTGAGCACCGAGGCTGGCCTTTCCTCAAACTGACAAACAGAGCCGGGTGATTGAAGGCAGCAGATCCTGCTGGACCCAAGGTCAGGACCAAGGTCGTGGTCCCTCCTGTGGTGTCTCCTCCTCTACTGAGAACAGATAACCCCTCCTCAAAGCAGAAACACAAAGCCCAACTTTCCACCTTCCAAACCCAGAGCCTGAACTTTCCCCCTTTGGACACGTGAACAGAGAAAGACAGGAGCAGAGAGACGCCGAGAGCGCTTCCTTCTTACAACCTCGTGAACACATCTCCCGATGAGAAGACAGTTCCCCAGGACCCCACTTAATAGTGAATTATTGCTTTAGCATATCAGCTTGTACCCTAGAGGCCGAAAGGAATTACGGAAAATGCCTGATTTACTTTTACAAAGTGATTTACGCACAGGGGTGTAATCTGTCTCAATAAATCTGAAGTGTCTACAAAACAAGGCACTCCTGAGGTAACACAAACAAGGCGATTTCAATCCTGTAGTTATTTACCACCACTGGGTTCAGCTTCCCTCCGCCTGGATGCTGGAGACAATGAACACGGCCTGTTTCACTCACTCTGTCACGTGAAGACCGCTTTCCTCCCGTGGAGGGAAGACGGGACGGCAGTCGGGGAATCGCCCCCTTCCCTCCCCTCTCGCCCCCTCTTGGAGATCGGCCCTGGGATGATCTGAGACTAGGGCGCTCTTGACGCTGCTGGGGGCTTTTCAGAAGGACGCGGAGCTCTCGGGCCTACAGTCGGCAGGACGAAGCGTGTCTCTCTTTCACCAGGTCAGCTCTCCCTTTCATATTTACCTGCCTGTCCTCTGGTTCTGCAGTTGGATTCGTAACTGAACGGTGAAGCTCAGGTTCAAAGACTCGGACAGTTCCTGACCTGGAAATCAGACACGGCAGCTGCAACTAGATTTTAAAGAAGGCCTGTCTTTTGTGACTTCATGGAGGAGTCTGAGTTCACAAAACTCTTTTCAACCTTAATATTTATTGAGGGCATTTCCACAGAGAGCATTTGCTCAGGTTGCTGCTGCCAGGAGCTGGAAATATAGTTCACTTAAAAGCGGTCTTATTTACACAACTTGAGAATATTTATGTCACGACCACTGATTGAATGTTCAGCCCATTTTCTTATCAGCAGTGCATCTCCCCCAAATGAGAAACCGTGATAAGGACTACAGGGACTGAAATATCCATCTAGTATGACAGAACCAGGTCTGCATTTAGGGGGAAGAGGCTACGAGTCTGGAAAAAGCTGCCCCAACAGAAAACGTCTCCTCTGTCTACTTGACCATAATAAAGCTCTGATCAAATTCAAAATCCTAAGACACACACTCAAACTTATTCAGACAAATTACTTCTCTTCCTGAAAACCATTTTGTAAGCCTGAAATTTCAGCAGAGAAAGGATTCTAACCATTTCCAACTAGTTAAAAAAAAAATCTCCTTCCCCTTCCCCACTCCCAAATTCTTCCTAATGAGGATCTCAAAGTAGGAGACCCCAGCCTGGGTCTCCTAAAGAGAGATCAATAATTGGACAGAGACCCATGCACATGTACGGATGTGAGAGTTGAACCATAAAGAAGGCTGAGTGCCGAAGAATTTATACTTTCAAACTGTGGTGCTGGAGAAGACTCTCAAGAGTCCCTTGGACTGCAAGGGGATCCGACCAGTCAATCCTAAAGGAAATCAGTCCTGAATATTCATTGGAGAACTAATGCTGAAGCTGAAGATCCAATACTTCGGCCACCTGACTCATTGGAAAAGACCCTGATGCTGGGAGAGATTGGGGGCAGGAGGAGAAGGGGACGACAGCGGATGAGATGGTTGGATGGCATCACCGACTCGATGGACATGAGTCTGAGCAAACTCCATGAGATGGTGATGGACAGGGAAGCCTGGCATGGTGTAGTCCATGGGGTCACAGAGAGTTGGACACGACTGAGCGACTGAACAACAGCAACAATCCAGGAACAAAAACAGCCCTGGGAGGGCTCAGAAGGCCACTTGATGGAAGACACCCGAGGGTAAGTGCCCGGAGTGATGAGGAGCACAGCTTCCCTTCTGCCTGCGTTGCCCACCCTTGAGCCCATCCCTGCTCTGTGCACGAAGGAAACCGCCCCCCAAGAGTTCCCCTTCACAGGAACGAGAGAGAGGGCAGTGAGCAGCCTCCCAGCTTTGGGGGCCCTGCACCCCGATCTGCTTTGCTTGCACCCCCCTCATGCATCCTCAGTCTGTGCAGTCGTGTCTGGCGCTTTGCGACCCCGGGGACTGCAGCCCGCCGGGCTCCTCTGTCCATGGGATTCTCCAGGCAAGGACACTGCAGCGGGTTGCCATGTCCTCCTCCAGGGCATCTTCCCAACCCAGGGATCACACCCGAGTCTCACGTCCCCTGCACGGGGACCACACCCGAGCCTCACGCCCCCTGCACGGGGATCACACCCGAGCCTCACGCCCCCTGCACGGGGATCACACCCGAGCCTCACGCCCCCTGCACGGGGATCACACCTGCAGCCTCACAGGCACGGGGATCACACCACTCACGCGCTGCACGGGAAACACCTGCATCGACAGGCTACCACCAGCCAAATAACCCTGTAGCTAAAAGTAAAATAATCTGGTACTGGATATGTAAAAAGATGACATGGTGATATCAGACACATAAAATATGTGTGTGGGGCAGTCAGTGGGTAGAGTTTGCATGTGCAGTGGAAGTTCAGTTATTACCAGCTTAAAATAGACTTCTGTCTCTAAGACTCTTCAAGGGAGCCTCAGGGTAACCACGAAACGAAACCCTTGGGTAGGCACACACAAGATGAAGAGAAAGGAACCAACGTTCACTGCTGTGGAAAGTCATCAGTTTACAGAGGAAGATCACAGGAGAGGAAGAAAGGGACAAAAACTGCAGAACAGAGCGAAAGCAGTCAACAAACCGGCAGTCAGGGAGGCAGCTCAAGCCAGCCCCACGCTGGGATCAAGAGAGGTGTGCAGCGTGGCATCTGTTGTCCCCAAGCTCCCCTCAGGGCCTTGTATGTTTCATCATGACCTAGTTCATCGGGTAGATGGCTTCTCAGGGACAGAGGACTGTCACAGGCCTCTCAAAAGAATGGCGTGAGGACGTCCCTGGCGGCCCAGTGGTTAAGATTCTGTGCTTCCCCTCCAGGGGCAGGGGTCCCATCCTTGGCCTGGCAACCAAGATCCTGCATTTCCTGACCCGCATGCCATGCAGCTCGGCCAGAAAAATAAAGTGAAATAAAGATATGTTTAAATGTTTTAGATAGCCAGCGGGAATTTGCTGTCTGATCAGGGAACTCAAACCTGCTGCTCTGTGACAACCTAAGAGGAGTGGAACGGGAAGAGAGGTGTGAGGGAGACTCAAGGGGGAGGGGATGCCTGTATGCTGCTGCTGCTAAGTCACTTCAGTCGTGTCCGACTCTGTGCGACCCCATAGACGGCAGCCCACCAGGCTCTGCCATCCCTGGCATTCTCCAGGCAAGAACACTGGAGTGGGTTGCCATTTCCTTCTCCAATGCATGAAGGTGAAAAGTGAAAGGGAAGTCGCTTAGTCGTGTCTGACTCTTTGCGACCCCATGGACTGAAGCATACCAGGCTCCTCTGTCTATGGGATTTTCCAGGCAAGAGTACTGGAGTGGGTTGCCATTGCCTTCTCCAGGATGCCTGTATACCTATGGCTGATTCATGCTGATAGACGGCAGAAACCAATACGATACTGTAAAGGAATTATTCTCCAATTAAAAATAAATTTTTTAAAAATTAAGGAAAAAGAATGCTGTGGAACACAAAATTGGTTTTGTTTTTTATTTTTAGCTCTAGCATTTAGGAAAGACCTGGGGGGCACAGAAAAGCCATTTCCAGCCCCAGAAATCACACCTTGCACCAGAGTCACTAGGATGATGGAGGGCTTGCTGCAAATCCATCTTGAGCCCCCGTGTAGAGCCGTGAGATTTGCCGTGGGCTGGGGATCCCAAGATGACTAGTGCTCAGTCCAAGCCCCCTGCCTTCTTTGTCTCTGGGGCAAACAGATACAAACATGCAGACCTCGTTTCTCAGTCGGCAACAGTGATCTTTGTCGAGGCGGTTTCCAGTATGTGAGCACGCCCTCAGCCCTGGGTCTGCTGGCTGGGCTTGACTGTCAGGGGTGCAGGGCTCCCATCAGGTGAGAGAGGTGAGCACGGTGGCCAACCACCGCCCCAGGGAGGGTGAAGACAGCATTTACCACCGCACTGCCCCGTCCTTGGCGACCCGCCACGGTTTGGATTTTGGCTTGAACACCCCCAGCTGTGAAGGGTGGGTTTTTCTGTTTTCACAAGGTGCTGTTTCATTTGGCTTGGTTTTGGTCTTGATAGGAGAAATCCCAGATTCTGCAAAAGGTGCCTAGCATTAGTTCACAGGCTTGTTAAACGTCCCCTTCACAGGAATGCAGAAGGCTTGTTCTTTACAGTGGAATTAAAAAATCACAAAAGCGGATACGAAGATTGTTATGAAAAAATACACTGCGTTTTCATTGCACGTGGGGCGATTCGAAAATATAGATCCATTCACTGTGTGGTTCGTTCATTTTATTTCTAAAAAGTAAGTCGGCTACAGCGCAATCCAACCGCACTGGGACAGCACGAGCAGCGCCCTTGCTCTCTGGTGAAGTGAGGCCGCCCCATCTGCACCGCGTTCTGGCCCCAATGCGTTACCCGAGCCTCATCATCAAGGAACAGTTAGGCGATCCTAGGAAGCAGAAGGGTCTATAGGACAGTTGGTATGAACTTAAGATCCAAGTAGTATAAAACAGGCAAGAGCAAACAGGAAGGCAGGGGGCTATTCTGTTACAATGTTTTGAGACTAAAAAAAAAACACGTTATGAACTGCAACTATATGGTACAACTTTTTAAGGTACAAAGGACGTTGTGACGATGCTTGTGGAATTTGAATGTAGACCGTACACTATTCTCTATTATGTATGTTGCTGTTCAGTCCGGTCCAGCGCTTTGCGACGCCATGGACTGCAGCACGCGAGGCTTCCCTGTCCTTCTTATAATATTATGTACATTATTATTATTTATCTTAATTTAAAATAGATATTAAGGCAAATTTTCTTCAGTGTGATAATAGGGTTGTGGTGGAGTTGCAGGACGCTTGCTGAAGTATTCATGGGTAAATGTCCTGCTGCCTGGAACATCCTTTCAAATGGCTCAGCTGAAGCCTACGTATATACAAGAAGAAGAACATGTTGCCCAGAGAAGAGGCAGAATGGGTGCCGCTTTCCTGTGGGAGATGGAGTGTATCCTAAGGGGCTCACCCGGCCGGGGTTCTCACCTCTGTTCCTGGTGAAAGATTGAGATAATAAAAGGCATGACGGTTTGATTCATACTTGGGAATGAATTCAATGCTGTAACTCTGAAGAACCAGCTAAGCAACTTTAGGTGCCAGAAGTGAACGCACCGTCCTTGGAAATGAGAATCCGTGCTGCGGCTTTATGGGCAAACACGCCGCCGGGACTCGTTCTTGTTTCTGAGTCTGAACTGGGGACGGTCCTGCTCCAGAGGTCGTGGGTGCCGTGACTGTGGTCTCACTGCTGGGAGACCGTTCCCGTCTGAAGCGTACGAAGCATGTTCTTACTGCTTGGGGGCCAGGTTGGAGCGGGGAAACAGGCCATTTTCAGGATGGCTGTGCATTTCCCTCCTTCCCAGCGGAGCTTTGGACCCTGAGCCCAGACTCCCCCGCCTTCCCCCTCTGCTCAGGCCCGGAGGGAGCTGTGATTGCCGGGCGGGGACAGGGCCGCGTCCACCCCTGGGGGCCAGGAACCAGCCCCACCCGGGCACTGGATCTGAGCGCTCGGTGTGAGGCAGTGCCCTCCGCCTGCTTTGCCCGGGGCCTGAGTCAGGGCTCTGCCAGGCTCACCACCAGACCTGAGATTGGAGAGAAGGCACTGGGTTTTCGAAGATCACCTTGCAAATACCAAGAGAAGCACTCCTTCAGTTTCTACCAGGGGTGCTCAACAGCTCTTCAAGGGGATACATAAGCCCTGACGGGAAGGAGACAAGCCAGGATTTGTCAGGAACAGCTTAGCTGAGTCAATAATTCCCAAATTGTTACTAATGATTCGTTGAAAATGAGTAACTTGTAGCGCCGTTGGTTTCCTCCTTCCCTCCCTCTCTCTTTTCTTTTTCTTCCTTCCTGTCAACAAATACTGGCAAACTGACGCTCCAAGGGACACTTGTAAGAGCGCTCCTTCCCTTAAGCGCTGTGGCCTGTCTTTCCAGAATTCTTCCGCTTGCTCTCCTCCTTCCCCTCCCCCAGTCTGTGATTGATTTTCATCCAGTTATCCTGACCTTGTGTTGGTTTGTTCGTGCCAAGTTGGAAGCAACCAAGTTGTCCAATAATAGGAATTTAGTTGGAAACAAGTCAAATGGTTAACAATAGTGTGTTGCTTAAATAAATTATAAAGGTGTCTTACATTGTATCCCCAAACTTTAAAAGTGATAACATCCATTTCTGCCTGTTTCTAAACTTTCATGAACACATTGACAGATGAGCAAAGCAGGTTAAAAGTAAATCAGAAAAAAGTTAAACCTAACACAATTCCAGATAATTTTTTTCTGCTGTATCATCTACGATGTAAGATCATTTTATTTTTCTAAAATCAGCTGACGTTCACTACATTAAAAGAGCTATTTATGTATATATATATAGTCAAGCGAAAAGAAGATAACAACGGCAGCAGTGTTTCCAGCCATCTAGTGACAACCATGATTATTTCGGTACCTTCCCAACCAGATGATGTTCTGCTCACTGACCTAAGTTTCCCCTCCCCCGCTCCACCCCACCTGGCTTCTGTCAAGCTCCGCAGTGACGCTCATGCGGCTGAGTCCTCAATCCTTAACCCACAAGATAGGCCCCGCAGACACGCCCACTCGCCCCACACTGCCCCTGACACACCACAGGTATTTGTGAGTGGTCTGCGGATAATGCCCACCACCCCAAGATAGTCCCACCATAATTCTGAAAACTGTAACTGTTACCTTTGCGTGCTTAGTCACTTGGTCATCCAACTCTGTGACCCTATGGACCATAGCCTGCCAGGCTCCTCTGTCCATGGGATTTCTCCAGGCAAGAACACTGGAGTGGGTTGCCATTTCCTTCTCCAGGGTATTTTCCCGACCCAGGGATCAAACCTGGTCTCCTGCATTGGTAGGCAGATTCTTTAATATCTGAGCACCAGGGAAGCCTTTGCAGGTGTGATTAAGGATCTGGAGACAGCAGTTATCCAGGATTAGCCAGGGAGCCTTGAGCGTGATGATGTGTATCCTTGTAAGAGGGAGGCAGAGGGAAGTTCAGTGCACTCACGGAGGGGGAAGCGATGTGAACACAGAGCACAGACTGCGAGATTCTGGCCTTGCAGGCTGGAGCGATGACCTCAGGCCAAGGGAGGCGGGCATCACCGGAAGCTGGACGTGACAAGGAGCAGGCTCGTCCCCAAGTCCTCTGCAGCAGGCACTGCTGACACCTGGGTTTCCGCCCCGAGATACAGGTTTCGGACTTCGGTCTTCAGAGAAGACGCCTTTCTGTTGTTGCCAGCCACCCAGTCGATGGTGATTCGTCAGCGCAGTCACAGCGGTCAGTAAGTATTTTTAGAATAAATGAAAGAGACACATTTGTTTTGTTTTTGCAAAAATGGGTTCACTCTGTGCCCTAATCACGTTGTGACTGTTTCTGCTTTCTGCCCAGTCTTGGGAAGCAGAAGGCGGCTTCTATCTTCGCTCAGCGCTTAGCCGTGAGCCAGCTGGCTGCAGCCTCTGAACAGGTATGGAGAGCCACGCACCTGCTGCTCCTCGGTTTCACGAATCCGTTGCAGCGCGCTCACTGCATCATGCAGGGGTCGGGGGACGAGGAGAACGAAACTCAGATAAGCCAGGAGCCTCGCCGTAGCCACCAGCACTACAGCGCTGCCACTCAGTGGGCTCATTCGAATTCCTTCTCTTCTCCTTCAGACAGAGGAGCTGTGGTCAGAGCACACAGGTGGAGCGTCCTGGCCACGAAGGACTCTGGACATAAGTGCAGAATAAGGGTCCAGCTGAAGGGACAGATCTGGGTGTCTTTTGCCCAGAAATGTGATTTTGTGTCCTAAAGACAGCAAAGGAGACCACAAGATAAAATGCAGAAATCCGGGGAAGCAGATTAGACTCAAAAGAAAGCAGAAATTATGTTAGCACTGCAAGGGAAGTGAATTTACTTCTTAGGTTTTCAAACTTACTCAGAGATGGTTTTATGAGACCATGTGGCTTATGTAGGGTGGATGTCACTGATGCGCTGGTCTGATCTTCGAGGAGAGAAGGGCAATGAGAAATGCACAGGAGACAGAGGACGTCAGTGGAGCCGGAGAGGAGAACTCACACAGGAGGCCAGGAGACAGCGTGTACACAGCAGTGAGGGGTCAGCACGGCCCCGGGTGTGTGGTCGGCAGTGTGTGAGCAAAACGAGTCAGACGTCACAGCAAGACCGAGGAGGAGGACTCTGCCGGAGCCAGACGTCAGAGCAAGACCAAGGAGGACTCCACTGGAGTCAGACAGCAGAGCAAGACCCTGGAGGAGGAGGACTCCGCCGGAGTCAGATGTCAGAGTAAGACCGCGGAGAGGGTCTCCACTGTCATGAGTCTCCATTCGGGACCTGTTGAAAATTCTCCAACTCACCCAGGACCCTGGTTCTGCAAACATCGAAGACGAGTATTGACGTAACGAGGTTTTCTTCACAGTTGTTAAAGACTGAGTTTTTGTTCAAATAATCTCATTCATCTGAACTGTTGGCTGACAGGTATTTCTTATTAAACTATCATAGCTCTATTGTTCTTCCTCAGCTGATACACGGGTTTTCAGCTCTGAGAGAGAGCAGTACCTTTTGTGTAGAGTGTTTCCCTTCTTTCAAGTGTCCGCGAGGATCTCCCCTGTGGTCCAGTGGGTAAGACTTCGTGGCTCTACTGTAGGGGTCACAGGTTCGATCCCTGGTCAGGGAACTAAGATCCAGCAAGCCATGAGGTGACGACCAAAAAATAAGTTAATAAAAAAACAAATGTTGAGTGTTCCTACAGGAAGATCGCTACAACGTCTCTTCCTGAAAGCGGGCAGTCTGAGGTCCCCAGGGGCAAGCGGAGCCCCCACCCTCCACAGGTCCTAAGATTAGGAAGGGCAGAAGGTAGGGCCACATTTCCTGTTCTCTCAGCTGCCTGAGTTTAGGGGCTGCTCGGAGCGTGGACCTTGGCCGTGGGCTTCTGTTCTCCTTTGAGCGCACTTGGCACTTCCCCGGCTGAGCCGTGTCCGGCAGGCAGCGCCGAGGCCGCTGGTGCCCGTTATGAGCGCAGCGGCTCTGACACTCCCGGCCACAGCTCACTGCTGCTCTCACTCTCTGTTGCTCAGGGAACCAATAACCTGAATGTCAGACTCAGGGTATTCTAGTTAGGTTCAAAAATGTTCCGTCTCACTCGGGCCATCGCTTTGCTCATCTCCCACTCCTGAGTCACGCTGGCCCCCCAGGAGTCGCCTCTAGCTCTAGATCACCTGAGACCCGCGGCTCAGACGCCGGGAAGGCCTGGGACGGACGCCCCGGGACTCACGTGCACCAGCCTGCTGTCCCCAGAGCCCCCAGGGCCTCCGCTTTGACCTTCCGAGGGCCTTGCCTTTACTGCCCGATGACAGTTTAGTGCCCCCAGGCACGCTTGGGCAGAATAACTAGGCGGGCACCCAGTTAATCCTGCCACGTGAAAGGCTGGCCGGCACTGAGGGTTAGTGAGGAAAGCAAGCACCCGAAGCAGTCGGCGTGGAAAAGCCACCCTTGGTGCTGTTGTTGGCTTTGCCCTCTCCCTACTGCTCACGGGAAGCAAGTCCCTTCCCTCTTTCATCTTCTTCTTTCTCTCTTTTTGGCTGTGCTGGGCATTTGGTGCTGGGCAGGCGTTCCTCTGGTTCTGGTGAGCGGGAGCTACTCTCCAGCTGGGGGCACAGTCTTCCTGCAGGTTGGTGGCTCCTGTTGGGGAGCGCGGGTTCCAGGCACACAGGCTTCAAGAGTTGTGTTTCCCAGGCTCAGCTGCTCCCCAGCATGTGGGATCTTCCCAGGTCAGGGATCGAACCCATGTCTCCTAAGGTGGATTCTTTATCCCTGAGCTTCCAGGGAAGCCCTCATCTTCTTTAACTTGCCCATCTCTCCGTCACCACATCTTCTATTGCCCCTGATCCACCCCATTGTGGATCAGGCATTGTGTTAGTTGCTCAGTTGTGTCCAACTCTCTGCGACCCCATGGACTGTAGTCCACCAGGCTCCTCTGAACATGGGATTCTCTAGGCAAGAATACTGGTATAATTGCTAAGTCGTGTCCGACTCTCTGCGACCCCGTGGACTGAAGCCTGCCAGGCTCCTCTGTCCGTGGGGATTCTCCAGGCGAGAACACTGGAGTGGGTTGCCATTTCCTCCTCCACAATCTGCTCCATCCTCCACAATGGGGACACCGAACAGCTCTTAGTCCCATGGAAGAGAGAGACAAGTAAAGAAATCGCAAAGCACAGGTTAGACCAGAAGCTTCAGGGCCAGGGGACTTGTTCTTGTACGCTTTGTGCCTGGTATTTATTGAGAAAAATAAACAAACAATTTTTGAGAGTTATAACTGAACACATCTTCAAAGAGCTATGAAGATCTTCAGAAGACAGGGGCTGACTGACTCAGCAGAGGAAAGGGACCCGCATGGCCCGACCAAGTGCTGGGCCGTCTTCGAGGGGCTGGTGCTGAACCTGCGGCCTTTTTCTTTTTTAATATTTATCTATTGATTGGCTGCTCCGGGTCTTACTGCAGCACGAGGGATCTTTGGTCTTCGCTGTGACACGTGGGGTTTCTAATCGCAGCCTGTGAACTCTTGGTTGCAGTATGTGGTCTCTGGTTCCCTGACGAGGGATCAAACCTGGGCCCCCTCCACTGGGAGCACAGAGCCTTAGCCACGGGGCCACCAGGGAAGTCCGGAACCTGCAGTCGCACCACGAGCGCTGTGTGTGGCAAAGCCCTTTCTGGACACCCCAGTCCTCAGGGACTCTTCTGAACTTTAGCACTTCGTTGCCTCACGGCGCTGTTCTCATATGGATATGTCCTGCCTGCTGCTCAGACGCTCAGTCGTGTCTGACTCTTTGCAACCCCAAGGACTGTAGCCCGCCAGGCTCCTCTGTCCATGCGATTCTCCAGGCAAAAATACTGGAGTGAGTTGCCTTGCCCTCCTCCAGGGGATCTTCCTGAGCCTGGGATCGAGCCCGTGTCTCTTAAGTCTCCTGCATTGGCACGTCGGATTCTTTACCACTAGCGCCACCCACGTGTCCCTAATTAGACTATAGTCTCTGAGTGACTATAGTTTATTTCCCACATGTGTCGACCGGATGTTCGTAAGTATAGTCACTCTTTAACAGGACGTATTCTACTTCGGGAGTGCTTTACTGTACACTTTATTTACTCATAAAACAAGGAATGCTTCCCTTTAAATATCTGTTTCTCGGGGACCTATGATGGTTAATTTATAAACCTTTAATTACTTCTTAGAGTCTGGAACTAGGCCAGAAAGACGTTTTAAAGGGCCAAGGGTAACTGTCCGTTGTGGTCCAGTTCAGAAATACAAATAAAGTATCTTTGAGTAAATCAGAAGAAAAGGTAATGTGATTTACCCAAAACTCTGATTTCAGAACTACATCAGCCCCATGTGAAAAAACAATTTTAGATAGGTTCAAATAGGAATGAATACATGGTCAGTTTTAGCAAGTGATATACCACAGAGATCTGTGAGTCTATAAATGATGCAGTCGACTTCACGTAGCTGGCATAGAAATGAAGTTTGAAAATGTAACTCTTGGAGGGTTTTGTTCTGAACACTTGTGAGTGCTCACATTTTTAAACTGGTCCAAAATATTTTGTTTTGACTTGATTCTGAAATGCAATTAATAAAAGACATGCAATTTCAATCCATGATGTTCAAACCCAACTTAAAGGACTTTTAAAGTTAGAGCTCATCAGATTTTGAATCTTAAACCTTAAACAATTGTCATTTTTCTGTTTATGAGAAAGAGATGTTTTTCTTTCCGCATTCAGCTCAGCTTAAGTAAAAGTCCATCGTAGCATAACCCAGCAGTGGCATCCTGTGGCTCGGCCCGTGAATGGCAAGTGTGTCACAAGCGTGGTCTCAGAGACTTGCATTTCTGGCTACGCAGAAGTGTAGAATCACTGCAAGAAGCGTGACAATGCCGTGAGGGCAAACAGCCTAAAATCATTATACGTGAACCGTTATGCTCTTCTCTCTCTACTTCGTGAGGCTGAAGTGCATGTATCATTTAAAACTGAATTGAAAATAAACTACAGGAGTTTACTTATTTTTTTTTAAAGCATATCTTGGCGGGAATCCAGCATGGGGTTTCCCCTCTGTAATTTTTATACCAAGAACATTCCATTATTTTTCTCATGATGTTATTGCAACATCTTACAACATATAGATCAAACAGTGAGTTTGTCTTTCTCACATTAGAGAAAGAAAAGAGGGGAACATTAAAAAACTATCATCTCTGTGTGAGTGGGGAAACGGAGCAGAAGAATCCAAACCAAACCATTAACGGCTACCAGCACTTCGTCTTTTTTTCTCTCTCAGAAATACAACGCAACTAAATCTTTCAGGTTCTCTGATACCCTCAGCCTTATCCTGAAGGACACCACTTTCGTAGTTTTACTGTGCAAGCTTCCAGCTTCTCATGGTGTTTTCCCCGCATTTGTAATATTTTCAAGTGATATATTGTTGCTTTACTTTTTCAAATGTTTTATAAATAGAATTATGATGCTAACATTGTATAAACTTTTGCATGCAAGATACATTTGAATTCTCAGAAATGCTCTCTTTAAGTGAAAAAATTATACAATATGAATACCATAATTTTAAATAGTTTAAATAATCTAAGTAATTAAGTAATTTAAGTAATCTTTTAAATAAGAAAAAATATATGTAATAATGGTATTTGGATTTCCACTTTTGAAAATTACCTGTTCTCATGTTTTCCCCCGCTTTCCTCTTGGAGTGCTTTCATTTTTTTATTTATTTGCTTAGGTTCTTTCTCCACTAAATATAAGTTATCTGATAAAATAAATATATATTTACCAAGTCCTTTGTTATAGATCCTGCAAATATCTTCCCTAAAAGCCTGTTTTTTCTTTTTTTTAACTCTAACTTTATATTTTGTTATAAAAATATTTGTGTTTTGAGAGGGTTGTATGTCAATTGTTCTTATTTACGACTTCTAATCTACATTTATTAATGAGAGTACCCTACAGTTGTTGGTTTTTTCCTCTTGTACTGTCCTGTTTCATTTTGCTGTCAAACCTGTACTAGCTTTCCAAACCAAGTGACCTGCTAGTCTTTCCTCTTGTCTGTGCGTATGTGGGTGCGTGCTGAGTCACTCTGTGTGACCCTGTCGACCGTAGTCCACCAGGCTCCCCTGTCCATGGCATTCTCCAGGCAAGAATACTGGAGTGGGTTGCCATGCCCTCCTTCAGAGGATCTTCCCGATCCAGAGATCGAACCCACGTCTCTTACATCTCCTGCATTGGCAGGTGGGCTCTTTACCACTAGTGACACCTGTAAGAACTTACACAGATGATCCTTTCCTTGAAGATTTGGTAAAATTCAGTAGTAAAATCATCTAAGACTAGCATTGTAGGGGGAAGGTGTTTGGAAGGTGCAAATATTTGTCAGATCAACTTTTTTTTAATGTTAAAATTGCTTTATTCAGCTTTCTATTTGTTTTTCAGTGTTGGAAAGTTATATTTTTTCTAGAAACTTAGCAATTTTATCTATATTTATAAATTTGTTGATATAAAATTGTGCAGCAGATTTCCTTACGACTTTGTCATTTCTATTGCATCTGGGATACCTCACATTTTTCCATGCCCAAAGTACTTCATTTATTTTGATGGCTGAATAATATTCTATTGCATCCACAGTCTGTTTATCCCGTTATCAGTTGATGGCTGTTTGGGTTGTTTTCATTTTTGGCTACTATGAATAGTGCTCCTGTGAACAGAAGTGTACACGTTCTTGTAGATGAATGTTTTCGTTTTGGAGGTCATATACCGAGGGGGTAACTTCTATCTAGACACAAAAAAGGGGGGTAAAAATTCAGTCTGCTTTTCTGCAACTGTTGGTAAGAGTAAGGTTGGTTGCGCATCCGTCCAGCCTACCACTCGCCCTTACCAGCACCGTCACTGGCTGATTCTTTGCTTGAGAACATGATCCAAACTTTTAGTCGTGAGAAGGGTAAACCCTGGGTGATTGTGCCGTATGGAGTTGAGGTAGTCCGTTGGTGACCTTGACCATAGGACGGGAAGTACAGACAGACACCCTAAGGGGTCAGCCCCAGCTTCCGTGAACATGTTCCTTCCTAGGGTGGGAGCTCTCTTACCTCCCTCGATGGTCAGTGCCAATCCTCCAGCAACCCCGTAACCGCCTCCTTTTTCTTATGCTCTTTGTGGCGTCAGGAAGAGAAACACCAGCTCTTGGTTTAGTTCCAGGGCAGGGGAACCAGTGATGAGTCTCCTGGTGGTGGAGAGTGATGAAGAGAGCCATGGGGCTGTTAGCTGTGTGTGTTACGGTGTTGAAAATGAAATGGACTTGCAGAGTATAGCTACAGTTCTTTGTAGCATCAAACGATCTTCTAACAATTCCACTCCTAGAATATGCCCAAGAGAATTGAAAGCAAGTATTCAAATAAATACCTGTGTATATACATGTTCACAGCAACACTAGTCATGATAGGCAAAAGGTGGAAACAGCTCAAACGTCCTCCATGGGCGAATGAATAATCAAATGTGGTATGTATGTATCATGGAACATTATTCAGCCATAAAAAGGAATGAAGTATTGATATCCGTTACGAAGTGAATGAACCTCAAAATATTGTAAGTGAAAGAAGCCAGACAGCAATGGTCACTGAGTGCGTGATTCCCCTGATGGACAGGTCGGCCTGCAGACACAGAAAGCTGACCGGTGGTTGCCAGGGGCTGCGGTGAGGGGATTGCAGAGCAACTGCTTCATGAGACAGATTCATTTTCTAAGGGGCTTCCCTATGGCTCAGCAGGTGAAGAATCCACCCGCAACGTGGGAGACCTTGGTTCGACCCCTGGTTTGGGAAGATCCGCTGGAGAAGGGATAGGCTACCCACTCCAGTATCCCTGGGCTTCCCTCGTGGCTCAGCTGGTGAAGAATCTGCCCAAAATGCAGGAGATCTGGGTTTGATCCCTGGGTTGGGAAGATCCCCTGGAGAAGGGAAAGGCTCCCCACTCCAATATTCTGGCCTGGAGAATTCAGGACCTATACATCCATGGGTTTGTGAAGTGTCGAACATGACTAAGCGACTTTCACTCACTCATTTTTTAAGGCAATGAAAATATTTTGCAAGTAAAGGTGATGGTTATACAACACAGAGACTGTATTAAATGCTGAGTTGTTCAGTTTAAAATGGTTATTTTTATGTCCTGTGAATTTCACCTCAATCAAAATGAACAAATAAAACCCTCTTTGGGGACTCCCCTGGCGGTGCAGTGGTCAGGACTCCGTCTTCCAGTGTAGACGGGGCAAGTTTGATCCCTGGTCAGGCAGCTAAGATCCCGCACGGCTTGTGGCCAAAAAACCAAAATGTAAAGCAGAAACAATGTTGTTTCAATACTGTTGAATTCAATAAAGACTTTAAAAAAAACGGTCCACATCAAAAAATCTTAAAAAAAAAAAAAGAAAGAAAAACACCTCTATGGTTTTACATTCATCGCACATTTAAGCAACAGATTATTCCTAATTTCCTCTCGTAGATGTTCATCTCTCTTCCACCCCTCTTTTAAGGATATTTTTTGATTAATTGTAGGCAAGGAGATGTTAATAACTTTAGGATAAATGTTTAGATAAACAAAACAAGAGACAGATCGAATTAGCATTCCTCTTTGGTTAATGTAATAGAAATTCCTTTGAGAGTACTGTGTTTTTAGTGAGAAATTAACACATAAACAAAATCATTTTTCCTTATAAGCTTGGAGCCTTAAGAGACATCTTTAACTGGGTGGAATGGCTTCATGTAATGAGTGATTTAAAGCAAAAGTAACAACCGTAGTGTTGGCTCGTTGCACTTGGTCTGTTTGATGAGAATAAGCCCGTAGGCGGGAGCAGCCCCCCAGGAGAGCACAGGTGCCCTTCCCATTCTGAGACCCCCTCAAGGACTGTAATGCAGACCAATTAGGCAGAGACAAACCCAGACGTGTCTCAATTTGTCAGAAGCCTCGCGCTGCTTCCCCCGCATGGTTGGGATCTGATAAAAACCCATACAGAGTTCGGCCCAGCACATTCTTCTCGGTATTTACATCCCAAGGGGAATTTTAAGGGACATTTAATCCTCATGTTTCTGGTTCATTTTCCCTTAACTCATCAAAATGAGGTTATGAAAGATTGCTTTGATCTCTAACAGGACTTGTTCACGAGAAACATGAGGCCATTACTTTCAAAACAGAAAACTCTGGTCTGCCAAGAGCCCGGGAGTTAACAGCATGACGTTAGCGCTTCATTCTAAGCCCCCCGACCTTTGAGACCCAACTGGGTCCTAAACTCGGCTCGGGGAGGCCTGCTGCCCTCCAGCCCAATAAAGCCCATTCATTAACTGTCAGACCAGCTGTGTAACAAGTGAGCTTTAGTGGCTGTGCCATTTTCTTGGTTCCAGGCCAGAAACAATAGGTATAAGACTTACACCATTAGTGAGACATTTCACAGAGAAATTGGGATTTGCATAATGAAGGGCTGCCTTCCAAATAAAAATGTGCCTTGCAGGACATGTATTTTTTTTTAAATGATGAAAATGTAAATAAATCTGTTCACAGCAGCCTTCTTGGGTTCTTCGGAGACCATAACACACCTGGGAGCGAATTACTATAAGGTGAACCACACATTCCCCTGTCCTGTTGCTGTAGTATTTGTGGAGTTCAAAGCCCAAGGTGTAAGGATAGGAAGTAAGTATATTATGAGACTACGACCAGAATTCCTGCTCCAATAAGCTTGAACGGTCCTCTCTTGAGATAACATTGTAAAAGGCACTAGACTTGAGACCTGACGAGTTGTAGTCAAAGTTCTTTAATTTGTCAGGAATAGAAACCAAGTCTGCCAGATGGAACCTCGAGAGGAATTTGCTGGGAAGACATGTAAGAGTCTCGAGGTATTAAATAATGACCTGGACACAGGGATTAGGAAGAGCAGGAACTGCTGGGCATCTCAGCGGCTAGTGTTTCTCATTTTCAGATTGAACTGAGAATTAAAAGCGGAGACATCAGGGAGGATTTGGCCGGGGACACGACCCTGTGAATTAGGGCAAGGACAAGCTAAGTAATCTCAACTACCGTCCCCCACAAGGAGTTAGTGTTGTTTAAATAGGCTTCCTGGGCGGCGCTAGTGGTAAAGAGCCCGCCTGCCAGTGCAGGTTAGACATAAGAGACATGGATTTGATCCCTGGGTTGGGAAGATCCCCTGGAGGAGGGCATGGCAGCCCACTGCAGTATTATTGCCTGGAGGATCCCATGGACAGAGGAGCCTGGCGGGCTGCCCGGGTCCATCCATAGGGTTGCACAGAGTCAGACACAACCAAGTGACTTAGCGTTTGTTTTATGCAATTAAATAACCAGAAAAAAATTAGAATCTGAGCAGAAAGTCACCCCTTCTTCTTTCGCCCTGACACTTGGGCACTCCGCGTCTGTTTAAACGCTTCCCGCGATGGGACGCTACTTGTAGAACGGCCTGCTCCGCCGTTACGCACCTACACGCGCTCAGTTGCATCTGGCTCTGCAATCCCACGGACTCTAGACCGTGGGACTCTCCAGGTGACAGTCCTGGAGTGGGCTGCTGTGCCTCCTCCAGGGGATCGTCCCGACCCAGGGATCGAATCCAAGGCTCCTGTGCCTCCTGTATTGCAGGCAGATGCTTTACTGCTGAGCCTGGGGAAGCACATTCCGTTACTGGACCACACGAAATAGAAAGCGGTATATTGAGTGAGATTCTACGCCTGCCCTTGGTTCACTATCCAGACTGAGCACTCGACCGAGTTTTGTACAATGTGCAGAAGAAGACTGTTTATACGTCGAAGACGAATCAGTACCTCAGCCTCTTGGTCTTCTCTTATTCTCACTAAGCATATTTAATAGATTCAAATAGTTTTCATATAATGGAATTTTTCACACTGTCGAAACTCTTGCGCATGTAATTCAGTCTCAGGTGGCCCTCTCTGAATGTAGCGTCTAGGCTGGAAGGTGCACTCCAGACAAGGTCTGGGCAGCAAACTTCTGTCCACGTGGCTCTGGGCTGTGTTACTCTTATGGTGTTGGCTCAGCTTGTGCTTGGGGGCCAGGCATGACCGGTTGCTGAGTCAGGTCTCCCCTGGAACACTCCTGTCCAGTTAATGTAAATGCCGCCCAGAAAGGAGCACCGAGTAGTCACTGCTCAGGTGATTTTGATTTTTGACCGTGCCTTCTGTTTCATTAACTGTCTTTCCAGCAATCACTGATAAGCATGGATTTTACCCCTTACACAAGTCACTGATTAAAAAAGAAAAAGTTGGGCTGACCAGGGTCTAGCTCACCGCCTGCTGATCTGGATTAGAGACGTTCCCAGCAGCTGACACTGAGCAGTGGCCCCTGCGTGCAGCTACGCAGCCAATGGTGCGCTTGCACAACGCGTCTCATGGAAGAACTGTTTCTCTCAATATTAATAGGCTTACTTGTAAAAAAAAAACCAAAAAACAAAGTTCTCAGAGTCTTTATTATTGTGCCAAGTGAATTGTTAAGACTGTGGAATATCTTTTTATGTGTGGAGAGGGTTATCTGGTGGAACCCATAAAACACTCGGGAGATGCTGACCGAATCCTATCAGCATGAGGACATCATTTCAGATGGATTCCCCTGGGATTTAAATGAGCGCCTTAATCAGCCGCCCTGCTAGCATCTGGATAAGGTCTGCCTCCACCATGTCTCTGCTCTGCTGGGGTATCGGCTCTGTCAGAGAGAGTTAAGAGATTTCCCTGGCGGTCCAGTGGTTAAGACTCCATGTTTCCAATGCAGGGGCTGCGAGTTCAAACCCTAGTTGGGGAACTGAGATCCCACAGAAACAAAACACTGGGCCTAAGAGAGGGGGTCTCCACGGTGCACGTTGGCTGGGACACTTGAGGGACACGGATCCTCTCTGCTGCCTGCTCCATGGGCTCAGGTCTTTCTTTGTTCTCCTAAGCTAGGGGTGGATGCGGAGACTCCTGCTGTCCCTAGAATACCCTGCAGGCCTGGACTCTGTCTGGTTGCCAGCCTTTCTGACATCCTTCCTCTTCCAATAACTTCTTTCTTGGTCACCTTTGGCCCTTCTTCCCATCTTTCCCCTTTAATACATTTCTACATTTTATTCCTTTACAAGTTCTGTATACTCATTAGCACCTGCATTTGCTCTTGGGACATTTCTAGTAAGTTCAACAGTAGTATTTTAGAGTTGGATTTATTTGTACAGTGGATGTATCCCTGAAAAAAAAAAGAATTTCAGAAATTGAATTATATTTTTAACACTCACAGAGTCTGAAGTCTATAGATTCTCCCAGTGGATCTTTTTGTGTAGAGCTGAAGACTGCTTTGGTAAGTCAAACAGCCTCTAAGTTGTCAACTGTGTAGGTCTGTGAATTTAGTTTCCTTAAGTCACAGTTAATCTGTATCAATAAACACTGCATTTTAAGTTTATCAAGTAGCAAAGTATCTGGTCAGTTGACCAGAATTAATTGATGTGATTTCATGACTGTTCAGCTTTACAGTATGATTTAAGGTTTACACTTAGCAAATTAAATGAGATCATTGTATAACTGCTCACAGCACAGCCTGACTCAGTGTGTGATGTGCGCAATGGAATAATGAATCTACGGGAGCCCAGATGGTGCCGTCTTCTGTTGCCCTTCATGTCACTTATTCATTCACCAAACATTATGGAGTGCTTAGAATATTCTGGAAACTTGAAATACAAATACCCTTGGTTTAATTCACATCAGACAGTTAGTTAGAGTTATCCCAGGCACCCAGTCTTAAATCTCTGCAAATATGTTAATTACTAATTAGATGGGGTTGACATGATCCAAGGAGACAAGCAGGCATTCTGGAGTCAAGCTGGGACACAGCCCCAGTGGGAACGTCACAGGGGCTGGGACACAGCCAGGGGCTCTCTGCTTGGACATGGACTGACCAAGAATCCACGCCGAGTCAACGGGCAAGTAACAGACACACAGAGGTCTCCATAGGCGGGTGATTGCGGCGGGGGTAGGGGTGGGGTGAAATGATAAGAAGCCCGAGCAGACGCACCCTGGAGCCCGCGTTTGGTAGTCACAGGGAGCAGCTGGTACGCGTTTCTTGGCTCTGCGATGCCGCCCACGGGAAGATGCCATTGTTGGTGCCACAGATCACCAACACTGGGCCTCAGGCTCACTCACGCAGACAGATGCTCCTGATTTACCCAGTAACAACTTAATCAGATGATTTACACACATCCTGTCCTGTTGGAACCAGTGTACGGCAACCTAGTTCTGGTGGGCTGCGAAAGAGACATTTTGAAAAATCCCAGTGGTTTATGGAGAAATCATATTTTACCTGGCCCGGGGTGATGGAACGCCTCAGGTCAGAGGGACCTCAAAGGCTCCCAGTTGGGAATCCCCACCCCCACATTCTGCACCGGGCTCTCTCACATCCCCATAAATCCAGGTGGCCTGGGGGTCTGGGCAATGGATTAGAGATGGGTATTGATGGATGAGGCCCGATGAGACAAGACCTGTGACAAGTGATTCATTAGCCTAGGCAACCCTTCATAGCTAAAAATATCAACCCTGTATAGCTAAAAAAGCTGGAGGTTATCTTTCTGAAACACAGATCTAACCGTGTGTCTCCCCTGCTGAAAACTCGTTAATGGCTCTCCTTAACCTCGGGGTAAATTCTCAATGTGATGCTCAAGGTCCTCTGAGAGCTGACCCCGTCCCCCGGCTCCCCGAGCAGACCCTGCCGGAAGAACGGCTGTCTCTTCCGCAGACAGAGCCCAGCCTGCCGGAGAGTCAGGTCCCTGCAGGTCAGAGCACAGGGATCCTTGGACCCAGAAAGTGAGAAATGGGGTTCGAAGAGCCTGGAGGAGAAGAGGCGTCTCCAACAGGGCCTCGGCCTCTGGGAGCAGGGTGGGGGGGTCACAGGAGGAGGAACCAGCCGCCCACCCCCTGCAGGGTCGTCCCCAAACTCGGCCACTTGGAAGAAAGTCACTGCTGTCACTGCTTCTGGAGCAAAGTCTGCAGGAACAAGAAGGACGAGCTGAAAGAGGCAGGGGCTTGAGAAAGGGGGAGACCCCAGGTGCGGTGGAAGGAGCGCCTGCGCCCCCCACGCCCTGCTGACGTTTCTCTGCTCCCCTGGGGTGCTGTAACATCACCAAGAGCCCGCTGAGGACCAGGGGGTCAGACCCCCCCAGCCCCACTCTGCATCCAGGCCTTCCTCCTTCCCTTGCCGTTCAGTCACCATCCAACTCCCTCATCTTGTGCCCCAGGTACTGAGCTCAGGTCTGCGGACAGAGCGGGGACAGCCCCTGCCCCCAGGAACAGGACGGGGGCGGGGACCCTGGGCCCATTGCAGGGAGGCACAGATCGAGGCGTGGCCCGCCCACGCGGGAAGCGGGCAGGTCTGGGGTCCGGGGAGCGTGGGGCAGAGGCCGCTCCAGGCCTCGGGTGGGCAGCCTCTTCCATCCCCTGCACCCTGGCCCTCTTCCTCCCTGCCTCCCTCCCGTTCACCTTCTGCTGGTTTTTCCTGGCCAACCTCAGGTTGCATCTTCACCAGGAAGCATGTCCTCCTCCAGCGCTCAGGGGTCTCTCCACACCCACCTGGATTCTGTAGAATAAGCTCCCCAGGGCATGGAATCGCGTGCTTGAAGAAACTTGGCTTGGCTTTTTTTTTTTTTCCTTTTCTCAGTAGGTTGGAAACTTCTTGCATAGAGCTAAGTTGTATCTGACTCGTTGCAACCCTATGGGCTGTATGGGCTCCTCTGTCCATGGGATTCTCCAGGCTAGCATACAGGAGAGGGTTGCCATGCCCTCCTCCAGGCAAGCTTTCCGACTAAGGGATCAAACCCGCGTCTCTTGCTTCTCCTGCATTGCCAGGCGGGTTCTTTACCACTAGCACTGACTGGGAAGCACAGAGACTGCTTGAGTGTTAGGCTCACATCTCCTACTTTGTGCTCAGCACATAGTCAGTGCCCGGCGCACACGGAAGACGCCCCCGAGCTCCCTCCCCGCCTCCAGGATGCCTGTGGGAAGAGCACACAGACGGAGCTGATGGCCAGTGAGGCCTCTCCGTGGCTGGTCCAGGAAGCCTTCTTGGGGAGGCCCTTCAGAGGAGGGAAGCAGTTTGCAGATGGAGAGAGAGGTGAGGCTGTGGGCTTAGGCAGCAGGCAGAGTTATAACTGACACTCCTCTGCGGAGCGAGAACTCTGGGGTTGAGGATTTTGCCTCGTTGCTCTTCAGCTCCTCCTCGGGTGGCCCTGGGGTTGACGGAGAAGCCCGGCTCAGCGATGGCTCCAGGACAGATGACTCAGGTGGGAGCAGGTCGTGCTGGGTCAGGTTCCCCATGTCTCAGCCCGGAGCCCCGGTTTGTGCGGCGCTCGGTGGGGGGAGGGCATTGGCGCTGGGGAGGCTTCCGCCCACGTCTGCAGCAGTATCCTTGGCCTTGGCCGCTCCAGGGTCTGCCCTGAGCCGCTGGCGGCCTGAAGCGAGGGCGCCCCGGCTGGGCACAGCGAGCTCTCCCTGCAGCTGGGCTCCTCGCCCACGTGTGTGACTCCGAAACCCCTCTGTTACTCACTCACACCGTGGATGTCGGGGAAAGTTACCTACTTCCTTTGGGTTTCCCAGGTGGCGCTAGTGGTAAAGAACCCACCTGCCAGTGCAGGAGACCTAAGAGGCGCGGGTTCAATCCTGGAGGAGGGCGTGGCAACCCACTCCTGTATTCTGGCCTGGAGATTCCCATGGACCGAGGAGCCCAGTGGGCTGTAGTCCATGGGGTGGCAAAGAGTCGGACGTGACTGAAGTGACTTAGCGCTCACGCACCTACTTCCTTTAAAACTTACCTTCAATTTTCCCTAACGGCAGTGAGGATGGCCAGCGGCAGCCTCGACGGCCGAGCGGGGAGTCAGGTGTCCCGGGCGCGCCTCTCCCCGTGACCCCGTGACCCCCACGCAGGTTCAGACCCAAACTGACCTGTGCTGTGTCCCTCCGTCCGAGTCTGGGGTATTGCCAGCGATCTTGTCTCTCTTTAAACGAAAGGCATATCAAAAGAACAGAAGTTATGGCCATTTTTGTGAATCACAGGCAAATGCCTGGGCAAACAAGCGCACTTCCCACTCAGCTTTTTATGACGAGCAGCTCTCGGTGGCTGTAAGTCAAGGCCATAGATGTTAAAGTCACAGGGAGGTGTGTTTCCAGGTGGGACAGGGGCCACGCTAAGAAGATGCTGTTCGCCAGCTGTCCTACCTCTATCTGGGGCAATCGTCCAGTTCAGATCCCTTCACACATGGCCAGACCTTTGATACGGGTCAAACCTGGCTGAAAAGATCGTTGGTTTTGAAGTGGTTTCACACTTTGCTACCACGTGGCACAGGGCTGGACACAGAACAGTGCGTGTCTGTGCGTCTGTCTGTGTGGGTATGCATGCGTAGGGAGGCAGACACTGTTGACAGGCTCAGGGATTGTGTATCAGAGGGCCAATCAGGAAAACATAAATCATAATAAGTATTTCAAACAGAATTTAATACAGAAATTTGGCTATAGAAGTACCGGAAGGACTGAGAAAACAGCAACAACAAAAGAGAGGGTGGGGAGAGACTACGGCAGGAACAGACAGACAGCATGCGGTGAGCAACTACGGGAGCAATGTGGCGGCCCAGGGTCTGCAGAAACCGCCCCTGTGCAAACAACTTCCCAAACGCGTGGCTGCGGTAAGGGGAGATCACTAAAGCCCTGAAACGACGTGTGAGAAACGTCAAAGCTGCCACTCACCCGCAGGCACTCACCATCCGTCCTCTTCTAGACCTAGAGCTTTGAGAGGCTACGGCCCTGGTGCCAGTGGTGAGAGCCTAGGACCACGGCAAGCCGCAGCGTCAGAGCAGAGATGACTACACAAGAGGAACCACCAGACAGAACAATGAGGAGACGTGCTTGTCTACAGCGTGGCTCTGGGTGAAGAGGGAAGGAGGCAGAAAGAGTCATGTGGGGCAATGTGATGGTCTCCCTGGAGGAAGAGCAGCCGAGCCACTCTGTCTCCCTGGCAGTGCCTGGTGGGGGCACAGAGCCTCTGGGGAGATGCTGAGGAAGCACAGTTTTGGACTCTAGGGCTCTCGTTCTTGGCAGAGATCCCTGTCCAAGCCTGACCCAGATGCAACAGGGTAACTTGCCTGCAAGTGATCACCTTGGAGGCTTCCCTGGTGACACAGTGGTTAAGAATTCACCTTGCAGTGCGGGGGGCACAAATCCAATCCCTGGTCCCTGAGAATCCCACGTGCCACAGGGCAACTAAGCCAGTGTGCCACAACTTCCGAGCCTCAGCTCAAGAGCCTGGGAGCCACAGCTACTGAGACCCTGTGCGCGTGTGCCGAGCCGTTTCAGTCGTGTCTGGCTATCTGTGACCCCATGCACCGTGGCCCGCCCGCTCCTCCATCCACAGGATTCTCCAGGCAAGAACACTGCAGTGAGCTGCCATTGCCTTCTCTTGGAGACCTTCCCAACCCAGGGATCGAATCCTTGACTCCTGCACTGCAGGTTGATTCTTCATCACTGAGCCACCTGTGAAGCCCAGAAGTCAAATAGCTGGGTATTGTTTCTTTAATGTTCAGTTAATTTAGGATGCTTGGAATATTTGATCCAGTGTCAATGGTTTTAACTACTATTGTTAAAGAATCACTGGCAGAAGTAATTTTATCCCACAACAATTCAGTTTGCGCGGGATCCATAGTTATACCTACTTATTTTTGTCCTGAATCTTCCTGGTTGAGAGAACTCTTTAGTTATACTTGGTTGGGGAAAACTAACTACTCAGAAGAAAACAGGTTCTTTTCTTGGGAAAAGAAAGTTCTAGAAAACCAAAAAATTAGAGGCTTGTTTGCTTGCTTTTTTTTAAGTATTTCTAAGCAAGATTTTCACATTTCCACTATTATCAACTTGGTTTTCTTGATAGAAAGAATATTAGGAGTAAAAAAAGGGGGGGGCAGAGCAATTCAAAAAAGCAACTATGTTGTTCATATGCCTCTACTTCCAGTAGCTGAAGAGTGGAAAAGTGGTAAGTAAGCCCCCAGTTCCATGCAGGTTCTTAACCAGTTGTCTGGTTTTGAGCAGAGACACAGTGAGGAGTTCTTGTATTATCTTTGATGCCAGAGATTAATACTAAGAACTTACTTTGGGCATTTCAGTGCTGTCTTATGGAAGCTGAACTGGACCATCGAAAGTAAATGTTTAGGGACTTCCCTGGTGGTCTAGTGGCTAGGACTCCACACTTCCAATGCAGGGGGCCCAGATTCAATCACGAGTCGGGGAACTTAGACCCCTCAGGTCACAACTGAGACATGGTGCCGCCAAATAAAATGATAATAATAATAGACTGAGAGAAACTAGTGACTCACAAAAGGAGTGGCTTAAAAAAAGAAGTGTTTAACTGTATTTTCCCACAAGGGACACTGAGATACTTGAAACAAGCCATCCTTGGCAGGTAGTATGAAGTCAGAAGGATCTCTCTCCAGCCCACAGTTGCAGTTAAGAAACCTCCAAAAGCATCCTAACTCCAACCTGAGTTTCCATCTCCCACCTAGATTAAGAAATGGATCTCCTGAAAATGAACTGTGAGCATAGTTTTAAATTTAAATATTATGTCACCCAGATCAAACATGCTTTCAGTCACAATATCCGCTCAAATGAAGGACGTGCTGAATTGAAGACCCGGCTCTGTTGGTAGAGGCCTTTAGCCTAATCAAGAAATTTATGGGCAGACAAATCTGTTAGGAAGCCAGACACCTTCTCTAAATTGAAACATCTCAAGTCATTTAGCAGCTGATCTATGGTGTCCCCGAGCTTCCTCGAGGTCAATTAGAGGACCTTATGCATTGAGTTCAGTGTTATGACTTTAAAAAACGACTGGGTTTTTTTCTTTCATTCTTGGTTACCAGAACTAATAAAAACACCTAATGAAACCAGGGTTTCCCTGGTGGCTCAGAAGGTAAAGGATCTGGCTCCAATACGGGAGACCCAGATTCGATCTCTGGGTCAGGAAGATCCCCTAGACAAGAAAATGGCAACCCACTCTAGTATTCTTGCCTGGAGAATCCCATGGACAGAGGAGCCTGGTGGATTACAGTCCATGGGGTTGTAATCAGAAATGACTGAGCAACTAACACACACACACAGTGAAACCAGGAGTGCTGAATTCCATGGCTACCTGTTTTAGTTCTTACTAGGAAATTCTGCATGCCCAGCTTTGAAAGACAGAAGAGAAACTAGTCAAGGAATTGGGTATATTGATATCCAGCCTACCCAGATGGAGGAGACCTGGAAAGATGTGAAGAATAACATCGCAGGATATTCAGTGTCTGCCACCCAGCATGGAGTCTGTCACTCACGGATATGATAACTTTCCTGGCGTGTGTCTCTGAAAACATTCAGTGAGAGCTGGCGACTTGGTTGGTATTTCAGACAAAGAAATGAGGGCATGGATTGAAAACAGACAGGGCTTGAAGGCTTTATGAATGGCAGCTTTATGTCAAAATTCCAACAAAAATAGTTATCAGCTGCCCCCCTCCCTTTTCTTAAGGCAGCAGGAGACTTTAGGTCCAAAATTCTGTATAATCCCTCTCTACTAAAACTCTAATAGCAACAAGCAGCTCTTTGGCATAGTTTATGCTATTCTTGGCAAAGCACAGAGCTGAGATGACATCAAGGGTGACTACATAGAATATATATGTTTATACACACACACACACAATGGAGTCAGCTTATCATTAGTTTCTGCAGATTTACAAATTTAACTGCATAGGAGTTAAAATTTCTGCAAGACAGGGAATACCACAAGCAAATAGTTAATGGCATATGACACAAGTGAGACACGAGTGCTTATTTCCTTCATATGCAAAGAGCTCTTAAAAGTGAATGAAAAGATAAGTAACCCCATGAAATAATGGGCTTTCACATATGTTATAAATATTTTAATCTGATGTGACATTTACTATTTAACCTGATTTCTGTAGCTTTCCCAGGCTTATATTGTACGTCAGATCTGTATGTCTTTCTATCACATTTATGCTTAGAAATGCATTCCCATTCTGAAGTACATCTATTTGATTTTGGATTTGGGAGGGCATTAATCTCTGACCCATCCATAGAATTTCTTTGGGAGCGCGGTTAAGGATAAAAGAAAGACTCACATTTTCCTAAGTAATTAGCCAGTTTTCCAGCTTCATTCGTGGAGTGGTCCTCTCTTTCCTCACCTATGTATGGTGTCACATTATCATACATTAAATGCCTACACGTGCTAAAAATAACACGTGCTTTGAGTGGAATGCGGCGCATAAATCTGAGGCGTTTGCAACACGTGGGCATCCAACCTTTTCCCTCTGCCCTCCCCATCCCCTTCCTCCCCAGAGATTGCAAACAGAGGGAAGGAAGCCAGAAAAACATAAAACAAGGTCTGTTTCTCTGGATAATGTCTCAGAAGGAAAAAAGCAGGCTGGGGTTTTATGGTTTAAAAGCGATGACCTGCTTCAAGAACCCCAAGAGAGGCGCCAAGTGGCCACGTACTGGGCGCTCACCCAACTCCAGGCATGCCTCTGAGCACCTACAGCCCACCCACAATGTGGGTGCTGTCATCATGCTAGAGATGACTAAACAGGCCCGGAGGTCTCAGGTCACTCCCCCTCAAATCACTTGGAAGGACAGTGATCTAAAACGTGGCTATACCATCCAACTGACAGAGGTGCAAGGAGCGTCACCTTCTTCAAAATGGTTCCTCTCAGCAGAGATGTCAAGTATCACAAACCCTCGGTCAGAAAGGTCCCTGCAGCTGCGATGCAGTCTTCTCTGGTGGGAGGGAGTGGTCCTGGGTGGCAAAGTGATCAAGCCAGGTGACTGGTACAGTTCTGGGAACTGTGGACCTCCAGCGATTTCTAGGTACTCATTGAACTCCTGTTCTTTTCACATCAACGCTTTTCCTTTCCAGGAAATAGAAGAAAAAGGCTTTTCATCTCTCTAACTGACTAAGGGAGGTGCGGCAGAGACCTTTCCACCACAGGATGGTGTAGTAGCCCACAGAATTCTGTATCTAAATCTTAGGAGACGAGTGGCCTTTGAGTGTGTGTTTTCATTCATCATAATCAATCGTTGAGTTTGTACTTTTGCTGAGGGACTCAGTACACTAGTAAGGTGACTGTGGACACATGCCCGGGATGTGGCCCCGGCTCACAGCAGTGAATATGGTACAAGCTGTGATGACTCGGGGGCTCCCCTGGTGGCTCAACGCTGAAGAATCTGCCTGACAATGCAGGAGACACGGCTTTGACTCCTGGGTCAGGAAGACCCCCTGGAGGAGGAAATGGCAACCCACTCCAGTGTTTTTGCCTGGAGAATCCCATGGACAGAGGAGCCTGGAGGCCTAAAGTCCATGGGGTTGAAGAGTTGGACGCAACTTAGCGACTAGACAACAAATGACAACTCGGGGGGCCTCTACCTTAGGAATCTGCTTTTCTCTCTGAAGGGGATTCTGTTTACATGAATTCAGAAGCACCAGACACCAGGTTTGGATCGAGGATCAAGAGTCCTGGATTCCTGGTCTGCTTTGAAACTTCCGTTTTCATAACTAGGCCCTGTTCAATGTTTTTATCCAGAAAATAGGAATATCAACACGACTGTGTGTTTCTCCGTAGGTTACGTCAAGCGTTACACGTATTTGAAAGTGTCTTAAAGTGTGTAAGCTGCTGCGTAAGTAAGCAGCTAAGAGTTAGTTGCTCAGTCATATCTGACTCTTTGCGACCACATGGTGGACTGTAGCCCCACCAGGCTCCTCTGTCCATGGGTTGCTCCAGGAAGGAGTACTGGAGTGGGTTGTCATTTCCTCCTCCAGGGGATTGTCCCGACCCAGGGATCAAACCTTCGTCTCCTGTATTGCAGGTGGATTCTTTACTATTTGAGCCACCAGAGAAGGTGCTGTTAGAGATGCAAAGTTTTACTCGTGAAAATGAGAAATATTGTTAGCTGATTTGTTTTCTGTAGTGGTTGTGTGTGTATGTTTCCTTGTTGTTTTTGAACACCTTGGCACTAAGCAACTGGTTTCCCCGATCCTGAATTGACTGTTGGCTCCAAGTCAGAAAGTCGCAGCCTCTGGTTCTTGCCCCTGATGGTCGCTCCAAGCTCCCCAAGGAGGAACGCACTGCCTCATCTTTCTGTCAGTTCAAACCACATCCTGCCCGTTTCCACTCTCCAGAAGACAGCTCGTGACACCGGTGGTTTTACGATGCGGCGGGCTTCTCCGTGAAGCCATAGCCAAAGCCTTTTTCACAGAAGTGAAAATAATTCATCCAGGGGTTAATGTGTCAGGTCTAGGCATCGACTGAACCTTCCCCTCCCCACCCCCGCATCCCTCAACTGGATCCGAACCCCTGATTCAGGGGAGCAAACAGCTCCTCAGCCTCCTCTCATTGTCTCAACTCTTACAACTTTCTAGATAGAAACTAAGCTCAAGGCAGGAAAGACAGAGGTGTTCCTGAGAGAGGGCTGCACACAGTCCAGCTCGGGCCCAAATCCAGCCGATGACACAGTCTGCAGTTGTTGGAAGGGACCTGGGCAATCTTCTAGTCACTTTACAGGTGAGGAAATGCCTTCATTTTAAACCCTGAGAAAACGGAGTTCAGGGATGGTTAGTGTTTTGACCAAGAGCCTATTAGAGCCTACTAGAAGCCTATGAAAGAACCTGCTTGCCAATGCAGGAGACGCAAGAGACGCAGGTTTGATCCCTGGGTCAGGAAGATCCTCTGGAGGAGAGCACAGCAAACCCACTCCAGTATTCTTGCCTGGAGAATCCCATGGACACAGGAACCTGGTGGGCTATAGTCCATGGGGTCGCAGAGTCAGACGTGACTGAAGTGACTTGGCACAACACACAGAACCCATCAGAGGCAGAGCCTGGATTGGCCCCAGGGTCTCTGGGCTCCTGGCTCAAGGGCATGGTAGGTAAACCAGTTGTCCCCGTATCTGTAGTTTAAGGACTGTTGGCATTGCTAGAATTGGTGACTTCATCCTGGGGACTGGTTTGGGTCCTGGTGACCAAGGGGCTCCACTCACACCTGGAAGCTGTTTGCTGAGAGCCAGGATGGGGCCAGCGCCAAATGGCAGACGAAGCTCTTAGAACAGAGCAGGTGAGTAGGGCCCGCGGTGAGCTCAGCCACGTCCGGAACGGGACACCAAGGGAAATAAACGTCCTGAAAGAATCTGACACTGGAGGAAGGAGAGAAGAGGGAAGAGGAGAAGCCGCGACACCCTCATCTAAGTCATCGTCCGAGAAAATCAGAACTCTGGGATTCTCACCCCGAGGGTGGGGGGCTGTGTTTATCTTCAAGCACAGGACGGCACCGCAGGACTTCCAGAATCACGGGACTCCGGGGCAGGAGGGGAGGGCCGAGGCCTCGCGCAGGACTGCAGAAGGGACGGGCCGCCGCCAACCCCGCCGCCCCCGAGGCGCGCGGGCGCGGGCGGGATTCTGCGTCCTCCCGCGAGACCCGCGCCCTCCCGCGAGACCTGGCGAAGGCGCCCGTGACCCGAGGAAAGAGCGTTTGCAGAGACACCTGCCTCACAGCCTCCTGACCTCGGACAGTGTTTATCCCCAGGCTGAGGCCTCCCTTATCTCTCAGGGGTGCACGGTGGCCTCTCAAGAGTTAACTTATTAACTCGACCTGTGACTTCATCCGGGACGCCAAGGACTCATGAGGCTCCGGTGGGCGTGAGGCTTCGAGTTCGGGTGAGGGTGGGGGGCGTGTGAACCAGAGGCCGTCAGGGCCTCTCAGGAGAAGCGGGAGCCCTGAGCCCGCACGGGGACAAGCCCAGAGTGGTGGGCGCTCCTGCCAGCACGGCACCTGGACGGGCGGGCCCCGGGCGCCCGGCTCAGAGCTGCTCCGCGGCCGGGGCCCCTCCGCCGGTTTAACTGCCGTCCCAGATAACCACCGGCTCCCCGCGCGTTGCACAATCAGTCGCTTTGCCAACAGAGGGAAGAGAGGGTGCTTTTCCAACCCCTCTGGTCAACAACGAACTTCCTTCAGGGCTGTCTTCGCTGTCCCCTCGCGTCGCCTATTTTTAGTTTCCGAGCTGGTCTGATGCGCTGTGGGTGTGTGTTTTTGGTGGCGAGGCCCGTGGCGATTCTCCTTTCACTCCTTCAAGCATCAGCCTGGGCTCTGGTTTCCTTTCCTGGTTCAGGAGGTGCCGGGGCTGTCGTTAACCCTGGCCAGGGCTGGGCGGGCCACCTTAGGATGGAGGCCGCACACAGACCCCACTTGGGGTGAGCAGACAGCCAGCCCAGGAGGCCGACCCTGAATCCAGGGCTGCCGCGTGTTTGGTGATTCATGAAGGCTTTTGCTCCATCACACCCAGTGCTCTGTGACAACCTGGAGGAGTGGGATGGGGTGGGAGGTGGGAGAGAGGTTCAAAAGGGAGGGGACATGTTTGTGTGTGTTAGTCGCTCAGTTGTGTCAGATTCTTTGCGACCCCGTGGACCATAGCCTGCCAGGCTCCTCTGTCCATGGGGTTTCCCAGGCAAGAATACTGGAGTGGGTTGCCAGGTCCTCCTCCAGAGGATCTTCCTAACCTGGGCATTGGCCCTGGGTCTCCTGCACTGCAGGCAGTCTTTACCATCTGAGCCACCAGGGAAGCCCGGGGACATATGTATGTCTGTGGCCGATTCATGCTGATGTACGGCAGAAACCAACCCAGGATTGTGAAGCACTTATCCTCCAGGTAGAAATAAATTCTTTAAAAAAAAAAAAAGAAACCAAAAAAAGAAGGAGGAGTAGTCTGTCTGACAGCTGTGTCCCCAAATTGCCACCCAGAAAGTCACCCCCCAGGTCCTCAGGCTGCCCTGAAGGCTTCACATAGAAGAGGATGGAAGAGCTCAGACATGCTCTGAGCTGGTTACAGGCCAATGCAGCCTCGAGATCCTGCACTTCCATCTCACCGCTGGAGGGACGGGACCTCCCAAGGACCGTCCACGGCGGTTTCTTTTTAAATTCCCAAGCAGGATAATGTTTGTGCAAAGTGGTGATTGCACACGTTACAGGAAAAAAAAGAAAAAGAATGAGAGAGACAAACAAACCCTCACGTGACCGAGAGCAGGAGAGGGAGGCCGGACTAGAGGGGACCTGGGCAAGAGACCCCGAGTTTGCACAGGGGCCACCCCCAGCCCAGGGTTTGCTCTACTGACGCTGAGACCAGGAGAGCCGGCCAGTCAGCCAGGGCACGGCCCTTCTGCCAGCGCCTGTGCTGGGTCTGCTCAGGGCACTGCGGGCATCACCCTGGGCTGCGTGGGAGGGGACTCGCTCTCTGCTCCTCTGGGCTTGGCTCTGAGGGACCACAGCCGGCTCCCTGCAGGGGCAGGGGGGCCCTGCAGCCAGAGCTTGTGGCCACCTCTGCTCTCTGATGTCAGCGGAGGCTCACTGAGGCCCCGAGTCCCTCACAAAAGCAGTTTGGACTGTTATGTGAACTCGAGGATACAGAAGCCCCAGTGGGAATAAAGGATCAGATGACGCTCTAAAAGAAACGCCCGTGGGGTGTGTGCACGTGTGACCTAAACATGGCTCTCACGGTGCCCCCGAGTCACCTGGGGCCGTAGGTGAGCCAGCCAGTGTCTCTGACTGCCTGCGGCAGCCTCTCTGCACAGGCCACCTGATCCCAGTTCCTTTCCGGGCCTGGGGGGCAGAGGGACCTGCCCTGGTCCCCACACTGTATGGAGAACCTTTGTGTTCCGCCATTGCTGAATTTCGGAGAAGGCAGTGGCACCCCACTCCAGTACTCTTGCCTTGAAAATCCCATGGACGGAGGAGCCTGGTGGGCTGCAGTCCATGGGGTTGCTAAGAGTCGGACACGACTGAGCGACTTCACTTTCACTTCTCACTTTCACGCATTGGAGAAGGAAATGGCAGCCCACTCCAGTGTTCTCGCCTGGAGAATCCCAGGGACGGGGGAGCCTGGTGGGCTGCCGGCTATGGGGTCGCACAGAGTCGGACATGACTGAAGCGACTTAACAGCAGCAGCAGCAGCTGCTGAATTTGAATGGATGTGGTCCACAAGGCAGCTCCCCCGTCTGACCTCTCATGCTCTGCTACCCTTATCCAATCCCCAACCTCCCCATCCCATCTTTCTCACCTTGCCACCCTCCCCCTGCTATGAGACCACCAGTGGCTCAGCAGTAATTTGAAAGAGTCTTTGGTGACAGAGGCCCTAAGGTCGGTGGTCTATCTGCTCTGCGTGATTCCAAGAATTAAAGTGGGAGAGAAAGGTTGAGGGAGACTGCTGGTGAAAGACCACCGGTAAGCTGACCCAGGGCCCCGGAAGCTGCCTCTTCACCCTGGACCGGAAACAAGGAACCAGCCCCTCCCCGTTGTTCTGGGCTCCTTCCATCCTCGTGGTGTGTTTTCTGCCCGGTGTCTGTCTCCTCCGGGGACGTGTCGCTGGCTCTGTGTCTCCGCTCCGCACTGTGTCTCCGCTCCGCACCGTGACCCCGAACGCCCACAGGCTCCCTGCCAGCTGGAGGCCACGGCCTCCGGTCACCACGCGGTGGGCAAGCAGACGGACAGCTGCTGTGTGAGCAGCTCCCGTTGGGCTGTGGGGGTGGGAGGCAAAGAATCCCCTCGTTTCAACTGAGCTCGCTGTAATGAGGAGGCGCTGACAGGTGGATGATGGCGCCTCACCTGCTCCACTGGGCGTTGCGGTTTACACTGCACCAAGTTGTCTGCACCCACGATGAAAGCTGGAAGGGAGGCTGGTGTCACAGAGTGGCGTGGCCCTGGTAGGAGACTGTGTGTGCCATGTGTGTGCACGTGTGCGTGGCTGTGAATACTGCAGGAAGAAGGAGAAGGACACAGTCCCATATGGCTAGAGAGGGCCGGACTTAATTACTTGAAAAGATCCTGGTGAGTGATCAGGAGGAAACAGGAGATAAAGTTCTTCTGAGCAGGAGCAGAAGGCTGAGAACACGAAAGCAGAAACCATTTGTGCTCAGACTAGACGAGACGAGACTGGTTCAGGAGTGCTCCTTTGGATTCCTCGAGATTCCATGGGGTTCGAAAAGACCGTGTTCTTTAAAATGGAATTCGGAGAAAAGCCCCACTTGTTGTGTGAAAAGGGTCAGAAGAATCAGATAGTCCTCTGAGTGGGGCAATACTTCGGCCACCTGATGTGAAGAGCCAACTCATTGGAAGAGATCCTGATGCTGGGAAAGATTGAGGGCAGGAGAAGAAGGGGGCGACAAAGGATGAGATGGTTGGATGGCATCGCTGACTCAATGGACATAAGTTTGAGCAAGCTCTGGGAGTTGGTGATGGACAGGGAGGCCTGGCGTGTTGCAGTCCATGGGGTCGCAGAGTCGGACATGATTTATTGACTGAACAACAACTGAGTGGGACAAACCCGGATCCATTTCAGCAGAAACATGGCTTTAAGAACCTTCTGGCGAGGGGAGAATGGAGTGTCTCCACATTCCCGTGGAGCAGGGCTGATGGTTGGGAGGTCCTGGGAGACCTCTGAAATGATGAGTAGTCTTCCAGTGGGTTATTTCCCTTTAGTATCAGCTGGGAAGCATTTTCTGAATGAAACAACACAAAAGGACAGACGATGTCTGAGGTCAAGACCAGTGAAACAAGCATTCACAGTCCATGGGATTGTCCAGGCAAGAATACTGGAGTGGGTTGCCATTTTCTTCTCCAGGAGGTCTTCCTGACCCAGGGATCAAACACGCATCTCCTGTACTGCAGGCATGTTCTTTACCACTGAGCTACTAAGGAAGCCCCGCATGCTGGTGAAACTGGGGAGCATTAACAGAAGTCCCATCTGTAAAGTGGGGAGCATTAACAGAAGTCCCATCTGTAAACTGGGGAGCATTAACAGAAGTCCCATCTGTCGGCACTGGTACTGCTTGCTCAGTGCCCCATGGTGTGTCCCCACTGGGGATGGAAGGATTGGCTCCAAGAACCACTTAGCAGGTTGAGAATCTAGAGACCAGATCTCCTAACCCCAGTCCAGCTACCGATGGGCTGGCTGACCCCAGGGCAAATCACTTTGTGTGGTTTTCTCATTTGGAAGGAAAAAAAGGAAAGATAAAATCTGATCTACCTCTCAGAGATTTGAGGTGGTTTCTGTTTTGCTTTTCTGTGAAGAGCAACTAATAAAAATGATACCAAACTCCTCTGAAAATAAATACAGGCTCTATGCGTCTCGAGTAATAATAGCACGTATTCTCCTTGGGATCAAGGCTCAACTTACTACGATAAAATCGCTGGTAAATTTCTAAAAAGTTACTCCTTTGTGCGCATACCTTCTCCATAGAAAATGGTTTTCTGTTAGAAAAAGTTAAAGGACACTCCAGGCCTTTCACTTGGGGTTTATGTATTTCTTTTCCGTCAGTGAATAGCACTCTCTTTCTCCAGGTTTCATTTTGGTCATATTTCAGAAATGGCTGAATTTCAGATTCCCAAGTCCTGCTTACAGAGAGTGAATTGAGGGGGAAAAAAAATAATAATGAGATTAGCAGATAAGTAAACAAACATTTTAATTGAGACTCAAACTGTAGAAGTACTGTGGGCAGTATGGAATTACATGTTTCCATATTCTCTGTTGGTTTGCAGGAAACCAAAACCCCAAAAGTTACATTAAACATAATCACCTAACTCCACAGGGCCTGAAAAGCATTTTTTTTTAACGCGACGATTTAAAGGCGAGTGAGTGTGGAAAATACCACGGCACAGATGAGTGTTTCTGCTGCTTTTGTTTCTTTCAGAAAGGACATTAACTCTGGGGGCAGTAGAAACGTACCATATTTCACACCAGCCCCCTTCCTCGAACAAGGGAAATACCTTGATGGACCTCATTGATCCCTTAGGAAAGGTAGATTAGAATCCAACACAAAATGAGGTCTTAACGCAGGTTTTATGTTGTGAGAACCAGGACTCTGGTGCTCAGGAGTGCTTCTAAGCCGAAAATTTTAACTCCATTTAACTTTTTGCTTTTTGCGTTGAATATGTAGTTCATAGGCTTCCATCTTAAAAGCTTTCTGATCGAAAGCAAGGAGCCAGCTCTCTTATCTAACTGAACTCAGTTCCCACCTTCTCTCCAAAAACCCAGAACATCCAGGAAGGCCAAACAGATGGTAGAAGAAGTTGTCCTGTTCTTTCTTGTCTGATGCCGTGAGTGATCGAGTTGTAACTGAAAGGCACTCAACAGTTCCTCTCTCCTTTCTCCACTGGATGCTAAGTGGTCTCGCCAATCACAGAGCAAGCGTGTGGTTTGCTGTCCCCTGCAGCATTCTCTCGCTCACTCAGCTGGAGGTCTGAGAGCAGAGGAGTCACTCCCTGCAGTTGTGATAGCTAACCATAGACCCAAGGCCACCCAGTCCCAGAACATCCGCCTCCACCCACTTGTGATTTTCCCTACGTCAAAATGGACCCATTAGGACTTCCCCGGTGGTACAGAGGATAGGAGTCTGTCTGCTAATGCAGGGGACCCAGGTTCAATCCCTGGTCTGGGAAGATTCCACATGCCTTGGAGCAACTACTGAGCCCAAGTGCTGTAACGCCTGAAGTTCGTGCGCCTAGAGCCCGTGCTCCACAGCAAGAGGAGCCACTGCAGCGAGAAGCCCACGCACCTCCAAAGCCGAGAGAGCCCCCGCCCTCCAAAGCCAGAGAGAGCCCCCGACCTCCAAAGCCAGAGAGCCCCCCCTCCAAAGCCAGAGGGATCCCACACACAGCAGAGAGGACCCAGTGAAGCCAAAAATAAAAGAACTTTTTTAAAAACATGGACCCCTTAGGGTTGTCCTGTCCAATGCATAGCCACTAGCCACACGTGGCTATTCACGTGGAATCAAATGATATGAAATTTGAAATCCAGCTCGTCAGTCACTCTAGATGCACGTCGTGTGCCCAGGGCGGCTGCTGTAATGGCCAGTGCGGATACAGGACCCTTGTGTCATCACAGAAAGTTCTCCTGAACCGCACTGCTTCAGAGATTAGCCAGCCAGGGGCTTCATCAGTGCTGAATTTTAAGAAACTGAGACTCATAAAGGTTGAATGACTTTCCCAAGGAGATCCAAGAATTTATAAAAAATATATATTTTGGCTGTTTTAGAATCCTGAGGATGTCCTTTATTTCAGTCTTGATTTTTGAAAGAATTTTCTGTATCATATGCATATTTGACTTTTAATTGAGACTCAAACTGTAGAAGTACTTTGAAAAGTGAAAGTGAAGTTGCTCAGTCGTGTCCGACCTTTAGCGACCCCATGGACTGCAGCCTACCAGGCTTCTCCGTCCATGGGATTTTCCAGGCAAGAATACTGGAGTGGGTTGCCATTGCCTTCTCCAAGAAGTACTTTGGGCAGTATGAAATTATGTGTTTCCATATTCTGTGTTGGTTTGCAAGTAAAGGAATCTAATGTAATGGTGGTCTTGCAGTATAAAAACACTGATTCTTCTTTTTTTAGTTAATTACTCTGTGGCAGTGCTGGGTATTCATTGCTGCTTGAGGGCTTTCTCTAGTTGTGACAGGAGGGGGCTTCTCTAGCTGCGTGCTCAGGCTTCTCACTGTGGGGGCTTCTCGTTGCAGAGTGCAGGCTCTGGCGGGGGCAGGGGGTGCAGGCTTCAGTACTTGTGGCACATGGGCTTAGTCGCCCCACTGCACGTGGGATCTTAGTTCCCGGACCAGGGATCGAACCTGTGTCTCAGTACTGGCAGGCAGATTCTTAACCACCGGACCACCAGGGAAGTCCCCAAAACACTGATTCTTTCTGGAGTTGCTCAACCTGTCATGGTTAATTATGTCTAAGTTATTTTCCTTTTTTTTAGTGACCTGTGAATTTCACAAGAAAAAGGAAGTCTGGGTTAATTTTTGGAGAAATTGCTTCATTTATTCCCTCTCCTGGACTGTGCTAGTAATGTTTGCTATGCCCCTTAGGACACTTGGAAACTGGAATCAATTAGATGAGAAGGCCTGGCAGTCACAAGACCCATCGTTCTAACATCGACGGTCGGTTAGCATCATTGGTCAGAATCAGGATGGGAAGACTGCTAGAGACTTACCGCTCGTGTGTGTCCCGAATGTTCTTTGAAGACGCTTAGCTTCACTTAGAGCCACAACAGACAGTAAATGTCTCTCTCACTCAGCCGTGTCCAGGATTTATGCAGTGCCGGGTGTGACGAGGGGCCAGGATTCATCTTGGGTGGTAGGGCTGAAGCCTGGCTCAGGTACAGAAATGAAAACAAAGCTCCACAGAGCCCTAGGGATGGGGAATTCAGGACTTGGGGACTCTTAAAAAAGGCCTCCCCACCCAGAGGGGGGCCCAGAAACTTCCTCTGAGAGCCCCCTTTGCTGCTAGGCTCCCCTGGATACAAGGAATTTGTCCCCATGGAGATCAAAGAGAATTCTGGACCATTGTTTTAAGTTATTAATTAAGTGAGATTGATCTGCAATTATTTCAACAGTTAACCAAACCACGGTAGAGAGAGAAGATAAAAGAAAGAATCTGGGCTCGCTGTGCTTCTTATTAACTTCTTCTTCATAATGAATACCTCTCCTTGTGTTCCACCAAGCCCTTGCCCATCCTCTTGCAAAAAGGAAACACCAAAGAAAGTAGCAAAGCCTCTTCTCTTGGCACAAGAGATGTGTGTCTCTCTAACTCTTGGGCCTTGACTTGCTGGAGGAGACACCATAAAAGGCTGATGTGCCCTGGGCATGCCATTCTATTGAACAGACACTGAGTTACTGGGGCAGTGGGAGAAGTTCTGTCCCAGTATTCCTGGGCTTCCGTGGTGGCTCAGACAGTAGAGAATCCGCCTGCAATGCAGGACACCTGGGTTCCATCCCTGGGTTGGGAAGATCCCCCTGGAGGATCTTGGGTGAATTACATGACCTGTTTGTGCTCAGTCGTGACCAACTCTTTGAGACCCCTTGGACTGGAACCCACCAGGTCCTCTGTCCATGGGATTCTTCTGGCAAAAATCCTGGAGTGGGTTGCCATTTCCTCCTCCAGGAGATTTTCCTGACTCAAGGATCGAACCTGTGTCTCTTGGGTCTCCTGCATTGGCAGGCAGATTCTTTACCACTGAGCCACTGGGGAAGAATTACATGATAAGAAAGTGCATTGCATTATAGCAAACCAACTAGTGGGATTTGAAACAAGAGACCAAGTCATGAAAAAACAGATGAAGCACTTCATCCATGGAATACTGCAGGGTGAGGCAACAGAGGACTGGAGCCTGGAAGGTTGGAGAATTTGCAAGCTTGGCAGTAGTGTTCTGGCCTCTGGGAATTCTGCCTGGTATGGCTGAGCAAGGGCTCCCCTAGATTTTTTATCATCAAGTGAAAGTTAACACACTCAGTCTTGTCCGACTCTTTGCAACCCCATGGACTGTATAGTCCATAGGATTCTCCAGGCCAGAATACTGGAGTGGGTAGCCTTTCCCTTCTCCAGGGGATCTTCCCAACCCAGGGATTGAGCTCAGGTCTCCCGCATTGCAGGTGAATTCTTTACCAGCTGAGCCACCTGGGAAGCCCTCCCTTATGGTCAAGAGGGAGGGTTAAAGTGGAGCAGAAGGCAAGGCCTCAGTGGCGATGCCGAGAGCATCCTCCTCTCCTGGAGCTGAGCTTGTCTCCTGCCCAGACTCAGCCTGGAGATGTGTCTGTGGTACCGGTTTCCGGAACGGGTCCTCTTTCCTCAGCACTCTGACCATCCAGGGGCTGGTGGCTCCACGCTCCTTGGAGATGACCGTCTGTTAAACCAGACATGCTTCCAAATTCCGAGGGGTTATAAGGAGGAGCTGGAGGAAAGGCAGCGCCCCTGTGTGCTCTGAGGAAGAGCTGGGGATCTTAAGGGCTCCTGAGCGGGGAAGAGGGGCGTGGGGAGGACGACCTGAAACCGGAGAGCTGCCAGGCTGTGGCTGCAGACACGTAGGTGGGCTCTGGGCTGGGGCAGACCCCAGACCTGGACCCTGCGGGGCTGGTGCCCCGACTGCAGGTCTTCCCCATCAAGGTGTGCACGTTACTGGGAGACAGCTGTATGGGTAATGGTCTTGGGAACCAAGATACCAGGAAGGGCAAAAGTGAAGGTTACACTTTGCACACGTGACCCTGCACTGAGTTTGGCCTCAGAGGCATTGCTGGTGAACTCATAGAGGAAGTCTGATGTCGCTGGAAAACGCAAACCTGAGCTGCACTGCCGTGAGCCGAGAGGCTCTGTGACAATAAACCAACCTCTTTGAGCCTCGGTTTCTACTGTGGTAGGCTGGATGATGACCCCGTTGCCCCCGAAACATCCACGTCCGCATCTCTGGAACATGTGAATATGTCACCTTACGTGGTAAAATGGACTTTGCAGGTGTGATTCTATACACTGAGCTGTGTGGCTGCCCTGGGTCTCGTGGCTGCCTGAGGGCTTTCTCTTGGTGTGGTGAGCAGGCTCCTCACCGGGCTGACTTTGCTCATGGCGGGGCACGGGCCCCGGAGGGAGGCTCCGCGGTGGTGATGCTCAGCCCAGCCGTCGCACCCCATGTGGAATCCTCCTGGACCGGGGATGGAGCCTGGGTCCCCTCCACCGGCAGGCGGGCTCTCACCCCCGGGCCGCTAGGGAAGTTGGCAGATGTGACTCAGTTAAGGCTCCTGAGATGAGGAGCGCCCCGTGTGGTCTGGGCGGGCCCAGTGTCGTCACAGGGGTGCTAATGAGGAGAACGCAGGTCAGAGTGAGAGTGAGAGGGGCTGGGGGAAGCAGAGGTTGGAGCGATGCATAGAGGGGGCCCCGAGTCAAGGCTGGGGGCGGCCTCTGGAATCCAGAGAAGGCAGGCGAGTGGAGCCTCCCCCGGGGCCTCCAGAAGGAAGGTGGCTCAGACGACACCTTGACTTTAGCTCAGTGGAACCTGTAAGACGCAGCAGTCACGGTCCCCACCCCATCGGGCTGCTGTGACATTTAAATGAGACCATGTATCTGAAGCACTTAACAAAGCAGAAGTCAAATACATGGTAGATGGCTTTATCATGTGTTTTAAAAAGTCATATTATCAGAGATGCTCCTGAGTCCATTGTCCCAGAAGACTTTGGGAACCCACAGACGTGTGACTGAAGTCCTGCATCCCAGCTCCCACAGCCGTGATCCTGAAGGGCGTTGTAAGGGCTGGAGGTGAACCCAAGGCACTCACTCCAGTAATGTCACAGTGGCGACTGAAGAATGTCACCAAGCCGTGTGGCTGTGACGGGGGCGAGAAGGACTTGGAGGATGCCATTAACAAAACGCTGGGTGGTTGCCAAGATATGGCATAACCCTGATGACTTCATTCCACAACTTCCTGATCACTCCCTTCAATCCCTTCGGCCGTTCTGACAGCTTTGTTTTGCACCTGGGAGACTGCACACTCAAAGGGGCGGGGCCAGGCCTTATTTGAAAAACAGAGCTCTGACCCACCACCCGCAGCAACCAGCCCAGGAACCTGCCCACCACCTACAGCCGCAGCCCAAGTAGACAGCCTGCTCTCTGTAAATCAGACTGCAGGACATCAGACCTGGTCTCCAGTAACCGTCCAAGATGCCAAGCGATAGCCTCTGAAGCAGTCAGCCCTAATTGACCAGGATTTGGTAACTGGCAGCTTGCCTGATGTTTGCCCTCACTTCCGACTCAGGACCAAGCAGAGGAAGCCTGACTTGCCCCCCAGCCAGTCGCACAGGCTGCCACCTCCGGCTGGCTGTCCTTTAGCTTCCGGGTTGGCAGCCTCCAGTTGGGGTAAGCGCCTGCTTTTCTCCACTGGAGAGCCTTCCCATTCATGCTCAGTTGCTCTCTTGTGTCCGACTCTGTGCAACCCCATGCACTCTAGCCATCCAGGCTCCTCTGTCTGTGGGATTCTCCAGGCAAGAATTCTGGTTGCCATCTCCTCCTCCGGGGCATCTTCCCAACCCAGGAATCGAACCCACATCTCCCGTGTCTCTTTCCTTGGCCGGTGTCTTCTTCATCACTCCACCACCTGGGAAGCCTTCCCACTCCTCTGCCTGCCTTTGAGTCTCTGCCAGAGGCAAGGGAGGGTGACTGGCTCCCTTGCTGTTTATAGCAAGGTCTGAACAAACAGCCTTTGCTTGTTCTCACTGGGCTGGCTTTTGTTTGCTTGTTTTGTTTGGCTGGCTCTTCACTGCGGGGCACAGGATCTCTAGGTGGGCACAGGGGCTTCTCTGCCCCACAGCACGTGGGATCTTAGTTCCCCAACCAGGTATGGAACCCTCATCTCACACATTGGAAGGCAGATTCGTGTTTTTGTGTTTAAGGTCAACTCTTTTCTTAAAATACTTATTTTTCATTATGTATTTGGCTGTGCTGGGTTCTGGGTCTCTGTTGCTGCGGGGGCTTTTCTCTAGTTGCGGCGAGCGGTGATTCTTCACTGTCGAATGTGGGCTTCTCACTGAGGTGGGTTCTCCTGTTGCAGGGCACGCGTGGGCTTCCGTAGTTGTGGCTCCCAGGCTCCAGGGCACAGGCTCCACCGTGGTGCTGCTCGGGCTTAGTTGCTCTGCAGTAGTGTGGGATCCTCCTGGAGCAGGGATGGAACCCGTGTCTCCTGTATTAGCAGGCAGATGCTTCTACTACTGAGCCACCAGGAAAGTCTCCCTCTTTTTGGTATGCGAGATCTTTAGTTGAGGCATGCAAACTCTTAGTTGGAGCACGTGTGATCTAGTTCCCTGATGAGGGACTGAACCCATGCCCCTTGTGTTGGGAGCACGTGTGATCCAGCTCCCTGATGAGGGACTGAACCCAGGCCCCTTGTGTTGGGAGCTCGGGGTCCTAGCCCCTGGATCACCAGGGAAGTCCTGGAAGGCAGCTTCTTAACCGCTGGACCAGGGAAGCCCCTCCCATTGGGGTGGTCTTCATTTACACACAACTGGCAGGTTTGGATTTCAGAATGAGAGCATGCTCTATGCTCCCAGACAGGGATGAATTTGGTCACATGTTAACGGATCAGAGTGACAGCTGTGGCCTCATGAAGCCCAAGACCCTTCTTGGTTTCTCTCTGTGGAATGTGTGTGCCTGGCTTCCCCACGGGCAGGGATTGAATGTGATGACATAATGACTAAATTCTGAATTAGCTGTGGTACCACTGCATGAGACATAAAGGAAGTAATTAGTGAAGGCAAATGGGAAAGGTCCAAAATTGAAATTTTGTTTTTAAGTAACACTTGGGAGAGAACCATTTAGGAGTGAAGACAACATATTTCCCTTGTCCCCTGCACACTAATCTCATTTTAAAGAAAACAATGAGAAGGTAATGTTTAAGTGGTGTCGCAGGAAATGTTAGAAGCTAATGTTACTAATCTAAAAGCTATCAGGGCAAGACTATCCAGGTGGTTATGGGGTAGAGAGATTGCAGGAACTCTCCATAGACATCTCAAATTGGGGGTCTTTGAAAATAAGGTCCACGTGCAATGTTCTCTGTGGAGTCACTGTCAAGATGGTTATGAAGTTGATAGTTGGGTATTACCCAGGTGGATTCTCAGGGTGTGTACCTGGCTCCAAGGTCCGCAGTTATCCTGGGGATTATTTATCATTTTCTCTCTTTTTCTGTCTCTCTCAGTAAATACAGATGAAAAGTCAAGGTTGGAAATAATTAAGAAAATGATTAATATTGTGGGTAATTATAGGAATTTATTTCTTTGATTCAGTTTCCTCATATAAATCCTTCTGCTGTCTTTGTAAATATTGTGGATTGTGGTTTTCCATGGCTGCACAGTCTGTAATGCTTTGAAATAATAAATAGTGTGATTTTCTATTTTGGATGGCACTTCCAAACACCTTCACATTCACCATTTTGATCTTCACACCACTGCCCCAGATGGCCGGTAGGACATGCCGGGACTACAGCCCATGGAACCGATGAGAAACCTTATTTAAAAAGGTGGAATGCTTTCCCCAAGCTCGTACCTTTCGCCAGCCGGAATTTGAATCCAGATCTTCTGATAGCAAGTGTCCAAAGGCCGCCATGAGGGTTTACAATATTTTGATTGAACATACAGCAATATAGTTTCCCATATGACCTAAGAGCAAATATTTCAAAAGTAAGAATTCTTTTGGGTAAGTCTGAAACAGAGGGGTTGAAGTTTTGCAGGAAGGGGGACCCTCTCCAGAGAGTGGGCTCTTATGTAACACTGAGAAATGACTTGTCCGAGGAAGCAAGTGCGCTGACCGAGTAAGAGACTGAATCGGGAAGGAAACCGGGTGGAAGGCAGCGGGGCCAGGGACCCCAGGAGAGCTGCCCTGCCGTGTGGCTCACAGTGTCAGGCTTTATGGTGATGCAGTCACTTTCCAGGAGGTCTCCGGTCAATCGTTCCAACTCAGGGTCCTTCCTGTTGGCGCACGCATCACTCAGCCAGGACAGACTGCAGCGAGAAGGGTTCTGGGGGTTGGTAGGACTAGGCGCTGGGCTCTGCTCTCTTCTTTCCGCCTTTCCCAGTCCTTCCTGTTGGCGCACGCATCACTCAGCCGGGACAGACTGCAGCGAGAAGGGTTCTGGGGGTTGGTAGGACTAGGCACTGGGCTCTGCTCTCTTCTTTCCCAGTCCTTCTGGTTGGTGGTGGTCTGTCAGTTCCAAGTTCTTACCAGGACTTCGGGTCGTAAGACAACTCACGCAAGTGGTCACTGTCGTGCCTGGTCAGTTTCGGTCAGTGGGTCCCCTAACAGAGGCAGTAGGAGAGAAAGATGGTTTCCAGCCTTCCCGACTTAATTAGCACAGGGGTAGGGGGAGTGGGGTCCATGGACAGAGGAGCCTGCTGGTCTACTGCCCATAGGGTCGCACAGAGTCAGACACAACTGAAGTGACTTAGCGTGCAGGAGGACGGGGGCAGGCAGAGGAAGGCGTTTTACAGGCATATTGTTCACGTGTGAGCAGTAAACGTCTGCACAGAGTCTAGAGTGCGGCCGTGCAACGTGGGAGACACCAGCCCCTCATGGCACGTGAGCCCCTGAAACCTGGCTCTGGAATTGAGATGCTCTCCCACTGTCAATTCCACGCTGATTTCAAAGATTTGAGATAAAAAAGAGTGGAATTTCATTTAGTTTATGTTTTCCAGCTTCTCCATCTCTTTTTTTTTTTAATGTTCTTTCTCAAGCCTTTATCAAGTGCAGTAGAAAAGCTTTTGTGCGGGGCTTCCCTGGTGTCTCAGATGAGAATCCACCTGTAATGTGGGGAACCTGGGTTCTGTCCCTGGGTTGGGAAGATCCCCTGGAGGAGGGAACGGCAACCCACTCCAGTATTCTTGCCTGGAGAATCCCATGGACAGAGGAGCCTGATGGGCAGTTTGTATAATATATGTATTTTAGAAAATGTATGAATTTTTGCCTAACTAAAAAATTTATGACATTTTAATTCCACTTGTTTGACTTAGTATGAATAGAATTCTAGATTTCTAATTTTAAAAAATAGATATGCAACAAGCAACGAAGATTTACTGTATAGCACAGGAAACTACAGTCAATATCTTGTAATAACCTATAATGGAAAATAATCTGAAAAATAATATATGTGCATATGCATAGCTGAATCACATTACTGTGCTCCTGAAACGCTGTGTCAACTATACTTCAATAAATATATATATTCAGAAAAAAAAGGTGGAAACAACCTTATTCATCTTCATACTGATTGTGTGTTGATATGATATATTGGGTTAAAAGTGTTATTTAAATTGTTTATTCACTATTAAAATGAACTCCATGTACTGTTTTAATTTCTAAAATGAATCCTGTTTACGAAAAAGCACAAGCAAGGGTCACGTTCTATTTCTATTGGAGGGCGTTGCTCCAGAGGTTTCCCCTCGGACACAGCTTAGGTGAGGCTGAGTGAGGGCAGGAGTCCAGCCATGCTTCGGAGAAGACAGAACTCCTGGATCAGACGGCCAGGGGACAACTGGTCCACCCTGCCCTGGGGGTGGGCCCCCCTGTTATGCAAGCACGCTAGAGAAGCAGCAGGAGTTCCATGTGGCGATTTCAGTGGAAACGAGTTCACTTCTGAGACCTAGTTTCTTTCCTAAACTCCACCCAAGGCAAAATGGATTATTGCTTCCTGGAAACTCAACCAGGGGACTTGAAAGTGTTCCATATTAAAAACAGAGAAACCCAGAGGAGAAAAATAATTATATTTCTAAAAGCTTTTAGAACAAATGATTGCTTGTGAGGAATAATTTTCCTATAAATACTTGATTCCTCCTTTTCTTTCCTGGGTCCCCTGGCTGAGGAGTTCCACGTGGACACGGGGTTCCCCTTGGGTGTAAGCTCGGGGCCGCCGGCCCCTCGCTGTTGAGCTCTCCTCCCAGGCTGCGCAGCTTCCCCAGCCTAACTTGCTGGGCCCTGAGATGAAGTGGGCTCAAAAGTTTGGAAAAAACAGAAAAGGCAGAGAAAAATCCATAGCTACAAAGCATCTAAGCCAGTTTTTTTCAGACAGAACGTTCCAAGGCTTGGCTAGGAAGAGATGTTTATGAGTTTTGTCTGTAGGAAATTGTCCCTAAAGAACCCTTAAAATTTTTTTTTTAATTAATTAATTCATTTTTTGGCTTCACTGGGTTTTCATTGCCGTGTTCAGGCTTTCTCTAGTTGCAGTGAGTAGGGGCCACTCTGATTGCAGAGCTTGGGCTCTGGGCGGGGCACGTGGGCTCAGTAGCTGCCGCTCCAGGCTCTGGGGCACAGACTCCACAGCTGTGGTGCACGGCCTTAGTCGCTCTGGGGCAGGTGGTATCTTCCTGGACCATGAACCAAACCCATATCCCTTGCACTGGCAGGCAGACTCTTAACCACTGGACCACCAGGGAAGTCCTGCTGCTGCTGCTGCTGCTGCTACGTCGCTTCAGTCGTGTCCGACTCTGTGCGACCCCAGAGACGGCAGCCCACCAGGCTCCCCCGTCCCTGGGATTCTCCAGGCAAGAACACTGGAGTGGGCTGCCATTTCCTTCTCCAATGCATGGAAGTGAAAAGTGAAAGTGAAGTCACTCAGTCATATCCGACTCTTAGCGACCCCATGGACTGCAGCCCACCAGGCTCCTCCGTCCATGGGACTCTCCAGGCAAGAGTGCTGGAGTGGGGTGCCACTGCCTTCTCCGAGGGAAGTCCGAAACCAACCCATTTCTGAAGAGCGCGTACTGATGTAAATAGCAAGTTGGCCTGATTGATGTAAGATGACCTCAGAAAACAAAGAGCTTATTCAATGTTTACTAAATCTTTGTCAGTAAACATTGAATAAGCTCAAAATGGATTAAAGATCTAAACGTAAGACCAGAAACTATAAAACTCCTAGAGGAGAACATAGGCAAAACACTCTCCGACATACATCACAGCAGGATCCTCTATGACCCACCTCCCAGAATATTGGAAATAAAAGCAAAAATAAACAAATGGGACCTAATTAACCTTAAAAGCTTCTGCACATCAAAGGAAACTATTAGCAAGGTGAAAAGACAGCTTTCAGAATGGGAGAAAATAATAGCAAATGAAGCAACCGACAAACAAATAATCTCAAAAATATACAAGCAACTCCTACAGCTCAACTCCAGAAAAATAAACGACCCAATCAAAAAATGGGCCAAAGAACTAAATAGACATTTCTCCAAAGAAGACATACAGATGGCTAACAAACACATGAAAAGATGCTCAACATCACTCATTATCAGAGAAATGCAAATCAAAACCACTATGAGGTACCATTTCACACCAGTCAGAATGGCTGCGATCCAAAAGTCTACAAATAATAAATGCTGGAGAGGGTGTGGAGAAAAGGGAACCCTCTTACACTGTTGGTGGGAATGCAAACTAGTACAGCCACTATGGAGAACAGTGTGAGATTCCTTAAAAACTGGAAATAGAACTGCCTTATGATCCAGCAATCCCACTGCTGGGCATACACACTGAGGAAACCAGAAGGGAAAGAGACACGTGTACCCCAGTGTTCATCGCAGCACTGTTTATAATAGCCAGGACATGGAAGCAACCTAGATGTCCATCAGCAGATGAATGGATAAGAAAGCGGTGGTACATATACACAATGGAGTATTACTCAGCCATTAAAAAGAATACATTTGAATCAGTTCTAATGAGGTGGATGAAACTGGAGCCTATTATACAGAGTGAAGTAAGCCAGAAGGAAAAACATAAATACAGTATACTAACGCATATATATGGAATTTAGAAAGATGGTAACAATAACCCGTGTATGCGAGACAGCAAAAGAGACACTGATGTATAGAACAGTCTTATGGACTCTGGGGGAGAGGGAGAGGGTGGGAAGATTTGGGAGAATGGCAATGAAACATGTAAAATATCATGTAGGAAACGAGTTGCCAGTCCAGGTTCGATGCACGATGCTGGATGCTTGGGGCTGGTGCACTGGGACGGCCCAGAGGGATGGTATGGGGAGGGAGGAGGGAGGAGGGTTCGGGATGGGGAACACATGTATACCTGTGGCGGATTCATTTTGATATTTGGCAAAACTAATACAATTATGTAAAGTTTAAAAATAAAATAAAATTAGAAAAAAAAAAAGAAAAGAAAATCAAATAAGCAAGACATGATGTCAAAAGCTCAGCTTCTCTGTACGCTGGTGCCAAATCAAATCTCAGAGACCCCGTTTTGGGTGAAGTGGGAAAAAATAGCTTTATTCAAGGGGGCCTCAGCGGCCTAATGCCCTCAAAACTGTCCCAACTTGGGGGAGATAATGAGAAGTTTTCTAGTAATTATTCAAAGATGGTGTGGTCGGCTCGTGGACAGTCTTCTGATGAGTTGGTGGTGAGGTAAGTAGGAGTCAGCATCGTCAACCTTCAGGTCTAAGTGGTCTGGGGTCTACATGCTTGTGGGCAGCATACCATCATAAATAGTTAACTTCTCCCACCTGGAGGGGTTTCAGTGTCTGTAAAATAGCTCAGAGGTATTCTTGTGTGTATCCGTTGATGGGGAAACAGGACCTAGCCCCAAAGGTGCTCTTGACTGTTTCTCCCTGGTCTTGCATCCCCTCCCTTCCCTAATTAGCAACTGCCTGTCTGCCCATTGAAACTCAGGGTTGGTCAGGGACGCTGAATGAAGACGGTTTCCCATAATCAAAGAAATGGGGGACACAGTAAGACCACGTGCCCAGGGGCCCCACAGGGCCCTGCATGGCCTTAGACACTAGGTAGAGAGCTCCTGGGACGACGACTGGCTCGGTCCCACGCTGTCCTAGGAGTCGAGCGCAATAAACATTCATTGAGCTGTTGGATCTGCTCATCACCCCGTGCAAAGAGGGCTGAGCAGGAGTGACCGGCCAAAGGTGTTGAAACTGAGACCCCCCAAAAACCAAGTTCCCCTCCTGAGATGACAATTAATCTCTTTATCCAAAACAGTATTCCCTTGCTTTTCCCGCCCCTCTGCCCCTCAAGACTGAGGACTATCAAAAAAAGGAGGGTATTTTATCTTTGAGGATCAGCAGCACTGAGTCAGCTCTTAGCTAAGGAACCATGATTGTATTTTCTGTAATCCTTTTAAAGAGATGTTGGTACACGGGGTGTGTCCAGTGGGGGGAATTAGGACGGAGTAGGGCTGAGAACTGTGGCTAGAACATTCAGCCTCAAGGAGCGACGCCCACAGGGGTTCATTTTGCAGTCTTTGCACTTAGGCCTGACCTGCAGCAGGGGTGGGCTTGTCGGGGTCACTCTTAGGAGACAGTTCACCACGGGCCTGTCATGTTTCTGTTGATGCTGCACGCGAGGCGCGGACTGCTCTTTGGTCCAGACCACCTCTCCAAGGATGTTGGAAGGCAGAGATTAAGTGTCTTCCAGAGCAAAGCTTTGTAGCCTTAGAGGAGAGACCTGGTGTCTTCTTCCACGGTGAAGGGCTGATGTGCCGACTGGTCACCGTCAAAGATAAGTGCTTCCTAAGCTCCTAAACTCGAGAAGGCAATGGCACCCCACTCCAGTACTCTTGCCTGGAAAATCCCATGGGCAGAGGAACCTGGTAGGCTGCAGTCCATGGGGTCGCTAAGAGTTGGACACGACTGAGCGACTTCACTTTCGCTTTTCACTTTCAAGCATTGGAGAAGGAAATGGCAACCCACTCCAGTGTTCTTGCCTGGAGAATCCCAGGGACGGGGGAGCCTGGTGGGCTGCCGTCTCTGGGGTCGCACAGAGTCGGACACGACTGAAGCGACCTAGCAGCAGCAGCAGGCTCCTAAACGCAGAGCTCCTCTCCTAGATCATGCCCCTTTGCGTGCAGATGTCTTCTGTCCCTGCTTGTCATTTGGTGGGGCAGGAGTTGGATAGCCATCTCAGAAGTGCCGATACTGTGGCTACCGCCGTGGCTGTGAGTGACATGCTGTCCTTGTTGCTGACCCAGGAACTTCACGTTCTCACCAGCATCCATGAGATGGTGGCAGGCTGACATAGTAACTCGCAAGCAGGGGAGATTTCAGGCTCTCCAGAGTTTTCGACAGTTGCTCTGAGATTCTTATTCTGAGTCTGTGGGGGACTGTAGGAGACCAGTCAGAGGGCTCTCGGGGGTGAGGAAAGACAAAAGGAAAGGTCACACCCTGAGAGCCTTTCCTGCTGGAAGGTTTTGGTTTGTTCGTGTGGCTGCGCTGGGTCTGTGTTGCTGTGTGGGCTTTCTCTAGCTGCGGCGTGCGGGCTTCTCATTGCGGTGGCTTCTCTCCGTTTCGCAGCACAGGGTCTAGAGCGCCCAGGCTTCAGGAGTTTTGGCTCCTGCGCTTAGCTGCCCCGAGGCATGTGGGAGCCTCCTGGACCAGGGATTGAACCCGTGTCCCCCGCATTGGCGCCACCAGGGAAGCCTGCCTTTCCTTGCAGACATGGGCTCAGCACTTCATCAGCATAGATCCAACATGATACGAGAGCCACAGCCAAGGACACACAGGCAGAAAATTGACGAGCAGGGTAAAAAGGGCAATCAGCAGTAGTTTTGTGGGGTTTTTTAATGCAAAAGAAACAGAATTAAGGGATTTTAAGACATAAGTATGGAAAGAAAACAGTACATTTATACCTGACTAGCCTCCACACTTCTCTGTGACAGCAGTGTGCTTGTGCATTTAACTGAGTTTTTGTAATCCTAAGGCTTTGTTTTTATTTACTAATTGTTTTGTTCCTGAAATTCCCTGGCAGTTCAGTGTCAGGACTCTGCTCTCATTGTCAAGGGGGCCTGGGTTCCACCCCTGGTTGGGAAACTAAAATCCCATAAGCCCTGCAGTGCAGCCAAAAACAAAATAACCACCCCACAGGGAGAGTTTAGAGGGGCAGACAGGGCAGGGGTCTTCCAACAGCTGCAGACGTGCCCTTGAAAGAAGCGTGAGAAGGCACGCACCACCCTTCAACATGGTCAAGCTGACATTTAACTTTTAAATGTTAAATATAAATAGTTGCAAAGGATTTTCTTTCAGATTCGTTGTGAGTAGTAGGAGAAAGAAAACTGTCCCCAAACTACTTACGGCAGAGCTTTTTTGTGTGAGGTAATTTATAACCCCTTCTGTGAAGTACTTATGATTCTTGATAAAATGCTCGAGTAATTTCCGGATGGACTTGAATGGGATTAAGGAAACCTGAGCGGTCAGGGTCCTTGCTCAGCTCTCTTAAAATACGCCCATCAGACCCGGGCCGGCCTTTGGTTGTGGCACCATCCCTTCATCTCTGAACGTCTCTTCCCAGAAAGAACCCTGAATTGAGGCCAGTTTGAAACGGAATGTTGATACACACTGATGATGCGTTTATCTGAGAAGGCATTTCAGCAAATGACATTGTACGATACCTCTGTTGCCTCGATTTTTAATCCTAGACAGTGGAATCTACATACGATAATAACCTGATACTCAGCATCAACTACATGAAAAAAACAGGAACAAGTTATTTTTTGACACCAGGAAATCTTACATTGTTCCTTTTCTTCTCTCAAATTCATCTCTCTAATCCTCCATTTTATCCTAATATGGTATGTCTTCCAATGGAAAGTTTAAAGTTGGTTAACCTCTCATAACTTGCAACAACATAATAAGTCTATGAGTTTTTGTGACCATGTTAGTTGCTCAGTGGTGTCCAACTCTTTATGAACCCACGGACTGTAGCCCGCCAGGCTCCTCTGTCCATGGGATTCTCCAGGCAAGAATACTGGAGTGGGTTGCTATTCCCTTCGCCAGAGTATCTTCCTGACCCAGGGATCGAACCCTGGTCTCCTACATTGCAGGCAGATTCTTTACTATCTGAGCCACCAGGGAAGCCCATAAGGCTTTGTATTTTTGTTCCCAGGTTGAAGACTTCTGGAGTGGGTAGCCTATCCCTTCTCCAGTGGATCTTCCCAACCCAGGAATCGGACCGGGGCCTCCTGCATTGCAGGCGGATTCTTTACCAACTGAGTTATGAAGGAAGCCCATACAATATTATTACCCCACCGAGAAAAATATACAAATATATTATACATTTTGATAAACCATTATTAAATATAAATTTTTACTTTTATTGGAATACTGAATACACGTGGGTTTTGGTTTTGGGTGATATTTATGTATCTGGCTGTGCCGGGTCTCAGTTGTGGCGCTCGGGCGCTTCCATCAGAGCTTTAGTTGCAGAATGTAGAATCGTTCAGTCGTGGCAAGTGGAATCTACTTCCCTGACTAGAGATTGAACTCAGGCCCCCAGCGTTGGGAGCTCGGAGTCCGAGCCCAGGGACCACTGGGGAAGTCCCTGACTAGAAATGATAATGGAATAAATAGGGCTGGTTTGTCATCCTCCCCCTCCATCCTCCCCCTCCCCACCAAGAAGGACATGTATCTATAAACAGAAACTACCTGTTAATAGAAAGAGCTAGTAAGCCTCTTCTTTGTTTTTCAAGCCCATTCTTTGTTTTTATGGATGTAAGTGCCGAGGAATGCCGTTCGAATACTGAGAATGAGGCAGCGGAAGGAGTTTTGTTATAGTAATGTTACTCAGCTCCAGATTTCTGAGTTATATTCTGAAATCACATTAAAAAAAACCACACACAAACAGAACTACACCTGCCATCTGTCTCAGTAGGTGCTCTTTCACCTATGTTGAAAGCAACGGATTGGAAAAGCGATTTGCAAAAGGATTAGCTCCCCAGGCATTAGTGTCCAGTCCAGCCCAAGGATTTCCTATCGTATCTTTTGGTAACCGAGTGGTTTTAATACCCCAGGACAATGCCTAGGGGCGTGCAGGTAAACTGGCTCTCTGGGGAAAAGGAAGAAGCAAGCACGCAAGAGGGACAGAAAGCTCTGCTTTGCAACCTGTGCTCATTTCTATGGTGTAAATCCTTCCACCGGGGCCAATTTCAAGCTACCAACTTGACTTCACTGACACGGAGTTGGGAAGAGATGATGCTCCCTGCAGTCATGGCGAGGCCGCTGGCACAGGGCGCAAAGCCTCACAGCCAGACTCCAGAAGGGACGGCTGTGTGTGCCTCTGTTTTATGAGCTGCTGCAGATGATCGTGTAGGGACAGTGGGAGAGGAGAACTGGCCTGACCTCAGGGCTGTCTAGGACAGAGAGCACCCCAGGATGCCCAAGAATGTGGATTCTTCCCATCACCCCAAGCTGGCCTACCCCTCACAAAGGCTGTGCCCCAAGGCTCCCGTGTGCGGACGACTGAAGGACACTGCTGGGGAAGCAAGGCCCGGGAGGAGCCAGGCTGCCGCTCAAACCCTGCCTCTGCAGTTCACGAGGTTTGAGGACTTGGGTATATTGTCTATGAGTCTCAGTTTTTGCCTATAAAATAGAAGCCAACACCCACCTTCCAAGGTCCTGAGAACCCGGGTGGGCAGCCAGCAGAGACTCGACAGCTGGATGCTGCCATCAGGGCCCGACCAGCTGAGTTGGAGGGAAGAGCCTTGGAGGACTGAGGCCTGTCTAGGGTAGCAGTACCACAGGGAAACACAGCCGCCCTGATGTGAGACTTGGACCATAAAGAAGACTGAGCGCCAAAGAATTAGTAATTTCGAATGGTAATGCTGGAGAAGACTCGAGAGTCCCTTGGTCTACGAGACCCAACCAGTCCATCCTGAAGAAAATCAGTCCTGAATACTCACTGGACTGATGCTGAAGCTGAAGCGCCAATACTTAGACCACCTGATGCAAAGAGCTGACTCACTGGAAAAGACCCTGATGCTGGGAAAGATTGAGAGCAGGAGGAGAAGGGGACGACAGAGGATGAGATGGTTGGATGGTATCACTGGCTCAATGGACATGAGTCTGAGCAAACTCAGGGAGATAGTGGAGGACAGGGAAGCTTGGTGTGCTGCAGTCCAGCAGCTGAACAACAACAGGTGCCCAGCTATTTAAGGTCTTTATGTTCCAAAGCAAGTGACTGCTTTGGTTATCTTAAAACACTCACTTCAAACCGTAACTTTTAGATTCTTTCTCCCCTTTCCATACAATCTTACGCAACACAGAGGCTGGGATCCTCACTTGGTGTGAAGGAACACAGCCAGCAGGCACAATGGCTTCCTCCAGAAGTAGAACTCAAGGCTGGTCCACCTTGGGTCACAGCAGGAGGGTGAGTAACCAAGAAATAAAGCCTCCTTCTAAGGTGGCTTCTCCAGAAGGACAGATCCATAGACTGAGCCCCCAGGGCTTTAGGTTCCCAGTGGCTCTGCTGGCTCGTTAAGAAGTGCTTTGAACGATGGAGCAAAATCACATTACCACATTACAAACAATTCCAGGGCACAACCAACACCTTACACGGTACTTTACTTTTCTTCACAATATTAACTGAACAGACAAGGAGAGTTGAGTGGTAGCATGGCTCTCCCCAACAACACAAAGGAAACCTCGTGATATTTAACACTGGCCGACTAGAGACTCACTTTATCGTAACTGTCTAAAGCTCACTTAGCACATATTTTTGTGTGTGTACAGTGTTGCAGGATGTCAGCCACCCCTAAGAAATATCCATGTTACAAACAGCCCATGGAAGGGAGAAGTGTGAACATCTTGATAACAAAAGCTTCCAATACAAAACCACTTTTTACACATTTATTTTATTGAAAATGATCTCAGTAATTCAAAACAAAAGCAAAACTTGGTTGAAAACTTAAGAAGATAGTATAATAAAAACAGGCTTCTGCCAAAGAAATGTGATCGGGTATCACACCTTCAAACACTACCCCAGAGGCAAAAACAATGAAGTGAGCTGGCTGGAAGGCCTACTGCAGATTCCCTAAAAGGTTTAGGAATACGGAGTTACTGATACACTATAGTCATATTTAGTAACAGGCCTGGATCTTTTGATTAAGCCTTTCCATCTTCCACAAGTGTTTTTGTCTGCTGAGCTTACCTTGGGACCCAAAACAACCTTGTCATCAATAGGATATGCATTGGCTTTCAGTCATTTTCCTGGGGTAGTTATGATGAATTGGGGCAATACCATTCATACTCCATGTGGTTTTCTTTCTGCCCTGGGAGATGTGTATTTCATGGCTGTCTAATGCTAGTCTTATGAGCACAGACATGGAGCTGAATGATTCTTTGGGTAAGGATAAGGGACTTGTATTATTATTACTTACCCAATTCAGTCTCACTTCCCCACCCCTACCCCCTGTATTGTGCGCAATAAAGCATTTAGAAATACATGTCCCTACCAACCAGAAGGTTTTCATTAACCATCCCATTGGTTAAAAATTGCAAATTTACTGTTTAAATAGCCATTAGACATATCCAGGCTTGAAATTAATACCATTGATGGCAGATGTTTAGAATTTTGGTTCATCTGCATCATCATAGAGCTGGACTCTGAGTGGTTCTGTTGTCTCTAGAAGCTAAATATACCACAGAACTTAAAAGTGTTTCTTGTTTGTTGCATAAAGTCTTTCCCAGAGGCATCACACTGATCCTTGTGAAGTTCTCACTTGGTTCTATTTCATATCCTACAGTCCTGGCTGTTCTGAAAGACTCCACACCCTGATCCAATCTTGAGAATGTTTTGCTCATTTGAAAATTCCTCCTCCCACCCCTGCAACAAATGTCCTTTGTCTCATAATAATTAAAAAAAAAATCCCTGGGAAGATTCAAATTGAGTAACAATAAAGATCTGATTAGAATGTTCATAAGCCTGACAATGTACAATTGTATTTCTTAAGAAGTGTGTAGCCACAGTTGTCTGGGCTGCAAAAGACACCACAGAATAAGATCAGAATAGAATTTCAACTGACTCCCTAATTTCCTTAGAATGGCTTATATTTCAAGCCCTTCCTGTTTTTTTCTGATAGAAGAGGTGTACATTACTAACTATAAGTGATAAGGAAGTATAAAACAGCTGCTGCCTTTAAAGTATAATTGAAATTAGAATTTAAGTTCACATTATAAATCTCTCGCTTTAGCATAAGTTTAATTGCAATACAATTTGCAATTCACCCACAGACCCTCGGTGTGAAAAAGCAGACATGTATGGGACTGCCCTACGTACTTAAGGCTAACCCTACTTATTAGAGCTTCTCTTGATTTACAGCCACTTCCTAACTTCCCACACTGGGCTAGGACTAGCTCTTTAAATGGTAAGCATAAACATGTACTAATGAAACAGAAGTCACATCTAAATGGAAGGTCATATCTGAGTAGGCAGAGATAAGTGGGCTGGGGCAGAGGATGTTGGGTTTTGGCTTGAACCATAGCAAAGTGCTTCCTTCTTTCAGAATGTGACTTTAATCCAAATCTCAAGCCCATAAGACTTTTCAGCCACTGTAAAATCTGAGATGAGCTGTTTGCTGCAGAAGATGCGATTTGTCATTTGATCCCTCTTTCAGGCTGTCTGTGCAGCAAGGGCTTGGGAGGACCCAGGAGGTTCTTGAGTGCTTTGCTCCTTGTTTTTTTTTTTTAGAGCCCTGGAACTCCATTTCGGGAGTGCACGTGTTCTGTTGAACCCTGACCTGGGTGGCCTGCGTACCATGCTGAGGGCAACTCTGGTGTGAATCCCTCCTCCCCACCAAATAGGTAGGAATTCAGTCTATGCTGTCCAAATGCAAGATAACTGAGAAAATGCAAAAAGGGTGGAGGAAAAAAAATGACTAGCCCAGGCTTTTATATACATTCATTGCTTCTAACGTTTTTAACAACAAGAAAAATGCAACTTCAACTACTCTTAGCGATAACATTTTGCTTAAAAATTAGAATCATTCAAAGGTCTGATCTCTTTGAGAGAGTGCAGCCACAATACTGTACAGTTCTGGGGTCAGGCAACCAGCAACACTTATCATTAAAACCAGATAATGGAATCCCACAGCAAAAGGAAACCAGCCTGAAATTAGCCTCTATGACCTTTTTTATATATACATTTTTAGAATACTCTGCAAATCTCAATTTGAACAATAAACAACAACAACAATAACCAAAGACAAACAAGTTTTATATTAAAAATGTCCGTGCTCTTCATGGTTACTTCTAAAGCAGCTTGGAGGAGCTCGCCAGTTGGAGTGTACTGCAAACTGACTCCATTACAATGATCTTGGCAGGATAGCAGCACAGAATTTGATATTCCATATTCATCACTTTTGACAGTGTAAACCTTTCATAAGATAACATTTTGCTTAAAAATTAGAATCATTCAAAGGTCTGATCGTCTTGTTCCCTGAGGCCCGCCAGGGAGGTCTGGCTTCATACCATGGGTTTTCAGCTTTCTCTGCATGGGGCCTAAGTGCCACTGCATTTCAGGAAGAACTTGAGGATGGCCACGGAGAAGGACCATGGAAGGAGAGTTGGAGGGCTCTAAATAGGTTTCCATGGAAACAGGCCCCAGAAACCATCTTTAAAGGTGAAACCATCAGAGCCAGAATTTAATCCCCTGGTCATTTTCCATCTGGATTTCAAAGTGAATGAACCTCATGGGTTTAACCAAACATGTATGCACTCTTAAATGATGTAAGTTAAATTCTGATTTGGCCAAGACAGGTGAACCTAAAGGAAAAGGGTCAAAGGGACAACAAATACTGTCCCTCACAATAAACAATTTTGTTGACATGGAAGTGGATGTAGATTGATTGACACAAAGTGGTTGAGTGGCCAGCAAGCTCCAGGATTTCTCAGATAGCTGAGAACCAGGGCTTGTCTCACCTCCTCAGAAATTCTTTTAAAGAATTAAGAGCCAAAAATCTCAAAAGGGAAAAATGATCATTTTGCTAACAGTTAGTGTAGAGGCCATAACTAAATACATTTTTAAAAAAAGATGCTGAGATGCATGTATCTTTTTTTTTAAAGCAGCTTTCGAAATATTAACCACAGCATTAAACACTGAACACAACTGCATTCCAAAGTTAATACAGATAAATGGTATACGGATAAATGTTATAATGCAACAATGCCGCAGCTGCTCCACATACATCTCAAGGCTGACTCTAAACTTGAAAAAAATATTTTGTAGTTTATGAGCTGGAGATTCTTCTTCTTTTGCTCCTCCTCTAGCGTCTTCCAGCACTGCCTTTTCTCTTCTCCTTTTCTAACGCCCCAGGATATATAGATAATCCCCGCATTCCACACCGGGAGCTTCCCTGCCCGCCCCGCCCCCATCCCTTTCCGTCAGGTTTTCAAATAAAACCAAACTACAATGACAAGATAATGCTTTACATCCTAATTCCACAGACATAGGTCAGTTAGTCCATTTCAACGCTTCCTTTAGGATTTATAACGCTCCCCAGAGTCTTCCAAAACTCTCACTTCAGGCGGGGCGCGCAGGCTGGCGGCCCAACGCACAGCAGGCCGCGCGGTGCTCGGGGGCGGCTCCCATGCCTCCCCACCTGCGCAGTTTCCTCCGCCCCAGAGACGACTCCGACCTCCCGCTCCGTTTCCTCCACAGAGTCGGCGCCGTAGCGCGGAGGCTGGCGGCCGCGGCCCAGCGCGCGCAGGCCGCGCGTTTCTCCGCGGCGGCCCGCGTCGCTCGCCTCCGCCTCGGTTTCCTCCGGAGACGCGCGCCCTCAGAGCCTCAGCCCCGCTCCGCGCTCCAGGCGGGCCTGCCCGGGGCCCAGGGTGGCGGGCCCAGGCCTCCCGCCTCCTCTCCCGGCCGCCCGCGGGCACGCGGCTCGTTCCAAGGCTCGGCGCCAGGACGAGGCCGCAGGCCGGCCGAGGCGCGGCTGCGGGCCGCGGCCTCCGGCGCAGAAGCCGGCGCTCGGGGCGCTGGTGCCGACGACGTCACGGAGCGCGTCCGCGTCCTCGGCCCGAGGATTCCGCTTCCTGCGCAGACAGAGCCAAGCCAGGATTTGGAGGGGGAGCGAGTCCAAAATATGTGAAGAAGCACGTCAGGCCTTAAGGTACTGGATGATATTGTGTAAGTTGCTTCTCGGCACAATCGGCAGCTTAAAAAAATACTTTCCTATGGTTTAAGGGCATTCTTCCCGCCACGGGCCTTTGCGGTGGAGGTCTTGGCAAATACGAGTCCAAGTAGACCAGAAGCTCAAACGCTTTTGGTCCAGTGAAGAGGGGCAGACAGCAAACCAAACTTACTAGTATCGTGGAGCGTATTAGGGGGTTGTAAGTGCGAACGGGAAAACAAAAGAGAAGAGCAGTAGAAATACTGGAGGCTGTGCATTCCCCGATGTTTTCTTCTTCCAACCTGGTGTGTACCAAAGGCGCAGTGCCCCTTCTTCGGGCCAGGGAAGAAAGGCCTCCCCTCCGAGCACCTTCCCTCTAAGAACACAACCTCCAGGCACCCCCCCCCCAATTAAAAAAAAAAAGCAAATGAACACCTTCTGCCGAACCTCCAACAGCCAGAAACCCGGCTTCTGGAACAGTCGGGTCCTTTGTCACTTTGTTTGCTTTTCAGCTGGCTGACTCAGTCCAGCCAACAGTATGGAACAAAAATCTGTGTTTACAGGCACGAGAGAGCCAGGTAGAGCCATCCAGGTGGGGCTTGGTAATTCGTGGTGGGGTTTCCAAAGACAGATTCAACGGGACTCTGTTAAATAAATAAATCTTATTTTTCTTAATAATGTAAAAAATAAATTGTATTTCCCTTTGGCAGTAAGTAGCTGATTCAACGTTGAGCCTGAAAGCTGTTTGTGGTGGTGGTGTTGGTTGATTGGTTGGTTATTTTTTTTTTCTTTTTAAGAGACTACAGCTTCACTTCAGTGGTGCATCAGCAACAATGCATATTATTTCTGCTGCTTCTTGAATCTTCTGCATATTTGTTGGCGGCAGGCCTCTGGGCTTCACTTATGGCCCAGATAGGCACCCAGGGTGATGCAAGCGCCCACCAGGGCCAGACTGAGCAGTGCCTTCAGAGACAGCCAGGAGAAATCAAACAGGGGCCGCATGCTAGGGCCATACAGCTCCACAAAGGCGTCCTGTAGAGGGGGAGAGGGCGGGAGAAAAAGAGTATTAGAGTATTAAATATTTCCTGTTACTATAACAAAAAAAGTGCCAGCGCAGTGCCAGCTGACAGGGGCAGAGGCATCTGAAGTGCCTGTACCTTCAGAAGGCTGAGGGCAAAGGTCAAATGTACTTCGGGGATAATGATTTCAGACCCACTCCTTTCACTTTCATTCAGGAAATACTTCCTGAGACCTTACACACAAACCAGGCACAGCAGAGATACAGCCGTGAGTGAAATAGACCAAAAGCGCAAACGTTTTTGGTCCAGTGAAGGGGCACAGACAGTAAGCAGAACTTACACGTGTCGGAAAGCGCATTAGAGAGCGGGAAGTGCTAACGGGAGAAATAAAAGAGCAAAGCGGTAGAAATACTGGAGGCTTTGCAATTTTAGCTAGCGTGGACATTCATAAAAATAATTTTTAAAAAACCCCCAACTACTCCTTTACTGAATGCTTGCTGTAGGCCAGGCACTTGTAACGGATGCCGACATGCATTATTTTCTTTCTTCTTCATGCCCGTCTTAAAGAGTCCTTTACTTTGTTCTTGTGCTGTAAGGAAAAAGCTGAGACCATTGAATGCTCATTTCTTAGATTTGTTGGGGAAGAGTAGATTCTGTGTTTGGACCCAATGAGTATTTGGACAACTCTGTCTGAATATATGGGCTTCCTAGGTGACTCAGTTGGGTAAAGAATATGCCTGCAGTGCTGGAGACGCAGGCAGATGCGAGATCAATCCTCAGGTCAGGAAGATCCCCTGGAGGAGGGCATGGCAACCCACTCCAGTATTCTTGCCTGGAAAATCCCATGGACAGAGGAGCCTGGTGGGCTGTAGTCTTTTGGGTCACAGAGAGTTGGACTGGACTGAAGCGACTGAGCGTGCATGCATGCATATCTGAAGGTATAAAGCAGTAAGTGAAGTGTTTTCCCTTGGTGGATTAATCAGGTATGAAGGGGAAAACAAGGTATAGTTCCAGTTAGCCCCCCAAACCTGGAATTAGAGCAGAGAGTTTCACTGAGGGAGACGGAGCACACAGGTCCAGCATCCCTGTGTGAGGGTCTGATGACGCTGACTGTGCTTTTGTCCGCTGGGGGCAGGTATTGCAGTAGAGGGATCAGGTATTATTTTTGTCTACCCAGTGCTGTGCATGGTCTTAGTACATGTAGGTGTTCGAGAAATGTTTGTTCAACTAATGATTAAGGTTTTCCAACATCAAACATTGGTTTGAATTCTGTATTTGGCCTAATACATTACCCAGATACTCTGCCTATTTGAATTATTCCTTTTACATACAACCATCTATGGGAATCTTGGCAGTAATCTCGAAGGTGAACATTTAAGGCATCATTAGGGGAACTTCCTGTGTTAGTAAATATAAATGTGCACAGTTATTTTTCATGACTGCATAATTTTCCACCACGTATATTTATATATCTGTATCTATGCTGTACTTTATTTAACCAATTCTTTTTATTTTTTAATTAATTATTTTTAATTGGAGGATCATTGCTTTTCAACGTAGTACTGATTTCTGCTGAACAACACACAACCGCTCAAATACTCCCTCCCTCCGGAGCCCCTCTCCTCCCCCATCCCACCCCTCTAGGTCATCACAGAGTGCCAGGCTCGGCTCCCTGTGTTATAGAGGTACTGGATTAGCTTTTACCAGGAGAGGGCGCAAGGGCTTTCTTCTTTCTTAATCTGTTGTTAAACAGTTTTCTAAGTTTGAGTCTCAGCAAAGCCGGGCAGTAGATGCAGATGACACGTGTGCTGAGTGCCCTTGGCCCGGAGCTGAGCCAGCCATCACGGCTGCGTGTCAGGACCCCGGCCTCCCTAATGTCGGGGCAAACGGGGCAGGAGGAGTCAGGACCAGCACAGAGACTTGCCTCTTGCAGCGTGCACCCCGGACACAGCCCTCCCCTCCCTGCTGTTTTCTCTCACAACGGGAAGGCTGGAACCCCCACACCAGCCAAAGGCGCCCCGACTCCTCGGAAGGGCGCACTGGGCGGTAGGCACTTCAGCTCCGTGTTGGGAGGGTCGGCAGCTGGGCCCTGCATCCCTTTAGTTATCGATGGAGTTGTCTTTGGCGGGATATGGAAGAGACTAAGGCCTCAGCCACCTGACCCTTCCAGACCAGGCGCCCCCCTCGGGAGATGGGGGAAGCAGGGAGACTCAGGCCGCTCTGCCTAGTGCTCGACCCGCCCTGGGCAGACGAGACGCCTCTCCCAGCACCCCACCCCCGGGGCTGGAAGACCTCCCTGCCCAGCCCCAGCCGCTTGTATAAATAACTGTGCTTCACGGCCCATTTCTGATGTGCATTACAAAGAAAGAAATCATTTCTGAAGTGGGATGAGCTAACATAGCATCTCTTAACCCAAAGCATGGGCACAGAGGGATCTGGGAACGAGCCCTAAGCTCAAGGGAGGAGGTCTGCGTGGAATCCTAGCTTTGACATTTTATTGCCTGTGACCTTGAACAAATTACCCGAGGCTGAGCTTCATTTATCTCACCCATAAAACTGGTTATTGTGAAGATAAACGTAGGTGACTCGGGCCATTTGTAAACGTGGCCCCGAGCGTGAACTGGAGGAAACATCACCGCGCTCTCTGGTCTGTCCTCTTGCTAACCTGTGGTGATACTCCTCAAACTGCCCTGGCCTCCAGGCGGTCTGCTGAGCCTGCTAATTTTCAGAAACAATTGTCCAACTCCCTCTAAGGTGTCAGCTCTTGGTTCTGAAGATACTTGGTGATTTCTAAAGAAATCGTGAATTCAAACATACACACATGATGTGTTCTGGTGGAAAATTGGAAGCGGTAACACACGCCCAGCTTTACTTCCTCATATATTAAGTCAGGCTGTAGGGCTGAGAGGCATCATTTAACGCGCCCCCGCCCCTGAGATGGAATCTACCCCATAATCTGCCCATCTATGATTCTAAAGTGCAGAGCAGACCCTGTGGTTTCAGGAGTGAAGCTCCAAAAGCTGTTTTCATGGGGGAGTCTTCTTGCTTTTTCAAACATCCTGATCAGGGTGATTTCCGAAGTCTGTTTGAACAGTCTGTCATTATTTGTTTAAGTCTGAAAGCTGTTTTAAATAAACACATGCTCATTTTATGTATTAAAAGCAACAAAGAGGGAAGAAGAAAACCTGGGCCATCGTCATGTGATTTGGACAAAACCCCCGCCTATATGTTCAGGGTGCACTCAGCCCCTGGTCGTGTCGGGACTGGCCAGGGCTCTGCCCGACCTCAGGGATGGGCACGGCGGGTTTCCAGGGGAGGGCCCTTCTCCTTCTGTTAGCCCCCGACTTCAGAGGGGAGGCAGGCAGCACCCCAGCTCTGGAGGCCCTTTTGCAGACAGCTTCCCCACAGACTTCACATCCAGAGGCCACAGATGGCCGGCGTCTGAGTTCCAGCAGCGCCGACCTCAGAGGAGCAGGGCAGCTAATGCCCCAAGCCCAGGCTCTGGCTGCAGGGCTGGGAGTCGGCCAGGGAGGTGTGGACTGACCAGGCAGGAACAGACAGCTCAAGTCAGCGAAGGTGGGGGTAGGGGGTCAGAGGGTCTTCTCCCTGCGCTGGGACCACTCAGCCCCATCCCTCCCGCCCCCGTCCCCCCGACACCTCCCTCAAGGCAGCCCACTCTCCAAGATTTTCCTTTCCCCTTCAGATCCTTCAAAAAGTTTCATTTAAACCTGGCTCCGAATAAAATGAGATTTAAAACCAAATGAATCACAATGTCAAGAACTGAAGAAGACCACTGAGTTCCACTAAAACAGGATGGTGTGGGGATGGGGGCGGGAGCCCAGATACTCTCACACAACTCAGGGGCTCTCCGGAGCAGGGAGGTGGAGAGGCCGTTCATGTTCGGAAATGCACAACAGAAGCTTTAAAAATACCGTTCATGTGTTAGTGATTCTACTTCTAATTATTTATCTTGAAAAAATTAATAAAACTTTAAAACAAAAACATCTGAAAATATGATAATGAATATGTTATAGTTTAGTCGCTCAGTCGTGTCTGACTCTTTGTGACCCTGTGGACTGTAGCCCGCCGGGTTCCCCTGTCCATGGGATTTCCCAGGCAAGAACACTGGAGTGGGTTGCCATTCCCTTCTCCAGGGGATCCTCCTGATCCAGGGATCAAACCCGCACCTCCTGTATTGGCAGGTGGGTTCTCTACCACTGAGCCACCAGGGAAGCCCAATGGAATATGGATCAGTCACTAAAAATTGTGCCCTATATTTATTGGCAAGGAAGGATGTCCCCAACATAACACTGAGTGAAACGGCGCAGCAGCCTCTGCCAGTCCAGGCTCCCCGCTGGCTCTTAGCACTCACAGGGAAATGGAAAGGTGACCTCGATCGGCTGTGAACAGACAGGAGATTCAGGTACGCTCCAGCCTTTGAGCTGACTGTGGACGCCTTACATGATCGTGGAAGAGGCTGAGTGGGGAGCCGTCCCGCCCTTAAACAGATCCTAGCCTAGAGAACGGGCTCGTGTGCTTCCATGAGCATGTGAACCTCAGCCAGATGGAGGCCTGCCGCCATTTCTGCTCTGCATGGAGCAAAAGCAAGGAGAAAATCAGAGGGCGCTAAGAGGAAGCCAAACGCTGCCATCAGACGCCTTCGGTATTTTCTGTTACCCGAGGCTTTACCATTTTACTCCACGGGGATCGCCTCCCACATGACCACCTGAGGGCCAGTGCAGAGCACGCACCTTCCGTCATTTCAGCAAGTGGCTAGGGAGCTGGGGTGTTTATACACCAACTCCTCCCACTCGCTGGCTAAGGGTTGCTCCTATGGAGGCATCCGTACTCCAGCACTTCTGGCTGGTCCTGTGCACAGGAAGGGGTTAGAGAAAGCCGCTGGGGGAAGAGGTCCAGATGCTACGTCTCCCGTAGTGTGAGGTCAGGCTAGAGAGCTCTGAGGTGGTGAGGGCAAGGCGAATTCCACAGGGCAGGATATGAGCCCTGATCTGGCCCCTCACTGTTTCTCTTGCCTCATTGCCTTCTCTCCCCAGGATCAGTGCTGGGATTTCCCACCTAATTTCTCTGCCTTTAGTCAAGTGCCCTACCCTTCAATCTTCTCTCCCTGCTGCAGCCAGAGGATCCATTCAGAAGCCAGTCTGTCACTTCTGTGCTGCGATCAAGATCCTTTAACATGGCACGCAGGCTCCCAGTGCTCTCCCCACCCAGCTTCCTGCTCAGCTCTTGTCACTTGATAAGTTCATCCAGTTCCCTCACGAATTCGGTGCAGTCGTGTTCTGCAGGCAACTTTCTCCAGGTCCCTGGGCTGAGCTAAATAATCCGCAGCCAGTCCCTGCTCACTGTATTCTCTGAAGGTCATCTGTTTACATGTCTGTCTCCCCTCATTCAGCTATTAGCACCTGGAGGTGCAGGGACCATGTTTTATTTATCCTTGGATCCCTGGAGCATGTTTCTGTCACATGTCAGGCACTCAGCATATGCTTGTGGAGCTGAAATACACCTTACTGTAGACCAGGCTTTCCAAACACACTTTAATAGATGATGTTTTTCAAAAGGAGCATATACAAAGGACAAATAAACTTTGCACTGGAACAAAATCAGATGCCTTTTTTTTTGCTGCAGCAGCTTCTAGTGTCTTCCGGTGAAGAACTCAAGTTCAGATCGTTCAGAATGGTCAGCGCTGGATGTCACTGGTCGGTGTCCGTGCCACATTGGTGGTGGCATTGTGATATTCAACAGTTTTGAACAGTATCCCACCTGAACGCCCTGGAGTCTCCACAGGAGGTATAAGCTGTGGGGCATTTCCAAGCCCACTGAACCATCTGTCCCTCTGTCAGGGAGATCCCTGTCTTGTGAAGACTGAGAATGCAGAGTGGAGCTAACAAAGCAGTAATTCTGCGCACGGCGGTAGAGGCAGTGCTGATGCCCCCTGTACAGGACAGGGCAGATGGTCAAAGGTGTCAAGGCGATCCTAGACCTTCATGGGAACATCAAGACCGCTGGTGGCTCCTTGTCTTGGAATCTCCTAAGAGGTATGAGTGTGTGTGCGCACACTCACTTGCTCAGTCGTGTCTGACTCTTTTTCGACCCCATGGACTGCAGGCTCCTCTGTCCATGGGATTTTCTCCAGGCAAGGATCCTGGAGTGGGTTGCCATTACCTCCTCCAGGGGATCTTCCTGACCAAGGGTCGGACCTACGTCTCCTGCATTGGCAGGTGGACGCTTCACCTAGGGCCACCTCGGAAGCAAGGGGTGTGAGCCTTGTTCCCAGTAAACAGGACCCATGGTTTCTCCAGTGCCCAGAGGCAACTGACGTCCAAGCCCCACTCGAGCAGGAATGGTGGGAAGAAGAGGAAGCCACGCAGGGAGGGAGACACCTGCAGAGCAGAGAGCAGGGCTCTGCCTGAAGCCGGGAGGCAGCGATGCCTGGACGCCCACTGGGGCTGAGATCAAAGGGGGAGCGGTGGCCAGGCCGCTGGGCGCGGTGGCCTGCGCAGCACACGCGAGGAAGCCAGGGCTGTGTCTACCTGAACACAGCAGCTGGTGAGGAAGTGACTCCACTTCCCGCCTTATCATTGGCCCGGCAGGATTTCCTCTGCAGCCACTTTGTGCTGAATGAGTCTGGAAGGTTCCGTCTGGAGCAGAGAGCCACAGTGGGCGGTGGCCAACTCCAGTCCCCTGGGCGCTTCCTCCCTCCTCCCCGCCCCGCCTTTACTCCCGAAGTATTGATTCCGGGCTCCGGGGAAAAGGAAACAGAAAAAACCTTGACAACTGGAGCATATAACTGAAGGACACACAGCTGCCTGGCCTGCAGATGGGGGCCCACGTGAGAGACGGCGGGACCCTTAACTGAGGTCCGCAGGGGCTCCCAGCCTCGCAGTAAAGGGGGCTCCACCTTGGAGGCACGCTGGGCCCAGGGGGAGGGGCTCGTTGCATCAGAAGCCAAGGACATAAAAATGAAACCTAATCCAAGTGTCATCTGGGTGTAACCAGAAACCTGCTAGAGAACCGATGGCAGGAGATGAGAAGCCCACACAGGACTGGCCCAGCCCGCCTCCTTGGATCCAGGGAAGATTGGGTGTATTTTGTGATGCAAATTGAGCTGAGGATGCAAATCAGGCAGGGGCCCAAAGGAGGAGCGAGAGAGAGGGCAGAAAAATGAGAACCCCAAGGGTTCCTTCCCTTCTAGAGCAGGGCAGAGTTTGAACCTCATTTGCAAAGGCGTCTATTGCTCTGGGGACCCCGCAGCCACGGGGCCAGCTCCAAGGCAGCGGGCCCTGTCCATGTGCTGGAGGCCGGAACCAGAGGCTGCCGGCCGGTGGGACCTCAGAGGTTCTGCTAGTCTCACTGCTCTAGGGCTGGGTAGTTGCTGCAGTCTGGAGAGAAGTGCAGTGAGGAATTCCAGGCTGCGCTGGCTGTGTAAATACTGCAGGAGTGGGGACTCGGCCACCTGTGGGCTTAGGAGGTGAGAACAGTCCAGAGATTCAAAAGGTGTCTGTGGAAATGGGCCAAGCAATCCATCTACAGCAAAATGTGCTTAAAACAAACAAACAAACATGTTAAATAATTGTACCGTTTGGTTCATCAGGTTCAGATGATAAACCAACGTGAGACTAAAGCCGTTTCTGTAGAAGACCCTGAAATCTCATCTTTGACTTGCTGATTCATTTGGGAACCAGACATTTTTTATAAGGTGCTGAGGAGTCTTAAAGCTAAATAAGACACAGGCCTGGATTATAAGAATGGCTCCTTGATATTCTCACGCATTCACAGCAGCTTTGGTGAGCAGGAGAGTTCTATAAATGCATGCGTGTGCGTGTGTGTGTGTGTGTGTGCGTGTGTGCATGTGCGTGTGCGTGCATGTGTGTGTGTGTGTGGGTGCGTGTGTGTGTGTGTGTGGATGCATTCTGGGGCTTCCCAGGTGCCTCAGTGTTAAAAAGAATCTGCCAGTGTAGGACATGCAGGTTCAATCCCTGGGTCAGGAAGATCCCCTGGAGAAGGAAATGGCAACCCACTCCAGTATTCTTGCCTGGGAAATCCCATGGACAGAGGAGCTTGGCGGGCTGCAGTCCATGGGGTTGCAAAGAGTCGGACACAACCAAGCGAGTAAACAACAAAGGCATTTGCCCTTCGGGCTCTGGGGTTCGAGGAAGAAGACCACGGCTGCTGTCCTCCTTCAAAGGGTGGCTCCCCCAGGACCCTTCAGGCCCAGAGGCTGCAGGAAACTGCCTTGCAGGGTTTTGGCTTTGAAACAAAGTGACTTCATTTTTCTTCCTGACCTTCCTCATTCCACTACCTTCTTTTGGCAAGAGAGCCGTGCATTTTCTGGCACTTGGTCCTTTCTTGCTCTGGGTTTATGTTATTTTCACTGTTAGGGGGAAACATCCCATTATGATGGAATTTTGTTGGAATGAAAGCACATCAACAAAAAATAGTGTAATTATTATAACTCAACAATAAAAAGACGGATAGCCCAATTAAAGAATGGGCAGAGATTTGAATAGATATTTCACAGAAGAAGATCTCCAAATGGTCTAGAAGCTCATCAGTCATTTAGGGAAATGCAAATGGAAACCACAATGAGATGGCACTTCACCCCGACCAGCATGGCTTTCACGTCAAAAGTGGACAATAACCAGTACCGACAAGGAAGGAGAGAAAGCAGAGACCGCACCCATCACTCACGGGAAAAGAAGCAAGCGCGGCCTCTGTGGAAAAGAGTGGGGCTTCCTCAGAGAGGTGAGCGGTTACCCCCCGACCCGGAAATTCTGCTCCTAGATGTACACCCAAGGTAACTGAAAATATATGTTCACACAGAAATGTGAACACACATATTCACATCAGTGTGATTTATAATAGCCCAAAGTGGAAGTGACCCAAATGTCTACCAGCTAATAGAAAACAGTAGGGTGCCATCCCCACCATGGGATATTATGCTGCCACAGAAAGGGATGAAGCATTGATACGAGCCGCAGCATGGATGCAGCTTGGAAATGTTACTCTGGATGAAAATGCCAGGCATAAAGGGCCGCATGTTGCGCGATGCTATGGAGGGGCATCTGAGCCCTGGTGGCTCAGATGGTAAAGTCTGCCTGCGGTGGGGGAGACCCGGGTTCGATCCCTGGGTCAGGAAGATCTCCTGGAGAAGGAAATGGCAACCCACCCAGAACTCATGCCTAGAAAATCCCATGGACGGAGGAGCCTGGCGGGTTACAGTCCATGTGGTCGCAAAGTTTGAGACGAGACTGAGCGACTTCACTTTCATTTCTATGACATGTCCAAATTAGACAAATCCCTAGGGACAGGAGTGGGTTGGGGCTGGAGAGGGACGAGAGGACAGTGACTGCTAACAGGCACAGGACTTTTTTTTTTGCCAGATAGACAGTTCTGGAATTAGAGAACAGTGATGGGTCTCACGACCTTAGAAATACTAAAACCAAGCAGTCAGCTTCCCTCGTGGTCCAGTGGCTTCCCACTGGTCCAGTGCTTTGCAATAGAGGGGACATTGGTGTGACCCCTGGGGGAAGACCCACATGCCACTGGGCAGCTGAGCCCATGCACCACAGCTGCCGGGCCCAAATATGAGCCGGCGGCCTAGAGCGCGCGCTCCACAGCAGGAGGAGCCGCCGCGGGGAGTGGCCGGCGCCGCAACTGGAGAGCAGCCCGCCCGCAGCGGCCAAGACCCAGCACCGCCGGAAAGAAACACTTTTTAAAAGTCAGTCACTTCGAATTGAATTTTAAGGTTTGTCAATTATTCTTTAAAATCGTATTTTTTACACTACACGAAGAAGGGCACTAAGCTATTTTTATGCCGCACGGAATTGGACTGAAGGAGCCGCTTGTTCTGGAATCCTTGCTCACAGGGGTGGCCCCCTCGCCAGGGTCCAGACCTGCGGGTGTGAGCGTGGCCTTCACCGGGAGACGCGCCCCCGCCCCAGAGGGCCCCCTCTGGGCTGCGCCGGCCACGTGGCCGGTGAACGCGGGGTCCGCCGGCCGAGGAACCCACGGCCCTCCCTGCCGCCCCAGAGTGAATTCATAGGCTGGAGACGGGAACTGGGCGGATGCTCGCCGAGCCCCGCAGCGCGGTCTGAGTGCTGTCATCGGGACACCCGATGGGGGCGGGGGTGCGTGGGTCCCTGATTTCCCAGACAGACCCGAGTCGAGGGCCGCAGGCCTGACTCTCCGCTGGTTTAAGTCAGCAGGTGTTGACTGAGGCTGGTGTGGGGAGAGCGCAGAGAAGCGCATTCCTAACAGGAACTTGCTGAAAGTGGCCTCGGACCTGGAGGGCGTGTGTCCAGTGGCGGAGCAGGAAGGGGCGCCGTCCTCGGCGGCCCGCCAGCCCCCGGCCTGACCTGCGCTGACACCTGCTTTCAGGACTGGCTGAGAAACCAACACGGCATCTCTTCTGGAAGCTCCGCGCCACGCCGGGCCCGGGCCTTCCCTCCAGGACGGGCTCAGGAACCCGTCTGCCGCCCCCACCGCGAGGGGGGCGCATCCCGCCCCCGCCTCGACGCTGCTGATCCTGGGTCCTCAGTCCGTGGCAAGTGAGTCGCTATTAATAGCCCTGCTTTGCCTCCCAGGACGCTCACATCCTGCAGAGAAGCACCCCAGGATACAATAAGCCGTACCCTGTTGCCATCTGCCCAGTGAGTCACTGTGCGACGGTCCCTGCGCACCCGGGACCCACCCGCCTTCCAGAAAGACTGAGCGCTGGGGAGGGGCCGGGGGCGTGGTGGTGACCTGCTCAGTGGGCTCCATGTGGGCGTGCCAGGGGAAGGTCTGCTTTCATTTTGCAGCTTATGATTAGTTCAGTTCACCTGGAAGGACTCAACACGAATGGAAACAGATGCATCTCGAGGCGCGCTGCCCGCTCTCGGACAAGCCTCCTCCTCCCGCACAGTCCTCCCACGTCCAGGGAGGAGAGCAGACCTCTCCTCAAGGAGCACGCGGCGGCGGCCTCCGCCTCGGCCCGCAGAGCCGGGCACCGGCCGCGCTCGGGTCCTGGACGTGGGCTCCTTCACTAGGTGCAGCTTTGCCGGTGTGGCTGCTCGTCCAGATAGATGCTCCCTGGGAAGGCCTTCTGACGGCGTGTGCTCTGCCGCCAGAACGACATGGGCTTTAAATACGCATAGAATGAGAGGGGCACTCACAGGGAGAGACAGAGGAGAGACAATCAGAGGACAAGAGAGACAGACAGAGGCAGACAGCAGAGACACAGGGAGACTGATACATACAGAGAGGGAGACAGACACACAGAGTCACAGAGACAGCGAGACAGAAACAGAGAAAGGGAGACAGACGAGAGACTCACGGGAAGAGACAGGAGAGACACAGAAAGAGAGACAGGGAAAGACTGAGAAGAGAGAGAAACAGAAAGAGGGGGGTGGAGAGACAGAGACACGGATGGGATTCTCAGGCCAGAACACTGGAGTGGGTTTCCATTCCCTTCTCCAGGGGATCTTCCCGGCCCAGGGATCGAACCCAAGTCTCCCACATTGCTGGCGGATTCTTCAAGAGCTGAGCCACAAGGAAAGCCCAAGAATACTGGAGTGGGTAGCTTATCCCTTCTCCAGAAGATCTTCCCGACCCAGGAATCCAACCCGGGTCTCCTGCATTGCAGGCGGAGTCTTTACCGTCTGAGCCACCCCGAAGCCCGTGCACATACACAGAGCCGGAGACAGACGACTCCCAGGGAGAGCGGGGATCCCGGATTGGCTTCGAGTGGGTGGAGGGGCTGAGAACCTTCCGTCAACACAGCCTCTGGGGGACCGCTGACTCCTCACGAGGGCCCCTTGCCGTGAAGCGAGCCGGCTGTGGACGCCAGCAAGGCACGAGAGGACGCGTGCGCCCTGAGCCAGGCCGTCAGTGTGGCTAGCGGTGGGCCCGCTGAGGGGCGGAGGGCCTGGATGGGGGTGGTGGCGGGTCTGTGGAGGGCGGCGGCCACGATGGGGGGCGGCGGGCCCCGCTGGGGGACAGCGGGCCCAGGGAGCCGAACTTCCCAGGCCACCGGCCCTCTCGATGCGAGCTCAGCCGAGTGCCGGGCTGGCCGAGTGGAGCCTGGGGGCCCGCCTCCAGAGGGGCTTGGGCGTGGCCGGCTGGACCCAAGGTGGGCTCTGACCCACACTCGGGCCTCCTCCACCATCTCCTCCTCTGCGAGTGGCCAGCCCGGGACTCTTACGTGGCCCCGGCAGGTCAGTGCAGGTGTCCCGTCCAAAGGCCCTGCCTCACAGCTCCTCCTGCCCTGACCCCTGGGAGCAGCACCACTGGAGCTGAACTCCAGGATGCAGGCTCACAGCTGTTGCCTGCTCCACACCCAGCCCTGCGCTCAGAGAGACTCAGGGGACCCTGGCTTCCCTGTGACAGTGCACTCCTCCACCCAGTTGCCGTTGTTCAGTCGCCAAGTCGTGTCCGACTCTTCGCAACCCACGCACTGCAGCACACTGGGCTTCCATGTCCCTCACCATCTCCCAGAGTTTGCTTAAGTCAGTGTCCACTGAATCAGTGATGCCATCCAACCATCTCATCCTCTGCCACCCTCTTCTCCTTCTGCCCTCAATCTTTCCCAGCATAACGGTCTTTTCCAATGAGTCAGCTCTTTGCATCAGGTGGTCAAAGTGTTGGAGCTTCAACATCAGTCCTTCCAATGAGTATTCAGGGTTGATTTCCTTTAGGATGGACTATCTCCTTGCTGTCCAAGGGACTCTCCCACCCAATGCCGAGCTTCAGATCAAGGACTCAGCAAATGTTCTCCTAGTGCGATGGCTCAGAGACGCAAGTATCCCCCTGGAAACTTCATTTACCCCTAAGGTCACAAGGATGAGTTCAAGTTTGGGGTGGTGAAGCCTTCAGGTAAGACTTTGGTTCTAACAAATTGTTATTTTCACCGAGGGAATCTCTTGGCCAAGAGCATGGATCTTGGATCCACGTGTAAAATGCTTCCTACAATAAAAATGGTAAAAATTCTGGACAGGTTTTGCAGGCACTGCATGGGGCTTTTTCATGAGAGCAGCCTTCATTCCTCTGGCTTTGATTTCTTCTTTGGATGCATCTGAAGCAAGCAATCCAACCCCAGTCAAACCACTCATCCCAGCATGTATTTAAAGTCGACTTCTGGGATGAGTAGAGAGAACTGCTGCACCAACCCCATGCGGTGACTCCTAAACAACATTACATATTGGCCTTCTGGCTAAGATCAAGTGCAGTATTGGGGTTTCCCAGGTGGTGCCGTGGTAAAAGAAAATCCACCTGCCACTGCAGGAGATGCAGAGACACAGGTTCGATTCCTGGGTCGGGAAGATCCCCTAGAGGAGGAAATGGCATCCCACCCCAGTATTCTTGCCTGGGAAATCCCATGGACAGAGGAGCCTGGCAGGATACAGTCCATGGGGTCGCAAAGAGTCAGACACAACTGAGCGACTGACAGAAAAGATGAGTTGAGGTTATTCAACTTGGTCAGAGGTCAGAGAGGTTATACAACTTGCCCAAGGTCACACAGCTGCAGTCAGAACTGTTCAGCCCCTAGGTATGGCTCCAGGCCTGCGGGACTTTGCATAAGGGGTGAAAGGAGGTGCTGGATTTCAGCGCAGGAGACTCAAGGCAGGGTCGGGGCCACACCACGGTGGGTAAGCCTGTGCGTGCAGGCTGGGTGTGGGGCGCAGGGCGCCTCTAGCAGAAGCAGCGCCGTGAGCAGGGAGCACGCACAACTCCGGAGCCCCCCGCCCAGTGGCTCTGCAGTCTGGATCCCCTGGAACACGTGTGGCTTCCTGGAATCCCTCTCTGTGGTTTGGCCCTGGTGGCTGCTCCTGCATGCGCCTCCTCAAGAGCATTCAAAAAGGATGTGCAGAATATATTTTAGAAAACTTAGGAATTTTTGCCTAACTAAATTTATGACATTTTGATTCCACTTGTTTGGCTTAGTATGCATAGAATGCTAGGTTTCTAATTAAAAAAAAAAAAAACAGATATGCAACAAGCAACAAAGGTTTACTATAGGGCACAGGAAACTATAGTCAATATCTTGTAATACCTATCATGGAAAATAATTTCAAAAATAATACATGTGTCACTGAATCGCCTCGCTGTGCACCTGAAACAGCAAGTCAGCCGTGAAAGTGAGAGAGTGGAGGTGGTGGTCGCTCAGTCAGGTCCGACTCTGCGGTCCCATGGACTATACATAAATTAAAAAATAAAAATGACGTGGATAGAGATGTGAGTCCGGAAGGAGAAACTCCTTCCGCCTCCTTGCAGGGTTGTTTCACCGGGACGTCTGGAATGTGAAGCACTTTCCCTGCGTCTCAAAAACCAATCCAGCTTGAGGCCTGTTCAGCACACTAGCAAGGGAGACTCCGGCACCTCCCCTGTGGGGAGAGGATTTCGGCCCTTGCGCAGGCTCGGTTCACGGGCTCCGCTGAGTCACAGCGACCGTGTCCCCACCACCCCGTCGCGGGCAGCGCAGGGGGCCGGGAGGCCCAGCCACGGGCACAGACCCCGCCTGGGAGCCCACGCCCAACGCAGACCACGGGCCGTCCTCTCCGCTGACTTCCGCTCGGACGTGTTTTCACGACTGAACAAAGCCAGAGGCCTTTGCATCCCTAGGAAGCTGCCCACGGAGCTTTTTACAAAACCCGTCTGCTTGCTGGGCACGCCATCCTTTCATGTTCCGTTTGTGTCTGGCAGGCTGGACGTTTGCGGGGCGAGTTGGTGATTGTCGCGGTCAGGCCGAACTTCGAAGTGCTTTTTTCATTTTTAAACGATTCAGGAGTGGCAGCTGAGAGAGAGCATGTTCAGGACAAGGCCTCTAAGCAAACTAAAGACGCACAAACGCAGGCAGTGTTAGTCGCTCGGTCGTGTCCGACTCTTGCAACCCCATGGACTGTAGCCCGCCAGGCTCCTCTGTCCATGGGATTCTCCAGGCCAGAATGCTGGAGTGGGTTGCCATTCCCTTCTCCAGGGGATCTTCCCGACCCAGGGATGGAACCCGAGTCTCTTGCATCGCAGGCAGGTTCTTTCCCACCTGAGCCACCAGGGCAGCTCTGAGATGGACAAGCGGAGCACAGTGGCTCGTGTGCAGTGGCTCTCAGCCAAGCCCGCTCCCCGCCGCCCCCAGTACACGAGGCCTGGCATCCTGCCGGCGGGGCACTGGGCAGGGGAGGGGAGCCTCAGTGCTGGTTCCAAGCCGGTCCTCTGAGCCCCGCAACCCGCCTGCCTGAGTTTCCCGGGAGAGACTGATGTCCACCCTCTCGGATGTATGGAGGGCTGCATGTGGGCTCTGTGGGACCAGTGCCATCTCGGCGGCCACGGGAAGGCCAGGTGAGGACCTCCCAGCCCTCCTCCTGGCTCAGTGACCCAGCTCATGGGCACAAAGGGACCTGAAGGTCACAGGAGATGGGGCAGGGTCATGTGAGGCGTCCGTGTGGCCCTCCAGCCACGGTACCTGGAGAGGACGCCGGGCCTGAGATCCTGGCTGGAGTCTGAGCCAGCCGCTGGCTCCAGAATCCTCCGTTAACCCTTGTGGGGTTAAATGCCGGCAGGGGAGTGATGGGCCAACTGGAGAGGGATTTGTGCCGGATAAACGGGCAGAATGAAAATGTCTAATTGTGTGCTTTCTTTGTGAGTTTTCACCTCTGCCAAATTCTTGAAATTCTTAGGCCTTACAATTTTATGTGCTTTCCATTTCCATTTGAACCTGAAACGTCATTTAAATGTCTTCTGAGGTAATCCTCACCTACTCAACTCCCAAAATTGAAAAAAAAATTAAGGTTGACTCACACCTGGAGAGTTTTTGAAGGATATCTGACCACAGTCATAAGCTCTTGGTTGATGAATTGCAGATTCAAATAGGTAAGTTTTACTACTTGGTACATCAGCTGGGAAAGGTCATTTTATTAAGGGTCATTTTAAATGTTAAAAATTATAATTTCACTGCCATCATGTCTATAAGACCTTTTATATAAACTTCTATATATAAAATAAGTAATTCCTTTTAGCAACTTTCATATAGTATGTTTGAAAGTTGTTAAAAGAATTGATTTTATAACTTGGTGAGGGATGCTTGTTAATAAGACACCGTGGTGATCGTCTTGCAATGTATACACAGAGTGAATCACCACTGTGCATCTGAAGTGAGGCCGCATTTTACATCGGTCGTATCAATTCAGGACTTCCCCGGCGGCCCAGGGGTTAGGAGTGCGCCTGCCAATGCAGGGGACGCAGGTTCGACCCCTCACGAGCCAGAGAGCGAATGAGCCCATGTACCACAGCCGCTGCAGCCCAGCCCTCTGGAGCCTCAGCTCTGAAACGAGAGAAACCGCTGCAATGAGACGCTCACGCACCACCTCTAGAGAGCAGCCCCCTGCTCCTTGAAACTAGAGAAAGCCCACCCGCAGAAGGAAGACCCAGCACCGCCAAAACATTAAAAATTTATATTATTTAAAAACATGTAGGATTTGACTGCCATCAAGTCTGTAAGATCTTTGATGAGAGGGTAAGAAATTCCCTAGTTCTAATGTTGAACGAGGGAGCACACCCTCTTGGAGGCAAGAGCCTGAGCAGATGTGTGCCTTTGCTGAGAAGCCCATTGTACCTTCCTTATTCCCATGACCACCCACACAGTGGGCAAGCTATGGGGTCTGAGCGTCAGCTACCCCAGGCCCAGATCCTCTCCTTGCCGTCAAGGGAGTCTCTGCTCCAGGTTTCAAGGGCCTTATTTGTGGCAGGAAGAGAAAGGCCCCTCCTGTCCTCTGAAGGCCCTTTCCGGTCCTAAAGATCGTAACTTGAAGATTCTGGGGCTCCATTTTAAGTGTCTGTGCACCAAAAGCAGGCAGAAAAAAGGTTACATAATTGGGAGACTGGGCGACATAGTCCACTAGGGACTTCTTGGTTCTCATTAAAAGTTCCAGGGTTGCCATTCCGTCTGTTCTAGGTACAGTGGATGCCTGGATCCTAGAGCTGATCTGGGGGGAGGAAACTGGAAGCTAGGAACATGCTGCTACTCTAGGCGTCAACAGCAAGAAGCACTCAAACCTTCAAGGCACTGGCTTCCCTGGTGGCTCAGCAGTAAAGAACCTGCCTGCCAACGCAGGAGACCCAGGTTTGATCCCTGAGTTGGGAAGATCCCCTGGAGAACGAATTGGCAACCCACGCTTTGCCTGGGAAATCCCATGGACAGAGGAGCCTGGCAGCTACAGTCAATGGGGTCGCAAAAGAAACACAGCTGAGCAACTAAACACCAACCAACCTACAAGGAACCAGAAATGAGACTCCTGGGCAGGGCCCCTGACGTTCCCACCATCCACTCCTGCTTATAAGTCTGTGTGACAGTGATACAGAACTACATTTCAAATGGAATGAAAACAGATTTCAATAACTCAGAGATGATTTTCCGAAAAACTAAGAGATGCCTTCCCTGGGTATATCCTGCTTCAGTTCAGTTCAGCTCAGTCACTCAGTTATGTCCGACTCTTTGTGACCCCATGGACTGCAGCACACCAGGCCTCCCTGTCCATCACCAACTCCCGGAGTCCACCCAAACCCATGTCCATCGAGTCAGTGATGCCATCCAACCATCTCATCCTCTGTCGTCCCCTTCTCCTCCTGCCCTCAATCTTTCCCACCATCAGGGTCTTTTCCAATGAGTCAGCTCTTCACATCAGGTGGCCAAAGTATTGGAGTTTCAGCTTGAACATCAGTCCTTCCAATGAACACCCAGGCCTGATCTCCTTTAGGACGGACTGGTTGGATCTCCTTGCAGTCCAAGGGACTCTCAAGAGTCTTCTCCAACACCACAGTTCAAAAGCATCAGTTCTTCAGCACTCAGCTTTCTTTACAGTACAACTCTCACATCCATACATGACCACTAGAAAAACCATAGCCTTGACTAGACGGACCTTTGTTGGCAAAGTAAGGTCTCTGCTTTTTAATATGCTGTCTAGGTTGGTCATAACTTTCCTTCCCAGGAGTAAGCGTCTTTTAATTTCATGGCTGCAGTCACCATCTGCAGTGATTTTGGAGCCCAGAAAAATAAAGTCAGCTACTGTTTCCACTGTTTCCCCATCTAGTTGCCATGATATCCTGCTTATCACCCATAAATAACACTCACTAGTGGTAACTTTGGATGATCTGTTAGTACCTCAACCAAAGGGATCCTACGGGTTTCATCCGTCCCTCAGATAACAGGTGGGTGCGTGAGCGCGTGCCGCCAGCGCATGCCCCTTGTGCTCCACTGTGTAGGGGTCTTTGTGACCTTTGGACTGTAGGCTCCACTATCCATGGGATTTTTTAGGCAAGAACACTGATGTGGGTTGCCATTTCCTCCTCCAGGGGATCTTCCCGACCCAGGGATTGAACTTCTGTCTCTTGAGTTGGCAGGCAGGTTCTTTACCGCTGAGCCACCAGTGAACTCAAGGTTGCCCGTTCTTTCTTTCCAGCCCCAGAAATTACAGAGAGAATGCATTCAGTCATTTTCGGGTTATCACGCTGTGGAAAATTTGTTTTTCAATCCAGAAGACTGTTGAACTGGTTTTTTTTTTTTTTTTTTTTCATTGCAGATAACTCAAAACTGGTTTGGCTCCATGACATCAACCTTGGCACATACGGAGAGCAGAGAACTTTGCCTTGTTTGGAACCGAGAGGAACCTCTACTTTCTCTTTTCCATTTTTATGAAGACAGTATTTTTTCCTTTTAGCTGGATGATGTATACTTTTAACATTCCAGGGGGAAAGTGTCAGTGATATGCAAGTCATAATAAAAGAAAATCAAAAGAAATGCAATTACAAGGGACAAGGAACTTCATCATTTTTAGTATGAAATGCCCAGAGGAAAATCTGATTTTAAAAATTACCGGCACCATATGAAGGAGACAAGAATATACAGAAAGATTTGTTACTTTAAAAATTAACTTAATTCTTAATCTTTCTGGGTCTTGGGCTTTATTTTTAAAGGCCAAAAATTATCATTTGATGTTGGATAAGGAGTAAAGCTCACATCACTGCGATGTGATACTGGGAAGTGACAATGGAATGCCACTGGTCTCTGTTTCTGGCTTGCTGGCTGGAATGCAGCAGGGCACTTAACGAGTTATTAAGAGTGAATGTATATTGAGGATGAAACCATGTCTCTTTCCCATTAATATACAGGTACCTATTAAAAATGAAAACGTGGACTTACCTGGTGGCCCAGTGGTGGTTAAGAATCCACCTGCCTATGCAGGGGAAATGGGTTCAATCCCTGGTCTGGGGAGATCCCACATGCCTCGGAGAAACTGAGCCCACACCACAACTCCCGAGCCCCAGGCACCCTGGAGCCCGAGCTCGGCTGCAAGCGAGGCCACCACCACGAGAAGCCCTCGCAGCAACTGGAGAGTAGCCCCCAGTCAGCCGTTAAGAGAAAGCTCGCGCACAGCAGCCAAGACCAGCACAGCCCAAAATAAAAAATAGTAACAAATAAAGTGTTTTTAATGAAGATGAATATTCATGGGGCACCCTGCAGTTGATAGGACTCTTCCATATCCATCAACTGGCCTGATCCTCCCAACGACTTATAGATAAGTCGTGACTCTTGTCGCCTCTGCTAGACGGATGCTCACGAAGAGGTTACTTTTCCAAAGACATATGGTCAGCTGATGGCGGGACCAGGACTCAAACCCAGAATTCTGACACAAAGCAACCCACTGTCCACTATCTCACACGGCCACCCTGATCGGAGTTCTATGACTCCCAGCTAAATGGGCTTGCACAGAACCAAGATGGCATAAGCTGAATACAGCTGTGATTTGCTTATTTATAACAGCTCTGTCTCTTTGAAAAAGAGACATCATTTAACAATTATGAGACAAAAAATCAAGCTCACTTCTATCATAAATGTTGGCTGACATTAGGGGGCTTTGACTTATTTCTAACCCAGTGAGATTTAATTCTGCCACCCTCAACCCATACTAAGAGAAATTGGAATCATTCATTATTTAGAGGGAGAGTCCAAATAATATTGCAGTATCACAGGCTTCCTTTAAAAGCCCTTCTCTTGATGGAATCTCTGATTTTCCTTTCAGGCATGAAAAATAACACTGTTATTATTAGAGGGGCCTGGCCGAGGGTTAGCAGTGAGGAAGGAAGGAGATGGCGTGAATAATATTGATTTCTTTTATCTAGTTTTTGGTTGGAATCAAGTTCAGTGTTCAGCTCCATAGCTTTCTCTATAGTAAGGATTCTCTTGACATAAGGCTTTTAGATTTGAGAAGACAAATTTCCTTTGTCCAGATGTGATTTTTCTGCACTTGGCTGGAGTCAGCCTGAAAGTGGAAGACACAGAGGTCTGGTAGAAAGATTCCTAAGGGTTCTGTCCTTTTCAAGAGTGGATTCCACAGAAAGCTCTCTGCCCTCATCTGCTAGCAGTGGCCGGTCTAGCAGGCTCAGAGGAGAAGAGAGGCATCGCTTTCCTGTCCACTGCCCGTTATAATGAGTTTTTTATTTTTTATTTTTTTTTTGGCAGTACCACATGACTTGCAGGATGTTAGTTCTCTGACCAGGGGTTGAATCTGGGCCCAGAGCAGCAAAAGCACCTAACCACTGGGCCACCAAGGAATTCCTGTTTCTTCTTTTATTGCTCTGTACGTCTACTCTTTGTCCTTCCCTTGTATCTCTTAATGTGCCATCCTTTCACCTTCTCTTTGCATCTGTCTTTGCTCCCATCTAGCTTGTCTCAAGGCACAGTCTTCCCAAGCTATGAAACTACACTACTGAGCCTTTCCTGAACCCCCACAGCCTGGCACAAATTCTAGAACCAGGCTCTGCCCAGGCTTCTAGTGAGGTGTTTTAGGTTGATACACCAACAGTCTCCACGTAGGGATAAACAAGTAGACCCAGATGGGATTCCTAAAAACCCTGAAGCTTAGTAAGCATGTTTTCTTAAAACTTCTGGCAGTAAATGTTCTAGGAATGCTGGAATGCAACATAAAATTTGCTGCCTAGGAAGGCATTACCAAGGTTTCGAGAATGGAGATGAATTCTCCAACCTCCACTGGGTGACTCTTGTCATGTTCTTCTAATTGAACAGGCAATATTCTTCAAAAAGTCCTAAGCCACGTCTCCACTGAGAAGGCAAATGGGCCTCTTTTCAACCTGCCTACACTGAGCCCTCATGGTGGTTTCAATAAACGACTCGAGAAGTCATCTCGGTTTCCTCTTCTGTAATGAGATGAGGGACACCCCCTGCTTCTCTTTCACCTCGCTCGCTGCTCAAAGGGAATTTTCCCCCTTCTTGTGCATTTTCTATAAATTAGCCTAGTAGATGGGTCAAATGAATCTGTTCAGACTTCCCCCCAAAATTCCCTTCCCCGCCCTGACAGTATCTGTCCTGACCCTAAGCTGCTTCCCCTTGTGGCTCACCCCTCTGCCATCCCAAGTGCCTGACCGTCTGTCCTACAGGATTTCCCGGGCATCAGCTCGGAGGCCAGTAGGACCTCAGCTCTGAGGTGGACTTGGGGGAGAAGCGCCGTTCCTCCCACCCGGTTGCAGACAAGTGTGCGGGAAGGCAGGAGGGGGTGCATGAGAAGGCGGCCCTGGGGCAGGCGTGTCATGGCCACGTGGCCCTTGAGTGGGCTCACAGAGGAGGGGCCGGGGTCTGCAGGCCATCCAGGCCCAGGGGCCTCCGTGCGGGAGCCCCGCGTGAGAGTGGAGGGAGGGGATCCATGTCCACGAGCGACTCCGGGCCGCTTAGCTTTCCAAACAAAAAGCTCCTGGAAAGGATAGTTGAAATGGACGTCACAGCCTGTTCCATTTCTGGAGGCCCAACCCAAGTTCTCCTCCTTCCCAGCCCTGTGGATACACGCTCATTTCCTTGGCAGCCTTAGATAAAGCTCTTAATGTGATCTGAGTGCCTCAGAGATTAGCATGATTATAAATATGAGTGTTCAAACACAAGCAAGTTGAAACCAAATGCCCCTCAAACACTGGCTCTCTGTGATAGGAAGGTTTTCAGTGGTGCCTTGAGCCCTTGGACAAACGAGCTGGAAAATAGAGTGAAATGGGCCCGCTGGTGAATCCCCAAGGCCAGGCTCCCACACAGCTAGGAGGAGACACAGTCGCTGCTCCCGATGTATACTATCTACGGTGGCTGGCAGCAGAGCTCTTGGCGAGAATCTGAGAAATACTAATTCAGAACTTTGGGCGATACAGAGGCTCTGATCAAAACAGGCGGTCTTTACTCCACAGCCAACCTGCAAAACATCCACTTCACGTTCTAACTGCCTGGTGGGGCTTATGAGAGACTCACTAACCAATAGTTATAAATAGCCATCAAGGAGTTTGTTTATTTAACTAAGAGAAAACACTGTTCAAGATTTTTAAAAACATGCATTTGACACCAAAGAGATATAACTGCTATGGGCGAAGAAACAACACGCCAGACCGAGCCTGCTGTTTTGATGTGGTCACTTTGCTCAGCAGACCTGCCGCTTGGCAACACTCTGTGTGCCCAATTCTAGTATTTGAAAGTTTAAAAACACACCTCTTTCAAGAAATTTTAAAATGAAAGATTTTTTCATTAATTCGTCAAAACCTTTCCCCAAGTTAGTCCAAAAGCCTGAGATTTCACTTGTCAAGTCATGTGAAGGCAGAAGGGATCCTGATGGCCAGATCTCTTCTTTAATCTCCTAGCACTGGTATTACCAGCTTTTGTCAACCTAACCGGCCAACTTATTTATAGAGCGCTACTCCTAAATGTTAATGATGAAGTGTAAAAAGTGTTCCCAGGAGGCAAAAGGTAGTAACTTAGAAGCCGACTGTCAGCGCCTACAGCTTTTTTTAATGTAAAAAGCTTTTGTTTGGGATATAACTGATTACCATGTTGTGACAGTTTCAGGTGAACAGCGAAGGGACTCAGCCATGCGTGTACATGTATCCCTTCTCCCCCAAACTCCCCTCCCATCCAGGCTGCCCCTCACATCGAGCAGAGTTCCATGCGCTCTACAGTAGGTCCTTGTTGGTTGTCCATTTAAAATATGGCAGTAGAATCCAGTGTGGGATTGGAAGATACAGTTATGTGGGTCTGGTGAAATTCTAGGACACCCACTGTATCAGGATGGTAGGTGATCAGGGGAAAATGCCTCATCAGTCTTCAATTTCAGTGTTTTCTACCTACGTATCTGACCATGGAGGGCTTCCCCGGTGGTTCAGCTGTAAAGAATCTGCCTGCAATGCAGGAGACATAGGGGACATGGGTCCAATCCCTGGGTCAGGAAGATCCCCTGGAGGGCATGGGATTCTCTCTGTGGGAGGATCCCATGGACAGAGGAGTCCGGTGGGCTGCAGTCCACGGGGTCACAAAGAGTCGGACTCGACTGAAGGCGATGAGCACACACAGTCTGACCACGGTGCCTTTGGCCGTGGGTACGGGAGGCTAGCACACCCATGGAACATGGTTCTGCCTGGATGCCAGCTCTCATCCAATACCACGAGATGCCAGTTCTATCCACAGCTAGGCTAGCTCAGAACTGGCATCCAGTCCAGCTGCATGAAGATCCACCACCTGTCACTCTGTCACCTGAAAACCTATTTCACTTGGCCTCTGATTCTGCACTCCACCCTTTGCCCCCCGGAGGCGGCGTGATGCTAAGGACAGAGCACACACGTCAGAGGAGACAGAACTGGACTGCGACCTCAACTCTGCAAACCCCCAGCCGTGTCAACGAGTCGGGTGAGCTTGTTGTTCTCTTTTCTTCCCCCGGAATGCTTCAATCTAACTTGGGAGATGAGATCTTCAACGTCTCGGAGCCTCCATGTCTTAATTCATAAAATACAGAAAAGAAGGCTCTAGTTCGAGTGTTGTCATCAGAATAAATGACTTCTGGAAGCATTTTAGCGTAGGCACTGCCATCAGCCATTGTGAATGCGTCTACTCCCCTCATCTTTCCGCTTAACTGTCAGAGGTCTCAATTTTCCTCTTCTTTCAAAGAAGTGAAAGGAAATGCAAATATGAAAAAAGCCGTGTGGAAAGCTTGAAGCTGGTAAAGTTCTTTTTGCAGGATTTGTAGTTTTTGATTTGAGGATCTTATTAATATTCCCTTAACATCATTAGTCAAGGGAAGTTCTTGAAAAAACCACTCAAACTAGACTCGATACCTCTGAGCCATCAGACCCAAGCCTGCAAGAGCTGTGGAGTCAGAAACAGCTATGCCTTCCCGACCTCAGTGCAGAAGGGCTAGCCCGTCCTCATCAAGCTGGCATTTCCACCCCAACAGAAAAAACTTCTGATTTTTCCTCAGCCATGAGGTCCCCACCTGGAATATTCTATGAGAGCCAGCTACTTCAAAAAGTCAACGGCAGGTCCAGAGGTGGATGGACAGCGGACACAGTCAGGGTAGATGAACCTTCCATAAGACAATATTTAAAAATCATGAGTGGCTCTGGAAAGAGGAAACCTGAATACATATGCTAGAGATATTCATGTAACTTTTACTGGTACCAAAAGGATGAAAACCACTCCTTCGTCACACACCTGAACCTTCCAATTCTGGGCAATTGGAGTTTAGGGACTAAGTCTGGTTTTGGGACAAAAGACAATGCAACACTATATCACAAGATTTATGGAGATGGGCACATACCTTCCCCAAGGAGCTGACGCCTCACATCCTAACAAGTCAGCTACAACCTTGCTAACAAGTCAGCTACAATCTTGCTAACAGGCTTGTAGGCTGATGGCTCCCAAATTTCTTATGAGCCCCTAATCCTAAATTGTTGTTGTTCAGTCGCTCAGTCGTGTCTGACTCTTTGCGACCCCATGGACTGCAGCACACCAGGCCTCCCTGTCCATCACCAACTCCCGGAGTTTGCTCAAACCAATGTCCATTGAGTCGGTGATGCCATCCAACCATCTCGTTTTCGTCATCTTCTCCTCCTGCCTTCAATCTTTCCCCATCAGGGTCTTTTCCAAGTAAATCCTAATTTAGAATCAAATATATCCACATATCTCAGTGACTTCAAGCCCAGCAATCCCCAAAGGGAGCTCATTAAGCTTTCCTCAATCTGCCTTTAGAAACCCTGTCAGCTCCTCTGAAGCCATAGCCCCGCTAGAAGCCCGCAAGTGACCTTCCCCCTCTCTGCTCCCGCCCACCGCCGCCTGCGCCGAGGCCACCTCCTCTTCCTCGGCTCACCACTGCTGACCCCTCAGCCCCGCTGCCTCGCTCTAGTGCTCCCCGCCTCGCCTCGTCCCTCCAGCCTGCTCCGGGTGCTGCTGCCAGGGAGTGCCCCTCAAACAGCAGAGCAACTGCACCCTTCTCTCTCATTCCCAGGCCCTGAGCGGCTTCCCGTCCACACTGAGCTGGCCCCGCTGACGCCCTCAGCCCCACCTCTCCGCAAGCCCGTGTGCCGCCTTCAGCTCCCTGTGCTGCTGGAAGCATCAGCCCAAAGCCCGGCCTTTCAGCTGACCCCGGCTCACACTGCATTGCCATGCTCCTCAGGACTCTGCCCAGACGCAGAGGATGGACCGGTGGGCCCCGCGGGGTCGGGGAGGCTGGGGCGAACTGGGGGAGCAGCACCGAGAGGCAACAGCTCGCTGGTGGGGAACGGCTGCTCACACGGGGAGGCGGTCAGCGCTCTGCGGCAACCGAGAGGTGGGAGGCCCGCGCGCAGCAGGGAGGCGCGCGCGGGAAGGGACACGTGTGCTCCGGCCAGTTCACGTTGGTGTACAGCGGAAACCAACACAACATTGTAAAGCAACTCTTCTCCAATTACAATTCTTTAAAAGAAGATGCAAAAGAAAAAAAAGACTGCTCAAACACCACCTCTTCTACGAAGCCTTTCTTGACCAAGCCCCACCACCTCCCTACCATGCCCACTTCTCATCCTGCCCATCACCGCCCCCTGGTGAGCCCTCATGTGCCTCCTCTCCCCAAGGGCAGGGCCTGCATCTCATTCACCTTATTCACCAGGTTCCGACGGCGCCTGGCACCGGGTAAAAGCTGTGAAAGGATCTGTGGGATGAATAAATAAATAAATTGGAATCAAGACAATTGAAACAGCTCAATCCGTAAAGACTGTGCCATGCTCCAGGAAGATGGACTCTTGACACACGAAGCATCTCAGGACTGTCTGGAGCTGGGCCCGCGTGGTATGTGGTTGAGTCTAGAGCGCTGAGGCGGACTTCCGAGTCTACGACGTCGTAGCTCTAAGACTCTGCCTGAGATGTCCAATCCCTCTGAGCACGTTTATTCATCTACAGAGACGAGGGCATGGCGCCACTGGCTCGCAGGGCTGGAGTGAGAGCGGCCTTGAGACAACTTTCCCCAGCGGGTCCCTCGGACGGGGCGTGGAGGGCAGGCCTCTCCACCCACAGAGGGCTGAACGGGGCCCTGCGGCCTGGGGCCACGGGACCGAGCACAGCTCCCGCCTCGAGGGACCGACGCTCCGCCTGAAGCAGCGAGGCGCCCTCACTGGAGAGGCTGAGAAGCCGCCCACGAGGCTGATGGTATCAGATGGGTCAGGAAGCCACACACAGCCAGGCTGGCGCGGCGGCGGAGCGAGGCGGGGCGGGCCTGCGGGCGGGCGGCAGCGGGGCCGGGGAGGGGGCGTCCGAGAGGCGCTCCGCCCGCGCCTCTGCTGCCCCCTGTCGGCGCGACGGAGCAGAGGGCGGGCAGGGGGCCTGCTGGCGGGCGGGACACCCACCCGGGCCTGCGGAGCCCTCTCCTTTCTGTCCCTGGAGTGCTCGTCACAGCCTCTCTTTTCTGCCCTCAGCGCCCCCCTCCACTTTCTCTCTCAGGTCGGAGGTCACCACCGGGGGTCTCCCAGGCCCTGGTGTGGACCATCGATGGGACGGAGAAAGGGCGCTGAGCACGGCCGGGCCTCCGGTTCTCCTGCCCGGCCTGCCGGCGGGTCTCCCCGAGGGGGCCCAGAAGCCTGTTGCCCTGAACGCCTCAGTGAGCATTCACTCAGTTAGATGGGGGGCGGCTGCGGACAGAGGGGAGGACGAAGAGTGGACGGCAAGGCCCTCGGGCAGCAGAGGGCTCGTCCATTCAACTTTTCCATTCAAACAGCCCAGCGCTTTCAGCTCACCGAACGCGACTAGGCCGCGGGCGTGGGCCACTCCAGGTAAACCTGTGCTGAGACGGGATTTCCAGCAGAGCCCCTGGCCTTCACGCACTGGACTCCAGGAGAAGCCCCAGCCTCCTCGGGACAACAGAGACACCGGCCGACCTTGCCACTGGGCCCTGGGAGGCAGGCTCGCCCTCCGGGAAGCCCTGCCGCCCAGCCCTGGGGGCTCCCCCAGACGCCAGGCTGGGCGTCCCCCTGCACCTCGCCCGACCTGACGCTGCAAGAATGCCCCCTGTGCTCGCCCCGTCCGCCTGAACGTCCAGAAAGAGAAACAAGGCCTGGGAGGCCCTCTCCCGTTCTGCTCAGGAACTGCCAACCTGTGGGTTTCGGAACCGCAAGGGGCTCTTCGCCTGCAGTCCTAACCTCCCCATGTCTTGGACACCCGGAGCCGCGGGTCAGAGCGCTTGCCCAGAGGCAGCTCAGGGCTGGAGGAGCGAACCCTGATGGTCGGCCAGCCGTCTTCTCCTCCATTTTCTCTTCCCTGCGCTGGCTGCTTGGTGAGAAAAAGACACAGCGGCGACTCACGTGAGCCCAAGCTGGAGGCCACCCTCCGACACACAGACAGTCCTGAAGCTGTTAATAAATAAAGCCTTCACACAAGTAAACAATTACATTAATTGTGGCTCTGACGGTTTTATCCCCAAGGAACCAAGTCCTCAACTGGGGTTAGGAAGAAGACAAAGGAAGCAAGAAAACGGAGTCCCAGAGAAGTGAAATGTCAGCCAGCATGGACGACAGGACCAGACGCCTCATGATGTAAAGGGTGGCCCCAGGGCACAAGGGGCCCTCAGTGAGTGTCACCCAATACGTCTGGACTGTGAGAGACGGCGTATCCCATGGAAATCCCTCACCTGGGTGGGGTTGGTCCGTAAAACAACAGAAGAGGCAACTGAACAGAGCCCCCAGAGGGGCTCCCCCAGCTGGCTCTGCGATGCTGTTTTCAGTGAAAATTAGTACTGGCTGCTTCCGGCTTTCACCTTGAACTCAGCTGACTGTATCTTCCCTCACTCGTTATAATGGTAACACCGTGTACGGCGTAAAGGTCACACCTGTGTTTATACGTCATATGTCATCAAAATACCGTGAAGAGAACACTATGTGGTCTCAATCAGAAGATCAAAAAGAAAAAAAGAAGAGCAAGAGGCAGGCCCAGCTTCTGACGCAGGGCATCTTGGCTCTTCTCGAACCCCATCCCGGGGCCCACCGAGGCCACCAGAGGTGGTCAGGCCAAGTACACACTGTTTATTGACAGAGATACAAACTGCACCTGCCTGGTTTCAGGGTGACCAGGGAATTTCCAATCTGGATACGAGAAAACTTTTACACTGTACCCATTCTTTTTTTCTTTCAAAAGCCAAAATTAGAAAGAAAACAAACATATTTGGGGCTCAACGTAGCAGGAAAAAGAAACTCAGAGGTCAAGAGATTTCATAAGAAAAGCTCTGACCGGGTCTCACCTCACCTGGCCTAGAGTCCAGGGGTCCTGGGATTGGGGTGGGAGCAGGCTGTGGCCCCCCCAGGGCCCTGGGAGGCTAGCTGTCCTCAGAAAGGTGCCCAGGTAGAGGTGCCCCTGGTTCCCCCGCTGCAGGAGCGGGTCACGAGGACGCCGGGGGAAGGAGGGCAGAGGATTCCTGGAGGAGCGTTTTTCAAGTCTACCCTGGTAGTGCCTTGAGGTGCAATTAATAAGTAACTGCCAAGAACAACTGGACAGGAGGCACTTAGCCACTGCCTCCCTCGGCCAACGCAGAAATAACCCGATACTGTTTACCTGGCCGCCTGGTGACCCGGCCCTCGCAGGCATCTCGCTAATTAGCATACTCCCGGTAGCCCAGGCCTCGGACTGGCTGTCACACACTCTCCTACATTCCAGGCCTCAGTCCCCTCGCCGCGGGGGCCCTCCAAGCCCCCCAGGCAGTCTGCCAGCCACTCAGGGGACAGTGAGATCCGTTCCTCCCTCCAGGGGCCCTTCCACCTGTGGGCACACCGGCTTCTAGCCCCAGGGTCCAAGACCCGCATCCATCTTCAAGAAGGCATCCTCCGAAGCGGTGTGGGAAAAAAGCTTTTTTGCTTGAGAATCACCTTGTATTGTACTGACTTGGAAACAGGTCAGTCAGCTTCCCTACAACCAGGTTGTAACTGAAACCAATCAGTCTTCATCAACACGCAAGATGCCAGGAGTGCTTTATAAAGCTGCCGGCAGCATCCGGGCAGTCGTGGGTCATTCAGTTTGCGTGAGGTCATTCAGGTTATGAGATAGGGGATGAATCCATGATCTAAGACCATGTGAAGATAGGTTTATACTCAGGTGATTTTTTTTTTAAGTACCTCAGTTGGGTTCTTTTCTCCCAGGCAGTGAAAATCAAGTTATCCTCTGCCCCGCCTTCTTCAGCCCCTGATTCTAAAGAGAGCTGAGGAAAATAAACTAAAGAGAGCTGGCATCAAGTCAGACTTAAACAAAACAGAGGTAGGGCTGGGCAAGTGATTTTCACCAAAATCACAAAACACAACTGAAAGAGAACTATTCTTAAGAAAGACTCGTGTACCATAAAAGGGGAATTTCCAGAAGCCTCTCATATTAGCAATTCGCTCTTCCATTCCCTTCCTCTCTAGTTTCAAGATGAGATGATGACAAAAAGTCTGACTTGTCAGAAGAAAAAAAAAAACACATGAAACTCCGTATACAAACGTGTAAACGGACAGAGTTGACACTTGTGGGAATTTCCACACCTGTTCTTCTGAGCGGCCATAAAGAGAAGAGAAGAGAGAGAGAAAGCAAAGGGAAGCTTTGCCCCTCACCCACATTCATTCAGAGTCGTGAACGCTGTTTTCTTACTTTTAAATAAATATCACTACTTACTGAGCACATGTTTTGTTTTTCTTGTGGGGCAAAAATAGTTTCCCCAAGTAAAAGTTCTGAAATGGATTCTTTTTTTTTTTTTTTTTCAGAAACTGACATAGCTGGGAATTTTCTGAAAACTGCAAGTGTATATGTTTCTCCTTTCACTTTCCATTTTTACACAAGCATTGGAGGCCAACATGCACTGGCTCATTTCAGTAGATTGTTCCAGAGCGTGGGGAAGGACACCATCCCAGGGGATGAGGGGACATTTCTTGGGCATTTGTTTTCCATAAGGCCTGGGATATCTGGTACTGTGGGGGAGTCAGATTCAGGAAATAGAAGAAAAAAATCCAATTGAATAGGGAAATAAGCCAAACAAAAATGGACATCAAGATAACAAACCACATATGAAAACACAGACGCATGCACATAAGCAGCTGTAGCTTCTACGAGCTGGGCTGAACCTGCTCACCTTGCAAAGATTTCCCGCACGGGGCGGTGGGGTGGGGAGGGGAGACTGCCCACGTATAGTTCTTAGTTTCTACTGGCCAGCTCTTAATGTTTTTGAAATCCCTTTCAGTGGAGTCATTTACATCATGTCCACTTTTTATTTTTTCCACACCCAAGCCACTTTATTAATCTTAAACATTTTCCTAGAGGTGTAATTTACCTATAGAAAAATGAACATTTGTGTGTGTGTATACAGTTGGATGGATCTGGACTAAAAGCGGAAGCCACTCCCCTCTGAAGATATGGACGCTTTTCCATCCTCCCGGAAAGATCCCTTGAAGCCATTTCAGTTTGAAAATTATTTGCATCTGAATGTTTCAGCATGGAGATGATCAGAGCCAAATGTGTGGGAAGCCAGCCTCATCATCAATCATTTACTGCAGACATAGCTTGTGAAGGTTCCGGAGACGCGAGGTGAGCCTGCACGGACACGCTGGCAGGGATGGGCGTTTGTAAGAGATGCCAAGGGACTTTTCAGGGACAATAGCACGTGGGCCCTTCTCAGCAGCCCTGCTGGCAACCTGACCGTGCCACTGGAGACCCAGAACGTTTCTTTTCTGGTTCTGTTCTTCAGGCATCGGGGTGAACGTGTTTAGAAAGAGGGAAGTTGAGGCGGGATAGTCAAATCGACCATATTCTCAAAGGAGCAGAGACTCTCTCTGACAGGGAGGGTGCGACCACGGCTCTGAGCACTCTTTTCCAAAATTCTATTGCAACATCGAAAGAGGAGTTCACATGACCGGGCAAATTAGACATTTTCTCCACATTTCCTGTTTCCCAAACTTCCGAGGAGACTTCAGGGGAATGTCTGGCCCGGAGTCACCAATTCAGGGTGAGGGACAGAGACTCTGTTTTTCGAGGCTGCAGCCCTACTGGCAAGGGCGGGGGCGGGGCTGGGAGAAGAAACAAGGCCAAAGGCACTTCCTTTGGGGAGCGTGGAGGGGTGCCCCGACCCACTGAACCCGAATTCTGGCAGAGAGGCCAGGGGCAGAAGACCAGACGAAGCAGGAGCCGCACCTCTAGTCTCGTTTCTCACGAAGGGCGGAGCTGCTTCATGGACATTTGAATCGGACGCCTTCAAAGCAAAAACAGAGTTAAAAAAAGTCCTAACACACTATGCAGAAAGCAGGTGTTTTGTTTTTTTTTTTCTAAATCACTTTTCCAAAATGGTACCCCGAGGTAATCCTTTCTTAAATCTTCCAGCAATCAAAACAATGTGGTTACAAAAGTTTACAACTTTAAAACCTTTCAAAGGTCACCTCCCTGCCTCACATCCTCTCATATAAGAGCATAACGGATATTTTGAGTCACACATATTGTTCTTTGTTCAATTTGCATTTGGTGAAATCCCTCCTTTGGGCTAATTTAGCAAGCAGTGCCTTGGCCTCCCTTGGTGATTGTTCTCTCGTCTTCTCTATTTTTTGCGTGTGTCAAAAAAGTTGAGACTCCCAACGGAGCCAATGAGGGGCAGCCTTTGTCCCTGAAGTGCTCTTTTTGCTCAGATGGTTTTTCCACCTTGCTTGGGATGGAATTCCTTCTCCTTCACGGCTCCGCTGAGGTTCCTGTCCTCCAAGACCCTCACAGACCTCCTCTCCTTGGCCCCTCCAGACCTGACCTCTTGTCCAGCCGAAACACTGCTCCATAATTCAGGCTCAGATGCTTGGTCTCCACCATCTGACTGTTACTGAAGGCCTCAATCAAGAGTTCTCACCGGTGCTCGGTGACAGCCTGGAGGGACTGGTGGGGAGGGGGCTGGGAGAGGCTTTAGGAGGGAGGGGACACCGGTGTGCCCGTGGCAGACTCATACTGATGTTCAGCAGAGGCCGTCACAACATCTCGAGTCCTCATCCTCCAAGCCATATGTGTAGATACACACGCGTTCTTGGGACTTCCCTGGTGGTCCAGGCATGAAGACTTCACCTTCCAAAGCAAGGGCTGCAGCTTCCATCCCTGGTCAGAGAGAACAGGTGCCTCAAAGCCAAAGCCCCAAACATAAAACAGAAGAATTGCAACCAGTTCAATAAAGACGTTAAAAATGGTCCACAACGACGACAACAGCAACAGTCTCAAAAAAAATCGAAGAGCCGTTGTGCCAAAGTGAGACTGTATGAGGAAGACAACAGTCGTTGTGCCGAAGTGAGACTGTATGAGGAAGACTGGAGTCGTTGTGCCGAAGTGAGACTGTATGAGGAAGACTGGAGTCGTTGTGCCGAAGTGAGACTGTATGAGGAAGACTGGAGTCGTTGTGCCGAAGTGAGACTGTATGAGAAAGACTGGAGTCGTTGTGCCGAAGTGAGACTGTATGAGGAAGAAGACTGGAGTCGTTGAAGACAAGTGAGACTGTATGAGACTGAAAGACTGGACTGGAGTGAGACTGTATGAGGTTGTCGTTGTGCCGAAGTGAGACTGTATGAGGAAGACTGGAATCGTTGTGCCGAAGTGAGACTGTATGAGGAAGACTGGAGTCATTGTGCCGAAGTGAGACTGTATGAGGAAGACTGGAGCCGTTGTGCCGAAGTGAGACTGTATGAGGAAGACTGGAGTCGTTGTGCCGAAGTGAGACTGTATGAGGAAGACTGGAGTCGTTGTGCCGAAGTGAGACTGTATGAGGAAGACAACAGTCATTGTGCCGAAGTGAGACTGTATGAGGAAGACTGGAGTCGTTGTGCCGAAGTGAGACTGTATGAGGAAGACTGGAGTCGTTGTGCCGAAGTGAGACTGTATGAGGAAGACTGGAGCCGTTGTGCAGTGAGAGGGAAGACTGGAGTCGTTGTGCTGAAGTGAGACTGTATGGAGGAAGACTGGAGTCGTTGTGAAGTGAGACTGTATGGAGAAAGACAAGAGCCGTTGTGCGAAGTGAGACTGTATGAGGGAAGACAGGGCCGTTGTGCGAAGTGAGACTGTATGAGGAAGACAGGAGCCGTTGTGCAGTGAGACTGTGAGGACGTTGTAGTGAGACTGTATGAGGAAGACAACAGTCGTTGTGCCGAAGTGAGACTGTATGAGGAAGACTGGAGTCGTTGTGCCGAAGTGAGACTGTATGAGAAAGACAAGAGCCGTTGTGCCGAAGTGAGACTGTATGATGAAGACAACAGTCGTTGTGCAGTGAGACTGTATGGGAAGACAGGAGCCGTTGTGCAGTGAGACTGTGAGGAGACTGTGAGACTGTATGAGGAAGACAACAGTCGTTGTGCGAAGTGAGACTGTATGAGGAAGACAGGAGCCATTGTGTGCAGTGAGACTGTATGAGGGAAGACAAGAGCGTTGTGCAAGTGAGACTGTATGAGGGGAAGACAACAGTCGTTGTGCAAGTGAGACTGTATGGGAAGACAGGAGCCATTGTGCGAAGTGAGACTGTATGAGGAAGACAAGAGCCCAAGTGAGACTGTATGAGGAAGACAAGAGCCGTTGTGCCGAAGTGAGACTGTATGAGGAAGACTGGAGTCGTTGTGCCGAAGTGAGACTGTATGAGGAAGACAAGAGCCGTTGTGCCGAAGTGAGACTGTATGAGGAAGACAAGAGCCGTTGTGCCGAAGTGAGACTGTATGAGGAAGACTGGAGTCGTTGTGAGTGAGACAAGGAAGACTGGAGTCGTTGTGCGAAGTGAGACTGTATGAGGAAGACAAGAGCCGTTGTGCCGAAGTGAGACTGTATGAGGAAGACAGGAGCCGTTGTGCCGAAGTGAGACTGTATGAGGAAGACAGGAGCCGTTGTGCCGAAGTGAGACTGTATGAGGAAGACAGGAGCCGTTGTGCCGAAGTGAGACTGTATGAGGAAGACAAGAGCCGTTGTGCCGAAGTGAGACTGTATGAGGAAGACTGGAGTCGTTGTGCCGAAGTGAGACTGTATGAGGAAGACTGGAGTCGTTGTGCCGAAGTGAGACTGTATGAGGAAGACAACAGTCGTTGTGCCGAAGTGAGACTGTATGAGGAAGACTGGAGTCGTTGTGCCGAAGTGAGACTGTATGAGGAAGACTGGAGTCGTTGTGCCGAAGTGAGACTGTATGAGGAAGACTGGAGTCGTTGTGCCGAAGTGAGACTGTATGAGGAAGACTGGAGTCGTTGTGCCGAAGTGAGACTGTATGAGGAAGACAGGAGCCGTTGTGCCGAAGTGAGACTGTATGAGGAAGACAGGAGCCGTTGTGCCGAAGTGAGACTGTATGAGGAAGACAGGAGCCGTTGTGCCGAAGTGAGACTGTATGAGGAAGACAACAGTCGTTGTGCCGAAGTGAGACTGTATGAGGAAGACAACAGTCGTTGTGCCGAAGTGAGACTGTATGAGGAAGACAGGAGCCATTGTGCCGAAGTGAGACTGTATGAGGAAGACAGGAGCCGTTGTGCCGAAGTGAGACTGTATGAGGAAGACAAGAGCCGTTGTGCCGAAGTGAGACTGTATGAGAAAGACTGGAGTCGTTGTGCCGAAGTGAGACTGTATGAGGAAGACAAGAGCCGTTGTGCCGAAGTGAGACTGTATGAGAAAGACTGGCCAAACGTGGAACCGATCCCAGCACCCCTGCTCCAGGGTGGGGGTCCCGCTGGCGGAGAGGCTCAGCCGCAGCTCCAGCACAGGGCAGCGAGCTCTCAGGCCAGAGACTCACTCTTCCCACCAGATGCACCATGCACGCCAGCTGTCACGGGAGGCCTGAGGGCTTTATGAGGCTGCCTGTTCACTCCCCCGGCTTCATGTGGAAGCCAACGGTGCTTGGCTTTTAGAAACATATTTCTTTCTCTATGAGTAATTTAAAAGTGACTCATGCTCAGCTTCACCAGCCAGTGCATGTGACCCGAGGTGCTGGGTGAGTGTATCTATAGATGTGTAAACCGAAGCAGTTCTTAGAACACAGACTCCCCCTCCCACGTGCTGTTTATTTCCCTCTACTTCACAGGCACTGAGCGATGATACAGATGAGCTGCTGGGGACCGCCCGCTCCCCACTCAAGGCTGGAATGGGCCCATGAGGAGGAAACAAAACACAGCTTCCAACAAGAGCAAAGACAAGACCGGAGGAGGCAAGAGCGGGGCAGACGGGCCAGTAAACTTCCTTCGCATGAGCAGATGATCATGGAGCTCTGAGCAAAGCCCAGGAAGACGCAGGAAGACGAGCGTTCACCTGAGCAAGCAGCACCCTCTCTCTGCGTCCTAGTCGAGATTTCAGACGTAAAAAAGTAGAGACCGCAGCCTCACCACCTCCAAGCAAGCCACCACGGCCTTTCCTAAAACAGAAGAGTGTTCCTGGGGTCTGTGGTGGCTGGTAACTCACGTCGGGGGAAAAGCCTAATGCCTCCAGCTCGTCTTTGTCACTGGAGGATGCGCAGGGCCCGGAGTGGGGACGCTGCGGGAAGGGCCTCGGGAGACACAGCTGCCAAGCTCGCAGAGAGCCTGCAGAGAGCTCCTTCTCACTTCCTTTTCTCTAGACAACCACGTCTGAACACTCATTTGCCTGCTCTGTGAAGACCTCCGCAGTCTGGCCTCTCTCGCTTGACTTCCCGGTGCTGTCTGCGCTCACTGTGCGGTTCGCCCTCGGCCTGGGCCTGCCCTCGCTGCTTCCTCACCGAGCCGAACCCGTCCCCCAGATTCCCACCCGCCCCCTCCGAGCCCCCCAACACGCTTCACCCCTGCCTCCACCACCCAACTCCCTGTCACCTTACCACCTCCATCCCGCAAGTCTGCACCCTGTTTCCAAACTCGGATCATCCTTCCAGGAGCCTGGCTTGGCCACCCAGGCCAGCTGGCGTAAGTGCCTCCATCTCTGGAAGGCCTACCACACGTCACCTGTCTGCCCTCCAGCTCCACTTGAGGCCAGACAGTCACGTTTGTCCAGTTGGACTGCAGAGTCTTTGAGGAGGGGCATCCTGCTTTTTGTTCCCATTTATCCCCACAGTACTGAACCCCACAGCAATGGGCATGCAAAGTTCCCAGTTAAAAGAAATACTTTATTTTGGCCAAAAAAGTATTATATGTGAGGTCTTACCCCACCTTAAACCCTCAGCTGGGAGGTCAACTTCACTATGCGTCCTAAGTGGAGGCCATGTGGAGAGGAACAAATGCCCCGAATCTTCAACAAAATGACAAACATCAGCATAACAGGTACTCCAGAGCACTGTGCCCAAGCATGCATCCAAGCATTTAGCAAACGCCAGTTTATCTAGAGGCAGCAGATACTGTTAGAACCCGGCTTCTCACAGGAGAAGACTGAGGCAGAATAGGTGACTCATATAAAGCCACATGGTTGGAAAGTGGATCCATGGCTGGATTCAAGCTCAGGTCGTGAGACTCCAGGCTGCGCTCCTAGGTGCTATGCTGAATTCCCATTAACAAGTATGTTTGAGGTATCTGTCTTCTACACGGGTATCTTGCCCCAGTTGCTGCTGCTGCTAAGTCGCTTCAGTCATGTCTGACTCTGTGCGACCCCATAGATGGCAGCCCACTAGGCTCCTCTGTCCCTGGGATTCTCCAGGCAAGAACACTGGAGTGGGTTGCCATTTCCTTCTCCAATGCATGAAAGTGAAAAGTGAAAGTGAAGTTGCTCAGTCGTGCCCAACTCTTAGTGACCCCATGGACTGGAGCCCACCAGGCTCCTCCGTCCATGGGACTCTCCAGGCAAGAGCACTGGAGTGGGTGTCATTGCCTTCTCTGTTGCCCCAGTTAGGTATACTAACATCACTCAAGTGATGGTTAAGTATCATCCTGCAGGGAAACTTTTAAAAAGAGAAGCGTGGTTCTATGGGAGCTAAATAAATAGCATCTCTTTGCACGTTGGTTTATTCTTTACTTGGCTGTGTCAGGGCCTTCGCTTTGGGGCATGGACTCTCTAGTTGCGGCATGCAGGCTTGGTTGCTCTGCAGCACGTGGGGTCTTAGATCCCAAGAAAGAGAAGGTCAAAGTGTTAGTCACTCAATCTTCTCCAAGTCTTCGTGACCCCACGGACACCAGGCTCCTCTGTCCATGGAATTCTCCAGGCAAGAATATTAGAGTGGGTTGCCATTCCCTTCTCCAGGGGATCTTCCTGACCCAGGGATTGAACCCAGGTCTCCTCCATTGCAGGCGGATTCTTTACTGTCTGAGCTAGCAGGGAAGCCCCTTAGCTCCCAAAAGTAAGTGAAAGCCACTCAGCTGTATCTGACTCTTTGCGACCCCATGGGCTATACAGTCCATGGAATTCTCTAAGCCAGAACACTGGAATGGGTTGCCTTTCCCTTCTCCAAGGGATCTTCCCAACCCAGGGACTGAACCGGGGTTTCCCACGTTGCAGGCGGGTTCTTTACCAGCTGAGCCACCAGGGAAGCCCAAGTGGTGTTAGTGGTAAAAAAAAAAAAAACCCGCCTGCCGATGCGAGAGACATAAGAGACGCCGGTTTGATCCCTGGGTTGAGAAGATTCCCCTGGAGAAGGAAATGGCAACCCACTCCCGTATTCCTGGCTGGAGAATCCCACGGACAGAGGAGCCTGGTGGGCTACAGTCCATGGGGGTCGCAAAAAGTTGTACGTGACTGATGACTAAGCACACACACACCATTTAGTTCCCAACCAGGGATCAGATCCGAGTCTCCTGCATTGCAAGGCAGATTCTAAGCACACACACACCATTTAGTTCCCAACCAGGGATCAGATCCGAGTCTCCTGCATTGCAAGGCAGATTCTTAACTACTGGGCCACCAGGGAAGTCCTGAAAGAGCAAAAGAGCATCTTTAAAGTAAAGGGAGTAAAATCTCCCAGTCCATCCCAGGGACCCTGCAGAACGGCTCTGACCATGCTTAGCAGAAATACTAGGTTCAAATCTCTGGGCCACCTTGAGGGAGCATCCCCTTCAGGCCAATGTGACTATCCACCCACCAGAATCACCCCCAAATCCTTAATTTCTCCACATAAAGAAACCTAATACAACCCAAATCATAGCTGCTGTTAGATCTGTTTACTGCATTTTCAGTATGATCTTGCAGGCCCACACATGGCCTGCTTGAAAACCCCAGATTAGGTTCAAGAAGAAAAACCTCATCGTGGTGGTCAAATCATGGCAGGAAATGATGCCACCAGCAATTATTCATGTATTAGCAGTTGCTTAAGTACCATAAGGCTTTTAGGGGGAAAGACTGTGAGCCACTGGTTGGAAATGAAGCCCCATTATTAATGTAGTCAAGCAATTCAGCTGGATTCAATAAAATAAAAAGCCCTGCCCAGACCAGTGTCTGTAGTAGAAGATGCTAAGAGCTATTTTTTTTAAAAATCTGGTTTTATTGAATCCAGGCTTTATACACAGCATTCCTTCTTCCCGAATGGCTGAAAAATCATCCGTGCATTGCAAGCCATTGAGAGGAAATGGACTTAAACTGTATCAGGAAAGTACAGTTAGATTTAAGGACAGCACTTCATAATATTCCAGGCGATGGAAACCATGGGAGCCCTGGATATGCTGTCAAAACAGGCAGTGAAATCCTCCTTTATCAACTCAGTTCAGGTTCTAAACCGTTCCTGGGAGCTGCTGTGTGGCAGGCCCCCTCCCGGCCCTGGCAGGCCCTGAACAGCCCCCAGGCAAACAAGCCGTGAGCCCTGCTCGCGAGGGATTTACAACCAGGAGGAGGAGATGGGCATTAGGGGCCGACCAGCTCTGGCAGAAGCTGTCTTGTTTGGACGAACATATTTGCTATAATTCTGTCTGTGTGTTTCTCTATCCCTCTCCCTGGACTCATTGCTGTCACTTTTTACGTCTCTGGCTCCGTCTTCATTGTTCTGGGACAGTTTTATCCCCATCTCCTAGGCCCCAAGCCTCAGAACTCTCAGGCCTGGGGAGCCCTCAAGAATCACCTGTGTTTATCCCTCCAACTACAGCCTTGGCCAACTGGTCCCCTGTCTCTACCGCCCTGCTCAGTGGCCGGGATCTCAGTGGTCAGTAACGCAGGAGACCCTGCTGATCCCCAGTCTCAGCCTCATGGTCTTCACAAGCTGAAAAGAAGCCGTGGGAATAATTTATTCCTTGGGTGAAGGCATCAGGCCAGGTGTGTTTCACATGTTCCTGCTCGACAAACATTTACAGAATGCCAAGAGCCAGGTACAGGCTTCCGTGGTGCTCAGACGGTAAAGAATCTGCCTGCAATGCAGGAGACACAGGATCAATCCCTGGGTTAGAAAGATCCCCTGGAGAAGGGAACTGCGGCAGCGGGAAGAAAGGCAGGATTAGGTGAGATGCTGGACTAGAGGGCCTTCGGGTCTAGCAAAGGAATAGAAAAGACCTTGGCCCCAGGGAAAGTGCGGATAACAGTCAAACTATACGACAAGGTTACAGAACACAGATGACTCCCAGGGAAGCTCTAACTGAGTCAATCATCGGCATAAACCAGGGTGCCCATAGTGTTTATTATGGGAAAGATATATTTTGAGTTAAATAGTCCTTTTTAGATAACCTGGGAACTTAACTGTTCTTTGTAATCTTTATAATGCTGTTCCCAACTGAAATAAAACCAGTTAAAAACTGGGGATTTACATAAGAAACTTGATTTTTAAAACTTAAAGAGTTCCTAATCTCTGAAACAGACGTACTGATCTATGAATAGCAACAGTCTAAAAATTAACGTACAAATGAACAAAATAGAGCATGTGAATAAGATAACTGACATTTTTTTTGCCCTGTTTTAACATGTTGAATAATAATCTGGGTGGTGAAATTGTGGACCACTTGAGTTTTCCTCTTTGTACCGTTTGGTATGAAAAAAAAGTATATCATTTGAGAATGAAAACAACGAAGTGCCCCAGACGGGCAGAGGGCTTGCGCCAGGTCTCTTGCCAAGCTGTGCTGTCTACCGCAGAGCAAGTCCATCGTCCTCTGTTAAACCACGTGCCCCAATCCAGAATCCAGGACGGCCAGGGTGCAGGTCCATGGGGCCCCAGCGTCGGTGTGAGAAGCCGCCGCGGGCCGCGCTCCCCGGGAGGGGCTGTGAGCCTGGCAGCTGCTTGGGGCTTGGGAGGCTGCTGGGGACAAGGTCCCGGAGAGACGTCATGGGGACCAAAGGACTGCAGGGGCTGCCCGAGAGAGGGCTCCAAGGGAAGGAGAAGGAGACCCCGTGGAGGAGGAGAAACCTGCCCAAACCAACCTTAGACTGAGCCTGGAAAGACGCGAGGGCTTGGATGCAGGCAGAAGGACGTCACTCCCGCCAGGTCAGCGGCTGGGGGCCCAGGCAGGACCACACCCTGGGGGCTCGTTTCCGGGGGGGCTCGGCAGCGCGACCCCGGGCAGGTGGGCTGCAGTGAGGTCCCATCATGGCGCTGTCCCCTCCTCGCCCCCCCGAGGACGCCTCCAGGCCCCCGCCAGCCCCGATGCCCCCACGCCCCCCACGGCGCCCTTCCCGGGCTCCCTGGGTCCCGGGACTGCCAGCAGACCTCAAGAACCAGCTGGACTCCGTGGCCTCTCCGCTGACTTCCCACAGCAGCCTTTGGAGCCGGGACCCTCACCCCCATGACTTTCATCAGCCATCGTGTGTCAAGGGCAGCGTATCAGAGGACACAGAACACCCTCAACAAGAGGAAACGCGCTGCCCGAGGACATCTGTGTAAGGTTCGCTCGTGACCACGGGCCGAGACGATACCTTACCAGGTGTCACACCAGCTGTCACTAGCTGAGACCATACCCCAGGGCTACGGAAGATATACACATGCAAACACGGAACTCTAATGAAACACAGGGGGGAGATTATTTCAAGACAGACAGCATCCCGGTGAATCAGCATTCCTTAGAAAGGTATTAAATGGGGGTAAGTATCAACAAACCCTTCCAACGCCAGGCAAGTCATCCATCATCATGTTGACTTTGAGTGTGACAGCTCACCACTGGCTGAGGGGAAACAGAACATCAGATAGGCTAGGTCTGGGTAGGAAAGCACTCACGACTGCCGCATCAGCAGCGATCCACTCCTTTAAGGATGGAAGTTTATTCATCCTCTCGGTTGACCCACTTCCCTCCCTCTTTTCTTTTTTCCTTCCTTCCTTCCATGGAGCCAGACACTGGGCTAGATGCTAAGACTACAGACAAGAATGAGATAGGAGCTCACGCTCCAGCCACGCAGACCATCAGCTACCAAATCCTAATGCCGCGACATGATATGGTGCCATGTCAGAGGCATGTGGACAGTGCGTCAGGAACGTGACAGAAGGGGGCGTCTGTTTTGCACGGGGTTTGGTGGATTCATTGGCAAACAGTTCTTTAATAGGCGCTTCTCACGTGTCTCCCTGCTGGGGCTCTGGCCGTCTTTCACAATCACCCATCCTCACCCTTTCGGTCTGTCTCTCCCTCTCCTCTCCATCATCTGTTTATTTATCTCTCTCTCTTTCTCCATCATCATCTATCTGTATCCATCCATCCACCCATCTGTAACATTTTTAAATCACGTAACTTTCTAGGATAGGCTCCTGTCCTTGCCGCAGGAACAGCCTTGCTACCCAAGACCGTTTCGCTAAAGTGAGAGCTGACAGAGGGAGCTTGGAGTTGCTCCCCTCGTTTGCTGCCGCTAAGTCGCTCGGTCACGCCTGCCTCTTTGCGACCCCATGGACTGTAGCATGCCAGGCTTCCCTGTCCCACGCTGGCTCCCTGGCGTCCCTCCTCTGGAGGTCTGTGTCAGGATGCTTCTCATCTGTCTGAAATGGTGAGATGGTCCTGCCTAGAGGCAGCTGGGCCGACTAGAGGGCTCTTCAAGGACATCCTCATGTCCTTTGCTGCTAAGAGCCCCTGCGTGTCCTTGGACCACAGGCGTCAGGCAGCAAGCCAGCCTTTCTTCCTGCGGCTGCTACCCTTTCAGTACTGGGACGAGCTGCCCAAGTCAAACGCTGAGTTGAGAAATGGTGGCCCTGGAGGGTCTATTTCCATATTCTTAGAGGTCACTGTTGCAGCTGGCTGCCATTCTAATAAAGACTGCCAACTCTGCACTGAGAGTCACACCTGGGTTACAATCATTCATCGTTAACATCAAGAGCCAAAACTCCACGAGAGGCTTGGACTCAGAATTTTGTTATGTAGCTTGCATTTTCTAATGCCTTGAAGCTTCTGATCTGTTTCCAGCTGGAAGGAAAAGGAGACCGCTCCACTCACTGGTAAATTAATTTGGCCTCTGTAGCATGAATTTCTACAGGTTCCCTTATCTTCTGTTAAGGATAAAGTCTTCCCGGAACAGCAGGGGTTTTTAGGTGGTCTGCACATCTTCCATGGGAAGAAGAAAGGAACCTGGAGGGAAGTGTCTAGAAACACAGCTGACCAATGGTTACTGCTCTTTCTCTACTATGTCCAAACCCAAGGGATGGGCCACACGCAACAGCTGAACACAAGTAACATGGCACCCTGCACCCTGGCAGCCCCGTGGCCTATTTGTTTTCTCCCACACCCCTCAGCATGTGGGACCTTAATTCCCAGACCAGGGATTGACCCCGAATCCCTGCATTTGAAGGCAGAGTCTTAACCACTGGACCACCTCAGGTAAGTCTCTGCCTCAGTGGCCTTGAGTCTTTATTCTGGGGGCTTAACTGCTTTTGATTAGAGCTGCTTATTGGCCCAACAGCACTGAATCACAGCCTCTGGTTCTGAAGCTCCGGTTTATGGTCTTGGAGAGACTCCCATGCCTGATCTTAGATCCTGCCAGGGGCCCTGCAGGTCTCTGGGCACCTGATAATGCTTGTGACACGCAAGCCCCAGCCGATTCCACAGGGGTTTCTTTGAGTTGTCAAGCGCCCCAGGGTCTGCTTTCTCCATTAAATGCAGACAAAGAATCGCCTTTTGGTTTACAGATAGATACCAACTGTTGCAATTGCTGTTTAGTCTCTAAGTCGTGTCTGACTCTTTTGCAACCCCGTGGACTGTAGCCCGCCATGCTCCTCTGTGCATCGAATTCTCCAGGCAAGAACACTGGAGTGGGTTTTGCCATTTCCTCCTCCAGGGGATCTTCCCGACCCAGAGATCGAACCCGAGTCTCTGGTGCTGCAAGCGGTCTCCTGCATTTCAGGCGGATTCTCTCCTGACTGAGCCACCAGGGAAGCCCCTAAAGCAACTATACTTCAATTAAAAAAAAAAAAAGTGGCCTGGACCAATCCACTAGTTGATGGTAGAGATGAGATTCAAATTCAGATTCAGATTTTCGGACCCCCGCTCTTTCTTCCTCCCATGACACAGGTGACCAAAATTGAACCGTATCTTCTGCACTGGAAGGCGGATTCTTTACCACTGAGCCATCCAGGAAGCCCTAGATATCAATGAACATCATCAAAGTAATTTTAACCCTATCTAAAATTTGATCTTTTGAGGACAGCAGAGGTTATCTGTTTACATCCTTTTATATTTTTCAGTGTTTACTTTGTGATTACAGTGACCAAACTCCTATAACCAGCAGCCGGACTATAATTATAGTCAGTGAGCATCAGCACCTGAGAAGAAGCCTGTCGTGGTGGCTGACAGCGCACCGGTGTCATCACGGCTCAGCCACTTCCTACAGCATGATCTGGGGCAAGGTGCTAAATGCATCTCGGGCCTCAGTTTGCTCATCTGTAAAGTGGGATTAGTGACAGTACTGCCGCACGACGTTCGTGTGAGGATTAAATGAGTCATATGTAATATGCTTAAAGCAGTGTGGGCCTGGCACGTCGTACGTGCTGTAGGAATGAATAAATCATGGAGCTAATCAACAGCTAGCAGACGGGGCAGCACTCAGGAACTTGGTTTTCTCAAGATTTTTTTTTTTTTTTAATGTGGACCATGTCTTCAAAGTCTTTACTGAATTTGTTACAACACTGCCTCTGTTCTACATTTTGGCTTCTTGGCCATGAGGCATGTGGGATCCCAGCTCCCCAACCGGGGATTGAGCCCTTTATCCCCCTGCATCGGAAGGCAAAGTCTCAACCCCTGGACCACCACAGAAGTTCCAGAACCTGGTTTTAAAGGAGATACAATAATACAGCAAAGAGCTCGGAACAGTGCCTGCTGCGTGACAAGCGGGGTATTAATTGCTACCCGGAAGTAGTAAGCAGTAGCTGGGCCCTACTTCTATTTTGATCCGTTGTTTTCCACCTTTGACCTAGCCTTGCAGAACTCTGTGGCAAGGCACTTGGCTTCCTCTTTGCCATTCTTGGCATTCAGGGAGAAAAGGCCCACACCCCAGCCCGAGGCCGGGGGGAACCCTCGCCTTGTACGGTGAGACGCAGAGTCACAGTTTGACACGCGACTGTAAACTGGGTCCTCTGTGGGGTCCTTTCTCCCGGCTTCACTGTCCTACAGGTTTCCCTTCACGCCCTCTCTTTATACGTGAGTCCTCAAATCCTGGGGCTGCCTGCACCCTCTGCAACCTTCATCCATGTGTACTTCTTTTTTGCACATAAGGAGACACACGTACAAGTGATAACGTGAAAAGAGGGTCTGAAATCAACCAGGCTTGTCACCAGAGGTCACTGCACTGCTGCTGGCGGTTGGCTGGGCATCGGGACAAAGGAAAATATACCAATCAGGTGCCTTCTTCCAAAAACTTAAGGGTCAAAAGAAACAACCCTTTCATTAGGTATTCTTGGTAAATAGACTGTTTTTGAGAAGTTTTGGGAAAGGGTTAATTTATCTTTGAGATAATGTTAACCAAATAGCATAAACTGAGTTTCTGTGGGATTTTTGTCTCTGTTATAATTGATGTTTTCTTCTATTCTGAATGCAAAGTGAGCTTTTTTGTATAAGTCTAAAATCCATGTTTTGCTCCCTGATCCATAGCCACGTGTGTGATGTGAATCCAGCACCCTGCCAATGTTCTAATGTGCAATTTTCAAGTTTTAGTCCCCACGTTGGCCTAATGGGTTTAAAAACAAAACCCTTAATTTCAAAGATCTGGCCTTGTAACCTTTTAGGAAGGGAAAGGATTTAAATAGCCCACCAATACATTTCATAGTGTCCATCTCGCAATTCTACAAGCCCAGTGTGAATGAGCCCAATTCACTGCCTGGGTTAGGGAGGTTAGAAGATCCTGATGAAGTTAGACAGAGTACAGTGAAAATGCTTAGCAACTGGGGGCCCAGCAGGGTTCAGAAGGCTTGCAAGAGAAAAGCACTAGTAATCATGAGATGAGAAGGAAGTTACTGACAACCACCAATGGGTTGATAATGTCATTTATTCACATACAAGTCTAGTTAAGTGCATTCACAAAAGAACTACACAATGCAATGGGGAAAATGAGACTGGAGAACCATCTGGAAGAAAGTTAGCCAAATATATATGATAAACACGCTTCAAGTTCTAGGAGATGACGATAATACATATAATGAATAGAACAGAGATTTCAACTCTGACCTGTAGCTGGGCTAAGGTGTCCAAGACACAGATTCTTCCCATGACCCCAAGAAGGCAGAGCGCTGGGCTGACTCAAGGTCTGTGTAGTTAAAGACCCAGCGAATGAAACGCAATCTCAATGAACAAGTTCTGAAACCAGATGGAACAAACTGATTTGTTCTCTCACTCACTCACTCGGTCAGTATTACCCCCCATTCATTCCTATGGGTCCCCACTCATCTGTTCATGGAGCAGGAATAACGCTTGGCCTTGAAGAGCTGGTAAAATGGATCATATTTTTGAATCAAAAGAAAACCATTTTCTCCCCTTGGATCTGTACAGAACCAAGTCATGCTCTCAGAGTAAGGATCAAAATGGAACCTGATGAACCCTAAGCTGTCAGTTCTACCAAAGCCTCCAGGAGGTCATGACGGCAGGAAAGCCTGTCTACGGCGCATGCATGGGGCTGAGCTCAGCACTCGTTCTTCTTCTCATCTTTTGCCTCGTCTGCACCATTATTGGCATTTCCACTGGCTCTGCCCAGGATGGCTATAAATAGCAATTAAAAACCTGGGGGAAAAGGCAGTAGAGTGTCTACCCTGAAATTATCTTTTAAGACAACAAACATTTAGCTCTGACATAAAAGTTGGACTCAGTTGTCCTCTTTGTCTTTTTCTTGAAGAAATTAACACACCTAAGATGAATAAAAATTCGGTCTCAGCATGTTGCATTTGGGCTCACTGTCAAAATACACTAGAAACACCAATTCTTTCTGAACATTTTGGGTGTCGTTTCAACGTGTTTGTTTTCTTAGCTAACCTAAAAATGTTTTCCCCTGGTATTTTTGAAGGGACATTTAGACTAAAATAAAAATAAAAATAAATTACATGTTTAGAAAGTTATACTCATCAAACCTGGAGCAGAGTACAGAAAACGGATGGAGGAAGTGAATTTTAGGACCGGTGTGGTGGTTTTCCTATTTTGACTGCTCCAAATAGGTCTGGAAAAACAAACTGAAAGAAAAAAGTACATCTCCACCCTGCACAAGTGAGGAATGAAAAACTACTCCTCATACGGAGTTAAGCTTAGAAGTAAATTAATACACGTCCGTATAAATGTCCCTCCTGTTGCTACATAGCAAACCCCGTTACTATGAACTATAATAATTATACAGAACCTTTTATTGTACCTGACCTTTTATCATTTGGCGTATTATTAACTGAGCTTAGAAATCCTAGGCTTCTCTGGTAGCTCAGAAGGTAAAGAATCTGCCTGTAATGCGGGGGGAGACCAGGGTTCAATCCCTGGGTCGGGAAGATCCCCTGGAGAAGGAAATGGCAACCCACTCCCGTAGTCTTGTCTGGAGAATTCCGTGGACAGAGGAGCCTGGCGGGCTGCAGTCCACGGGGTCGCTAGAGTCGGACACGACTGAGGGACTGACATTCCCACTACTTTTTCAGTGAGCATAAATATTCACTGTGCGGTACTGACAACACTCAGATTTGATTTACAGTTTCCCTTTAGGTGATAAAAATATAATAAAAATTTTAGCACAAAAGGGACATTCAGCACAGGGTTTCCTCCCTTAGATAATAGAACTCTTTATTAGGATGTTTATAGTTTTGGGATTCCCTGGTGGCTCAGACGGTTAAGCGTCTGCCCCCAGTGCGGGAGACCCGGGTCCAATCCCTGGGTCGGGAAGATCCCCTGGAGAAGGAAATGGCAACCCACTCCAGTACTCGTGCCTAGAAAATTCCATGGATGGAGGAGCCTGGTGGGCTACAGTCCATGGGGTCGCAAAGAGTTGGACGCAACTGAGTGACTTCACTTGTGACTTCAGTTTAGTTTTAGGAAGTCCAGAAATTCCTTGAAAAGAGTTGGCTAAATTTTTTGTGTTCATGAATTTTTCTGGAGACAGGGGATATAGCGTCAGTTTAATTCTCCAAGGAGACACACAGATATTTAATTATGTATACACACACATATACTCATTGAATTCTCTGTGGAAAATTCTGAAAGAGATGGGAATACCAGACCACCTGATCTGCCTCTTGAGAAATTTGTATGCAGGTCAGGAAGCAACAGTTAGAACTGGACATGGAACAACAGACTGGTTCCAAATAGGAAAAGGAGCACGTCAAGGCTGTATATTGTCACCCTGTTTATTTAACTTATATGCAGAGTACATCATGAGAAACGCTGGGCTGGAAGAAATACAAGCTGGAATCAAGATTGCCAGGAGAAATATCAATAACCTCAGATATGCAGATGACACCACCCTTATGGCGGAAAGTGAAGAGGAACTAAAAAGCCTCTTGATGAAAGTGAAAGTGGAGAGTAAAAAAGTTGGCTTAAAGCTCAACGTTCAGAAAACGAAGATCATGGCATCTGGTCCCATCACTTCATGGGAAATAGATGGGGAAACAGTGGAAACAGTGTCAGACTTTATTTTTCTGGGCTCCAAAATCACTGCAGATGGTGACTGCAGCCATGAAATTAAAAGACGCTTACTCCTTGGAAGGAAAGTTATGACCAATCTAGATAGCATATTCAAAAGCAGAGACATTACTTTGCCAACAAAGGTTCATCTAGTCAAGGCTATGGTTTTTCCTGTGGTCATGTATGGATGTGAGAGTTGGACTGTGAAGAAGGCTGAGCACCGAAGAATTGATGCTTTTGAAGTGTGGTGTTGGAGAAGACTCTTGAGAGTCCCTTGGACTGCAAGGAGATCTAACCAGTCCATTCTGAAGGAGATCAGCCCTGGGATTTCTTTGGAAGGAATGATGCTAAAGCTGAAACTCCAGTACTTTGGCTACCTCATGCAAAGAGTTGACTCACTGGAAAAGACTCTGATGCTGGGAGGGATTGAGGGCAGGAGGAGAAGGGGACGACAGAGGATGAGATGGCTGGATGGCATCACTGACTCGATGGACGTGAGTCTGAGTGAACTCCGGGAGTTGGTGATGGACAGGGAGGCCTGGCGTGCTGCGATTCATGGGGTCGCAAAGAGTCGGACATGACTGAGCAACTGATCTGATCTGATAGAGTCAGGGCTACTTGGCCCCCATTTTATAGGTGATAAACTGAAGCCTGTGCTGTGCTGTGCTTAGTTGCTCAGTCGTGTCCGACTCTTTGTGACCCCATGGACTGTAGCCCACCGTGCTCCTCTGTCCACGGGATTCTCCAGGCAATAATACTGAATGGGTTGCCATTGGCTTCTCCCTGGGATCATCCTGACCCAAGGATCGAACCTGGGTCTCCTGCATTGCAGGCAGCTTCTTTACCATCTGAGCCACCAGGGAAGCCAAAACTGAAGCCTAGCAGAGGCAAACGACCTGTTCAGAGTCACATGTCATTCACGACCCCAGACCGCATATTTTCTAAGGTAGCGCTCGTTTCACAAGAAGATAAGGGACCCAAACAAGACTATGAAGCCTGAACATTACTCACTGAGAAGCAAGACTGGGACTTAAAATTTCTAGCAGGTGCTTTGGCACAACGGGTAGGTGAGGGGTGGCCACGTTTACTTTTTAGTCTCCCTACTCTTCTTTTCCTGGTGCTTGTGGGTCTGTCTCCTGTCAATTATATTCTAGTCTAAAATTAAGCACCAAATCGAACTGTTCTTTTCTGAGACCCAGCTGAAGAATGGAACATCACTGTCCTTTCTTTATAAGTCGCCTAAAGAGGGGTTCCGTGGCCCTCCCCAAATGTAATCGCATCTCTTGTCATCTCCAGCAAAACACTGCACTTCGTGGCATTCCAGTAAGAACCACAGAGAACACCCTCTTTGGGGGGCTGCATGGCCCGCGAAATCTTAGTTCCCCCATTAAGGATCGAACCCGCGGCCTGTGGCCCCTGCCATGAAAGTGCAGTGTTAACCACTGGGCCGCTGGGGAGGCCCCGTAACAAGCCCTACTGTGTGCCAGTTCACTTCAGATGTCACACTGGGTCACCAGCTGAAGTGTAGGGCTGCCGGGACATTCTAGAGAAGTCGGGAATGAATCGTATCTTGTCAAAAGTCACCTTTACTAAATACAATCTTCATCCAAAAGGCCGACACGAGTGCTCCTTCCGTCACTCTCTGAGGCTCAGAAATGATTCCTGGAAAATCAGGATGACTCAGGAAAAAATACTAGATAAGAGTGTTTGAACCTGAATGTTGTGTTACTTCTCCTTTGTTAAGACTCAAAAGATACACACTAATTTGAAGACTACTTATTTGTCAGATGATGAAAAAATATAAAGAAAATATATATTTAACATAACTCTTGGCAGTGGTGAGCATCCAAAGACCATCATCAAACGAGCTAGCCGTGTGCTGCACTGTCTACAAACTCTTTCACATAAATTATTTCCAGGAGTCATACTGAAAATAGTGAACCAGCATGGTGTGGGCCCAACAGACGTCAGCCGGCCGTAAACAGCTGGCACAGCTGTGCTGGGCGCCCCAGACGAATTCCAGTCCTGGTTAGTTCATCTGAGATCCCTTTGCTGGCGCTAAACCTGTTTCCGTCATGGGATTAAGAAGAAACTCGGCCGTGAGGAAACTCGAGCTCAGAGGTGTTCAGAGGTGGCCGAGGTACAGATGAATCCATCTGCAAAGCAGAACTGGAGCCACAGATGTAGAGAAGGAACATATGGACACCGAGGGGGCGAGGAGGGCGGTGTGGGGTCAACTGGGAGGTTGGGACTGACACGTGTGCACCACTAAGTATAACCCGGAAGCCCAGTGAGCACTCACCGTATAGCACAGGGAATGCTACTCGGTGCTCTGTGGTGACCTAAATGGGAAGAAAACCCCCAAACCAGGAGGGGACACACGTGTATCTGTAGCTGATTCCCTCTGCAGTACGGAGAAACGCAGCCCTGAAAAGCGGCTCTGTGGCGCTGGTTTCGGTGTGTTTGCTAAGTCGTGCCTGACTCTTTCGACCCCATGGTCTGTAGCCCACCAGGCTCCTCTGTCCGTGGGAGTCTCCAGGCAAGAACACTGGAGTGGGTTGCCATTTCCTCCTTCAGGGCATCTTCCCCACCTAGGGATCGAACCCGTGTCTCTCGTTCTCCTGCATTACAGGCGGGTTCTTTACTGCTGAGGCACTGGGGAAGCCCCTAAAGCAACTACACTTCAATTAAAAGAGAGAGAGAGAGGGCCTGGACCAATCCACTGTTGATGGTAGAGATGAGATTCAAATTCAGATTTTTCTGACCCTTGCTCTTCCCACCTCCCAGGACACAGGCTCGGGGGCCTGAGCCCATGCCCCGTGGGTCAGTGAGCTACCGGGACCACTGAGGAGATGATCTCTTCAGACACGCTCTCAGAGCCTGGCAGCAGGGGATCTCTGCTCTTGAGGTTTCTGTGCGGCCTGCGCCTCTCAGACCAGAGTGTCAGGGGCCACTCAGTAGCACCCACTTCACCAGGATCTCGAAGCCTCAGAGGGGAAGTTCTCACACCAGAGCTCTGACTTGGGATAAAGGGAGTCCAGCTGACTCGGGTGACAGGAAGGAGGGTGAAAGCTGTGGGTGGCATTTTCAAGCAAAGGGAGCTCTAAACAACCACCTCAGCTCCAACTACCACCTCTGTCGTCTGGCTGTGTGCGTCCCCGGACAAGCCATGCGGGTTGTGCCCGTCAGCGTTCTGCATGGTCCCCTGACAGGACATCGCTTTATTAGAACAGTGCGGCAGCGGCAGTGGAAACCGGTGCTCTGAGAGCCCGGTGATAACATCACTTGCAGACTAATCAGTATTTTCCATAATGATGGGACATGGCCAGAGAGGCGGGCCTGCTTCCGGTCCTCCCTGCACCCCTTTCTGACCCGCGGGACCCGCGGAGTGTGCGGACGGAGGCCTGGGAGGCCACGCGGGTGGCCAGGCCTCTGGGGACTAGGATTTTACAAGCTTCCTGCTCGCGGCTCCTGACAGGAAGCTCGCCTGCCTAGCGGCGTCTGGCGTGTAGGAAACGCTTGCTCAGATGTTTGTTGAGTGAGTGAGAGAATGAGGAGATGCAATAATCAACGAACGAGTCAGTGAGAGATGAGTGAGTGGCAGGCGTGTGGTGTGTGGCAAGAGCAGTGAGCCCGACTTCAGTCAGTTCCTGGGACACTCCCCGCCCCGCCGCAGGCAGCGTGGACCAAATACTTTTCCTAACAGCGTGCCTGCTCAGTCACTCAGTCGTGTCTGAGTCTGTGAGCTCATGCACTGTAGCTGCCAGGCTCCTCTGACCAGGGATTCTCCAGGAGAGAACACTGGAGTGGGCTGCCATGCCCTCCTCCAGGGGATCTTCCCGACCCAGAGACTGAACCCAGTCTCTTATGTCTCTGCATTGGCAGGCGGGTTCTTTACCGATAAGCCACTGGGGAAGAAAGGTGAAGGCCTAACTGTTCAGCCAATCTTTGCATTTCTCAGCTCCTGCATCTCTACCGCGACACGAAGAGTGGCACATGAACACTCAAAGGCGGAAAGCTCACCCGGGGCCTCCCATAGGCCCAGGTCCCCTCCAGGACGACACGTCAGGGGGCCCTGCGGTCTCTCTGAATACCTATCCTGACCCCCACCCCACTGTCAGCTGCCCGCCAGCCCGGGACACCCTGTCTCCCCCTCACCACCCCACTAAGAGCCGCTCCCCGGCGCCCGAGAGGCTGGCCTGGCCGCAGTGCTCACCACCTGCCCCCCTCGGCGTTGACCTTGGACTGGAATCTCTGGATGGCGAGTTCGTTGGTATCAGAGAACCTAGCGCCAGGCTTGATGGACGGATGTTTGCTGATGGAGAGTAAAGACATTCTGGCAAGTTAGACTTTGCCCTTCAAGAATCTTGGCTTTTACGCTTGCAGTGACCCTCAGGACGTAGCCCCGGCCCTGGAGCGAGCAGAGGCGATGGACTCTCAGAGGGGTTGGAGGAGGAGGCCTCCGGGATGTGTCTGAGTTTCCGAGCCTCCCTGTCTGCAGGTTGGCCAATCGCCAGGGAGGGGAACACTCTCCCCACCCAGAGGAGTTGTTGTTCAGTCGCTCAGTCATGTCCAACTCTGTGCGACTCCACGGACTGCAGCACGCCAGGCTTCCCTGTCCTTCACCATCTCCCAGTGTTTGCTCAAACTCATGACCATTGAGTCAATGATGCCATCCAACTGCCTCATCCTCTGCTGCCCCCTTCTCCTCCTGCCCTCAATCTTTCCCAACAACAAGATCTTTTCTAATGTGTTGGCTCTTCATATCAGGTGGCCAAAGTACTGGAGCTTCAGCTTCAGCATCATTCCTTCAATGGATATTCAGGGTTGATTTCCTTTAGGATGGACTGGTTGGATCTCCTTGCAGTCTGAGGGACTCTCAAGAGTCTTCTCCAACATCACAGTTCAAAGCATCAATTCTTCAGTGCTCAACCTTCTTTATGGTCCAACTCTCACATCCATGCATGACTACGGGAAAAACCATAGCTTTGACTAGATGGACCTTTGTTGGCAAAGTGATGTCTCAGCTTTTTAATACACTGTCTAGGTTTGGCACTGCTTTCCTTCCATGGAGCAAGCCAGGAGGGGACAAGGGTGGAAAATGAACCCACTCCTCCTGCTCGGAAGAACAGCCCCACCCAGCCCCCGGCACGGGGTGTAGGAAGGACACACATCTAAACCATGTCGGGTCATAGGCCGCTTCCCGATGCTCAGAGTCCCGGGTCTGTAGGGGTGGGAACAGAATCGGGGCCCCTGGGGGCCTCCTGGGTTGTGTCTCCTGAGCCAGGGGCGGCCATGAAAACACCCGGCTCGCGGCAGGTTAGGCTCCTTAATGACACCGAGAAACAGACTTCACCAGCCCCTCCTCTCTGGAGCTCACAGGCCACCTGGCCATGGCCAGCCGCTGAGTAGGAAAGCGCTCCAAGATTCCAAGAGACTCAAAGGCTCGTAACTGTTGTTGAGAAATGTAAATGGCCCTAAATTACAACCAGAGATAGAAATGCATCTCGGGGAGGGAGGGACGGTCTGTAATCCAGTCTCAGGGTTGAATCCAAGGCCCAGAGAGAATGCGGATGGTTTATAGGCTTTATAGACGAGGGAGAAGGTTCTCAGGGCGAAGAATGTCCATTTGCATCAGCGACTAAAATGCAGTTTGGGAAAACAATTACCTGCCCTGGATCCTGGGAAAGGAAAGCTTCCTGGTTTCCCTGCCAGGAAGAGCGATTGTAAAACAAGGGCTGAGAATCGTACAAACAAGATTTTAGAATTTTATCCAAACAGCTGCAGTTCACCTTCGAGGAGCCCAGACTCACTCGGGTCTGATGGATGTTGCGACACCAAATTCAAGGTCTCCCCGCCTGCTGCCAAGACTCGGCCCCACGGGGTAAAGGAAGAACAGTTGCTCTCTTAATGGGAGCAGAAAACAAAACTCTCTCCCCCACCCAACTGCCTGCTTTGTTGTGAAATTGTCACTGTGCCTTTGAGGAGAGATCAAAATCCGAGCCATGTCCAATTTAAAGGGCAGGTTCCCAGGCAGGGAAGGGAGAGGGTTTCAAGGCAGGAGGGCGGGGTTGGGGGAAGCCAGTGTATGTGAATTTATGGAGGATTTGGGGCTCACAGAAGTCATGGGACTTGACTCAATTAAAACGGATGGAAAAGCACAAGACTGTCATTCAAAAATAACAGTAAAGCTGCAAGAATGTTCTGGCTGGTTCTCTGCTTCCATCCTTAACCCTGCTTGGGAACCTCTGAACAGGTTTCCTGAAGCACAGCGCGGGCGCCGAGCAACGGTTTTCACCTACTTTCCCGTACTTGATACACACAGATTTCACAACGGAGAGCAAGAAGGAACGGTCCACCCACCAAAGAACATTTCCTGAGAGCCAGGGAGGTGCTCAGCCAAGTTACTGCAGTTGGGAAAGAAAAAGCCTCCAGTTTTCAAGGCAGAAGAGTCTACGCGCGTCAAATAGACGGTAAGAAAGCAGCCTGGTTTGGCAGCCTTGCCAGATTCTCAGACACACACCGGACACTGCAGCTTTCCAGGAGGCAGCCCTGGATGCCTCCAGAGCCCGAGTCTCATCTCAGCCCACGCCCGGCTCTGAAGAGGAACCCCTCCACACGTCCCCTCCTGGTGCCATTTGCAAAATGAAGCAAGAAGGGTGAAGCCAGAGCAGTTGGAGTCCCGTAGCTCCAGTTTCCAGAGGGCCACATGCTGGGTGTGGGAGGAAGGATCCCAACTCCACCTTAGGAAGGAAGGCACCTCTCAGCCAGGGGCTTGACTGCTTCCAGGTCTGAATGTTTCCGTTGATACTTGCACGGACATTGACATTGATCGCTCAAGCCAAGAGATTTCTATCAGATTGGCCCCTCCTCCCTTCTAAGAGGAGGGTGACAGCAGTGTCCGACCGACAGGCTAGAAGACGGAGCGAGCGCCTGTGAAGGCGTGCTGTGCTGTGAATGGCGCCCGGCACACAGCGCGCACTCAACAGATACTAAATCTCATCACTGGCCTTTTTCTGACTGTTCCTTCATTTAGCCATTTCTGTATACTGATACATAGCAAAAAGATATTTTGATGAATATTCAATACTCTCTTCACTCATGAAAGAACTCCAGGATATTCCCGTGCCCCACCCCACCCCCCAACAAGCGTTAACTCAGTATATGGCAACCTACGGTATCTATCATTTAAGCACAATTTTGGATATGAATTTTAAAACCTTACATTTCTGCAACACTTCCTCTTTCTTTTCCCTTCTTCTCCCTTCCAAAGACTCCAGAGATCCCTAGCAGATATTTTATTAACCCCTGACAGGTCATGGAAAATGAGTTTTAGTTTTAGGAAGATAAAGGCCACTTAAAAGGTTCAAACTCCAGCACCCTCACCAAATCATAAAGGACAGAAAAGAGAGAAATTAAAGCCTTGCCCATAAAGCAGAAGCCCTTGGTGTTGCTAGGAATTCTTGTCCTTTAGCAAAGCCTGCAGCAGGAATCCCTTCCCCTTCATGAAACAAAACGAACCACAGGCTGCTTGTGAGACAGTGGCTCCCGGGACAGTATTTACCCCCCCTGGAGCGGGGGCGGAGGCGAGCTGCCCGCTGACCCCGCGGGACTTGGTCTCCATGGCGTTTCCACTTTCCCAGGCCTACCAGGGCCGTGTGAGTGATTTTCCACCAGCCAGCAAGTGGCCAGGCTGCTCAGAGTGGGAACTCTGCCTCCAAGAAGCAGTGGGGACCACACTGCAGAGGAAGGAGACCCCCTCCATCCCCTGCAGACCCCGACTGGCCGCGGGACTCCATCACCAAAGCCCCTCCAGCCCCCAGTCCTCAGGCCCCTACAGCAGCTGCTCCGCCGGGCAGACACACCCTCTTTTCCTATCACAGTTACAACGGAAACTATAAGCAGTAAATGCACTGGGCGTCCCTGTGGACTCCCACAGGCCGACACTCTCGCAGCACCAATGGAAACTTGTCCGTGCACAGACGCTTTGATTCACTGTGGTCCAAAGGGCTCCGCGTGCCTTTGAAAATAGATACTAAATGCTGAGAGGGTGCTGTTTCACTTTGCACTCTCCTAGCTGACGACTGAAGGCTCCAAATGCTTTCAGGGGCATCGAGCACAAAGACTGAGTGAGACGACTCGTTCTCGTCTCTGCAGGCAGAGAGGAAAAGGCTCTTGCCTTGTTTGGCGAGGGGTTACTAATTCGGAGGATGCCAGTTTTAGAGCCTGTCTCAGTTTGACTTGTAAATGAAAGGTGGAACCTTGCCAAAATTACCCCGCCGGGTGCCTGCTGGCCCTTGTCTATGTTGGGGTGGGGCAGATGTTCACCAAAATCATTAGAAAGTTCAGGAAACAAGGAGGTGAAGCAAACAAGTAGAAGGCGGTGAAGCTCCCTAACAGTGCCTCCTTGGCACCTACTACAGCTGATCCTTCTGGTTTTCACGACAGAGCGGGATGCAGCAGCTTTCCTTACAGAAAGGCTCCTGGGCTTTGCCTGTGTCAGTCACCCCGGAGGCTGATGTAAATATGAGTCCTTCTGTGAGCCAAGCCTCTGAGCTCTGTATTAACTCTCCTGAGCCAGTATTTCAGAACCACTGTCTTTCAGGAGAGCAGAGAGAAATAACGGATGCGAAGAGGTGGTAACTTTTTATTGAAATAGAAGTAGACATTTCTTCTAAAGCTTCTTACTATGGAGCAACCACATGCAGAACACCTGTCGCGCGTCACCTTCACCGTCATCCCATCAAATCCATCGCACAGCCCTGCCAGGGCCATCAGAGAACCCAGAAGCTCAGGGAAGTTCAGGGGAGCTCTGTGCCCTGAGACACACAGCTGGTACGTGGTTCACCTGATGGCAAGAGCAGGCACATCCGACCACACCTAGACCCTAGCGCAGCCTCGATCCCCATATTCACCCTGGGGGGCGTGGCCTCGATCCCCATATTCATCCCGGGGGGCGGCCTCGATCCCCATATTCACCCTGGGGGGCGTGGCCTCGATCCCCATATTCACCCTGGGGGGCGCGGCCTCGATCCCCATATTCACCCTGGGGGGCGTGGCCTCGATCCCCATATTCACCCTGGGGGGCGCGGCCTCGATCCCCATATTTACCCTGGGGGGCGCGGCCTCGATCCCCATATTCAAGCTGGGGGGCGCGGCCTCGATCCCCATATTCACCCTGGGGGGCGCGGCCTCGATCCCCATATTCACCCTGGGGGGCGCGGCCTCGATCCCCATATTCACCCTGGGGGGCGCGGCCTCGATCCCCATATTCACCCTGGGGGCGCGGCCTCGATCCCCATATTCACCCTGGGGGGCGCGGCCTCGATCCCCATATTCACCCTGGGGGGCGCGGCCTCGATCCCCATATTCACCCTGGGGGGACTGGGCTGGCACACCTCCCTCTTGCAGGCAGCCCCAGGCACTTGCTGGTTAGGAACCGTCTCTCTCCACCACCCCAGGGCAGCCCTCCATTTCTTCTGTATTTCTCAATTCCCTTCTCGCTCTTACCCTGCTTTGCTTTCACCCTCTCTCCGTTCCTTATAGCAGTTGGTCCTCAGTCTTCTTTTAAATTACTTTTTACTGGAGTAAGGTTGGCTAAACGGGGTGTCAGTTTCTGCCGCACAGCAAGATGAATCAGCTATACATATGCATACACCCTCTCTTTCTTAAGAAGTATTTCGTTTTGGCTGCTCTGGGTCTTTGCTGCTGCCCAAGGGCTCTCTCTAGTCGTGGTGGGCGGGCTTCTCTCTGCAGAGCACACGCGCTGTGTGCGGGCTCTGTTAGGGGCAGCACGTGGGCTCAACACTTGCAGCTTGCAGGTTCGGTAGTTTGGCCCAAGGCCCGGTTGTCCCAGGGCATGAGGGATCTTCCCAGAGCAGGGAACGAATCCACAACCCTGGTATTCCAAGGCAGATTCTTAACCACTGAACCACAAGGGAAGCCCCATTTATTCCCTTTTTTTGGATTTCCTTCCCGTTTAGGTCACCACAGAGTAAGTCCTCAGCCTGGCTAACCCAATCACTCACATAGTCACTCAGGGATTCTGGCTCCCACCCATAGAGAGTCTGATGGAATTCAGTCTGGGCATCAGCCTACGACATACTCCTGGCTGATTTTAGGGTGCAGCTGGGATGGAGGCAGGTGGCCTTACTTAAGGCTGCCACATACAACTGGCAGAACCCGGAAACCCACCTAACCACACTCGTAGCGGTCCTCTGGCCACTGTCCTCCACAAAGCACCATGAAAATGCAGGAGGTGACCGCGGGTGACCTTCCAGCCACACCTGCTGAGAAAACGCCCGACTACTCCGGCTGACCACACGGGCGCGGGTCCTGTCCCTGGACAGGCTGCCTCATCCGGTCTCCGTGGAGGGACTTGGGGAGAGCCTGCATGGCTCCCATGGGGCCCGGGGGGCCGGGCGGGGGGTGACGGACGGGCAGCCACCTCGGCCTCCCTGCTGATTAAAAAGCCGGACCGGGAGCGGCCGTGCAGACTCTCCTGCAAGACCACCACCATAAAGACGCCTACACAGCTGGCGTCACGGCCCATTCTGCAACCCACTCCCAGCTTCACCACACACACACCCAAGAAGGGCAGGAACCTTCCGTGCAGCTCTGCTCTGCATCGGTCGCCTTAAGGACGTTTTTTGGACCAATACAACCTCATGTTTCCACTTCAGGCATCTGTCTAAGTTGTCTCTTTGGGACCCCATGGACTGCAGCCCACCAGGCTCCTCTGTCCATGGAATCCTCTGGGCATGAATACTGGAGTGGGTAGCCTTTCCCTTCTCCAGGGATCTTCCCAACCCAGGGATCAAACCCGGGTCTTCCTCACTGCAGGCAGATTCTTTATGGTCTGAGCCTATGGGAAGCCAAGGATGAGGACAACGCGTTTAAAGAATTCCTGGTGTAATATGGGTGCGGCCCACCAGGGATGAACGGGCTGGGAAGCGAGCCGCAGTAAAGCTTTAGGGGTCTTCTGAGACCACTGAGGTCATGGTACTGCCGCGGAAATCATGTGTTATATGTGACACACAGCTCAGTGCATGCAGGTCACCAATGAATGGGCAAATCCACGTCATATTGAAGGTGTGGCTCAAACCCACTATTTGCCACGGACTAGGACGTGCTAGGGAAGGATAACAAGCGTGAGGCTTTCCACGCAGAGTCAGACCAGTCAGCAGCTCAGAGAGCAAAGGGGCAGACCCTTCCGTCCACCTCTCTCTTGGCTGAAGGCCAAGACCAAGCAGAGGTGGGCAGAGGTGGGGTGTCTGCTCCTCCAGGCCCCCCAGTGAGGAAGCCGGGCCCCCGCAGGAGAGGCTGATGAGTGACCCGCCCGCCTCACCAGGCTCCAAGTCAGCTGAGCGCCGCCGCGGGGTGGGCAGGGGGCGCAGTGCTGCAGGGGCACCCTGGGCTCAGGATGCTGTTCCCCACAAGAGGGGCCCACGTGGCCACCAGCTCAGCTGTGCCCACGACGGCCTCGGAGAGCTGAAGCTGCCTCTACAAGAGAGGAATTTCTAAGACACCGGTAACTAACACAGCCCTGAGAAAGGAGCTGAAGACGCGGGCTGGCCTCTGAGCGGAGACAAGTGCAGCAGGGGTTCAGAGAACGGAGAAACCGGACGCTGCCCTTTGAACGCGTGGGGGCTTGAAAGCAACGTGTCTGAGGACTCGGTGTGGACGCCTGTGGTCACACAGCTGGAAGACTGAGCACTTGCCAGAGAGAAGCCCCCGCTCTCTCCTTCCTGCCTCTCGTGCACTTTCAGCAGCGTGATTTATTTTACCAAGAGTAACAGAATATGCCTCTCTTCTTGCCTGACTTTGAGCTGCCTCGGATGGCAGCTCGCCAAAGTGCACCAACACTCCGTTCCGGAGCTTGCCCCAGACCCTGCCCCTCAGACGTGCCCCATCTCTAGGACCACACAGGAGGCCAGCACAGAGGAAGAAAGGCACTCTGAAGACATCAAATGGATCTGCTCCTGAAAGCTTTGACTCCAACCCGACGGATGTATGTAGCGGATGACTGTGCCAGTCGGAAAGCAGACTGGTCAGTTGCAGGCCAGTGAACTGGAGAGGCCAACCTTGGCCATTTCCACGCCAACCTTGGCTGTGTAACCAAGGCAATCTTGGGAATAAGCATGTGATGTCATCTTGCTGTCATTGTTTTCAAACCGACCCAGTCTCCTCACTTTCTTTGTTCAGATCTTGTGCTCGCCAAGCTACCTCTGAAGCCCATCTGGTTTCTGAAGAAAACCTGCCTGGAGAGAGAGTATGGGCTGGGACAGCAAAGCACAAGCTGTCTCATTTACAAATGAATATACTGGCCTTTTGGTTGAACACCTGTCCAGTGGGCTGTTAATGGAGTCAGTCCCTAAGAGATGGATCTGTCCTTGAGGAATCAACAAACCAGATCTCCGGGCTGCCAGGATGAAGTTCAGACCTTGGGCGATGCTGGATTCAACAAGTAATGCCCCCCTCGGGGGTCTCCTGGAGGTCATCCTCTTAATCCTCCTGTAGTAACGGCCCAACAGACAGTGGAAAGGCTTCCACAGCCACTTGAATTACTGTACTTTTTCTTGAATGAAGACTCTATGTAGACTCAGAAATGACCTGTGTTTTACAGGCTTGGGTGCTGTGCATGGTTTCTATGGAAGCCATGAGCATCTGTTCTGCTCCTTAGGTATATGGAAAACTTCATGGCTGATAGAAATTCCAATCTGTTTAATCCTTCAGCCATGCCTGACTCTGGTATAATCAGACTGAAAGGCAGTCAAAAAGGTTGCCAGAAGGAGTTATGAAAGATGCTTCCTCTCGAAGAACACAGGATTTAAACATCAATGCAGTATATTAATGTATATATAAGGAATTTAGAAAGACAGTAACAACGACCCTATATGCAAGGCAGCAAAAGAGACACAGATGTAAAGAACAGACTTTTGAACTATGTGGGAGAAGGAGAGGGTGGGATGATTTGAGAGATAGCAGTGAAACATGTATATTACCATATGTAAAATAGATGACCAAATTTCATGCATAAAGCAGGGCACTCAAAACCAGTGCTCTAGAACAACCGGGAGGGAAGGGGTGGGGAGGGGGGGTCAGGATGGGGACACGTGCACCCATGGGTGATTCATGTCAATGTATGGGAAAACCACCACAATATCGTAAACTAATTATCCTCCAATTAAAATAAATTAATTAATAAAAAAAAGAATACAGAATTTAGTTGGGGAGATACAAACTAAAGTGACCAAACACACTCAAATTTTCAAATAAAAATAGAGCTCAAATGGATAGAGGAGTGAGCCAGAATTGGCTGGAGTTGAACTCAAAGGGCTTATTTTTAAGAAAGAGCAGTTAAGTGTCATGATGAAAAGGATGGGTCTCGAACCAAATAGACTTGGGTTCAAATACTTGACTGTGACTTCATAACAGACAGGCAAGATGAAGCAGTATGGGAACAAAGTGCTTGACACACGGGACGTGATCAAGGAAAGGCTGTTGAAAAACACCCAGCGTGGGGACCTCCCTGGTGGCCCAGTGGTTAAGACTCTGCTTGCAATGCAGGGATCCCCGCTCAGGGAACGAAGACCCCTTACGCTGTGGGGCGACGAAGTGCTCACTGCAACCACCGAGCCCTCACGCCACAACCAGAGACCCTGCACACCTCAACTGAGACCTGCCACAGCCAAATAAACACCTTTTTTTTAAATACTAAAAAGAGAAAAATATCACAGGGAAGGGAAAGGTTAAGAGATGACACGAGGGCGGCTCACACTCACTCTGCGTCGGGCGATGGGCCGAGCGCTTTTCTGCATCAAGCCACTTCACTGTCTCAACAACAGAGTGAGGCCGGGACTGTCAGCAACCCCACTGACTGAGGAGCAAGACCCAGCACAGAGAAGCCAAGTGACGTGCCCAAGGTCGACACAGCCAGGCAGCGGCAGAGCTGGGCGCTGAAGCCAGGCGGCCTGAGCCCCAGAGCCTGGAGTGTGACCCCTTTGTCTTTCCCACTGCGCACGCCACACTGCTTCTCTTTGAACCAGATATATTACCAAACAAATTGTCAAAACAGCTTAGATTTTTAGGATGAATATTTAAAATATTATAAATCCCTTCCTTGTAGGGGAGTGGTCTGTTGGAACAGTTTCTGCTGATCACTCAGGAATCCGTCCAAGACAGCGATGTGTACACACTATTTTTGTCTCAGTTAATATACAGTACCATATAAACACTGACTCAACCAAAGAGCCTGAACAATAAATTATCACTAGCCCAAGTGCTAAAATAGCACTTGATTTTCTCTCTGCCTGAGCATGCTATCTATTTATACTCTGCTTATTTCTGTGGAGGTTCAAAGTGCTTTATCCACATTTCATCATAGCCATAGTCATGTCGATTTACTGCCTTTATTACACACATGTGACTAATGTACCCGATCCTACGATGCTTAATATTTACTACAGGAGTCTCAGTTTCCAACTAGGGTTTTTATTGAAAGGAATTACGGACTGTCTTTAATTTATAATTAGTGGACATTTGCTGTCAATTAAAAGAATAGCATTTTGTTGTCTCTCTTTTCGCTAAATTCATTTCATATACGATCTGACCATGTGTACTGCGCTGTAAGTCACTCAGTTGTGTCCGACGCTTTGCAGCCCTATGGACTGTAGCCCGCCAGGTTCCCCTGTCCACCGGAATTCTCCAGGCAAGAATACTGGAGTGGGCTGCCATGCCCTCCTCCAGGGGATCTTCCCAACCCTGGGATGGAACCCAGGCCTCCTGCATTGTGGGTGGATTCTTTACCGTCTGAGCCACCAGGGAAGCTCATGATCTCACCATGCTTGTCCCTTAATATTAACTGCAAATTGTGTTAATTATAATTTTTTTTTTCTTTACAATTCAACTTATGGCTGACCTTGAACCAGAACAGATCTGTCAGTTTAAAATCATCATACAGGGATTTCGCTAGGAGTCCAACGGCTAAGACTCCAGGCTCCCAGTGCAGGGACCCCGGGTTTATTTGGTCCCTGATCAAGAAACTAGATCCCATATGCCATGACTGAAAAGAAAAGAAAAAGATCCCATGTGCCACAACGGGACTTTTCAGGTTGATTAGCCCATTGGCACAGAGGTATTTTCAAATTTGAACTGCACCCTTTCAGTTTTAGTACCCATGGGCAAAACCATAGATAAATAACTAAATTTAGGTGTTGAAACAGAATAAGGAAAAGAACTCCAAAGATTTTCTCGACTAGCCAGAGGGTAGATGAGACCCCAAACTCTGGCATATATAAATTGGGAAAAACTCGGTTTGTGTATTGTCTGAAGATAATACAGCTCAAGGTTCAGAAGCATGCTTCAGTGAAGAGAAGAGAAATAAGAGGAGAATTTTCATTTGGTGTTTCCATCAGCGACAAATAAAACAAGCCCAGACGCGCCGCCTGCAGCTGGAGCGTTCTGTGTTCCTTCGTCCTTCTCTTCTGTGAATATCCATCTTCGTTATTGAAAACAGAAACTCCAGCCTCAAACGTTTCCTGATTTGGGCAAAAAGGATATTATACCAACAGTCCCTTTTCAAGAATCGGCAGTTATCACTTCACTCTACACAAGTTCCTAAAGTTTTCACCTTGACCAGGCATATCGTCTGCCAATGTGACTTTAGGAAGAGAAGACTGAGAGATGCAGGAGCTATGAGTCATAAATTCCCACAGTATCAATAACGATGTTGGAGGGATTTTCAGGAAAAAAGCCATTGATTCCAGGAATGTTTTTGTATCCTAGTTATACTGATATGATGCGCCGTTAACAAGGTCAAGGGCCTACTCTGTAGCCAACATCCTCATTCAAAGACGCTTGGCGACACAGCTGGATCCATACGCAGAGTTCTTCCAGAGAACCTCTGGGCTTCTCTACATTCCGACCTCTCTTCCTGGATAACTGGGTGCAGCCGTTATCTCTTTCAGGTCTCAGAATCATTATCATTTCCTCTAAAAAGCCTTTCATAAAACTGGGTCAGGGCTTCTCCAGTCCAGAGGTTAAGAACTCACTTTGCAATGCAGGGGACCCTGGTCCGATCCCTGATCCGGCAAGATCACGCGTGCCTCAGGACGACTAAGACCAAGCACCACAACCACGGAGCACATGCGCCACAGCTTCTGAAGTCCGTGCGCCTCACAGCCCGCACTCCGAAACAAGGGGAGCCCGCGCACCCCAACTAGAGAGCAGCCCCAGTCTGTGCAACTAGGAAGAGCCCTCGCAGCAACAAAGACCCAGCACAGCCAAATAAATAAATAAATCAAACAAACTGGCTCAGACGGCATTTCGTGAACATAGCCCCGGTGCCAATCCCATTTTACTGGGTTGGAAATGCCAGGACCACTTTCAGACAAAAACGAGATCTAAGCAAAGAGGTGCGGGAAAGGAGGGAGGGAAGGACACGGAGAAGCCAGGGCGGCGGGGGCTGGGAAGGGCCGTCCTGGCGCTGCTCTTCTCGCCCCGGGGCTGCCCTGCGCGTCCGCTCTGAGACTGCGGAAACCTCTGGGAGCAAAACCAGGCCACACCTAACGTGAGTTCAACTAATAAAAATGACACCACTTGAATGCTTTCAAAAGCAGATTTCACTCCTGTATTTTCCTTTGTTCTTTATCTCAAGAAAATAAACAATGGTATGGTGGTGTGGTGTTCTCATCCAAGTTGGGTCCAGCCCCGAAGGCTGGAGTGGCTCTAGACTGCTGGCTGCACTGGGCCCCACGCCCACTGAGTTGGTTCACACTATGGAAATAGCAGAGTCGAACGGGCTTGGGAGGCTTCCATCAGCTTCGTAAGCTTGTGTTCAAAGATCAGACACATGTGCAGCACAGAAGAGTTAATAATGATGATGAGTGGAATGTGCTAGAAATCGACAAGAGCCAACAATGAAAACGTGTTTTCTGTTATATCTTTTTTTCCCCAAAAATTATCTGTTTCAAAAGCAAAACAGACTCTCAGCAGTTAATTCACCAGCGCCGCGTATCTCAGGCATAAGGACGCGTGGAAATAGCAGGGTCTCTGGAGCCAGACCCAGTCTGAGCGCTAGTTCCCAAACTTCCTGGAGAGTTACTTCAGTTGGTAGAGCCTCTGTTTCCTCATCAGCTTTCAGAATTGTGTGCGGTTAAGAGAAAACATAAGTACAAGTGTTTAATACAGAGGTGGGGGTTTAACAAGTAATGTGATCACCACTACCTCCTACTGTCAGAAATACCATTAAAATATGGATTTAGAAATTATGAACGCCCCTAAGCTGAACCTTCCCAGTGGCACTAGTGGTAAACAAGCCGCCCGCCAGTGCAGGAGACACAGGCGACTCAGATGCGATCCCTGGGTCGGGAAGGTCCCTGGAGGAGGGCACGCAACCCACTCCAGTATTCTTGCCTAGAGAATCCCATGGACAGAGGAACCTGGTGGGCTACAGTCCATGGGGTCTCAAAGAGTTGGACACGACTGAAGCGACACAGCACACACGCACACAGGTTGAACTGAAGTTTAACTGTATATGTGATATGCGTAGAAGTCTGAATAAGTAAATTAGAATGTAAACTAGAAAATACTGAAACATGAGCAAATCCTTAAGCAATTTAATACCCATTTTACTATAAACACTTAATATGTGTTTCTCTACTCTTATTTTGTATTTTGTCATAATTAATCATTTTAATTCATAATGCTCACAATTATTGAATTATAGTAACAGAACAGTATATTGTATATCCTTCCAGAAAATGTTATGTGCATACATGCATATATGCATGTTTCTAATTTTTTCTCAACTATGAAATCATATGCTCCATACAGACCTCAACTTTTCCACTCTACAATAATTGGGCATCTTCCTGTGTGACTTTATGTCTATCACGTTTTTTTAAACAGTTGCATTTCAGTTCAAAACAATTTAATTTAGCCAGTCTTCTACATGGCTGTTTCTTTTTTTTCCCCACTTTGTTTTTTGGCTTTTTCTGCAAAAACAAAATAATGCCACAATGGATGTCCTTACATATATGTAGGAGAGTCTCCTAGAAATGAAACCAAGTCAAAGGGCACATAAAGTTAGTATTTTCAAAATCAAGGTCAAATCGCCCTCCCAAAATTCCCAAGACTCTTAGCAGCATGGGAAAAAAAACCCCACTAGATTTCTTCACACTTGCCCAATTCTCTCTTGTCCCAGAGATGAAGGTACAATCTGAAAGCATAATATTAACTGATTTCACTATTCACCCTTAAGTTCACGATAGTTCCCTGCAGTTCTCAAAAATGTAAACAAGGCGGGAGGTCCTAGCTCAGGCAAATCAAGTTCCTCCAGCCAAGAGGGAGGTGTGGGAAGAGCCCTCCAACGGCAGACCGAATGGATCACAGACAAACGCGTTCAAGGTGCCTCACGTTGACTGAGGGGTTCTTGTGTTCGACTCAGCACTGAATCCTTTCCATACCTTATCTCACTTTAGGGCCTGTGTATTTGTGAGTGTTTACAAGCCCAATAAAAGCCTCACATATTGCCTGATGAGCCCTGGGAAATGAGCAGTGGCCTTCACCTCTGGCCAACAGCAGCGAGGATATCAAAGCCTGCTCTTCACTTCCCCTCCCCCGTCTCCCTCCAAGGAAAAGCAGGTGCTATTTCCAACCAGCAGTCGCAGGCCAGCCTTCTATCAGCCCCAAGTCCCCGCCAATGGCCATGTCCGACATGACTGATGAGTTTCTCGATGACCTCTGGGCTTGGGGAAACCCTCAAATATCTTCTGAATCATTAAGACACATACGTATGTCTGGTGTAGTTGTGTGGTCGGGTGTGTTTTGTTGTATTGAATTCTGTAAAAATTAGTCAGAGAAGTGGTCTAGGTTTTTTTTTTTTTTAAGGGGTTGAATTAACCAGAACACCTCACTCTTCTAGCTAACAGAAGCATTTACTGTACTTGAGATAAACTGGGGTTTACCATATTCCTCACCCCGATCACACCATCAAAAGTTCACATTCTTTTTTTACACTTACTGTCAAACTGAGCAAAAGAATAGATGCCCACATCCTAGGATAAAAAACTTGAAAAAGAGCTATTTCCCATCATTTCCCATGGTCCAAATCTGAAGTAAGTCCACACTTGATAAAGATCCCCTAGCTAATTGGACACCATTGAGATGAGAGCACTTAATTCACTAGTTTTGAATGCAAAGTTTGACTAAATGATTCTGTGCCGTAGTATATATTCTCTGGGATTTGCTAATATAAATGTAGCCCGTATTTATTTATTTAATTTTCTAAAATCTTTTCAGAAGTCAGGTTTTTCTTTGCATTTTTTTTGCAAGATATTTGCTTTACAATATTGTGCTGGTGTCTGCCAACATGAATCAGCCACAGGTGCACACACGTCCCGCACATACATGCACACGTGTGCCCTCCCTCTTGGGCCTCCCTGAGTCACACGGCAACCCCCGGGCCGTCCGCTTTGCATATGGTCACGTATATGCTTCCGTGCTCCTCTCTCAGTCTGCCCCACCCTGCCCTCCCGCACTGTGTCCACGGGCCTGAACCCTAGGCCTGCGTGTCCCTGCAGACGGGTCCCTGCAGACGGGTCCCTGCAGACGTGTCCATCGGTGCCGCCTCTCCACACGCGCGCTCGAACATGCAATGTCTGTCTTCCTCTTTCTGACTCACTTCACTCTGTACAACAGGCTCTGGGTTCATCCACCTCATTAGGACTGACTCAAATACGTTCTTTTTTAAAGCTGAGTAACATTCCACTGTATATGTGAACCACAATTTCTGCACCCACTCTTCTGTCGATGGACATCTAGGCTGCTTCCATGTCCTAGCAGAAGTCAGGTTTTTGAAACTCAATCTACATTTCCTCCCCCAATTAATAAGGTTACACCCCCAAGCACAGGACATGTTGCACAACGCATTAGAAACCAGACACCAGCTTACTGTGGGAGTGAAGACTCTACCTGCCAGAGTCCACATCTCACTTTTCAGAGAGCAGGGCCACAGCTCCTGTACCCCCTCCCCCTGCAAGGGAAGAAGGCTTTCTCCCAGCTCCCTTTCTGAAGGTCTAGCCCCCGGGGATGGTTTTCTAAGCTCTAGAAACCCTGAGGCTGCCCCAGCAAGTGAAGCTGCTTGAAGAATCTGTCTTTTAGTTACTATCAATCCCCTGGGTCGGTCTGTGACAGGCCTGTGTTTGACCGTATCCCACTTTCTAGCCAGAAGATTTTTCATGAGGTTCCAAGATATTCAGGAACAGATCATTTGTATTCAATAGTGTCACTAACCTACTCAAACGAAAAAGTGCCTTTCGCATGTGTGAAATCCATCAAACTCTGTTTAAGCATCTGAGACAGGTTTCAGGGAAATCAGTCACTCTGGGCATCCGTGCAGAGCAGCGGCTTATGGAAGAAGTGAAACCAGCCCTGAAGTCCAGGATAAGCCCTAAAGGGTCCTGATGCATGAAGTGGAGATTCTGAAATCAGTGCCAGGGAGTAAGGGTTTAGTTTAGTTCAGTCGCTCAGTCGTGTCCGACTCTTCGCGACCCCATGAATCGCAGCACGCCAGGCCTCCCTGTCCATCACCAACTCCCGGAATTCACTCAAACTCATGCCCATTGAGTCGGTGATGCCATCCAGCCATCTCATCCTCTGTCTTCCCCTTTTCCTCCTGCCCCCAATCCCTCCCAGCATCAGAGTAAAGGTTTAGGATAGCTTATTTGCAAAGCTTTAGAGAGCAGTGCATTTGGATCCCCTTAGGACAGGCTGTTGTATGTAACTGATTAATCTCTGACCAAATAGAAGTAAATAAATGTTGAAGTGAGTGTGAAATTTTTTTTAAAAAGGACTTTTTATTTCTTTTGCATTATTAATAAGATAACCTAAAACAGCTACTGTGGAGAAAAGTATGAAAATTCCTTAAAAAACTAAAAATAGAGTTACTACATGATAGCAATTGCACTCTGGACATATAGCCAGAGAAAACCATAATTTGAGTAGATACATGTGCCCCAATGTTCATCACACTATTTCCAAGTGTGAAATAGCCTGGACATGGTAGAAACCTAAACGTTCATCAACAGATGAGTGGATTAATAAGATGTGGCACACACACACACACACACACACACTCTCACACACACACTCACACACTCACACACACTCTCACACACACACTCACACACACACACACATGCACACACACACACTCACACACACACACACTCGCACACACACACTCACACTCACACACACACTCACACACTCACACACACACACACACAATGGAATATCACTCAGCCATAAAAAGAACAAAGTAACGCCACTTGCAGCAACATGGACAGACCTAGAGACTTTCACGTTCGGTGAAGCCAAGGCCGAGAAGGACAAATATGATATTGCTTATATGTGAAATCTAAAAAAAAAACGGTATCAAGGAACATATTTACAAGACAGAAATGGAGTTACAGATACAGGAAACAACTGTGGTTCCCAGAGGGAGAGCGGGGGAGGGTAAGCTGGGAACTGGGAACAGGCACCACCGCATGCTGAGCAGATGGCCAACAAGGCCCGAAAGAGCACGGGGAACTGCTCCGTACTCTGCAATGACCTTCCCGGGAAGAGAGTCTGGAAAAGAGGGGACACATGTCTGCATAGAACTGATGCACTGAGCTGTACAGTAGAAAGCAACACAACACTGTAAATTAACTACACTCTCACGTTTAAACAAAAATCTAAAAATACAGTCGCCGACAGTTTAAGTGCCTCCTTCCTTCATTGCTCTGTTCTCGTAGAGAATACGAGGCCTGGCGTGCTGCGATTCATGGGGTCGCAAAGAGTCGGACACGACTGAGCGACTGAACTGAACTGAAGACAGGCGTGGCCTCTGCTCTCAAGAAGCTGAAAGAGTGAGCACGCCAAGCCCTGACTGTAAAGATCCAGAGCATGAAAGTGGGGCAGCGGAGGGAAAGGACTGGCCGGTCAGCTGCTCTGAGGAGGGGCCATTTAAACAGAGGCTTGAAAGGCCAGGAGGCCAGTCCCAGGATGCTCGGGAGGGCTCCAGGCAGTGAAAGGCTCACCTCCTGAGTGGTGAGCGCGCCGTGTTAGAGCGTCAGGAATCAGCCCCTGTGACTTGTGAGCCGTGGGCTTCAGAGTGTGAAGGGATCGGGGTGAAACGCTTTGTAAATCAGGACGAGGAGTCTGGGGGTCATCCTAAGCCTCCCAAGAGGTACTGGGAGTGATCAGATGAACTAAAACCCAACTCTTCTGCAAAGACCCCAAACTAGAGGGACCCCCAGAGACAGCGGGGACAGGAGCAGCTGAAGCACCCCCGTCCCCAGACACCCCTCCCGCACACGTGGGAAGCGCTGAGGGCAGCGGGCTCCTGGGGCAACAACAGCCTGTGACCCCCGGCCCACAGCCATGACACCAGCCCAGGTTTAGTCAAGAGGGCCTCAGGGGTGAAGAATCCGCCTGCTAATGCAGGAGACGCGGGTTCGACCCCTGGGTGGGGAAGATCCCCTGGAGAAGGAAATGGCAACTCACTCCAGTATTTTTGCTGCCAAGATTCCCCGGACTGAAGAGCCTGGTGGGCTACAGTCCCTGGGGTCGCAAAAAGAGTCAGACACGACTAAACAACAGCAAAGCCAACCAAAGACCCTTCCCTGCTCCTGCCCCAGCTTCCAGCTTCTCACTCCTCCCCAGGAACGTGGCCCCGGTCCCATCTCTGTGTTTAGACACACAGAAGAATTTGGGCCCCCAAGTACTAGCAGATCCCATACTTCTGCTAACTGTTACTTTTGGGGACAAAAATACCTCTGAAATCCTTATCACATTTCATCCAAGAAACGAGGTGCATCCACTCTGTGGCCGTCCATAAATATGTTTCATGACACGAAGAAAACTCCCGAATATTAGCACCCCGTGATGAATGTCCTAATCAACCATTAAAGACTTATTTTTAGCAGAGCCAACCACTAAGTTCTGAGCCAAATAGAACGTCATGTGTTATCTGAGAAGCACATGTCACTGTGGTCATCGGCCAGCTAATCTGGGGTGAGAGGTGATTTCTGGAAGATGCTTCTTGTGAGAGGAGAGGGTACTTCAGTGATCAGCGCCATTCACAAGCTTAAATATATTGACATAGACAGAACATGGACTTAATAACTTCAAACATCTCCATTGTGTCCAGTGAAATAACATTACTAGATATTTTTTATTATGTACACTGGCAAAAAAGTGCCCTACATTTTTTCAACTTATACTTCCATACTAGTATGGTGGCCAGACATCAAATATGTGGTTCTAAAATGACGGGACCAGGGGCTTCCCTGGTGGTCCAGTGGTTAAGAATCCGCCTGCCACCACAGAGGGCATGACTTTGATCCCTAATCCAGGGAGATCCCACCTGCCCTGGAGCAACTGAGTCCGTGGGCCACAGCTACTGAGCCTGCGTTCCACACCCCAGAGCCCCTCTCCCTGTGAGACGCCACCGCGGTGAGGGGCCAAGCGCTGTCATGACACAGCGGCCCCCGCTCACAGCAAGAAGGCCTGAGACAGCCAAAAATAAACAGATAATAAATTTTAAAATGATCAACACTAGCCTATTTTATCTCTGAAAGCTCGAAAGCCCCATGCCTGCACTATGGCAGTCCAGCCGGTCTGTTGTGAAAAACCATATGTATAGAAACCACAGATGATAATAGGGGAGGAAAATAAGGAAGGAAAAGTCACTGCTTCACCCTCTTTTCAGGAATTACTGCTCACAATTGCTCACATCTGGCATGCCTCAATGGTAATCATTTGCAAGGTTCAAAAATGTTGAACCTTGAAAGTGAAATAAAGAGCTTTATCTTCAAAAGAAAAATTAAAGACCCGGAGCAGAACCCTTGGGACCATTTTTATTACACCTGGATAATGGCAGGTATTACTACTCTATGCAGAAGTATGTTTTTATGAATAGGCTAACACATACCCTTAGGCTGTAAAGTCGTGCTTTAGGATATAACATGTTGATTCAGATACAAAATAAAATACTGTTTGCATGGTAGGTTTTTAGTGAAAAGTCTAAAAACACACCTATTTAACAAACCTCTAATTTTTATAAAGGGGGCCTAAAAAAGCCTGCTTTTTTAAAAAAAGAAAATCTAACTATGGGTGGTCTCACACCTAGAAGTGGTACAAGAATCCTTTGTCAGACCACATGTCTTAATTTTGGTATGGAAAATGTGGTCACCGTAATTATAAGCCAGAGAAAGTAAAGAGCTGAAAAAGTTCTATGCAGGAGGGGAGTAATAATTCGTTAGCATTCAATAAAACTGTAATTTAACCAGCTTTTAGGTATGTAATAATCAGCTTGAAAATTACAGCACTTGAGAATTTTCTATTTTACCTTTTGGCTATGTGTCGAAGTGGCTTATTTCCTCCATGAAACCTATGCAGTGTTTCCCACACCCCCTAGAACCACCCCCACCAGACCTGGTACATGGCTTGTTTTTTGTGTTCAATGAACCACAAAGAATGTTTCAGGAACAACCCCAGGAAAATCAGGCGAGAAATAATTCAGGGTAAGAGGAAATCAATGCATAACTTGTTTCGAAGCTATTCTCTTAGGCTTCAAGATATTTCAAATATATCCTTTAAAAAGCTTCAGTTATGGAAAAAGTTCATTTGTGCAGATTTTAAATAGTTTTGGCCAAGAAAAGAGTCAATATTAATTAACACAGGAGGAGGGAGAAAGTTTAGTTGTGTAACTCAGTCACTTAGTTCCCAAGACCTTTTTTCCTGAAAGGTATCACTCGGGGCTGAAACGTGTATGTATTACAATACACACTGGAGGAAGAGACGCAATGTGACTGCTTCTCCCTCCATATGGTCTTCTTGGACCTCGCTATGAAAAGATCCAAGTCAAGTGAGCCTATGGAAAATTAATGAGAGGTGAGCATTTCATGCCGTTAAGGTGCTTAGCTACACAGGCAGCAAGAAAGCGTCACGTGGCCCTTATCACAGGGGTAAAACACAAAGGCCTTTCTGCAAGGCTGGAGTAGAGATGAACCGAAATTCCCAACACCTGGAAACGTTATAGCTGCTGGTCTTCTCCGCTTGGAGTTCCTATAATTCTCAGATTTCTTAATTCCACGTTACACCAAATTTTCCTCTTAATTGCTGTTGCTGCTGTTCAGTGGCTAAGTCGTGTCCAGTTCTTTGCGACCCCATGAACTGCAGCACATCAGGCTTCCCTGTCCTTCACCATCTGCTGGAGTTTGCTCAAACTCATGTCCATTGATTTGGTGATGCCATCCAACCATCTCACCCTGTCACCCCTTCTCCTCCTGCCCTCAATCTTCAATATACATATGATAATCAGTCTTACAAATCCTAATGTTGTAGCATCTTAACCTGCATCTCCCAGACTGCACCTCAGAATAAGAAGTGGCCAAAAACAATTTCGAAATCTATCTTCTTTCCATGTTTTGATTTCTTAGAACAGAAAATAGGATGGTGATGTCAAACCAAGTGAGAAAAGTAACATTTCCCTGAAGCATGTAAGAAAGTTATGGCTAAGTCAACTATACTTCAATAAAATAAGTTTTTAAAAAAGAAAGATATGGCTTGGTGACAAGTGGCTACCAAACCCATAAGGGCTGAAATTGACTTGAATATGTTCCCCAAGGGCTCGGCTTCTTTCCAGGGTGCTGCAGGGACCAAGAGCTTTGTCTTCAGAGTTTGCCCTTGACTCAAGCCCCAGGCTGGCCCTTCCGAGCCACTGTCCACAGACCACTCGCTTTCTTGGAGCTTCGGGTCCCGTGTCTGTAAATGCTTGCACCAGCCTGTGGTCTTCTGGACTCAGATAGAGCAAGGCGACCAGCACTGTGACTGTTACGTGGTAAGAACTCAGGACCTGGGGGCTCTTATGGTCCCACCTTCCGGTCTGTCCTACCTGATTCGGGGAAGGTAACACCTGGAAGCCAAACCATGGCCGCGCCTCCTGCAGAGCTCCCGCCTCGGAAGGAGCGCGCCTGGTGGGCACAGGCCCTGCAGGGGCGGCCTTCTGCAGCTCCCACTTGGAGGCAGGGGAGGCCGGTGGGCAGAGAGCTCTGTTCCAGCTCTCAGCGCCCTTCTCCAGCCAGCACCGCTGACCTGGAGTTCCAAAGCAAGTCATGCGGAGAGGTGGGAGGCGTCTAGGAGACGCTTCTTTTAAAGTGGGGCCAGGGGCGGAAGAGGCGGGACCGGAGAGGACTCAGGCTAAGCTGGCCTGCCCTCCCCAGCCCGGGATGGGCCTTTGTCCGTGGAAAATGTTTGCTTTTTAATACTGGGTCATAAGGTGGATTTTATTTGAGTTTTTCAGATTATTTGGTCTTCATTTCGTGAGAAAGTCGTTGTGTCTGCCCTCCCAACAAAGTCACTTCAGGTTCAGGAAAGGAGAGCGGTGATGCTGAAGGAAGGAGGGTCAGCCTGAAACCCTATAGTCCTGCATCCGCATCCACAGACACACACTGACAGACACACGGACACGCAAACACACACAGACACACACAGACACGTACAGAGACACGGACACAAACACATAGACATACAGGTAGGCACAGAGACACACAAACACACCCGGACACAGACACACAGACACGCACACAGGCACACATACATGGACACAAACACACACACACACAGGCACACGGACACACACACACACACACACAGACGCACAGAGGTACCTAGACACACACACACTGAGACAGAGACACACGCAGATAGATACAGGCATACAGATAGACACAGAGAAACACGCAGACACACACACGGAAACACACACGCGCACGCACGCACACACACGCACGCACGCGCGCACGCATGCACACGGCCAAGCTGGACTCGTCCCACGTGCTCCGTCCTGTGGGCAGCAGCATCTTCTCTCTCCTCCCCTTTTTATCAACAAAATCCCAACACTGGCAGCCACACCCCAGGTAAGCACGGTAGTAAGAACCACAGGCAAAACAGCAACAAACCCCACCTCCCCCCGCAGGGCCAGCAGAAGCACCTTTCAAGAGAGCAGGTCTGCAGGAAGTTTTCCAGGCCCATTGCAAACTCTTTACTGCTCAGAAAGCGCAGGGCTCACTTTCAGACACGTTCTTGTTTTGTTTGTTTGGGTTTATTTTTGCCTTCGTTCTGCAGGAAGCCTCACAGATATGACAGGGTGATTTAATTCGGTACAAACCTCGCCTCCCTAATTCTTAGAATGTAGATAGATACCACTACCGGTATTCTTAGAGTTACACAGCCTCCCACACCAAACCTAGCGAAGTGGAACCCACGTTTCATTGGAATCCCTACTTTTAGTTATTTGCAGGTTTTTCTTGACGACACAGGAAACCAAATGTGAGGCAGTGTTGTAGATATCGATAAATGGGTTTCTAGAACATGTTCAGTGGCTGGCAGAACAATACCTGGTTTCTATCCCAAAAGGAGAGAACGACCAGCCCTGACCCCTTGCAGGGGAGAGGGAGCCTCCAGTCCCACTTTTCCCAGGTGAACGGATTCACGACCACAGACTCTGGAAGACACCTCTGTGAAGGCACTGGAGAGAGCTCTCCTGTGTCCCAGCAGCCAGTCTAGAGCCAGAGATGACAGAACATGGTGGAAAGAAAATCAGTTTGAAAGAAGGGGTGACATTCGCCTGGATGTCTGAACCCACTGAGCTCTAAGCCCGTCTGGAGTAAGTCAGGCACCTTCTGCGTGAAGCGGGCAGTGAGCCTCCCGCACTGCAGAGGAGCCAAGTGCGAGGTCAGGGCCTCTTCCTTAAGGAGACTTCTGCTCCTCCTGGTACACTGATATCTAGCCCACCACAGAGCACACAGACCAAGCTCAGCCTTGGCTGAGCTTCCCCGACTCCCAGTCCATCTGCACCTTGAGCTGATAACAAATCATCAGCAAGTTCAGTTTTTTCTTCCAATCCTGATGTTTAAGACAAACCAGATTCCTGAAGGCCCTTCAAAAACACTAACCAGTTCATCCTTATAGCCCTCCTTTTCCCACCACCACCACCAGGATGTGCCAGCTGGGACAAGACTTGAGTAAATAACTTCTGAATGCCTGCGGGCACGCTCAGTTGCTCAGTCATGTCTGACTCTTTGCAACCCCATGGACTGTAGCCCACCAGGCTCCTCTGTCCGTGGGAATGCCCAGGCAAGAATAACTGGGGTGGATTGCCATTTCCTTCTCCAGGGGGTCTTCCCAGGGAACAAACCCACGTCTCCTGCTTGGCAGGCAGGATTCTTTACCCTGAGCTACCTGGAAAGCCCTTATCCAACTTTTAAATAAGTTTCTTTAAAAAAGAAATTAATTTATTCATTCATTCCCATAACTTTCATAGAGCACTGGGCGGCACAATCCGCTGACAAGTAACTGTACTAAGATTTAGAAGACCTGGCTCTACCAGGCAAGCCACCCCAGGCCGTTTTCCTAACTTTCCTGTGCCTCAGTTTACTTCTCCCTAAAATGGGAGCCTGGGCAAGATGGTTTCCAAGGTTACACTGAACCTTAGCATCTGGGGACGCCATGCTTCTGCTCAGTCTACTCTGTAAGACACCACTGGATACAGCAGAGAGGCGGACATGCAAAGATGAGGTTCCGACTCATCCTGTTCACAGTGTCACTGCCTGGCTCTATCTCCAAACTTCCATCACAGGCTCTTTTGACTCGGCATCAAATTTCTATCTTCCTTTAAACATATGCGTCTCTTTGATGCGTAGAGATTCTTAGTCAGACGGGGCCCCCTTCTACTTGCACAGGATTGGACTAAGTATCTTTCCACTCACCTGCACATCACATTCCGTGGCCTGTGTCTCGTGGCAGCGGGCGCCAGCAGGAGTTCTCTCCACAAGGATGACTTTGGCCTGAACTGCCACGTTCTTGGGGAGATTCTACAATGTGGGGTGACTCCTGATCCATGAGGCTTGCCCTGCTCCCGATGTGCATCCATCCCCCTCTCCTGCCTCAAAAACAAACATTCTGGCCTGCAGCCCGCAGTCCTGGGATGAGAGACCTGGTTTGAAATCTGTGCATGTCGGACCCGTCATCATCCCAGCTCCTGCAAACAGGCTGCCCTCAGGCAGAACAGCTTTGCTCATCAATCAAGCTTCAGGGAAGTGGGTGGTTTGAGTGTGGGGCCCACTTCGCCGTGACCGAGCCCCTATGAAAACATCTGAGTGTGAATGAAAAAAAAAAACTCAACAGTCTACTTTCCACGTCCGCTGCTGGAGGGCCAAGACAAGGTTTTATTTAAAAATAACTCCCTCCTCTTTCCTGAAAGCTGAAAGCAAGCACATGAGCTTAAAAAGAATTCCTCTTTCAAGATTTACTAGTGACTCAGATCAGAAAATACAGCTGTCAACGATGTCACATGCAAAACAAGAGAAATATTGCGGGATGTTTCTCAAGTATTCAGAACTTAGAAATGACCTATTTCTGATTTTCTTAAAAAAGCCTCCTGAGAAGACGTCTCATGTGATTGTGAGGTATTCGGAGGGCAGTAAGCAAGTGGAGCACATGCATGTATCTGAGGCTAAGACAGGACACTGGGGCCGTGCTGTGCTCTGTCCCTCGGTTGTGTCCGACCCTGTGACCCTGTGGACTGTTGCTCAGCAGGCTCCTCTGTCCATCTGAGGCTAAGACAGGACACTGGGGCCGTGCTGTGCTCCGTCCCTCGGTCGCGTCCGACCCTGTGACCCCGTGGACTGTTGCTCAGCAGGCTCCTCTGTCCAAGGCACTTCCCCAGCAAGAGTACTGGAGTGGCTTGCCAGCTCCTCCTCCAGGAGATCTTCCCAACCCAAGGACTAAACTCGTTTCTCCTGCATGGGCAGACGGGTACTTTACCACTGAGCCACCAGCGAAGCCCGAGACAGGATACAACACCAGTCCCTACAAAAAGAGACGCAGTTCATGGGATGAGTCAAGTTCCTTGCCCCAGGGCTGGAAACACAGCCCGACTGTAATCTGTGACTGGGGCAAGTCAGGTAATCCTCGAAGTCTTAAAAAAAAGAAAAAATACTTACATGTACGTCACACCTATGCACATATTGTATGTATATAGTGTATATTTACTTATAATCAATAATTATATGTACAGTCAATCCTAAAGGACATCAACCCTGAATATTCATCGGAAGGACTGATGCTGAAGCTGAAGCTCCAATATTTTGGCCACCTGATGCGAAGAGCTGACTCACTGGAAAAGACCCTGAGGCTGGGAAAGATTGAGGGCAGGAGGAGAAGGGGACGACAGAGGATGAGATGGTTGGATGGCATCACCGACTGGATGGACATGAGTTTGAGCAAGCTCCAGGAGCTGGAGGACAGGGAAGCCTGGGATGCTGCAGCTGATGGGGTTGCAAAGAGTCGGACAAGACTTAGTGACTGAACAACAATACATAAATATAAATAAAATGGGGCCAATTATATCTTCAACTCATAAAATTCTGAGCACTAGGACATTACAAGCAAACTTTCTATACGGTAAGCACAATACAAATGTAAAGCATTATTATAATAATAAGCATATTTATTCAAATACATGTTACCCTGTTCAAAATTATTTGATTTCTAGTCTAGCTTTCGTCCTTTAAAGAATGAGTTTTTAATTAATTCAGTTTATACATATTTCCTGTCTGAACTCTTCACATTTTCAAAGCTCCTACAGAAGTGACTGAAGAATACAAGCTTAAAATCACCTGAGAAACAGCAGAAATAGAACAGACAGATGATTTAAAAAGCATCTGCCCTTCGCCCCAGCAACCCTTCTGGTATGTCTCCTGCCCACATTTTAACTGACTGATGACGAAGGTTATCTGTTAAAGCGTTATCTGTAAGACCAAATGATTGGAAACGACCAGGTGCCCATCAATAAGGGTGGTCACGAAACGTGGAGATGACAGCTGCATAGCGGCCTCCAGGGAAGCCTTCCCTGGCAGACCCTTCACCCTGACGCTGGGCTGGACCCTGTGACCTGCTTGGGTAATGGAACATTAGCAAACATGCTGCAAGTAGAGCCTTCATAAGCCTTTTTATATCGGGGCATAATCCTTCTCCGCGTTTGGAACCTAGTCACCGCGGGAAGAAGCCCGTGCTAGTCTCCCGGACACCAGGAGCCAGCGGCGGTGGACTCTCCTATCAACACGCAAGTGAAGCCATGCTGGGTCATCGAGGCCAGTCAAGCCGCCAGACGGACCCGTTCATACCAGTAAATCCATGAAAGAAAAACTACCCGGCGGAACCCAGTCCGACAGCCCACTGAAGAACTGTGAATAAATAAAACCGTTGTTTTAGTTTAAGCCACTAGGTTATGGAGCAGTTTGTTACCCAGCAATAGATAATGGATCCATTATAATATTCTGCCAAACAGTGAAATACTATGAAGGTAGCGGCTTACCCCTGAAGAGAGGAAAAGGATGCGCTGACATGCTAAGGCTCCAAGATGTACTGATAAATTCACAGGCCAACCGGAGAGCAAGGCTGCCTTTTATGTAGCAAAAAGGAAGATTTAAATAAATATATATATATATACACACGCTGATTTTGCATGAAAAGAGTCTGTATACATACTCAAGAAATTAACATACATAGTCACCTGTGTCTAGGGAGTAAAGGGGTGAACTGGGGGGACAAGGTGGGAGTGAAACTCATCAATAAAAACGTTGTTGACTGTTTCAGTGTGAGAACCATGTGGACCTATTACCTATTCAGAAATCATGTTTTTAAAGTAAAATATCAGACTAATCCAAGGTAGCAATGACAAAGATAGAAAAAGTAGACTTTCAAATTATTATAATTCTAGCGTGATGTCATCTGTCTCAAGCGTTCCTTTGAACCAGAATAACCCTCTCTCTGTAATGCACAAGGTGATCTGTAAGCACAGCTTATCTTGCCTGCTAGACGGTAAATGCCTTGGAAGGAAGGACTGTGCCTCATGCATTTCTGTTTCTTCTGAAACTGGCAAGAACCACGCAGGGCACAGAGCACGTTCCTCATCAACAGTTGTTGAGTCACAGAAACAGACAACACTCTGACATCCCCAGGGTCTCCCTTGTTAGTGCTGATACGTCCTCGAAGGTCTTCAGCAGCCCAGCTTTCCTGCCTGCACACAAGCTCCACACACCAGCTCTGAAGAAAATGGTGAGCACCCATCGTATTTGGGGCCAGCTTCTCTCACCAACTTACCCTGAGCCACTGGGCAGGGTATACCTACAAGCTAAATTTGAAGGCCATGAAAGGAGAAAAAGCAAAACAAACTCCCCCATTTAGAAAGAAAACAACAACACCCATAGAGGAAGTCTAGAAAAAGAAAGATCTTTTATTATTTCTCATCAGTAACAAATTTCACTTCTGTGGTTGAGTAAGCAGCAACCTGCAGCAAACTAAGCCTGCAAAGCCAGGTCCAGACAAGCCAACCGTGGGGATGGGAAGCCGGGCCCACCCCAGGCCTCCAGAGAAGCCGGCGCTCAAGCCACCATGAAGGGTTTGTCTGTTCCAGTCTAGTGTTTCCAGGAAAGAGAAGGCCACAGCTTTCTGCATAACCCGATTTGGGGTTTGACAGTTCTCACTGGAGCGCGGCCCTTACTTGGAACCTGTAGCTCTCCTCCTGGCCCTCGCCTCTGCCCCTTCTGACATGGGTCCGCTGTTTCCGGTCTGACCCTATGAAAGCGTCACCTCTTCAAGGAGGAGGTCTGAATCACCCCCTTCCCTGTGTTCACATCCTCCTCTCCAGATGTGCTCGGCCACGGCCATCCCAACCCCTGGGGCCTCCTGGACCGCACCCTCCAACAGCACCCTGCCGTGGCCTTGGTGCCTGCACTCCGCCAGCACAAGCGAAGATAAAAGCGGTGAACAGGCAACAAACAGAAGGCGGACCGCCTGGGCTGAAGGGCACACACCATCCTCTCAAGACAGCCAGGGCAGCAACGTCTCCCTCCCGCCAGTTCTCACCATCTCTGCTTCTCCCACATCAAGTAATTCTGATTCCTGGGCTTCCCTCCCTGATTTCATGCCCCGGTTTGTGGATTCGCTTCACTGTTCTCGGCAACGCTGCACTTTCCCCACAGCTATGACACCAGGGACTTCATCACCGCGGGGAATCATCTTAGAAGGTTCCGCCAGGTAAAGAAAGCTAGGAAGTGAGGCTGACAAGCTAACAGGCCGCTATGCTTCTGCCAAGAGAGCAACAAGCGCTGGTTATGCGCCAGCTGTGTGTGAGCAGGTGAGTGAGACGCTGTCAAGAGTAAGACATCACCTCTGCCGCTTAAGAGAGACACGGGTGAGATGGCATTTACAACGGGAACGTGGGCTTGGACGCGCAGAGGTCACCGACGGGCCCGGCAGGTGTCAGCCGTCAGCCCAGGTAGAACACAGGCCATGGAAAAGGCAAAGAAGGAGAATGAGCAAGATCCTCAGAGGAAGGCTGAAGGCTGATTCCTGGGCACAGGGGAGAAACGCATGCCACGGGATGCTTTCCGGGTTTCAGGTCTTGAAAGAAGGAAACTTGTACCACTCCTCACAGAGGCAGAAGGGAGCTGGCTGTCCTGAGGACACCCTGAATTTGGGGGAAACAAGAGGAAATTTAATACTCAACTTTAGATGGGCAACCAGAATTGGGAACGTAGCTTCATAATGGAAGTCATGAAAATAAAAGCCTTTGTGGAGGAGCAAAGACACAGAGCTGAGCGCCAAAGAATTGGTGCTTTTGAACTGTGGTGTTGGAGAAGACTCTTGAGAGTCCCTTGAACTGCAAGGAGATCCAACCAGTCCATTCTAACAGAGATCAGTCCTGGGTGTTCATTGGAGGGACTGATGCTGAAGCTGAAACTCCAATACTTTGGCCACCTGATGCAAAGAGCTGACTCATTTGAAAACACCCTGATGCTGGGAGGGATTGGGGGCAGGAGGAGGAGGGGACGACAGAGGATGAGATGGCTGGATGGCATCACCAACTCGATGGACATGAGTTTGGGTGAGCTCCAGGAGTTGGTGATGGACAGGGAGGCCTGGAGTGCTGCGATTCATGTGGCAAAGAGTCGGACACGAGTGAGCGACTGAACTGAACTGAACTGAATTGAAAGACACAGAGGAGGAGGAGGGCTCAGAGGCAGCGGCAGGGCCGGCTTGTTCATCTTCGTAGAGACCCCAGCAGGTGAGCGTGGGCCTGGCCCCAGTAGGAGCTTCACAAACGCGTTGTAACTGTTTGGAGAGGGGAGAGTAACGCAGTCGTCAGAAAAGTGAGAAGAAAACCAGCAACAGAGCCCAGTCCCATCAAAGGAGAAGAACTCAAAGACGGTCAAGGACGAACACGTCGTGCAGAGTGACAGGATCTCCTGCAGACCCAACGCCACGCCAAGGGTCCAGGCTGCCTGGTCCCTAACAACGGCTGGGTGGGCCAGCCCATGGCCCAGAGGACCACAGAGCCTGCACAGACCCCCAGGGTGGCGATGCCTTACTTGGCATGAAAAGAACATCCCTGGGATTTATAATATTTTCAATTTACTACCTGCGCTGTGTCAATTTGACTATGAGATCTGGGAACTTCGAATGGAAGTCTGAAAGGAAGCGGGATGTTCCGGCTTGCATGGACTCCACCAACACTGTTTACTCTAATCTCAACTTTGGAGAGAGGAAAACTGGAATGAGAATCACCTTTATTTCTTTAAAAAAAAAAAAGACTAACATTCAAAGACCCTGGCAGTTGATTAAACATCCAAAGGAAGGTTCTTGATTAAAGGGACTCTTGACAAGAAGCACTGAAGGTCTAGGTAAATATCCCCATCTGGTCTGGGGCCTGCCACCTGGCCCTTTACCCGCCTGCTCTGTGATAGGTTTCAACCGGCGGATTCTGCTTTATTTGTACCAGTGGAGAGGCCACCTGTCGTGGACTCGACTCTCGCATGAAACAAAGTGAACATTTCTTATTTCCGTGCTGCCCATATGATTTTTTAAACACAAAGCACTCCCTTCCACCTTGAGCAGATTTAAGAAATGCTGACTCTGAAGAACAGGTATAAACAAGGCAATCTTTTGTTTATGAAGACTGTTAACGACCCACTTGTAGAAGGACCCCTCCTGTCCCCGGCACTGGTGAATTAATCCATCCACACTCTTTAGCTCATTTCCCTGGCTGTTACGAGCTAAAGTGGAGAAAAAAAGGTTTTACAAGGGGGACGTGGTGTATTTGTGCTAAAAACAGGCACCACACAAATCCAGACACAGAAGCGAAAAAGAATTCCAGGTGCAGGGACCAGTGTAAGCGCAAAGGGAGGAGGAGGGGGGCGCCTGGTGGGGCGTGTGGAGGCGGGCGGGCAGCGTGGAGGGGGCACGTGGCGTGGAGGGCGGGGCGCGGCCGGCGTGGAGGGCGGGGGGCGGCCGGCGTGGAGGGGGCACGTGGTGTGGGGGCAGGCGGCCGGCGTGGAGGGCGGGGGCGGCCGGCGTGGGCTGAGGACTTGCAGCCACGAAGGCTGGAGAGGGGGTTATTCTGCAATAGAGCGCAGCCGTCCAGTGGGGGAGGCCGGGCTCTCCGGGAGCCGGGCCCCGGGGAAGGACCGATCCAGGAGAGGAAAGGTCGCAGGGTGCCCTGCAGCGCCGGGACAGGGAGGGGCACACGGAGAGCTGACACCACGGGGACCCCAGGCCCCAAGCCCCCGGTCTCACTGGCGGCCGCAGTCTGGAGGCACCGGGTCTCCTGGAATCGGTGTCCGTTTGGATCCCGCGTCCCGCAGTCCTCAAAAGTCAGGCGTTTCCTTTTCCCCAATACACTGTCACCCCGGTAAAAGGTGGAGGTCCCTTTAGGCAAGGCTGGGAGACAGGCTAAGAGTATAAATTTTGGGGGAGTGCAGCTGGGTCCTTCCTCAAGGGGAACCAGCCTCCCCTTCATTCAAGGGGCCCTGGGTCTATAAATTGGCCCAGGTTTGAGAACTGATTGACGGTCCATGACTCTTCATCTTTATGATTCAAGTCTGACTTCTGTTGACTAGAACTGACTTACGACCTCGACCTGCTCTGCTTACACAGATCAAGTAAGCCTTCAGGAGCCTGCCCACAGCTGTCACGTCTAGAAAGACGGTGAGGACAGAGGCGGAAGTGGAGGAAACGAGGCGCAAGGGCGGGGTGTGGACGACGGTGGGAAGGTGGCCAAAGCCGGCTGGGACGCGGGGCCAGAGGCAGGCGCGCCAGGGCGAGGGGGCGTCTGGCAGAGGAGCAGACTTAGTAGGAAATAGTGGGGAGCCCCCCGGGGCATGTGAGCAGCAGAGAGCGGTGAATGTGGGATGGAGACGGGGGCTGAAGGTCAGAGCCCAGGGGTTCGGGAACCACGTGCACACAGGCAGGAACGTTCAGGGGGCGGAGATGTGACCCGAGAGGCAGACAGCAGAAGGCCCGAGCTGGTATCTGGATTTACCCGGAGGGAGTGGAGAGGGGAGCTAGGAAGCTGGTCTCCGGGCCGCTCAGGGCGAGGGCAGGGAGAATACGGCTTGTGCAATAGACGTAAGAAGGTCCAGTGTTTCAGAAGAGGTGTTTCCTGGGATTCCAACTGCTCCAGCAGAGTAAGCCAGAGTGGCTCTGGATGTCCTCAGAAACTGGTGAGTAAGTAAGACAGCTGTTTCATGAGAATGATGGAAACAGAAGACCCATTGGAGCGGTGGGAGGGGTGGGTAGGGACAGGGAGCAGGGAATGAGGCGGTGGAGTTAGAGGCAGATCATCTGCTTAAAAACCATGGGGAGGAGACACAACGGTAGCCCAAAAGGAGCAGCAGAATTAAAGACCATTTACCCCATGATTTGGACATCCTAAGTACACTTGTGGACAGTGAAGGGGAGGTAGGGAAGATTCTGGAAGGTTCCGGAAGTTTCTGGAAGTCTGGGGAGCCCTGGAAAGGCCTGGACTATTGAATGGAGGACAGACGTAAGTCTACAGGAGGTACTTCATGAAGGCCTCAGGGTTATGACCCCCTGGTAACAGCCTTGGTGGTGAGGAAGGGGCTCAGTGTGGACTCAGGCCCCAGAGAGAACAGTCTTTTATTCTTTCCAAAATAGTGAATGCAAAATTAGCATTGCATCTGTATTATCTTATTGTTGGCTTCAAATTTCATACCCGTGTTACACTTTCCCAGTGTGTTTGGTTAAAATTTGCTTAGCTGGTAACATTCTCATCAGTAAGGAGTCTGCAGCCAGCGGTCTGCACCCGCAAACGTGTTCCCTTAAATGCATGCTGCTCTTTTGTGAATGAGACACAAAGAAACTGAATTTCTAACTAATGCAAGATATTGGATTCACAGATAATATTTTATCTGGGTTCCAGTTCAGTCATATGTCTCAAAACGAGCTTATCTCCCCCTTAAGCCTTCTGCTTCCCTCTGTTCATTTTTTCCCCTGCCATTCAGAGCGGGTGGCGGGTTCTCGTTTCTTGCCATTCATTTCTGCAGGGCTCTACGGAATAAATGGGTGGCTTCTTGCTGAGCCTGGCTTTGAAGGCCGGGCCCCGCCTGTCCCCCCTAACCCTAACCCTAACCCTAACCCTGTAGCCCACACGCTCTCTTCTCACTTGCAGTCTCACTGTTCTCTGACCTAGTTCCGAATTGCCAGTTCTTGTCTTTACTTCTCTCCACTTGGCCCCAAACATCAAGTCCCAGGCTCAGACACTTCTCTGTCCAGAAACCGCCTCTCGAGAGCGCCCTGGCCTGTTTGCTCTGCCCAGTCCTTCAGCTCTGGTCTTCTGCACCCACGGCGGTCCCTGCAGGTGGTATCCTCTGGGCGCGTGCATGCTCAGCCACTCAGTCGTGACCGACTCTTTGTGACCCCATGGACTGTCTCCCACCAGGCTCCTCTCTCTGTGGGATTCTCCAGGTGAAAAGACTGGAGTGGGTTGCCATTTCTTCCTCCGGGGATCTTCCCGGCTGAGGGATGGAACCTGTGTCTCCTGCACTGGCAGGCAGATTCTTTACCACCGTGCCACCTGGCATTCTTTACTTCCAGTTTTAAGCTGACTGTATATTTTAAGTGGTCACCTCAATTCTTCACTAAGACTCTTTCTGGCCGAACACTGGAGCTTTGGCCGTCCCTTATGGTCCACATCTTAGGGAGTATGGCCTGATTTCGGTCCTTTACCGCGTACAGTGAAATCAGTAAATGACGAGAACGATGGTGCTGACAGGTAGAGTCTTTTTCTCCTGAATGTAGAATAGTGTGGTACATGGTGTTACTCTGCCTTGGCTACAGTCTCTGCCTCTCCCTGGTAATGACACGCCTGCCAACACAACAGAGCCATGCGGCTCAAAGGCACTTACAGAGGCCCCAGAGGGACGCGCTCACATCGTGAAACCAGGGGACAGACTGTCCTCAATTCTCCTGTCCCTACACAGGTTTTTATCAGAAACGTAACCAGTTTACTCTGGGGTGGGGCGGATTTTAATGACCATGATAGTAGAACACTGCATTTCTACTTGCCCTCTATTGTTACAGGAAACTTCTAAGGAGCCCTAAAAATACTGAATGTGACAGTTTTGAAGATTATGAGCTTCCCCACAGGAAAGGAGAAAAGGGAAGGAAGGCATGATGTTTTCAGTGGGCGTAGGATTTAGGGGGTCCCATTTTAGAGATCAGAAAACCAAGGCCAGAGAGTGAGTCTCATGGTGACAAGGAGCCACAGGGCACAACCGGAACCCGGGCACCTTAGGCCTAAATCCCAAGCCTTATCAAGTACAGAGCACTGTCTTTATAAGAGGGATGGAAAAGTGTGGAAAGGAACTGCAAGAGAGGTGGGTGGGAGAGAAAGAACATATGGAAAATTCAAACCTGTTAACATCCATGGCCCATAGTTCATACATTGCTCCTGATTAGGAAAGTGACCTAAATTCCTGTACACAGTGAAAGGGAAGAGCAGGCACACAGATTCATGCTGACTGTATACGTTACTTTCCCTCCCCAAACTATAAAGGCTGGTTTCAGATTCCCACATAAAAATGCATGTAGAAACAGTGAAGCAGGCAAATCTGTTACTCTTGCAGCCGGTTAGTGACTCGGGTGCTTTTCTTGGCAAATATTCAAATGTCACACGCCAGCATCACATGCTCAGTACTATTTCAGTCAGTATGACTTGTGTCAAAGTCACCTGGACTGGGTGATTGTTTGATCTTAGTATCACCAGCAGGCCTCGCACAACAGCCCTCACTGCTAATAAACTCGCAAGAAAGACTTCAGTTTAGGAAACTAGCATTTTCTTAGAAAAGGGAAAAAAAAAGCAGTTCTCAGTAAAAGATAAACCACAGAGCTACTGTGTTCAGTCAAGTTGTACGTATAAAACCACACACACACACACTCTCTCTCTGTCTCTCAAAATAAAATTCAGGCTCTGTCTAATCCACAAAGGTGGGTAAGCATAGAATTCAGGCATCAGAACCAGAACCCTGCTCGTGGCCCCTGGACCTCGAGACGACACTGAGAAATGGCGGCGCTGCCTCTGGGCGACCCCGTTTGTTTGACGTGCAATTCTAATTCCCGTAATTATGGAGCTGGTTTTCCTGGGGACACCAAGGGCTGACAGTCGTTTGCACAGAACAGACTGGTCAGAGACGGGACCTATTTCTACCTCGGAGTACAAGGAGGCTTCAGGCCCTCAGGGACTCAAGGACCCAACATGAGTTCAGATTTAAAAAATGAAAGGTGGGGGGCGTGGGGGAAAGCTTTCTGTCAGGTGGAGAGCCATGAGCAGAAAAATCAGGGATGAAAACCACTGAGACAGGTCAACGGCCGTGAGGCTGCACCCAAAGGGACGTGGGAGGCAGGGCGGGCCGCATCGCCTGCAAATGCCGTGTCTCTCTGGGGGAAGGCAAGAACAAGGCCGAGCTGGAAGGGAGAGGGACAGAGGGAGCGGAGGAGAGAAGCAAGGGCAGCGGCAGGGCGCAGAGCCCGGCCTCCAGGCGAGAGTGGACCGCGCCAGGGCCCAGGTGTCGGGGAGCAGGCAGTGAGGAGGGAAGGGGATGGAGCCGGGCCCCATCTCGGAGGCTGAGGCACAGCCACAGCCCGGCTTGGGAGACGGGCCCACCCTCCTGCCTGCAGATTTCTAACACCACGGGGACAGTTGTTTTCAAAGCACTGGAAATGTAAACTGTGTAGTGGGAACTCTCACAGATCCCATGTTGCCATTCATCCACGTGTGTATTTTGAACGCAGAGGTTCAGAAATTGTGTGTGATACACTTCACCTTTTGAGTTCTGCCAAAACTTATAAAGAAAAAAAACTAAAGCCAAGAGGGAAATTTCTAGCTGCCATGCTAACCAAGTTTGTCTGCTTTAAAAAAAAAAATCCTAAGCATATGACTTTGAAGATGGAGAAAAGGCGCAGGTACTCTTTTGAGGCTGGAAAAAGCGAAAAAGTGCATTCTCCTCAGCCCTCCTTACTTCTTCATTTGAACCCAGTGAGATCTGCATTGTATATCTGACCTCTAGAATGTAAGGTAATAAAGTTATGTTGGTTAAAGCCAAAATAAAGATCCTAAGCATAAAATAACACCTTAAGCTATAAGATTCATTTTTACAAATATTTCTTCACCAGAACCCAGTTCATGAAAATCATACTCTCTTCTTAATGAATTCTCTTATATACGTTACTGTGATGGTCTTGTGTGGCTCCGTGTTAGTCTTGACGTTTGGGACTTCAAAGGGCCCCCACTCCCTCCCCTCCCCTGTGATTCAGCAGCAGTGCTCCCGGGGTTGACGCGTCACACCACGTGCAAGGACACACGAGCAGCCCCTCATACTCCGCTGGTGAAGACAGACGCAGCTACACCAGTCAGAAGGCAGTCTGGACACATCTATCCAAAATCGAGAATACCATCATGGATGAAATCATCGCATGTCCCTGTGACTACAGCACTGTTTGGAACATAATCATTCACTAGTTATACTATGGTCAGCCAAGGAATAGTATGCAGCCGTGAAAAAGAAAGATGAAGAATTTCAACAATGTATCACTATAAAGTGAGAAACAAAAAGATGCAGAGAGGAACATACGATTTAATCCGATTTTCATGAAGCAATGACAGAAATCACATGTTTGTGTTACATCCAGATGTTTAATACAATTACATGTGTTAAAGGGGAGTGAAGTACAGAAGCATAACACACAAGGCTGATAACACTGGCAACGTGGGGGAGAGGGATTAGGGTGGAGGGAAGGAAGGGAGTGGGGGAAAGAAATAAGTGAAAATGAAAGAAGAGGGCAACCATAAAAACCACATGGATGCCACGAACCCGTTTATAGGAAGTCGTGTGTGCTTAGGCACACGTCTATAAACAGAAAATGGTAGTTTTATTTCAAGGTGTTGAGATGTTTTTAAATATAATTTTTTTACTTTGCTCCTTTTATATATATTTTAAAACATACCGCCTCTTAGATTGTTTACAGAATCAGAAAAAAAGCATTGAGAGGTAAATATGAAAAGTCCTATGCACAGCAGTACAGGTTCCCAGAGAGGAAGCAACTAGAGAAAGAAGGTTGCAATGTCAGGGTTGGGGTCGGACTGGGAAGGGTCTCTGTGTTAGGAAAGACAGAACAGCTTCTAAGCTGTGGATCAACATAGTAACCACAGACTGTCGTTTTGGTAGTAGATTATAAGTGACTTTTTTTCTTCCTGTTGCTCTTCTCTATTTTCCAGATTTTCTGCAAAAACCATACCTTGCTTTTGCTGTCAGAACCAAATATATATATATATGTATATATACGTAATTTTAAAAATTATGCCATGAACCTTTTTAAGTGGGTGGGGGTAGCAATCAAAGTGACATTTTAGTATATTATGCAGCGGCCCCCCGAAACAGAGACTGAAAGTCATTTATGGGACATTCCTGGTGGCTCGGTGGATAAGAATCTGCGGGCCAGTGCGGGGGACAAGGGTTTGATCCCTGATCTGGGAAGACTGCACACGCCCGGGAGCAGCTCAGCCTGTGCACCGCAGCCACGGAGGCCCACGCCTGAGCCTGTGCTCCCGCGAGAAGCCCACACGGCAACGGGCGGCCCCCGCTCGCCGCAACTAGAGAAGGCCCTCACAGAGCAATGAGGACCAGCGCAGCCAGAAACAAATGCAGTTATTCTAAAAAGTCATTTACGAAGGAGTAGTGTCAGTGAGAGTTGATAATGGCCCCTAATTAAGAAGTGGTGGAAATGGAAAGGAACACCGCGGGCCTTGAAGGATTTCTAAATAAAAAGATGAATAAGCGAAACAGTGAAGAAGAAGAATTGGTTAGTCTCAGCTGTTGTTATTTAGTCGCTAAGTCATGTCCGACTCTTCAGCAACCCCCAAGGACTGTGGTCTACCAGGCTCCTCTATCTATGGAATTTTCTGGGCAAGAATATTGCGGTGGGTTGCCACTTCCTTCTCCAGGGTATGTTCCTGACTCAGGGATTGAACCGGTATCTGCTGCACTGGCAGGTGGATTCTTGACCGCGGAGCCTCCGGGGAAGCTGCTAAGCTCTCAGTAGCCCTCTGTAAAGTTTATGTGGATGCCCACAAAAACACAGCCAGATGTCAGTCAGTTGATTTAGTCCAAAATTAGAGAGAACCTAATTGTTGTAGAGACCAGTCCATTTAATAATATCACGTCCCTAAATGTAGCCACATCTTGGAAGCCACATCAAGGAAAAATACAATACCCAAGGGAAAGACCAAAGTGCTAGAAACCATAGAAGGTCAATTTTGTTGATAAGAGGACATAAAAAGCTTTCCTCCACCTCTAAAAAGACAAGTCAGTGACAAGCCCTGCATCCAACAAACACTGGGATTTTGTAGATCAAATAAAACTATTAATATTCCCAGGGAACTTCTGGCTTGCATTTATTTTAGGCTGTAGCCAACTTAAAGTTTCTGATCGATGTTAGGAGAAATCAATTTTAAGTTTTCTATCCAGTTGTGGTTCGCCTGTTTCTACAAGCTGGCACGTTCTAAGAACCCCCTTGCATTCAAAGTGTTCAAGAAGGTGATGGCACACGGCTTCCAAAGGCCTTCCAGCTTCAAAATCCTCTGGTGCGAGATGAGACGTCATGCCAACTGCCAGACTTGACGCTTTCTCTCTCTCAGATGTTCCAAAGGAGGTAGTTTACTAAATAAGCCATGTTTATGCTTTCTGGCATTCCTGAAGCAGATGTAATATAACTGAAAGCAAACAATTTTAGTGATGAGAATTCATGCATTGCCATCTGAACACCATGTAATCACGAAACTAAAATGTTTACCCAATAATCAAAGACCGAGGCAAAGGAACCAAAACGCATTTTGTGAGACAAAGCACTGGCCAGTAGGTCCAATAAAAGGATTTATGGAGAGTTAGCCTGAAATGGCTCATGAGGAAAAGTCACCGTGACTTGGTTTCTAATCACACAAAAAGACTGCCCGCTATTATTCCAAATGGTCAGAAAAAAACGGGCAGGAACCGGACTGGTTGTCACAGAGAACCTGGCTCTCCCGGCAGACTTCCAGGGTAAGCTCTCCAGAAGGCAAGCAACACCCTAGCCTCAGAAGAGGCCCACCACTCACCCACGACAGTCCTCTACAAGCAAAGCCACCTCTGATGGTAAAGCACATCCCTTCCCCTCTTCACACGGGTGGTGCGTTCCCTTCCAGGCATCTGCCCCTGGTCTCAGTGTGGCTCTTTATCACCTACAGCCCTCTCTTCCTCCACGTCTGGCTAAAAGCCCACCTCTCCTCCGTCTGACACCCACCAACTTGGGTCTTTCATCCGATCGGAACCCTCTCCAGGTTTCTACGCTCAGTTAACGACATCAAAGTATTGGGACTTCTTGGTGGTCCTGTGGCTAAAACTCCACGGTCCCAATGCAGGGCCCAGGGCCTACCCCCGGTGAGCAACTGGATCCCACAAGCTGCGACCAAGAGTCCCAGGGCCTACCCCCGGTGAGCAACTGGATCCCACAAGCTGCGACCAAGAGTTCCCGTGCCACAGGAAAGCTCCCGCCTGCTGCAAGTAAGACCAGGCACAGCCAAGTGCACACACACATAAATATTAAAAACACACAAAAATTCGAGTATTGGCAAGCTTCCTGATGAGACGAGCCCCGGGGCACAATTCCCACTGGATCTCCTAAAACCCTGAAAATCCCCTAGAGCAGAGTGAGAAGGAATTCCCTTCCTTCCTCTCCGTCATCCCCTCCTTCTTTCAATCCAGGGTTTATCCAACATCTACTCCATGCAAAGCCCCATTCAAGGTTTCTTCATGTACCATTCACATAACCCCCTCTCAGACCTCGTGAGAAGTCAGGGACTCGCTCCCAGCCTGGCTCTGCTCCTCTCCGGCCTTCTTGTCTGCGGTTGTGTTTGGTTCTTCTCTCCTGCTCAACCCGACATGCAACCAACTGCCCACTCTCTATCGCCTATCTGGCTCCTCCTCTTTAATTCCTCTGCCTTGATCTCTCTCCTAAACACCAAAGCCTCTTCATTACTGTTCTCCCTGCAACTGGGTTATTATCCCCATGCATGAGTTACTTGATATCACAGCAAGAATCCAACACTTCATGTGATTCCCATCCACATAACACAACCTGAGTTCCCTCGCTTGACATTAAAGAACATCCTAATTATTACAGCTTATCTTCCAGGCGCACAGGACTTCCGATTTCAGATGCCAAGCAACTGGACTCCTATAGGTTTTTGTTTGTGCCATTTCCACTGCGTGAAATGGCCTTCACCCAACTTTGTCCTAAAGTCCTACTTTTCAAACCCAGCTAACATGCCAGCCAACTCCCCCAGATCCAAACTGATTGTTCTTCCCCCTGAACTTTCTTAGATTTAGTTGTTTATGCCTCCAAGGCTGCTTCTAGATCATAAAATCCTGGAGGGAAGAGATTGTATCTGTTTGTCTTTGCATTCCAACACCGTGGCCAACCACGGGCGGACTCCTTTGGCACCAGCAGGGGTGGAGGTACCAGCACTGGGAAGTGAGTGGACTGGCCACCATCGTCTGCCGAGTGTTCCTAGGAACTTCAAGCTAACAAACACGTAGGACACACTGGGTTGGCCAAAAAGTCCATCGGTTTCCGTACGACTTTGCCTACCGTGTATGTTCCTACAGAGTACTCTGGCACGAGACGTAGAAGCAAGCCAGCTAGTGAGCCACGGAGTGTGTAAGGAGTCTTTTTAAAGACCTACCTCACCTACTGGGCTTCCCTGGTGGCTCAGCAGTAAAGAACTGGGCTGCAATGCAGGAGACATGGGTTCGATCCCAGGGTCGGGAAGATCCACTGGAGGAGGCCATAGCAACCCACTCCAGCACTCTTGCCTGGAGAATCCCATGGACAGAGGAGCCTGGCGGGCTACAGTTCATAGGGTTGCAAAGAGTTGGACACAACTGAAGCGACTTAGCATGCATGCACACACCTTACCTCCTATGCTAAACCACCAAATATACCATTATATTGCGCTTCCCTGGGGTCTCATGGTAAAGAATTTGCCTGCTAATACAGGAGACGTAGGTTCCACCCCTGGATCAGGAAGACCTCCTAGAGACGGAAATGGCTATCCATTCCAGTATTGTCATCTTGGAAATCCCATGGACAGAGGAGCCTGGCAGGCTGTAGTCCGTGGGGTCACAAAAAAAATCAGACACGACTTAGCAACTAAACAATAGCAATATACCATTATATGAAGACACATCCAGTTGTGAAGATCAACGGGCATTCACAGACCTTCCCTCCATCACTGGATATACTAGAGCTAAGAGCACAGGTTTCAAAAGCACCCAAGAAAACAAGGCTCAGAACTCTGAAAACTGGGGCTATTCTTTTCTTACAGGATAGAGAGCGGGTTGATATGGAAAATAAAGGCATTTGTCTCTTAGTGGTAATAATCCTCAAACTCATCGCTTTCTTTAAGTTCAACTACAACAAGCACTTAAGGCTAGGAAAGGAGCTGAGAAAACATGAACGTCTGGGAAAACTCAACATTCTCTCACCTGCGAAGCTGTGCTGGTGGATGAAAGCTCTTGTAAGGGATAATCATTTTTTTTTTTTATTTGAAGACTGGTATTTTGGTAGCAGTTGAGCAAAGTTTTCTGAAGGGCTCAAGGTGATCTATGCCATAAGGTGACCACATGTCCCTGCTTATAAGGAAGACTCCCAGTTGCCATCTGTGATCCCTGCAGAATTATTAACAGAACTGCCCCCTTCTCTCTCATAACTGCCCCCATCTGAATGATAAATTAGATGACCACTCTGTCTATGAGTGCAGAGTCAGAATACAGTGGCCTGTCCATACAAGGTAAGACAGTTTGCTCTAAAACACCAGGGGGCTGATGCCAAGAATAGGGCAGAATCCAGGTTTCCTGACACCAAACCCAGGCTCTATCTCAGGGAACATATTTCCTCTAAGTTGTTTCCTCATCAATTAATCACGAAAAACACTTTGGGAAATGGTAAAGATGCACAAGCGTGGTTTCTGCAAACCAGCACTTACCGTTCAGTTGAGGAGACAGAGCACATCCACATTCAATAATGAAACAGGGTCAGACAGATTCATAATCTGGTGCCAATTATGTGGTTCAAATGACAATTTCAAAAGGAGTTAGAGGAATAAAAAACCTCGGTGGGCTGCTGACTTCAGGGAAGGTTTCTGGGAGATGATGGAACCTGAACTGGGTCTTATGACCAATCTAGATAGCATATTAAAAAGCAGAGACATTACTTTGCCAACAAAGGTCCGTCTAGTGAAGGCTATGGTTTTTCCAGTGGTCATGTATGGATGTGAGAGTTGGACTGTGAAGAAAGCTGAGTGCCGAAGAATTGATGCTTTTGAACTGTGGTGTTGGAGAAGACTCTTGAGAGTCCATTGGACTGCAAGGAGATCCAACCAGTCCATCCTAAAGGAGATCAGCCCTGGGATTTCTTTGGAAGGAATGATGCTAAAGCTGAAACTCCAGTACTTTGGCCACCTCATGCGAAGAGTTGACTCATTGGAAAAGACTGATGCTGGGAGGGATTGGGGGCAGGAGGAGAAGGGGACGACAGAGGATGAGATGGCTGGATGGCATCACTGACTCGATGGACGTGAGTCTGAGTGAACTCCAGGAGTTGGTGATGGACAGGAAAGCCTGGCGTGCTGCAATTCATGGGGTCACAAAGAGTCGGACACGACTGAGCGACTGAACTGAACTGAAAGGAAGAAAGGAGAAGAGAAAAATGATATTTTTCCTTAAAAAAAAAAAGGCAGAGGAATAAACCACTTAGGTGATGCTATGAGCACTCTGACACTATAACCCAGAAGATTTAAAAACAAGACGAAACCAACACTAGCTGTCTCTGCATCCTTCCCAGAGCTCCCTGTGATTTAAGGCACAGCAGTCACCAGCGTGGGGCGTCTTGCAAGCAGACAAGCTCTGGCTGCTAGATGACGGCGTTCCTCCCTGTGATGTGGTGAGAAAAAAGTGGCCACTTTGACTTCTATCCTCAGCTTTTTCACTAACTGGCCGTGTGTCTGTGGGCAAGTGGTTTCATCAGTTTTGAGCCTCAATTCCCTTCAGTAAAACGCTACGGGTGGATAAAGTGATCTCTAAGAACCTTCTATTTCTGGCCCTTTACAGTCAATTCTAGGTTGTGTTTAGTTTTAGTTTAGTTTAATTGATTAATTCTAGATTTAGCTCAATAGTGGATGTGAGTGTTCATTTCTGGCAAAATGGTAAACACTGGGCTGATCCTATGGATTCCTTTTTACTACAAAGATAAGAAATGTTCAGGAAGAATCACAATGCTGCACCTGGCAGGAAAGAAGCAAGGGGGGAAAGCATGGGCTCCAGAAATGAAGAAAGACTGAAGCCTGATCTTTAGAAATAAGTCGACTCCTTGGTGTCCAAGTGAGTTTCAGACTCACACCAACGCCCTTGGGGATCCGGGGACAATGAGCAGATTCTAACACCCATGAAGAGATGTGGGCTTCATCCTGGCTGAGGTGGAGGGAGGGAGGTGGAACTGAGCCCTTTTCATAAATCTTACAGTCACCCCGTCCATGAAAAAGGGACAAAGACCATGCCCACTGCCTCAAGATGAAGGGCAGACAACTGCCTTAGATCCAGAGACCAGGCTGCCTCTGAGAAATCAAAACCCCAACACAAATCACATTCAGTTGTAATATCAGAATTTACATTATCTGTGTATCTGGGTATAGGACAAGAAACGAACATAAACACAATTCCAGGACCATCAAAACACCTTTAATCACTGAAAGAAACAAATATGTGACTATTACGTTGGGACAATTTCACAAGTCAGGACTCACAAGATTCCCATTGAAAAAAAATCTCAGTGAAGACGAACTTGCCGACACACACACACCCTGAGCATTCAGTACCATGAGGACCAGCCGTAAAGAGGATTTTTTAACTAAAATCTAAGAACTGGAAAAATATCACAATCTGAAATGCGCTATGAAATAAGATTTCTTAAAAACATAATGGATTAATAGGAGTGAATTAAAAAAGAGAAAGAAAATAGCAGACCTGAAAAAGAACAGAATGGAACTCCTGAAAATAACTTAATGGAAAAGTTAGACAGTAGAGTGAGACAAATATGGAATTAGTGAACTGGAAAAAGAGAATGAAGGAAATCAAGCAAAATGTAACACAGGATTTCCAAGTGAAAACGGAGAACTGATCACACTATATCTAACACGGGTCCCTCTGAAACCTCAATACGACTCAGGAAAGTGACCACTTCCAAGACATAAACCCAGAAGGACAGGAGAAGCGGTGACGGGTCACAGCAATAACATTTCCAGCAATAAGATGGAAAGCAGGTGGGCGAGTGGTAACAGAACTAGCAGAACCAAGAAGGCAGAACCCTGAAGTAGGAACAAGGAAAGTCAGGAGCGACGTCACAGGCTCAGAAGCTCCGGGAACAGACAGCACTGGTTGCCTCTGGAACTGGGAAGCGAGGAGAGGGGAGGAGTGACTGAGTGAGGAGGTGGGACCAAAGTCGCTCAAGAACCAGTTCGGCTTCCCTGGTGGCTTAGCCAGTAAGGAATCTGCCTGCAGTGCAGGAGACGTGGGTTCAGTCCCTGGGTCGGGAAGATCCCCTGGAGAAGGAAATGGCTGCCCACTGCAGTTATTCTTCCCTGGAGAATCCCGCGGATGGAGGAGCCAAGAGTCGGACATGACTAAGCAAGTAATGTGTTCACTCTTCTATTCCCAGGCCTCAGGTCCCTTTCCCAGCTCTACCCTGCTGGGCAGGAGTCTTTCTCCCAACTGGTGAAACTGGAGGTGTGGTCTCCAGAGACAGGGTTCCTGGACTGGGGAATACCATACGTCACACAGAACAGGAAAACACACACTGAACCCTGGCCCTTGTCTCACTCGGCTCAGCACTCAGCCCTGGAAGAGGCAGAGCTTCACCTCCCCGAGCAGAGTTTGGAAGGGTGCTCCCTGGACAGTCTGACCGTCTCTGTAAGTTCTTCCGTAGGAGACTTTAGGGGTTGACACGTGGAATTCCCCAACAAGTGGCATTAACGTATTATTCTATGGTAATGCTCGAAGTCGATAAGCCCCACACATCCTCAGAGCTTCCAAAGAAATGATTAGCTCTTCACTCTTCAAGATGACCAACCACTCAAGGATTACCAGGCATGCAAGGAAGCCTCTACAGAAAGACAAAGTGCAAAGCAAACAAGCAAACCAAAGGCAACACGGAGGAAACAGAGGCCGTGAAGGGAGAAGACAATGTCCAAAGAGAGTAATATTTTTTCAGAAGACTGAGAGAATATCACACATGAAAACAGAACAGAATGCTTAAAAAAAAACTCAACTATTTATAGATGAAAAGAGGAAATTTAAAACAATAACAGAAATGAAAACCCAACAGACAGGTTGGAAATTGAAGAAATCATCCCCCAAAAGAGCAAAAGATAAAGAGATAGAAAACAGGAGGAAATCAGAGGACTGGTTTAGAAAGTGCAACACCCACAGAATAGGAGTTTTGGAAAGAAAGACTTGCCGCCAAAAGCGAATTCGACAGCTTGAAAGAGCGCGCTGATGGCTCAGTACAATAGGTGAAAACAGACTCCCACATAGGAAAGTTACTGTGAAATTTAGAATACTGGGGAAAGGAAAAGATTCTACAAGGTCCCAGGGGAAAGAAAAAAAAGGTCAGGTACAAAGCATTAAGAACCAGAATGGTTTCCCCCTTTCAGCAGCAACACTGGGGGGGAGCATACAACAGAGCGATGCCTTCACACTTCTGAAGGTGATTTAGTTTTGACCTAGAATTCTTTGTACAAGACAGACACGCCTTCCGGTGAGAAGATAGAGACCTCTCAGGGGACTTCCCTGGAGGTCCAGTGGCTAAGACCTGCGCTCCCAGTGCAGGGGGGCCTGGATTCCACCGCTGGTCAGGGAACTAGATCCCACAGGCCCCACCTGAGTCCACACGCCACGAGGAAGATCAAAGACCCTGCACGCCACGATCAAGGCCGGGGCAGCCTAATACATACATAATAAAAATATTTTTAAAAAACATATAAAGTCCTTTCAGACATTCAAAGTGTGAATCTCTCTCTTGGATCCATTTTGGAAAGGTGACTTATAGATTGGGAGTCACAAAAATGTGTGAGCGGGAAAAGAGGAAATTGATGTGATTTCACTCAGGGATAAAGCAGAGGGGTGACGTGGTGAGGGGAGCTGACCGGGCCAGTGGATCAGGAAAAACACGTGGTGAGGGCCACCACCAGCATGGCTAGGCTGTCATCCTGACCCTGAGGGGGACATGCTCACTCAAACAATGGAGTGGATCAAGAAAAGGGATCCAACTCAAACGTCAAGGAAAGTTCTAGAATACCAAGGAAGAGACATCCCAGTATGCAGCTATGCAACAGGCCTGAAGAAACATCCAGACGGAAGGGAAATGGAAGTCTCCAGGAGGAACGTTACCAAGAAACTCACGGATTTCCAGTATGATCAGCCTGGCGGAAAAGTGTACTGTGAGCCTGTGAGAGACACAGGAAGAACAGCTTCCCCTACAAGGATGGAGAACACGAAGGAAATGAAAACGACCAAAAAACCAAGACACATTGACACCCAATACCGCTGATACCCGGAATCTTAAAAAGGGGTAAGAATGAACTTAGTTACAAACCAGAAGTAGGGTCAAGATGTAGAAACCAAACTCGGAGTTACCAGGGGTAGTGGGGACACTGAGACTGGCACACGCACAGTGCTCGACATAACACAGATGGACGTGAACTTGGGCAACCTCGGGAGAGGGGCAGGGAGGCCTGGCGTGCTGCGGTCCACCGGCCGCGTAGAGTCAGACACGAGTGGGCGACCGAACGACAACGAGAACTTCCTGGAGAGCACACAGAACCCGTCTCGATGCTCTGTAATGGACCATATGGGCGAACAGTGTGAAGAAAGCACGGGTGTATGTATATGCATAATTGACTCACTTGGCTGTACACCTGAAACGAAGAAAACATCGCAATGCAACTGTGAAAGTGAAGTGAAGTGAAGTCGTTCAGGCGTGTCCGACTCTGTGACCCCATGGACTGTAGCCTACAAGGCTCCTCTGTCCATGGGATTTTCCAGGCAAGAGTACTGGAGGCGGTGGCCATTTCTTTCTCCAGGGGATCTTCCCGACCCAAGGATCGAACCCAGGTCTCCTGCATTGCAGCCAGACGCTTTACCATCTGAGCCACCAGGGAAGCCAATTCAACTATAATCCAATATAGTTTTTCTCAATAAGATGGATATTAACTTCATAAAACTTACATTTAAAAATTTTAACTGCTAATGCTCTTTCCATAGGCCAGATAGTGAAAACACTAACAACAGATTTAACCTCGTATTGCAATATAGTCATATTGAGAGAACAGGGTTGGCAAAGCAACAGATATTGTTATGTAAGAGAGCTAAATCTATATTTAGTATAATAGGAAGTTAAGACATCGTGAGTAACATTGATAAAAGATCACAGCATACACATTATTTAGAAATGCCAGAAGTGTGAGAGTGAGTCGCTCAGTTGTGTCCAACTCTTTGTGACCTCATGGACTGTAGCCCACCAGGCTCCTCTGTCCATGGAATTTTCCAGGCAAGAACACCAGAGTGGATAGCCATGCCCTTCTTCAGGGGATCTTCCTGACCTGGGGATCAAACCCAGGTGTCTTGCATTGCAGGCAGATTCTTTACCATCTGAGCCAACAGGGAAGTCCCTGACATGCCAGAAGAAAACGCTAATATATAGAAAGTGGACTTCCTTGAGAAGCGGGGTGGGGGGAAGTAGGGTGGGGTAGAATTAATTTGTTCCCATAGAAATTAAGGAACCAGCACATAAGTAAATATGTATGAGGATGTTTTTATCTACAGTGTGTGTGTAGACATAAAACTGAAAATGACCTCAATGTTCATGAGTAGTGGGACAGCTGAACAAACTACTACGCCCATGCCATGGAATCTACTTAGCTGTTTTTTTAATTGGTTAAATTTGTATCTACTTATTTGGAATATATCCTTAATGTACTATTAACAGAGAAAGTCAAGTTGTAAAGTCATGTACAAGGCATGACTGGACTTTTTGCAAACAACAACAAAACACTGTTATTTAATTTACTGGACTATATATGTGCTTATACATGAGTTTGGAGACACACGTGGAAGGATGCATACCAGCTGTTGACCTTATTTACCTTAGGAGAACAGGAATGGACACAGTAGGGGGAGACTGAAAAAAAAAAACAGACCACAGAAAAAAGAGATATGGGCAATAAGAAAAACAGTTTGGAGAAGAACAAGACCTAGGATCTCGGGGTTTTATGGGGCATAAACCCTTCTCCTTGCATGGCCCTGCAATAAACCTTTCTCTGCTCAAAAAACAAAAAAAGAAGACAGTCTAACAACAAACAACAGAGGATTTTTTTAAAAAAAGATAATAAGGAGAGCTGGGAGGAACAATACTCAGAGATTTTGACAGAATTTTTTAAAATCAATTAATATCAGAATCCTTAGATTCAAGAGACATATTGAATCCCAAATAGGACTCTGGTGAAACTGCCAATCATCAAAGACAGGAACAAAAAGAAAAACAAAGATCTTTAAGACAATTTGAGGGAAAAAAACTTCTAAACAAAAGACAGGCTGACGCTGACTGCACCCCATCAGTAATAGATGTCCGAAAACAACAAAATAATATTCAAGATTGAATAATAATTTTCTAGGTATAGAATTCTACATAAATATTTTCCCTCAGCATTTGAAAATATTATTTTGTTGTTTTCGGACATCTATTACTGATGGGGTGCAGTCAGCCTCAGTCTGTCTTTTGTTTAGAAGGTTTTCTTTTTTGGTGAATTCAGAGAAGTCAATGGCACTCCACTCCAGTCCTCTTGCCTGGAAAATCCCATGGACGGAGGAGCCTGGTGGGCTGCAGTCCATGGGGTCGCTAAGAGTCAGACACAACTGAGCGACTTCACTTTCACTTTTCACTTTCATGCATTGGAGAAGGAAATGGCAACCCACTCCAGTGTTCTTGCCTGGAGAATCCCAGGGACGGGGGGAGCCTGGTGGGCTACCATCTATGGGGTCGCACAGAGTCGGACACGACTGAAGTGACTTAACGTAACGTAACGTAAGGGTGAATTAAAAATATTTCCAGATAGAGAATGACAGAGATAGTTTCATATTCCCAAATCCTTGATGAAATAACTACTCAGAGATGGATTTCAATAAGAAGGAATTTGAACTGAGTTGGGGAAACAGAAGCCAAGAAGCAACATCAGTAACATTTATTTATGAGGGCCTGCTCTGCACTGCATCCCAGGAACCATTCTAAGTGATTCACAATTAAATTGGGATTCAAATTAAGGCAGTCTGGTTCTGGATTTCATAGTCTTACCCACAATGTAAATAAAATGGCATCCATTTTGATAAATTTTAAAAAGTAGATTTGTCAAAAAAAAAATGTATGCAGACATAACAGAAGCAAGATGATACAGGATAAAAATAGCTGACTGTGTCCTATTAGAAAAGGAGAGAGAGAAACTGGGGTAGAGGTCAGCACTCTGAGAGATCTACAGTATATTGTTTGGGAAGCAAACAGAGATACAAATAACACTTGAATTTGAGACTTTGGAACAAACATGATTTGTAAGGTTAACAGCTGAGACACAGAACAAAACGTGACAAATCAAGAGGAAAAGAGTGAGCGTCGTTTTAACAGCATGACTATTTCTGTGCTTGGGAGGCAAGCTGAGAAGGAAGGTGGGGGAGTCTGGAGTCCCCGGTAAGGGGCGAGGTCTCTGCCGGACCCATTGCTGAACGAGAAGCCCATTTCTCTTCATTCTCCCCTAGGATTCTCGAGCTCCTTGAAGTTCTTCAGGATGTCGTCATGTAACAGCACAAGCTGTCACTGTCAGGGTCCCTGTGGAAGCCTTCCAGCTTGGTGTGAAGGGTGTTCAACAGCTCAAACACCTTCTCCAAAACTTCGCATCTTCAGTCTGAAGCATCTGCACCTGCGGTCAGGCGGTGGCCCTGATGACCGCTCAGTGACCGCTCAGGTCCCGGCTCCTGGTGCTGCCAGAGGACCTCAGTCCTCTCCGCGCCATTCGCTCAGCCTCTGGGGGGACAACTGCCTTCATCTCCCCTTTGCTTTTTCCTCTCTGCTCCCCTTCTCCTGCTGTTTCCTGCATTCCTCCTCTTGCTTCTGGGCTGAAGAGGCATCCAGACAGCTCAGGTTAACTCCTCGAGAGCTGGTTCCTTCAAAAATGCATCCACCTCAGAGATCTTGGGGACATAGCTCCCACACAGGTTCTGCCTTTCTGGTCGTCATGAAACATATCCGCCTGGGCTTGGACCCTGAGCACAGCTGTGGCTGGGGGCCTGGTAGTGGTGGTTCAGTTGCTAAGTTCCTAAGACAGGCTCCTCTGCCCATGGGATTTCCCAGGCAAGAATATTGGAGTGGGTTGTCATTTCCTTCTCCAGGGAATCTTCCCGACTTCCCACATCTCCTGCACTGGCAGGCGGACTCTTTACCACTGAGCCACCAGGGAAGGGCTGGGGCTACTGCCACACAAGCAGCAAGCAGTGGGTGCACGGAAGAAGCGGAAGCAAGAGGACAATGCCAGTGACCCAGCAGAAGACAGCACAGGGGTGGGAAACACGTAAAGCGGCACGCTAGATGGAAAGCATTTGGATTCTCCGTGAATTCCAGACATACGACATCATAATAAACGTAAACGGCTTAAACTAACTCATTAAAAGGCAGAAATCCTCAGAGTCAATTTTATAAAACTTGAGCTGTTTATAAGAGAGAAGCCTAAAACATGTCACAGGAAGGATAAACATAAAAAACTGTATTCAACTAATAAGTGTTTTTACAAATAATAAATGCTTAATAAATATATATTTTAATGGAATGACAATTAATATGATAAAATAGATATATATAGCCAAAAGCATTTGGGGGAAATAAAGAAGACCACTCCTTAATAATAAAAAGATACAGTCACCAGAATCCTTCCATATACCTAATCACACAGTGTCAAATATGTACAGCAAAATTATTTAATTATATGAAGGTAACAAATTCAAAATTATAGTGAGAGATTTTAGCACATATCTCTATGAAATCAACAGACCAAGCTTAAAAAAAGTGACAAATTTAAGTAATCCATATTACAAACGTCATTTAATGGATATGACAAGAAACTCTACAAAATAAATAAAGAGTACACATGAAATGTTTACAAAAGCTAACCAGGTTCTAGGCCACAAAGCAAGTCTCAACAACCTTCAAAGAACTGCTAACATTCAGACCACACTCATCAACCAAAATACAATAAAAGTTGAAATCAATAACAAAACCACAGCCCCAAACCCCAGTACATCTTAAAATTTCAAAAACATGCTGCCAAACTATTAAAAAAACTGAAATGAAAGTAACAAACTACTTGGAACTGAACAAGAGTTAAAGCCCTAGATATCAGTAGGCGTGTTTAGCATTAAATGCAATGATCAGAAAACAAGAAAAAATTTAGATTAAGAAAATAAAAAGGTTAAGCAATAATGCAAACTCAAAGACAACAGGAGGAAATTCTTTTCCCACAAATGGATAAAGTAGTGGGAAGGCGATAGGAAGGCGATAACGAAGGTAATAACAAATCAACAAGATAAAACAAAGAGACACATAGGAGCCAATGTGAACTCTTTAAGAAGACTAGTAAAACAGGTAGATATTCAACAAGAATGAGCAAGAGAAACAAAGAAGGCATAAATTAGGCATGAAAAGGAGTCATAACTACAAATACAATCAAGTTTTTTTTAAGTATGAGAATTCAATTTTCTACTTTCAAGCAATAAAACTAAAAGCAGATGAAATGGAAAATCTCCTAGGAAAATATGTTACCAAAACTGACACAAAAAAATAGAAAAAGAACAAAAGCTCCTGAATGTATTTTTTAAGTTCAGTCTAAAGCTATATATTTTAGAAGCAGGTAGTACAAAACCAGAAAGCAATAGATCAATCTAAGCTAAAAATATCAAAGCAAAAATCTAAATATTAGTAAGCATGCCCAGCAGTGTAGTGTGCATAGAGATGTATATTTATTTATATTTTGATATGATATATATGATCACATATATCATATTTATCACATGGTAAATATATAGTGTACATGTGTGTGTGCATGTGTGTTTGTGATGATGAGTAAAGTTTATCCCAGAAGCTCAACATTAGACTCCAACATTAGAAGATCCTACTGTAATTCACCACACTGACACATTAAGGGAAAACTAATTATCACAATAGATGCAGAAAAACATTTTATAAAATGTAGTACCCATTCACAATTTAAAAATACAATAAAATAACTAGCCAATCAAGAACAGAAGGAAGTTTGTCCTGAGCAGTTTCTACTGAGAACCTACAATAAATTTTAGGGACATATTTCCTTTGAAGCCAGGAACTAGATAAACACGCATTTTCTATCGCCACTCTACTCATCGTCACGTGAGGTGTCTGGCTGATACAATAAAGCAAGGGAAAGGAGTAAGAGACATAAGGATCTGAAATAGAGAAACAAACAAAGAATCATTTGCACATAGGACTGTCTACATAGAGAACCCATGAGAAACTACAAACAGTTACAAGTCATAGGAGAGTTTTGCAAGAATACTGGAGACAAGATTAATATATTGTACAAACATCCATGGCATCCTCAGCAGCAACAACCAATTAGAAAATGCAACTTTTAAAAGATCCCATTAGCAATAGCAATAAACGATGACAAACCCAGGAATGAGTCAAAAGAAAAGGGTGAAAGAGTTAAATGAAAACAAGTTATGAAACTTCACTGAGGTGCTCTGTGACAACTAGAGGGGTGGGATGGGGTGGGAGGTGGGAGGAGGTTAAAGAAGGGGACAGTGTATGCCCATGGCTGATTCATACTGATGTATGGCAGGAGCCAATGCAATATTATAAAGCAATTATCTGCCAATTAAAGATAAATTTAAATTTAAAAAACTTTAAAAAAACTTCACTGAAAGTCCTAAGACTTAAGTAAAGAGAGCTATATCTCATGCTCGGAGATGAAAAGATTCAACATTGACATCAGTGCCTCCTAAGTTAATACATAAATTGAAAATAATTCATAGTAAAGTCTCAGAAAGGTTCCTCATGAACGTTTTTACCTAGTTTTAAAATTCATGTAGAAGAATTAGGGTCAAAAGCAGCCAAGACAATATTGAAAAACTGTAAGACGGACCCTTGTCCTACCAGATATCAAGACATTTATTAAAGCCTTATAATTAAGACCCAAATGGTGCAGCTGCTAGACCAACGTAACAGAGAGAGCCCTCTGTGAACAGGAACGGGGGTGCGACAGCAGCAGCATTATGAAAACTGTGGGAAATGACTGAGCTGTTCACTAAACAGTCCAGAGACGATGTGTAATTCACAGGGAAAAAATAGACCTCTAACTCATGCTATATCAAAACATGAATTCCAAGAGCATTAGTTAACTCTAAAATATTTAAGAAAAATATAGACACTTTTTATAACCCCGGCCTAGGGAATGACACAAACCAGAAGGCAATAAAGGAAGAGAATGCTGACCAATTTGACTTTAAAACTCATGTGACAGAGGACATCAAAAACAAAGGTTACAGGTGAGATATAGAAAGGGCAGTTTTTTTTTTAATATATAGAATGTGTAATGAATGCTTGATAATCTGTAAGAAAAAAAAAAACCCACTACAAAAAGATGAGCAAAATCTATGAACTGGCAATACATAGAAAAAGAAACCCAAATGACCAAAAATCGTGAGAAAGAAAAGCATAAATCAACAGAAACCAGAGAAGTATAATTCAATACCACAACAAGATATCCTTGAATCTATTTTATTAGCAAAATGTAAAAAGACTGATAGCGCCCAGATTTGGAGAAGATACGGGTCAGCAAGAAGAATCTATTTTATTAGCAAAATGTAAAAAGACTGATAGCGCCCAGATTTGGAGAAGATACGGGTCAGCAAGAACTGTCACACATGGTTCCAGAAGCGTAAACTGAGAGCCAGTCAGTGTTTATCCCCTAAGACCCCAAAATCCACATCTGCATCTACACCAATGCAGGAGACTCTGTTCGATCCCTGGGTCGGGAATATTCCCTGGAGAGGGAAATGGCAACCCACTCCCATCTTCTTGCCTAGATGCTACCATGGACTCCGAGGGGCCCCTAAGGCAAGTGATCACTGGACAGGGGATGAGAGGTGGGGACCGGCGTGGTGGGCACAGGGCTTCGGAGTCTGTGGGCTCAAACCCCTCACCGTGAGATCGCAGCGCTCACCCCACTCATTCAGTGATTTACCCACACAGGGAACTGGAACCTGGTGCAAACGAGGGTAGGCGGATGAAGGGGAAGACAACCTCTTCCCCCTGGAACAAACCGCAGCCCGAGCAGGGCGATGACATAACCTGATTAAAAAAGGGAAGGAGCCATGCTGCCCCGGTCATCTGATGACTTCTCAATGAGTCTGGAACTCCCTCGCGGGGGTGCTGCCGTCCCGGTGCATCTGCCGAGGAAGCGGAAGGGGCCGGGGGAAGTGAGAACGGTGACCTCAGGCCTCTCGGAGGACGTCCCTCGGCCCCGGGCCTCCAGCGGGCCGGCCGCCCTGGTCCAGCGCTGACCCCCGCGCTCTGACTTTCAGCTCCTGATCTTCAAGAAACTGCGGGGCTGAGCCACCATCTTGAGGCCAGGGAAATTCTAGAGTCCTTTCTGGTTTTCAAGAGTTTTTCCTTAAAAACAGGACCTCTTAAAATCCAAAAGAGTGGTCCTTAACGCTGGCACGTGGGTGTGAGGCTCATTCCTGGACACGTGGCCGCGACGTCCTCTCCTGGTGACACACGCAACGCCCAGGGGGCAGGGCAACGGCACCGTTGTCTGCAGTCGCGGTAAGGCTGCTCCATGCTGCCCGCGGTGCAGCCGCACCCTCGGGCCCTGGGACCGGTATGGACACGGCGATCCAATCGTAGCTTCCAGAAGCAGCAACTCGCAGGCCCCGCCCGCTCTCGGAGTGACGCGCGCCCGGCGGCCCCGCAGCCCCGGAAGCAGCACACACGCACACGGCAGGCTGCAAAGAGGCTGCAAAGAAGTAAGCATCTCCCGACGGTGCGAACCGCCACAGAGCAGGGTGGGTAACCCAGGGGGCTTCCAGAATCTTCTCTGGAGGCCTGACCCATCCGAGAAGGCATCTTTGCAATCCTGACTGGCGGCGCTGGTGTCCGTGTCCCCAGGCATAGCCGGACCTGGCCTTGCTTTCTCTTTCTCTCCGGTATTATTCCCCCCCGGCCCTCCCCCGGGACCACACTTGCTGCACTCTTTCAGGCTTGTTTTCATTCGACTCCTTGCCTCCTCACACCTTTCCTTGTTGTTTTATGGAAAGCTGCTGGTCAGAGTTGCCCAATACCCACGCATAGCTGGGTGGTGGCATCAGATACCCAGGAAAACAGAGCGACCATTCCAGTCCCAGCCTAGAGCCCAGAGCTGGATGGAAACACGAAAATTAGTTGTTGCTAACAATCCATTGTAATGAAAATATGATCCCAGTAATTGATTTTAAATAGAATTTTTTAAAGACTCCTTGGCCGCATTTCATCAAGAATACAGAGTTTCAAAAGCGTTCATTCCAGGGTTGGATTTTTTCCCCCTTTCTTCTGGCTTAAACCCCAAATGGCCCAGATCCGAGTCTGAATAAACAGTGTGGGTGGTGAGTGTTCTGTGGGGCCCAGCAGAGGATGCAGCCACTCTCCTATTCGGTTCAGCATTAAATCATGTGAGACTAGCCTGATGACTCCGGAGAACTTTTACTCAGTAACTGGAGGGCCACATAACACGTCCTGTTTCTCCGCTTTTCGGGGAGAAAAAAAAATTTAATTCTCCTAACTGCCAAGGTTTAATTATGTATAAAGTTCATTGACCTCACAGGCGGCTGTCAGATGATCTTGCGAAGGCCCAGAGAAAGGCATCCCAGGAATGCGGTGATGTGGGCAGAAACCGTGGATTCAAGCCACCGAATGCTTTCAACGGGCCGGAATCGGCAGCCGCTCAGAAAGACTCCAGTGCAGACAGAACTTTAGGGTAATCAGTCATTTCATCTCACCTAAGCGTTGGTAGGCCTTCAAAGGGATTGTTACAGATCAGAAAAGCTCAGGCAGAATCCCCGAGGGACCGTGAGGAGGCGGGTCCGTGAGGAAGGGCTGGCGGCATTGTGTGTGCCGCCAGCTCTTGTGTGGATGCCCGGCGTTCTCTCCCCGTTTTGGAGGCAATGCCTCTGACCCCCCGATACCGACAGGAAGAGCGAATGAGGAAGCAGGCCCATTCATAAAGACACGGTGAGCCTTAAAGGAGGCAGGAGAGTCCGTTTTGTTTCAGACGGTTTTGATAGAAGACAGCACGGCGTGTCTCTGCAGTGACGTTATCTGTCTGCCGATAAAATGCCCTCAAGTGTGTTCTTACACAAGGGCTGGGTTCTCCTCTGAGGGCTGAGGGAGGGGAGGGGGAGGAGCAAGGAGAGCTTCCAGAACATGTGTCGGTCTTCTGGTCTTTACCTTGGGACACCCCTGTCGATTGGTACCCCGGTTACTGAGAACACTTCATCTGGGCTCCTTGGTAACGGGAAGGCGGAGCCCAGGAGGCGGGTGAGGGGGGTGTTAACTTCAGGGGTCCTCTGATTCAGAGGGAGCAAATGCGAAATATTTTGGCTTGGCGTTTCCAAAGATTAAAATGACCTGATGGGGTCCAGTATCACTTTCTTTCAGGACCTTTCTCACTGAACATACTCACTTTATCAGTCAAAATATTATGATTTCAGTGGATGAAACGTCCCAGGGTTGTGTTCTAACCTAAATAAGCTGCACTTGCTCTATGGCTTTACTGTTACGAATATAGAGAATGGGTGACCAGAATTTAACCAACATTTTTCATCCTCTGATGGCAGCAGAATGGAGAGATTCTCACTTGTTTCATTTTTAGATAAAGCTGAAATTCTGGGCTTCTTTAACCAAAATCAGCCACCTAGATTTTGAATAGACAGCGTCAGGGGGCTTTCAACCACACGAATTCAATAGATATTTGGGAAACAGAAATAGTGGGCGCTCTTGGTGATGCAGATGTCAAAAAGGGAACCTTGCCTTCAAGTAAGTCACGAGTGAAGAGGCAGACACTAATCCCAGCCGGAGGCCCTCCCTGGTGGGGGGTGCAGTGGAGAGGAACGTACCTGCCAACGCAGGGACACAATTCCGATCCCTGCTCCCACAAGATTCCACGAGCCAAGAGGCAGCTAAGCCCGTGTGCCGGGAGCCCGTGCTCCCCAACAAGGGAAGCCACGCACGGCAAGTGGAGAGTAGCTCCCACTCACCGAAACAAGAGAAAGCCTGCGTCCAGCAGCGAACACCCAGCACGACCACACACACACACACAAAATCCCAACTGGAGGATTCGGGAAGGCTTCCCACACGGAACCTTCCAGGGAGAGGTGGCATCTGCCTGGAACCTTCAGCCAAAGCTCCCTTCACACCTGTTGGCTTTGGCATTCTAAGTCATGAGTCATGCTTGGTCATGGCCGGGGGTCTGGAACTGTACCTTGTTTTTAACCCATCTCGTATCTGAGGGGCTTTAAGACCCAGGCCATTTAATGTAACTTTCTTCAGGGAACAGGGATGAAGGAAAATGCCCTTTGTCTTCCCACTCTGAAGAAGGAAGCCTTCCTTCCAGTCTTTAACACTTCTCTAGAAATAACGATTATCCCCATAGTTCCAGAAGAAAAATACACTTCCAGGTAAAGAAATCTGGACACGAAGTACTATCCTAAATCATTTCCACTCTTTGGATACAACGATTTATAAAATTCCATGAAGGAAATGACTCTTCCTTCTCATGAAGTTCCCGTGGGGAAATCAGAGGGAGCCACGGTCGTAAAAAGCTATCCTCCTCCTTGTCCCAATCCCTTGCCTTCACCCAGGGGCTTGCCGTCTCTCAGCCACACAGCAGTTTAGTTCTTTCTTGTCTACTGTATGTGTTGCAGGAGGTGGCAATTTGAGTTCATGACTTGTCTCTGTTAATGTGGAAAGTTCCTGGACATTAAGGACTGTTTTCTTTTCTTTTAAAAAATAAAAATTCTCAAAACTGAGTTTATTTATTCCAAAAATATGCAAGGTTAACTTAAGTGACTGATTTTAAAATATCAACCATTCTAATTTGCCAGTTACTAGAATGAAAGAAAACTTATACAGTTATTTCAAGAGATGCAAAAAATTATAAAATCTAACACCCTTTGTTGTAAAATCTCTTAGCTAACCAACAGTAGGAAAGCACTGAATCTGATGAAGAGCATTGCTTACTTCCATTTCCTATGAGATTGGGAAAGGGACAAGAAATGCCTGTTCTCCCCACTGCCGTTCAACAGTTTTTTAAAAATTCATTTCAAGTACAGTTTATTTACAGCCTCATGTTAATTTCTGATATACAGCAATGTATCAGTCTCACGGGGACGTGCACTCTTTTCCATATTCTTTCATTAAGGCTTATCCCCGGATGGCGAATGCAGCTCTCTGTGCCGCACAGCAGGGCTGTGGGGTGTCTGGCCTGTTTACTCCAGTCTGCATCCGCTCGTCCCATCCTCCCAGTCCTCCCCTCCCCCACCCTCCCCCTGCTTTCTTCACCTCCACATTTCTCACGTGTCTTTAACAGAGTTGGTGTTCACTGAACAAGTGAATGAGTGAGTAAATAAATATCATAGAGATGTCTTTGATGAGTTGGGACACTTTCAGTAAAGGTGTAGAAAGCAAATATTTTAAGGCATTCGGCGTCTTTTATAACCACTCAACTGTGTTTTTATAATGGGAAAGCATCCACAGACACTCTAGAAGCAAATGAGTATGGCTGTGTTCCAATAAAACTTTATTCACAACACCAAGTGGCCAGGGGTGCCCCACAGGCCGCAGTTTTATGATCCCCCATCTACGGCGCTTATCTTTGGCAGAGTAAAGAAAGTAGAGGGTATTAGTCACTGAGTCATGTCTGACTCGGTGATTCCATGGACTGTAGCCCGCCAAGCTCCTCTGTCCATGGAATTCTCCAGGCAAGACTGGAGTGGGCTGCTATTTCCTCCGCCAGGGGATCTTCTCAACCCAGGGATCAAACCCGGGTCTCTTGCATTGCAGTCAGATTCTTTACCATCTAAGATAAGCCACCAGAGAAGCCCTGTCTTTGTCATACATCTTAGGATATTCTTGACATTTCCATAGGGCACCTGTATTTTTCAATAATTGTAGTGAATGCAAACATTCAAGAGTTGTTTGGGAACTCCACATTAATGAATTCATTAAAAAAAAAAAGAAACAGGAAGTAAGAACTTAAAGTCACTTATTTTGTATATTGTATGCCTTTAAAAGGAACAATTCTTATTCCCCAAATGAGAGTAGTAGTTTCGCCATTTACATCATGATTATTGAGTAAACTTGATATGAGAGCTCCGAGTTATTGGGTGAAGGGTGTGATGCTGGAGCATGGTGAACTTGACACTTTCCTGAAAGAGGGAATAAATGCACCGCCACCACCCCCAACCCACCTTTCCTGTTCTCCACCAGATGGTCTGGTCTCTGATTTTACAGCTAAAATTCTTCCTGAGGTTATTAATGCAGAGGATACTCCTTTCTCTTGATGACCCTCTGGAAAACATCCAGCTACAAAGAGCACAACGGAATCTGAAAAGCTCAGGGAACACACAGAAAAGAGGCAGCCACGAGAAGGTGATGAAAGCAAGACGCCCCAGCCTGCCGCCCTGGCCTGACTCGAGAGCGCCCTCCCTGGCTCATCCTTACTCTCTGCCTCACTATCAGCCACCTTCTGTGTGTATTTACAGTTAAAAAAAAAAAAAAAAGATTTGGATTTAAATTATGGTGTAAACTCATAGGGTGCCAAGTCCTAAGGTCAACTGCTTGGCTTGGAAAAAGTCAACCTGTGCTTTTCGAGGTATGCGGAAATGCAGGAAACCACATCTGTGTGAGCACCCAGCTGATGATCTGTGAGACGGGCTATTCTAAGGTGAGGATCTGCAAACTGGACCCATCATCGCCAGGGTGTCACGTACAGGTCTAGAGATTTCTTGGAAGAAAGAAAAAAATGAAATTGGGGCCCTTCCTTACACCAAGTGTCTCAACACCCAGACCAAACAATTAGAAGGATTCCGTGCCTTAAGAAGGGGCTTCCCTGGTGGCTCAGACGGTAAGGCCTCTGCTCACAATGCGGGAGACCCGGGTTCGATCCCTGGGTTGGGAAGATCCCCTGGAGAAGGGAATAGCAACCCACTCCAGTATTCTTGCCTGGAGAAGTCCATAGAAGGAGGAGCCTGGTAGGCTACAGTCCACCGGGTCACAAAGAGTCGGACACGACTGAGTGACTTCACTGTGCCTTAAGAAAATGAGGAACCATGAGTTGCGAATGGAAGGTACCGCTGGGAGGCTGAAAATACTGAATTCAGATCCCATGTATTCAACCTGTGTGACTTGAAGCAAATTATCTCAGGTTATTGTAGGCTGTCCTAACTTTAACACAGGCCTAGGACAGCACATGGCAGAGGGGAAGTCTGGAAAACAGAGGCCATGCTGCGTCTGGCCCAGTTCATTGCAGCAACTCTGGAGCGTCCACTACGTGCTTGCGTTAGAGAGTGGGAGATGAACAGGCCACAGGCGCTGGGCCCAAGGAGCAGGTGGTCACCGCTTACAGCTTCGGCAACACTGCAGAGCCCCATCCCCGTTATCAGTCATCCCACTGCAACACCCCACACCCACCGGCTGCCAAACACGAAGCCCACCGCCACTGTCATTCAGAACACAGCTCGAGTGAGCAGCATCCGTATGTGAAGGGGTATTATTTATACAAATGTAACTCCTATTTGATAAAACTCCCAATTGCTTAAAACCACCTATATGGCCAAGGCACATAGGAATCTCATTGCAATGTTGGTTGGGACTAAGATGCATAAAAATAAAGACAAGTTAACAGGATTTCCTTGGTGGTTCAGTGGTTAAGACTTGGTCTCTCAGCACAGGGGTGCGAGTTGATCCCTGGCTGGGGAGCCTTGCTGCCAGAAAAACTAAAACATAAAACAGAAATACTGTAAAAATGTCAATAAAGACCTTAAAAATGGTCCACATAAAAACGTCTTAAAAACAAGAAAAAGAAACCATATACTAGAGGAGAGGACCCCCCCCCAAAAAAAAAGATGAGCTAAAAAGAGGGAAATGTGAGCTAGACAATCAGAGGCAAGGGTAAAGTGAGGGTGTATTGTGAAATTCCCAAAACCACTGTTGACGATAATTGAGGACCACCTCTTCCATCTCCGTTGTGATGACCTTCCGGGTTCGGATTGGGTGGTTGACGTTCTTCAAGCGAAGAATCTCAGAGCGTGAAGTGTTCACGTACCGGCAGCGGCTGTGCCAGCGGGGTGGGGGAAAGGTGACGGGCCAGCAGGGAGCCCACGACTCCCAATCCTCTTTGGCTTCCACCCAGGGAGATGGAGAACAGGCAGGGCCACGGGGAAGAGCTCCGTTTCCTTTTTTCTTTCTTTTAAAGATTAACTGAATTTGTCCCAATATTTCTATTTTATGTTTTGATTTTTTGGCTGCGAGGCATGTGGGATCTCAGCTCCTCGACCAGGGATCAAACCAGCACCCCCTGGTTTGGAAGGCAAAGTCTCAACCCCTGGACTGCCAAGGGAGTCTCTCTATTTCCTTTAAACCAGCTTCTTTACGAGACACAAACAAGTAACGTGCGAGAGAAAAGTAATACTTAGCTCAGGAACTTATTTGCAGTTCAATTTAGCATCAAGAGATGTTCTTAATCTCTTCCAAGGCTTCCTGTGAACTTATCTGCTCGTCTCTCCTGGTCCCCAGCTTCTTTAACACTGAAAACTTCTACCTGAAATACGAACCCTTATGTGGAGTAGATCTGGAGATTCCAGAGGTTTTGTTTAGCAAAGTAAATGGGCTCCTCTGATTAGTGTGTCTAGAACAATCCAGGTAACATGTCTTTTTAAGTCAGTCATTCCAAAGCTAGCTTCCAAGAAGTGCTACTCCAGCCTCGAGAAGCAGGCCCACATTAATTATTTCATCAGAACCCTGGCAGCTCTCTGGGTAAAGCAGACAGGAAATCTCGAGGAGAGAAAGAACCTTTCAGAGCCCGCTTCGGGCCCCCTTGCATTCCTTTTTTAAACATCACAAGATTGATCCTAGGCCACAGACGCGGCATTTGGACATCAGATGCAGGCAGATGTTTTCCCTTAAATCCATTGTCTCTCCCTCAATCTGTTTATTGCTATTTCCCTCTCGGCCTGCACCTCAAGCTCTGGCTAACTGCATGTCCACACACAAGAGGCATCTTTCTAGCATTGCTTATTTTCTGTAAGGATGCGTCCACTCAGGAGGTAACCTACCTACTCGCTACCAGCGTGTGTGCATCCTTGGCCATCCTCAAGAACTGCTACAGGAGAAGTCCCTCAGGGTTTAGTCTTCCCTGGTGGCTCAGATGGTAAAGAATCTGCCTGCGGCGCAGGAGACCTGTGTTAGGTCCCTGGGTCAGGAAGATCCCCTGGAGAAGGGAATGGCAACCCATTCCAGTATTCTTGCCTGGAGAATCCTATGGACAGAGGAGCCGGGCAGGCTACAGTCCATGGGGTCACAAAGAGTCCGACATGACTGAGCGCCTAATACACACACACAAGATTAAGTCCCCAAAGTTAAATCGGGACTTAATCAGTAAGGGTTTTCTTGTTAGAAGTGACCTTTGGCGGTCACATGAGCTGGTGTCAGCCTCTTAAATCAACTGATATCAACTGACAGGCTCTCTGAATGAGGTCAGGGCTATTTATTCACATCTTTTTTCTTCTGGGCTGATCAGTGCTCTTCCTACAAGTCAGACCAAGGATCTCCATCTGTAAGTCAGTTATGCAGATCCCATGGCAGCCAAGCCAAGTGACAGGTTTCAGAGACGTATCCAACCTCTCTCACTGCAGACTCACCCAGAATATGACCCAGACAAGAAACAGGGTAACATCTGCTGCTGCTTCTCACACCCAGAAGCGCCATGAGAGAAGGGAGTTTCTTGAAGGAGATGGAATAGTTCTATATACTGATCACGGGGGTAGCTCTAGGATCCTAGACATGGGATACAGTACACCCACACACAAACAAGTATGTCTAAAAACTGGTGAAATCTGAATAAGGTCTGGAGATTACACTAATGTCAATGTCCCGGTGTTGCTACTGTATATACTATAAACATTAGACTAGATGCTACAATTACACTGTACTGTATGCAACACACCACTGGGGGAGGCGAGGTGAGGCTACCTGGGACCTCTCTGTGCCTTTGCGACTTTTTGCATCTATACTTACTGCAAGATATAAAGTTTAAAAATGCCATGAGGTATACATGTCTTTTTCAATTATGGTTTCCTCAGGGTATTTGCCCAGTAGGGCAACTGCTGGGTCGTTTTGTGGTTTTATTCCTAGTTTTTAAAGGAATCTCTATGCTGTTCTCCATAGTGGCTGGATCAGTTTACATTCCCACCAACAGAGCAAGAGGGTTCCCTTCTCACCACACCCTCTCCAGCATTTATTGTTTGTAGATTTGGGTGGGAGGTGGGGAGGAGGTTCAGGAGGGAGGGGACATATGGGTACTCGTGGCCGATTCAAGTGCTTGTGAGGCAGAAGCCAATACAATACTGTAAAGCAATTATCCTCCAATTAAAAATTTTCTAAAAAGCGCCATGATAAAAAGTTCCTGTTCTTGTCTAGCAGCTTGCCCAACTTTGCCTGACTGTATCTGAAGTTCTAGGCTGCTGCTTTTTCTCATCATCTAAACTAGTCTGCCCCTCCCCACTTATCAGGCATTATGTTTCTGGTGTCTACCAAATCCTGACTTTTTTTACTAAGGCATCATCTGTATCCCTGCCTTCATACAGGAGCTCCATGAGAAGCCAGTGGCTTCTGTTCACCAGTGAATCCCAACACCGAGGACAGCACAGTCGTTATTTGTCAGCTGCATGTCTGAAGAGTGGATGAAACACCCCCAAAGCAATGGCCCATTCTTAGACTGCTGCAATTCTCAAATCCACAGGTCGTTATAAAATGACACAGAAATCATTCGGGCTGCTTTATGGATGTCAAGATCATTCTGTTTGGTTAAGAGAATAAACACATCAAAAATTTGAGTGATGTTTTCAACGTGAGCAGCTGAGTTCAAGAGCCATGGGGATCCCAAAGGAAAGATACTACCTCCTGTTGAATTTTCTGTCTGAGGCTTAACGAGACAGTAGTTGGTAAATAGATGGGGAGATAGGACGAACGTGTATCGAAACACACACACACTTTCTCATCTTCAAAGATGCAATGAGATCTTGGTACTTCCTTTACCTGTAGTAAACAGGGAGCTCTGGGCAAAGGGCAGAAAAGTACCAGTGAGACAGGTGGGGGGCGGGAGGAAGGGAAAAGCAGCCCTGTGAGATGCTGAGAGACACGTGGGATACAAGAGTAGGGAGAGGTTGCGCGGGAAGGCCGCCCAACCGACCCCCGGAGACCAGTCCAGAGCTGTCCTCCCGAAACACGTCACATCCCTGCTCGAAGCAGGAGGTCCTTTGGGCACCACCCATCGTGCCCAAGATGCCAGAGTTAAACTCTTAAGAGTTGTGTTCTTAGATGCGGTGAAAGGTTTTATTATAAATAAATGAGAAACCTTACATGCATCTGCTTTAGTGAGGGAAAAAAAAAAACTTCCCCCCAAAGACCCCTCAAAATCGTGGGAATAAGTAGGCCACTGACCCCTTCGCTTGAAAAGTCTCCTTGAAGCCAAGAGCCTGAAGTCTGTCTTTCCATACCAAAGCCAGCCTGTGCCGACTCCCCTTCATTTCACGCTTCTCTTAAAAGAAAACAGGCTGGACTGTTTCGGTAAATAACAAAAGGTCAAGAGAAATGCTACTCACAACATGAGCAAAATAACGGTGCAACCTGCCAAAATGTTTCCTAAGGCCTGACCGGCAGAACGCTCGAGTGGTGAAACAGCCCACAGATCTAGTGAGAGCACATTCGTCCCGGTAAAACCCGCCACGAGGCCCAGTTCACAGCTCATCCGTAAGGAAAAACAAAAACAAAACACAGAGATGATGCCATCGGGCTCGAGCGACATCTGAAGACCACATCTCGTGTTAGGGAGCCAGCGGCCTGTGTGTGTTGCCTCTCCTCTGCTTGTATTTCGACGTGAGAGCCAGTGTCAGTGTGACGTGTTGTCTCTCCTCTGCTTGTACTTCGACGTGAGAGCCAGTGTCAGTGTGACGGTGACACACCCAGCAGCGGTGGCCTCTGTGTCCATGAGGTCCACGGCTGTGCCTCCCCCAACTGCAGATGGAAAACAGTCAGAAAAAGCATTCCAGAAAGTTCCAAAAAGCAAGGCAGGAATGTGCCGCAGGCTGGCAACTATTTACACAGCATTTACATTGTATTTGCAACTGTTTACACGGCAACACACCACACTAGGCAACGTCAGTAATTTAGAGGGATTTTAAGTGTTCCGGAGTCCAGGCTCGGGCTCAGTCGCGACTTTCTGCGACCCTGTGGACTGTAGCCCGCCAGGCTCCCCTGTCCATGGGATTCTCCAGGGAGGAATACTGCAGTGGGTTGTCCTTTCCTCTTCTAGGGGATCTTCCTGGCCCAGGGATCGAACCCACATCTCCTATGTCTCCTGCATTGCAGGCGGTTTCTTTACCTGCTGAGCCATTCAGGAAGACGGCGTAGGTTATATACAAATACTAGGCCATTGTATACAAGGGACTTGGGCATCCTCAGAGTTGGGTTCCAGCAAGGGGCGGGGGGGGGGGCGGTGATCTCAGAACTGAGCTGAGAACTAAAGCTCAGGTTTGTAAAAATCTCCTGAAACTTCCAACTTGACTGACTCCATTTACGGTGGGCACTGAATGCTCATTCTCTCCTTGGAATCTCACTAATATGAAAAGAATTTTAAAATACCCATTATAAGAACTTTAGAGAGGGAGAAATAAACACAAGGTATAAACCAGGACTGTTCACCCTCAAGACGTGACCTCACTGACTCTGCATCGGTTACATTCGGGGACCCTGTCTGCCGGCCCATTCCTGCCCCGAGCCTGGTCACCAACCTCACGCCTGGAGTCCACTCACCAGGATCGTTGCAGTGACTGGATCTTACTCATGTCTAGCCTCTGTGGGGTCTTGCAAGTGGTCAACGCTTGGTGTATTCATGGGCTGAATCGATGGTGTCCGTGTTCTACCACATTCCTGGTTTAAAACCATAGAGCAGTATTTTGCAAAATATGTCCCATGAAATACTAGCCTGGCAAGATGTTACCTGAGTGCAAAATAACTCTGATTCCATGATGAAATACGTTTTGGATAAACTTCAGACAATGAGTCCACTCCCTCATTTTGCAATCAGAAAGTATTTGAGGATCTGAAAGATGCTGAAAAGTCCCACAGGCAAGAAGGGCTTCCCAGGTGATGTTAGTGGTGAAGAACCCACCAGCCAATGCAGGAGACATAGGAGATATAGGAGATGCGGGTTCAATCCTTGTGTCGGGAAGATCCCTGAAGAAGGAAACGACAACCCACTCCAGGATTCTTGCCTGGAGACTCCCATGGACGGGCGGCCAGGAGGGCTGCAGTCCACAAGGTTGCAAAGAGCTGGACACGACTGAAGCGACCTATCGACCTAGCACACACGCACAGGAAAGAAACCTGCGAAGTCAGAGGCTCCCGTGTGATTTTCAGAAACCTTTTTTCAACTCATACCCATTACCATCTCGAGGAACTAAGAGTTTTGTGGAGGACATACTGAGGAACTTGACTTGAGAGCAATTTCTGATCCATGTCTAATCACATCCAGTCTGTCCTTAAGTCCTCCAAGATACATTACTGCGTTCGATTCTGCCCACGTAACAGCCTGTGAGTTTCCTCTTCTTTAACCTATCGCTTTGTAACATATTCAGCTCACAGAAAGTCAGAGCTGGAGTGCTCTTAGAAAGAAACACAAAGTCAAGGTCAAGCCCTGAATTTAACAGGGTTGTTAGCCAAGGACCCCACGCTGAAGGGCCTGGCCTAGGGTTTTTGTTGTTCAGTCGCTCAGCCATGCCCGACTCTGCGGCCCTATGGACTGCAGCACGCCAGGTCTCCCTGTCCATCACCAGCTCCCGGAGCTTGCTCAAACTCATGCCCATTGAGTCGGTGATGCCATCCAACCATCTCAGCCTCTGTCGTCCCCTTCTCCTCCCGCCTTCAACCTTTTCCAGCATCAGGATCTTTTCCAATGAGTCAGTTCTTCTCATCAGGTGGTCAAAGTATTGGAGTTTCAGCTTCAGCATCAGTCCTTCCAATGAATATTCAGGACTGATTTCCTTTAGGATTGACTGGTTTGAGCTCTTCGAGTTGGCTCTTTGAATCAGGCGGCCAAAGTACTGGATGACAGGATACAATACAGTTTGGCTCCCTAAAGGGAAGGGTGGTTTCAGGCACCTCTGCTCTGCTGTCCAGGTATAATGAAGGCAGGGCTTATGCAGGGAGGGCCCTCCTGGGAGAGAGAAGATGAGCAAAGCTGGGAAATCCCAGAGAACCCCCACTAACACCAGGCATGTGCACCCCCACCCTCCCACGTGACTCCAACATCTCCCATCTCGGAGTTTCCTCCACTCCTGGGTCAGGCAACTGAAAAGACATGGCAGCTCAGGGCCACACAGTGAGCGAGAAACCATGTCAGGGTCTGAGCCAAGGACAGTCTGATTTCAAAACACATCCTCCTGCTAGTGTATTACACTCCCTCCACAAAGAGGCCCTCAAGTAAAGCCTGTGGAATTACATATGAAACCAGGAATTTGCATATCTGAAATTAGTGGCAGAGACGATGGCCAGTGCTGCAAGGAAGGAAGAACAGAGAGAGCCTTTGTTCCATCAAAATACTCTCTCACTTGTGAAAGTGAAGGAGAGAGTGGGTCTCTGAATTCCCTGTTAATGGAATGAAATTTGTTTTAATTAATCAAAATGGAACCATGTGAATCAAATGTAGTGCCTGCGAGTTCGGTTACGGCCGACTCTTTGTGACCTTATGGACTGTAGCCCGCCAGGCTCCTCTGTCCATGGGATTCTCCAGGCAAGAATACTGGAGTGGGTTGCCATGCCCTTCTCCAGGGGATCTACCCGACCCAGGGATCAAACTGGCATCTCTTGGGTTTCCTGCACTGGCAGATGGAATCTTTACCATTGTGTCACCTTGGAAGCCAAGTGAGTCAAGCAATGAGAATTCAATTCTGCTATTACTGAATATCACACATAATACATTTGCAAAGCTTTGCATGCCCATTAATGTGAGGTGTTACTGGCTTCTCTCGTTACATGCTGATCACTTTGGTCATGAAATCAGTGAGGGGCACAAGCACGAGCACGGGCACTAAGATGACGGCGACGGCGGTGGAAGCATATTTTCATTTCACATCAAAAACATGCACTTTTCAAAACTCCTGTGGTTCTAATGAAGGAAGAACTATTTCAAGATGCAAACAACTGATAAATTACGAGTATACTTTTTCACATTCGTCTCTCAAGAATCTAAAAATTCAAAACCTTCTTCATCTGCATTTTTGAGTTATTCTGAACACTAAGTAATTCTTCCATTTACTAGAGGAAGTCCTGTCTTCAGGAGAGTTTCTAAAGCAACATGTGGTCCAAGTATTAAGACTGACAACAATAAGCCAACAACAAATAATAATGGTCACAAGTCTATGAATAATCAAATTAAACAAAATACTGGCCTGGGAGGATTTATAGTGCTCTTTATAATAATTATTGTGCAACTCAGCTTATGTATAACATGGAGGTTCAACATTGGTAGAAGGGGAAATTTTTAATTTTAATACATCAAAGTCAACCATGACTGTAACATTAAGAAAAAGAATGACTAAAGAGGGTATTTTATACTTGAATGTCAAGATGAATTTTTTAGTCAGTGTCAAATAGTACACTCATTAAGTTTGCCATTTGGAAATTTTTTAAAAAGACAAAAATGAGTTGCAAGGGCAAATTTATACCTATACTAATATTTTATTCTTCAAATATAAAAAATGCTAGTTTTTCTTAGAGCTCAAAAAAGTTATCCATGAGCTCTTCATTCACTAGATTTTTATTAGATTATTAGTATTGTTGTTATTCTGTGCTAAGTCATGTCCGACTCTTTGCGACCCCATGGACTACAGCATGCCAGGCTTCCCTGTCCTTCACTGTCTCCTGGAGTTCGCTCTAAATTATCTCCATTGACTCAGTGATGCCATCCAACCATTTCATCCTCTGTCGTCCCCTTCTCCTCCTGACAATCTTTCCCAGCATCTGAGTCTTTTCTAGTGAGGTGGCTCTTTATATCAGGTGGCCAGAGTATTGGAGTTTCAGCTTCATCATCAGTCCTTCCAATGAATATTCAGGGTTGATCTCCTTCAGAATGGACTGGCTGGATCTCCTTGTAGTCCAAGGGACTCTCAAGAGTCTTCTCCAACACCACAGTTCAAAAGCATCAATTCTTCGGCACTCAGCTTTCTTTACAGTCCAACTCTCACATCCATACATGACTACGGGAAAAACCATAGCCTTGACTAAATGGACCTTTGTTTGCAAAGTAATGTCTCTACTTTTTAATATGCTATCTAGGTTGGTCATAACTTTTCTTCCAAGGAGCAAGCGTCTTTTAATTTCATGGCTGCAGTCACCATCTGCAGTGATTTTGGAGCCCCCAAAAATAAAGTCAGCCACTGTTTCCACCATTTCCCCATCTATTTCCCATGAAGTGATGGGACCAGATGCCATGACCTTAGTTTTTGAATGTTGAGTCTTAAGCCAGTTTTTTCACTCTCTTCTTTTACCTTCATCCAGAGGCTCTTTAGTTCCTCGTCGCTTTCTGCCATTAGGGTTGTATCATCTGCATATCTGAGGTTATTGATATTCCTCCCTGAAATCTTTATTCCAACCTAGGATTCATCCAGCCCATCATTTTGAATTATCTACTCTGAATAGAAGTTAAATAAGCAGGGTGACAACATAAAGCCTTGATGAACTCCTTTCTCAATTTTGAATCAGTCCTTTGTTCCATGTCTAGTTCTAACCGCTGCTTCTTGACCAGCATACAGGTTTCTCAGGAGACAAGTAAGGTGTTCTGGTATTCCCATCTCTTTAACAATTTTCCACAGTTTGTTGTGATCCACACAAAGGCTTTAGTATAGTCAATGAAGCTGAAGTAGGTGATTTTCTGGAATTCTCTTGCTTTCTATGGGCCAGTGGATGTTGGCAATTTGATCTCTGGTTCCTCTGCCTTCTCTAAACCCAGCTTGTATTAATACATCTGGAAGTTCTCAGTTCACGTACTGCTGAAGCCTAGCTTGAAGGATTTTGAGCATTACCTCGCTAGCATGTGAAATAAGTTCAGTTGTGCAATGGTTTGAACATTCTTTGGCATTGCCCTGCTTTGGTATTAGAATGAAAACGGACCTTTTCCAATCCTGTGGCCACTGCTGAATTTTCCAGGTTTGCTGGCATGTTGAGTGCAGCACTTTAACAGCATCATCTTTTAGGATTTGAAATAGCTCAGCTGGAATTCTATCACCTCCACTAGCTTTGTTCACAGTAATGCTTCCTAAGGCCTCTTGACTTCACACTCCAGGATGTCTGGCTCTGGGTGAGTGACCACATCCCCATGGTCACTGTGTAGGTCTGGCATGGAGAAGAAATGCCTAAGAAATCTACTAGATCTAGAAGAAAAGAGGAATAGCAGGTGGAAATTAAGCAGAAAGCAGGTACTTCCCTGGTGGTGCAGTAGATTAAGGCTCTGCACTCCTAATGCAAGGTGCCCAGTTTTGATCCCCGTTCAGGGAACGAGGTACCATGTGCTACAACTGAGACCTAGTATCACCAAAAAAAAATTTTTTTCCTCCTTAAAAAAAGAAGGAAGCAGAACAGGCAAAATAAATAGCTTCCTGCTGCTGCTGTTTCAGATCTGTCTTCTTTATGCGACTGCATAGACAACAGTCTGTTGTGTTAGTCGCTCAGCCGTGTCCAACTCTGTGATGCCAAGGACCCGCCAGGCTCCTCCATCCACGGGATTCTCCAGGCAAGAACACTGGAGTGAGTTGCCATTTCCTTCTCCAGGGGATCTTCCCAACCCAGGGATGGAACCCGAGTCTCCTGTATGGCAGGCGGATTCTTTACCACTGAGCCACCAGGGAAGCCCCAACTCTATAAACAAAAACATATTTTAATGGCAAATAGAATCATCCCTGAGAGGAACACAGCTCCTTGTCCACCTCATCATGACAGTAACAGTAGCCACCACCAATAGTGTTAGGGCAGGCCAGGCAACGATCTAAGCTCTCGACTCCTATAAACTCTCAACACGTAACGAGCAAGGTGTTATTATTGTAATTGGCGCTTCTCAGATGAGGAAAAGGAAACATCGAGAACTGGGTGGAGAAGGGCAGAGCCGAGACCTGAATCCAGGCAGGCTGTCTCGGGTCCAGGCTGCTAAGTCCTGACACCAACTGTGGAGCTCAAGCTGGGTTTCCTATTCTGACCCGCCTGCGTGAGAAGTACATTCAGAGTAGCTGACACCACTTCCCATATAGAAATATACACACACGAAAGGGTTAAAGCATTCTGCGATCCTACCGTAACTGGGTCAGCCTAATCACTGGCGAGATGGAGGTTTCTAAGTGCTGTTTCCAAACATCAGTGACCGGGGCAAACACGTCCCTAAGAACACCAGCTGTTTACAGTAGAAATACAGGGTGGAAATGATTTGAGGTGCACATAGAGACTTCTATGATTATAACAAGTTGATGATTTCTTTGACATCCTAGATGTGAAGAACTGAAGAATTTAATTGCCAGAGTTAAAGACTTGTCTATTTTTTTAGGAAAATGAGATTTTTATCTGGGATTCCCCAGTATATTAGAAAGATGATTCTTAGTATAATTGTGGGCAAGAAGGAAATAATATACATATTTGTGGCTATGAGTAGCTAACCAGAAAAAAAAAAAAGAAAGAAAGAAACTGTCTGGACTTGCACAGTTCCAAAAACTACTGAATGTTTTCTTTTTTTTTTTTTTTCCCACCTATGAGGCATTTCTTTCTTTTCAAGGAGGATTCATTTCCCACCTGTGTCTTTTACATTTTTGAAATACATATAAAGTTAATGTTTATCTTCCACCCATTGAAAGCTTATCTAAGTTATTATGACTTTGGGCTTTTACTTTCAGGAGTCACAATCTGTTTGGCCAGCTTCTGCGTGAGAGAAAGCTTCCTTTTATGTGCAGCAAACTCTCTACTACTTAGAATGTTTTCTGGGAGATAAAGTGATACTTGGTGGGTTTTTACTTTATCATGATTCCCATGTGCAACACAACTGGACAAAACTAATGTCCCCGCGTTGAATCCATCCTTCTTGGATGAGTAGCTCTCATAATTGGGGCCAGGGCCACCAATGCAAGTCTTGTTTAAAAATAGTCCAATATTACGTAAAACTTCTCAATGTCTGTATTGTAAGTTAACATATACATTCCAAACATGGGTTCCGCAAAAGATGCAATATGAGCTGGTTCAATACTTTGGCCACCTGATGTGAAGAGCTGACTCACTGGAAAAACACCCTGATGCTGGGAAAGACTGAGGGCAGGAGGAGAAGGGGACGACAGAGGATGAGATGGTTGGATGGCATCACCGACTCAATGGACATGAGTTTGGGTAAACTCTGGAAGACAGTGAAGGACAGGGAGGCCTGGCGTGCTGCAGTCCATGGGCTCTCAAAGAGTCGGACACAGCTGAGCAACTGAACAACAACAAATCTTTGAGATGCACTTTCTTCCTCCTTCACACTAAAACTCTGACTTCAACTCCAGTGTGGATCGTATCTTTAGGTAGATCACAAGGCATCATCCTGACAGCACACCTGAAACATAGTCCCTGGATTTCAGCAAAAACCACGGGATGGGAGCAAAAGAACAACAGCAAGGGATGCGGTCTGCGGAGGGTCCGCGTGGAGCTCGGGCAGAGATGAGACACGGGCAGGCCGTGACGTGGGCCAGGCTCGCCCTGCTGGAGCGGGGCCCGGACTCGGGGGGAGGCCCGCTGCTGGGCGGGACGCCTCTCGGGGAGCGTCTGGAGTGATCAGAGCTCACGGTGGGAAGGGCCCGTCGCATCCTCTGCCTTCATCATTCTCATCATTCACGTCATTTTCCCGTTTGACTGAGCGCACAGCTAAGGTCTTAAAGGGCCAAGCGCCACAGGGCTAGAGAAGGGCAAGGCCAGCCCCGTCGCCTTCTCCAGCTCCAAAAAACTACAGCTGGACCTTTTCTGTAGGGTCCGGTGCTGGTCGGCGATGAAACGGGGTGGTGAAGAGCCCTGCTCCTAATAAACAGATGTAAGGATGCTGCGGGTTTGGAGCTCCTCCCTTGATGGGGACGGGGTGCCCTCAGGAGCACGGAAGCTGTCTCTTCCTCCATTTCTCCAAGGCAAATGTCCAGGGACACAGCTCTGTACTTCTAACTGGAAATACCACGCTCGGCTCATTTATTAAACTGTCTGTCGTTCAGTTCTTCAGAAACCAAACTGGTCTGGTGTGAATCCTGCAAGTCAAGAGTATGGACTCCGAGAAATGCCACTTGCTAGCCGAGAGAGGTGACGCAGTTTCAAGAGACTGAGTGACTTTACTCTGCCCGGGACTGCTGAGTAAACTTGGGCCACGCATGTCTTAACCTTGGTCTACCTTGGATTTCCCCCGTGTGAAAAACGTGGGAAGATGCTGTCTGACTGCTTCTCAGGGATGATGTGAAGATCACCTATTCAGTGTTCTAAACCACATGGTCCCAGGGCAGTGCAGTGTGCTGTATATACTTTTCCTTCACTTGTGATTGTCGTGGTTGGTTACACACACACATACCATTTCTTACAAAAAAAAAAAAACAACAAACTCACAGCAAGGAATTAATTCCAATCTTATTTGGGGAGACTTCATACAATGTCATATTTAAAACGTGAACATTCTAAAAACTAAATTCAATTGCATATGGCAAAGGAACATACTAAAAGCTCGATATGATGATATTCCCATACATAAGTGCTTCCCTCATAGCTCAGTTGGTAAAGAATCCGCCTGCAATGCAGGAGACCCCAGTTCGATTCCTGGGTCATGAAGATCCCCTGGAGAAGGGATAGGCTACCCACTCCAGTATTCTTGGGCTTCCCTTGTGGCTCAGCTGGTAAAGAATCTGCCTGCAATGAGGGAGCCCTGGGTTTAACCCCTGGGTTGGGAAGATCCCCTGGAGAAGGGAAAGGCTACCCACTCCAGTATTCAGGCCTGGAGAATTCCATGGACTGTAGAGTCCATGGGGTCGCAAAGAGTCGGACACAACTGAGCAACTTTCACTCACTCTGCCATACACAAGTGCTTCAAGGAGAGAAAGAACTCAAGCAGATGGTTAATTCATCAAATTTATTTATTGGGATAAACAGTCAATAATCTCATTCTGTTTTAGATTGTGTTTAGTTTAAAAACTCTATCAAAATGCTGTCATTGGCTAACCATCAAGTACTTAAGTTTGCCAGTTCTAGAACCTCAAGTCCAAAATGGCCCTGGGAGAACACAGATGGGCACACTGTTTTGTGACCACTTAATGGAAAAAGAAGTTAAGACAGAGTTAGAGGGTGACTCACTCCAGGGCTACAGACTAGATTTGCATGTGTGGACTTAAACCCCTTCACCTGTTTGCTCACATGCTCAACACGCATACTTAAGGGCTGCTCAGGGGGCCTGGACTAGCGGACACAGTTAGGGATTGGAGGGTCTATTTCTAGATTGGGGTCACAAGACAGGGAGCTCAACCTGCTCACCCCACACGGAGCCTGTCCCCAGTCTTGAGTGTCTTTCATAGCAGGTACTAAAGAACCAACCTAACCAGCCAGGAATAAGTGGAGATATTAACAGTTATGTTCAAACATCCATTAAAACCAAACACAGGTCCATGAAACAAGGCTGATCCAGGACACCGTCCATCCAGTCCACACAAAACGGGGAAGATAGGGAAAGTGGGATTTTTAAAGTTAGATTCATTTCCTTTAAAATTGTGCCGTTTAGGACTTCCCTGGTGGCCCAGTGGCTGAGACTCCGTTTCTCCCAACGCAGGGGCCCACCCAGGTCGATTCCTTATCACAGAACTAGATTTCACGTGCTGCAACCAAGACCCAGCACAGCCAAATAAATATTAAAAAACCAAAATAGTGCAATTTACCCTAATATTGCAATTTACCCTAAAATATGTCCTTCCTATTTTTGATGTTAAACAGACTTTATTTTATCACTGGGAATAAACAGTAGCTGATTTTTTAATATCCCAACTTGGCAAAACAAGAAGTCAGAAGCTCTATACTGGCCCTTAAATAAAAAAGGTAAAATAAAAAGACTTTTGAAATCCACAAGTTAGGCTGGCTCTGCCTGACAATGAGTTACCTGCTATTAGAAACTCCTAAAGAGTAGAGACCCATAAAGAGTGAGTATTATTTTATGTGATCAAATATTTCCTAATAAGACACAAAGATTCATTTCAACCTGTAATGCAAAAGAATTTTAAGCTGTACTAATAAATGGAGTTTACAACTAAGCTGGAAAAGTATGCTGTCGTCTAAAATCAAATGAAATATAAATTCTAAAGCACCGTAAACTCACTCTTATAATCCCATTCTTCCAAAGGTAGAAAGCATTTTAATTATTGCTTTCTGATGCTAACTGCTTTTCTGGTTAGTCTTAGTGAGTCTTAGTGAAGTCGCTCAGTCGTGTCCGACTCTTTGCAACCCCATGGACTGTAGCCTACCAGGCTCCTCTGTCCATGGGATTTTCCAGGCAATAGTCCTGGAGTGGATTGCCATTTCCTTCTCCAGGGGATCTTCCCAACCCAGGGATCAAACCCAGGTCTCCGCATTGTAGACAGACGCTTTACCGTCTGAGCCACCAGGGAAGTCCTAATCAGGCAAGAATAAGTGGAGAAATTAACAGTTATGTTCAAACGTCCATTGGAACCAAACATATGTCCATGAAACATATGAGACAGAGCGTATGAAGACAATGCAATCCAGCAAACACACACACAACAGAATGAAAGCTTGTGTACTGTTCCTCCCCTTGTAGACCCCCTGATAGAAGCCTCAGAGAAACATCAATTCTGCATCTGTGGGCAGATGGCAAAGGATTTAACCATTCAGCCAGCCACAGAGAACCCAGGAGTCACCAGTCTTGGCACTAGCTGACAGAGGTTGGGAGGTGGGAGGGAGAAGGGGAGTCAGGAGAGAGAGTGTTCCCACTTTTTAATGGGTAATTAAATGATCATCTCTACGATTAATGGAATAAGAAATGAAGTTTCAAGAATGCATTTGAAATGTAAGCAACACCCTTGCGGGTGAGGGGCTGGGAAGGGTGACATCACCATGAAGGGGAGAAACTCGGGGGAGAAATGGGGCTGAGTGAGGCGTGAGGTCAACAAAAGCAGAGCTTGCATTAGGGGCTGAATCGTGCCCCCTTTTCTTCATTTCTTAAAAAACTTTTATTTTGTTTTGGCGTATAGCTGATGAACCATGTTGTGATGGTTTCAGGTGGACAGCAAAGGGTTTCAGTCATACATAAACATGTATCCCTTCTCCCCCAAACTCCCCTCCCATCCAGGCTGCCACATGCCATTGAGCAGAGTTCCCTGCGCTCTGCAATGGGTCCTTCTTGGTTATCCATTTTAAATACAGCAGTGTGTACATGTCCATCCTGAACTCCTTACCTGTCCCCTCCCCGGAAACCGTAAGTTCATTCTGGAAGTCTGTGCATCTGCTTCTGTCTCTAAGCACGCCCACTTGCATCACGCCTTTTCAGATTTTGCACATAAGGGATGTCATCCAATACTTCCCATCCTCTGTCTGACTTAGTGTCTCAAATAGTGTCCGTTTTTGATACATTCCAGTCCTAACTCTGGTACCTGCCAGTGTGACCCATTTTGGAAACGGGACCTTTGCAGATGTAAGACTGTCCTCTGACCCAGTGACTGGTGCCCTCGCAAGAAGCAGGAAACACCACGTGACGACAGACTCAGGGAGGGCTCGCGCGCCCGCAGAGGCGACAGCAGGAGACACCACGCCAGCGGGGCTGAGGACAGCCACCCGCAGCCGAGGGGGCTGGGAAAGCTGCTCCGGGCCTTCGGGGGGAGCACCGCTCTGCGACACCTCGACTCTGGGTTTCCAGTCTCCAACCGTAGGAGGATAACCTCCTGCTGCGCGAAGCCACCTGCTCTGCGGTACTTTGCTCCAGCAGCCCTACGACCTAAGTCCAAATGGTAAACGTACGTGGCAAATTCACGTCAATGTATGGCAAAACCCACTACAATATTGTAAAGTAATTATCCTACAATTAAATAAATAAATTAAAAAAAGAGCTCCTAAATATTAATAATATATAAATAATAATAGTAAACATATATTTAAAGAGATAAAGAACTCTTTTAAGTATACTAATAATATAATAATACGTCTATATATTATAGATAATATATAACAATAAACACTATTTAAAGATATGAAGAACTCTTTAAATAACATCAACATTTATATATTATAGATAATATATAACAATAAACATTATTTAAAGATATGAAGAACTCTTTAAATAACATCAACATTTATATAATACATATAATATAATTATATATGATAATATACTTATATTATCATATATAATATAATTATAATACTATCTTATATAAATATATTAATTATATTAGTTATATTAGTTATATTATATATAATATACATACTATATTATAGATGACATATAACAATGTCATTAACATTGTTTAATAAACATTAAAGAGATGAACTCTTTAAATAATATAATATATATTACATTACATATAATGTATATTATATATACTAATATAATATAATAATAAACATATATTATTTAAATCACCAAAACAACTTTAAAAAGTGTGGGAGGGTTAAAAGATATTCCCTCTGGGAAGCAAGTCTAAGGGAGGAGCGGTGCAGTACAGGCCGTTATTTTGTATTAAACGCCTTTGTCCTCTTTGACTTTTTAAGCACACGCCTGGGTTACTCCAACCTCTGAAAAGCATAAATGAAACAGCCCTGAGGGCATCACCGGGAACCTGGTCAGCCCTCCCGGCGGTGGATGCTGAGCCCTGAGCACTGAAGACCCCCGCGTCCACCGCCCCGCCGCCTCCACCCTGCAGCGGACCGCCCTGGACACCGTCCCCCTCTGTCCTCAGGGACACACGGCGGCTGAGTGTGCACATGCGCGCTCACATGCCTGCTGGCCCCATCTCAAGTATTTTTGAACTTTCTGTGGGTTTGTCTCATCAATGACAGTAATTTTCCCTCTTGACTTGGATGAGTAAGAATCGACTCCAATGAAAACAGAGAACTTGAGAGAGCCTGTCACAGGCTTCCTTCCCGATGAACACGCAGAACAACGCCTGACAAAGATTTCCGCAACTCCGCTACACAGCATCAGAAAACCTCACAATAGGGCTTACTCACAATCATTCGCTCATTGACTTTTATTTAACCCAGAAAAAGAAATGCTGAGTGCTCTCTGGTGGCCTGGATTAAGTCCCTTGGATCCGTGATGCGAGCGGTGACTTTCTCGGATGGACAGATGGACAGAAGAGGTCCCATGCCCTCCGCTCGCTCTAAGAAGAATGGTTACATTGAGCCCAGCAGCCAGTGATGCTGTGGCAAAACGTGTGGTCACCTCCCACATGAAAAGGCCTATTGATGACCGTGGGACCTGGTGCAAGGGCCCCGGCAGCCGGCCGGAGGGGCGGGACAGCGGGCAGCGTTCCCAGCGCGCCCAGCCCGGAGCGGCAGAGGACACACACGGCGCGTGCGCACACTCTGCTCACACCCACGTGCGCGCGGCTCCCAAGGCAGCTGGGGGTACCTCGCCAGGCGCTGGCGCTGAAGCTGTGCCAGGTGGATGAACACGGAATGAAACACGGAACGGCCATCACACGGGATGAAAGCGCCAGGAGCAGAACAAAGGGGCGGCGTTTCATCAGGAAGAGGATCCGACTGCAGTCAATGCCCTACCCCCGGGGCACCCGCCTGCTTGTATTCCCATCTCAGCATCCGGCTTCCGGGTAACCCCTCCCAGCCTTCCAGGGCCTCACCTGCCCTGCCGGCCAGGCTCTAGATGTCCAGACCCAGCAAGGGCTGTCCCTTCCCTGAGTGGACTTCGCAAGGCAGGTATGAACTGGGCCCACGAGAAATCAAGTCACAACTGGCAAAGCTACTGGATGAGTGAATCCCTACTGAACACAAGGAGCAGGACGGCTGACTGTTATTAAGTTGCCTCTCAGGGACCTCCCCCTGCAGCCCCCCAGAGAGAGAAGTGAGTGTGGCTCCACCTAGAAGGGGCTCCAGTCAGACACACACATCTGCTTTCTCACTGTCTCAGCCGCCCTTCTCCACAGCTGGCCTTTCCCTCCTTCTTGCTTTTAAAACACCACCTCTCAACATATCATAATGAAGACCAAACCTCGAGACTCAGATGTTCCAGAAACCTGAGATATTAGATGTGCTTTGATCACTTCTGGCTCCTCCTCACCTTCTTTGTTCTTGATCACATCAGTACTGCCATAAACAAATGCTGTCTTTTTAGTTATGATGTAAGCCTAACAAGTCTTTCCCTAAAGCACCCAACAATCGACTATCGCTTTTTTCTCAGTCCTCACATACACACGCATATGCACACACAGGCTTGTGCACACAGCAAGGAGTGCACGGCGGAGTTCCCTCGCAGCATAACTGAAAATATGCCAACACCCTCAAGATCTCGAGTTCTGGATTTATTAGGCAAACTGTTTGAGAGGCCCGTGATGGAGGGCTTCACAAGCTCCTTTTACAAAAAGAGACTTTAGAAGCTACTAGTCTATAGAACAGGCCTCCCCGATGGCTCAGCAGTGAAGAATCTGCCTGCCAAAGTAGGAGACGCCTGAGACATGAGTTCAATCCCTGGGTTGGGAAAAATCCCCTGGAGGAGAAAATGGTAACCCACTGCCGTATTCTTGTTGGGAAAATTTCATGGACAGAGGAGCCTGGCAGGTTACACTCCAGGGGTCACAAAGAGTCATGCCTGAGCAACTGAACACACACACACACATTCCATAGAACTTTCTCACGCTACAGGGTACCTCCGTAAGGAGCTGTCCCATTCAAGAGCCAGGCTCACCTTGGTCAGCTGAGACAGGATGGCACAGGCCCCAAAGGGACAAACAGGCCGCGATGGTTCCTTAATCCCGAGGAAGTAACATAAGCCAGTTTCTTAGGGGTCAACTAACGAGGCTCCACATTATGTAACAAACTCACTGGGGGAAAGGTGACTATCCTTAAAGAGGTCCAGCCAATTGACTTAAAAAAAAAAAAAGGACCAAGTGCATCCTCTCTCTCCCCATCCCCCTGGCAGATGATGCAGACTGATGAAGTGGGGGAGCCACAAGAGGAACAATAATTCTATAAGCAAGAGGAAATAAAACAAAAAAGAAAAATAAACATGAGCTGGATCAGGGGCAAAAAAAAAAAAAGGCAAAACAAGCAGAAATGATCTTCTGATAAGAACGGTATTACATAATCCAGCACCTATAACACGGAAAGCCACTTTGCACTGCAAATCACTTTTCCACCAAGAATTAAAAGAGACAGAATGAACACAAAAATCAATTAAGGTCCGAAGAAGGGCTCCATTTCCCCTTGAGGGGCTTGTTCTTATCCAAACACTAATGCGGGTACTGTCAGCCTGCCTCCTGAAGGGTATTTTTTATTATCCCCTGAGCCAGTCTGTCCAGGGAGTGATTTTCCCATTTGAGTTTGCAAGGGAAGGTTAAATAGGAGGAGTAGAATGTTCTTTTACTTATAAAATGATACAATCGATTCCAGTGCTTCAGGCTCAGGAGGCCTCTGAGGGTGTCTCAGCTTCCCAGGAGCCCCCCTCGTTGTATCAAGGACCGGTTGCTGGGATGTGGGGGAGACCAGGCACCACCCACTGCTTCCAACCACCCCCAACAGGAACCAGGCAGGCGGCGGCGATCACCAGCACGGCGCTGGGCCCCAGGGAGGCGTGAGAATACCATTCAGGGAAGAAACGAGAGGCGGGAAGGGCACCTCTGACCCAAAGTGATAAAACGCCAGAGCCAGTGAGCTCCCTGGATGAGCTGTGGGGCAGCCATCCGGCCTCACGCAGGATAACTCAACATGTACTTGTCAAAGCAGTAAGAAAAGGGGATGGTCCTGAAACTTTCACATAAACTCAAGCATTCTTCGGGAGTGGATCCTATTTTTATTATTCCATCTATGCCGCTTGGAATGCAGTGATAAATTTTCTAAGAAACAAAGTGTCCTCCTTTGTCTTACAAAACTGAATTTCTATAACCTAGATTTGCCTAAAGAAGGGAGTGCATATACTTCTTTTTTTCCCCTTTGGCCGTGCCAGGTGGCATGTGAGATCTTCGTCCCCGACCCGGAATTGAACCTGTACCCCCTGCATCGGAAGCGTGGAGTTTTAACCACTGGACCGCCAGGGGTACACTTCCTTTCCTTTGGAGTAGAAGGACAAGCACTCTACCCAAGTACAGAATAAAGGGAAATGATGGGCCGTGCTTTCTCGTTGACAGTGTTCACTAGTAACTCGTGCTGACCTGGCCGATGGAGCTGAGGAGGTGAGTGTAGCCAGGACTGCAGAACCCCGGAGGGCTGGAGCTCACGCCCGAGCCGCCACTCACTCCCGTTCACACTGAGCGCGTTTCCTGACCGGATCAGGCCTCCGCGGGCCTGCCGGGTAGCTCCTCTGCGTTTCGGGAAGGAGGCGGATGAGCGGCTACTCTGGTCTGCCTGCCCACCTGGCCGCGCTGTATCTGGCGGTGCAGCCTCCCGGCTCCCAGTCAAGAGCCTCGGCTCTGAGCAGCCAGCCCTCCCAGCACGGCCCCGCCGCTCACCGGACACAGAAGAGGCCCCGCAGGAGGCACGTTCGCCCCCACGATGCAAGTGCGTCCCTGCCACTCAAGACGGGAAAAGACATCAGAACTCGACAGGAACGAGCACAGAGCTGTTGTCCCCAAATAAAGAACTCACATCAGCAGGGAATGTAAAAATGTTATTTAGAACTTCTGTTCTCAGATGTTTAACACAAAGGAGGGATTGTTGTGCCAGGGAACAAAGCGATCCAGTATTCACAAAGCAGGGATTCTCACTGCACATTCTGTTTCCAAAACACTCAGGACCACAGCAAGTTTTCCAGCTGGGGCAAAGACGCTACTTCTGGAAGCGAGAGAGGAGATAACAGAAATCGTTCACAGAGGAGCTGAACGCCTTCCAAGGAAAAGCAAAGCAAGTGTCGGCCCTGAGGGGCGGCCGGTGTGGATGGTGAGCTGACCCGTCCCCCTAGGATGTGGGGGAAGTGAGGGCTGAGCGTCCTTAAGGCTGCAGAACATGCTAGCAACATACCACGGGAACTCAGGAACCTCAAGCGGTTTTTACATTTAACTCCTTGAGCCTGGGTTCCAGAAGGTGCCGGTGCAATTGTACTTCCCCTGGGACTGCAGCCAAGAGGGAACAGGCCGTGCTTCTTTATTACATGTTTTTAAAACCTGTTTTGTTACCTGCAGGGGAGGCAGCCGGTGAGGGCCTTCTTTTATCAAGCTGGGGGCTGCGGAGCAGGACGGTGGAAGAATGGCCTTTCTCTCTGGCACGATCACCATCTGAGCTGCAGGATGGAATTCCAGGCCCAAGTGACCAACCAGAAAGAGGGTGCAGGGCACCCGTCGCTTTCTCTTCTTTTCGTGTCATTGTTTTTCCTCTTCACTGCAAACAGTCACGTCCTTCTTTATTTCTCTGCGCCCTTTACCAGACTCTATGTTCCTGGAAGGAAACGCAACACCCGGGCAAAGACCCTGGAAACCCTGGGAACCAGGTTCACCGTCTTAACCCTGCCTCTGCGACCACAATGGGGTCAATGTCAACTTCTCGTCAACTCAACTTCCAAACAGTCAGAACAAAGATGCCCATCTTTTAGGATAGGCAAATCTCAAATGTAAAATTCTAAGTGAAGTGCCTACGCACAGTAGGCCCTGCCTCTGAGTTCAGGGGCTGTGACTCACTCACCATGGTAATCTATCCCCCACAAATAGAGGGTTCCATCTGCCCTTGAACCATCTCTCTGGCAGCGTACTAGCATGCTTCCTATGAGTCATGATTAAATTTGGTACAGCCCACCGTAAAACTCGGCACTGTGCTCCAAGCGGTATTTTGTTAATGACAAGGACAGTGGCAAAAGCAAATATGAGATGATCTTACTGCTTTGCTGCAGCTCCTGCCACTGGAATATCAAGGGACGATGTTAAAACTAAGTCCACAAAGGAAATACGAAAAGAGGCAAAGGAGGAGTTAAAAGAGACTGACAGAGACGCAAGTCAGCCAAGTCCGAGTTCTCAGTGCCTTTGAACAGCTTCCATTATCTTAAGTCTTTTTTTTCCCCCAAAGAGTTAGCATCTATGACAATTCAGTAAAATTTTAGTAAATATTAACAGAAGTTGACATGATGGAAATTTTCAGGATGATCATCCACTAAAAACCTACTACTTGGGATTATCCTTTCCTCATGGTCCACGGGAATGCACACCAACCGAGCCAAGCTGCTTCCGCCTCTTACAGTGAAAGCCTCCGCCCTCCCAAGCCGCTGGGCCACAGCCTCTTCTGGGCACAGAGCAGAGCAGTGCCCCGTGTGGGGGCCTCTCCGCCTGTGAACGGGCGCCAGCAGTCCGCAGGGGCAAAAAGGCAGAGGAGCGGCTGCCCACACGACCCGGGACACTGTCCACAGAGGCGAGGGACCGGCAAGGCGGGGCCGCGGGGTGCTTCCGAGGAAGAACGCGGACCCTCGCGGGTGACCCACGAAGAGGAGCGCGGTTGCAGGCCTGGCGGGGCGCCGGGCCGGGAGCACGGCCGCGCGGCACGTCGGACGCCGCGGAGAGGCACCCGACCCGCTCCAGGCGGCCCAGCGAGAACCCCAAGCCTCGCCGCTCAGTCAAGGCAAACAGCAAAGCACTCGGAACGGACACTCTAGCGCTTCAGCAGAGCCCGGGCTGGGGGCGGCGCTGGGAAAAAAAGAGGGGACTTCTGTCCCCGCGTCCACTATCATGGAACTTGGAGGAAACAACAACACGATAAGGACAGCCATCAGCAACCAGACCCAAGGCACCTCCCTGTGCTGCTCCGCTTGACCGTCATAGCAACCCTCGGATGCAGGTATTAACAACCCATCTAAAGATGTCACCCGATATTACAGAACAAGTCAGAGATGAAACCAGGGCAAAACGTCGGGTCAGTTCGACTCCAGAATCTGCTTTCCAAGCTCTTACACTCTACTGATTTGCTCTCTGAAACAACTTTATACATACATGCATGCACATGGAGGAGAATTTTATAATCTAGGCATGGGCCAGGCCAGCCTTGCTATGACTCAAACTCCAGAGGCTACAAAAGAAAAAAAAAACTGATAAATCTGATTACAGGAAAATAAACATTTTCTGCCTGGGAAAAATACACCCTAAACAAAGACAAAAGATAAACCAGAGAACTATTGGGAACATAAATCATAGACAAATCATAGACAAAGGCTAAATTCATTAACATATAAGGAAAGCCTACAAACCAATAAGAAAACACCCAACAAGACCAAATGGACAGGCAGCTGATATAAAAGAAATTGAAAACAATTCAAAACACGTTAAGGCACCAAACTTCACTCATCATAAGAGAAATGCAGACCGAACAATGTATTAGGGTTGGCGAGCACTGAAACGTTTTATTTTACAAGCATTAGTGAGAGTATAAGAAAAGAGGCTCACTCATAAATTACTAATGAGAGGCTAAATGCATGCATCCGTTAGGAAGACAATCTGGCACTATCTATCAAAATTATAACTTGTCTTTACCCTCTGACCCAAAACTCCAGTTCCAGGATTTTATCCAGCAGATAAACTCACACACATGCAAAATGATGCCCATAGAAAACCAGTCTTCACAGCAATGCTTGTACCAGCCAAAGTCTGAGAACCACCTAAATATCCACCCCAAGGAGACTGATTAAATAAATTATGGCATCTCCCCATAATGGCCTATTATTTAGCCATAAAAGAGGAGAGGAAGCTCTTAATGTGTTGATATGGAATAAACCCCAAGGAATATTGCTAAGCAAACAGCACAGTAAAAATGGCAAGCAGGATATGTGATCACAAATGTCAGAACACAATTATGTAGCGTATACACACGTGTTTGTGTGTACCTCATGGAGAGACACTCGAGGGATTGATAACACTACGTGTCTATGGAGAAGGGAAGTGCTGGCTGCAATACAAGGGTACGCAGGAGACTCCTTTGCCATTGTATACTTTATATCTTTTAAATTTAATAATATGTACTTATGCCTATTCAGAAAACAAGTGTGTGTGCACATATATATATATATAACATATGTTTATATAGAGACCATTTGCACTTCAACAAACCTGGGACCTGACCTACCATCTTACCTCCACCCCCCACCAGCTCTTTCTTCTGAATTCCTTCTCAATGAGTTGAATCTTGGGCTTCCAACAACCCCAGTCAGAAGTTTGGGAATCATCCCGGTTGCATCTTCTCCACCCTCCCCCTGAGCCACCAGGAAGTACATGCTGTGAAAAGAAAGTGAAAGTCACTCAAGTAGTTTCCAGCTCTTTGTGACCTATACAGTCCGTGGGATCTATACAGTCCATGGGATTCTCCAGGCCAGAGTACTGGAGCGGGAAGCCTATCCCCGCTCCAGGGATCTTCCCAACCCAGGGACTGAACTTAGGGCTCCCGCACTGCAGGTGGATTCTTTACCTGCTGAACCACAAGTGAAGCCCAAGAATACTGGAATGGGTAGCCTATCCCCTCTCCAGCAGATCTTCCCGACCCAGGAATCAAACCGGGTCTCCTGCACTGACTGTAGGCGGATTCTTTACCAACTGAGCTATCAGGGAAGCCCATATGTACTGGCAACTCAGTGGTAAAGAATCCACCTGCAGTGCAGGAGACCCCGGGTTCCACCCCTAGGTTGAAAGACCCCCTGGAGAAGGAAATTGCAACCCACTCCAGTATTCTTGACTGGAATATCCCATGGACAGAGGAGCCTGGAGAGTAGAGTCCATGGGGTCACAGAGTCAGACAAGACTGAGCGACTGAACAACAACACACAGCACGTACCCTTCTCCAGGGGATCGTCCTGACCCAGGGAGGGAAGTCAGGTCTCCCGCACTGCAGGCAGCTTCTTTACCGTCTGAGCCACCAGAGAAGCCCGTTCACACACACATAAGTGTATGTATGATATACGCTGCACACAGTCAAAGTCAGATGCCAACAGGGGCAAAAGCTGGCTTCTGGTCCAGCCTCGCAGCCAGTGGGCCAGTGAGAAAAGCTGTTCCACCAGTGCTCTTAGTTTCCTCATCCATAAAATAGGAATGATAATCCTTCCTCTTGTGGTTTTGAGGAGTAAATAAATGACTCTACATAAAGCCCTTAGACCAGCGCCTGGCACACAGCAAATGTACACAAGTGTCTTTTAAAATAAGTGCCATTCATGCTGAGCTCAGAAAGATCTGCAGGAGTCAGACCAGAAGGAGGGAAGCAGGCGGAAGCAGAATGAGCCACGCAGGAGGCACAGCAAAAGGCAGGGGACAGGAGAGCTCAGGGCCGAGTGGAGGGCATCCTGTGGGGGAGGGGAGATGGAGACGGGGCTCAAGGAGTGAGCATGGGCCAGACTGGACCGTTTTTCTGTAGGGGGCAGGCAAACGGAGCGGTTCAGGCAGGGGAATTCCGTGATCGGACAGGCTTTCCTAGAAAGAGTTCTCTGGCAGTGGCCTGGAAGACAAGCTGGAGAGGCACACACTGGGGGGGCAGAGGGGCCGCTTAGAGGCTGTTGCAGCAGCTCAAGAAGGAATGAGGAGGCTGTGATCCGAAACAGAGGCAGCAGGGAAGCGGGAGAAGCAGCATCTGGGAGACAGAGGAGGTGGGATCTACTGGGCTGGTGGCCCTGGAGGCGGGGAGAGTGGAGAAGACGCGACCAGGAATGATTCCCGAAGGTCTGTCTTGGGTTTCTAGAAGCCCAAAGATGCAACTCATTGAGATAAGGAATTCAGAAGAAAGAGCTGGCAGAGGGTGGAGGTTAGAGAGTAGGTGAGGTCCCAGGTTTGTTGAGGTTCAAATGGTCTCCTAGGTAATCCAAGGTTAGCTACAGGCATCTAAACTCAGATGATGGATTCGGGCTTAGCCTGAGCAATACAGACAGATCTGCAGTACTTAAGGGTTCTGGACTGTGGCGATGGCAGCTGGTACCAAGTGGCAATGGTCTCTCAGGTCCAAGTGAAAGGGTTTTGAGAAGACACATTACCTGTGATGCAGGTAAGACCCAGGCTCCTCCCTCCATCCCTCTCTTCTCCTATCCTTCCCTCTCTCCTTTCTTACACTCCCTCCTCTTTTTCTCTCTACCCACCTCCTCCTTCCTTTCCAAAAATGGGAAAAAGTTTTCATAAGAGGTTTCTTTAAATGTTTTATGTGAAGCAACCTTCTTCTGACAGTCCCTGCTAACTGGTGATGAAGCCTTTATTTTTTTCCAACATTCCTGCCCCCGCTTTTGCTTCTGTCTCTATACAGAGCAGAAGTCACTAGAAAGCTGTCACTGTCCTGTACACACGTCTCCACTTGATGGGGAGCATCCCAGAAGACCTCATTTTTCCATGTGTCTGTCTCAACAGCTGCACCATCTAGATGTTTCTTAGAAAGGGCGGTCTATGGTCTTCTCTCCTGCCGAGGGGCTTCGGAGAAATCAATCTCATTTAAAGAACACCTCCCGAAGGATTTTACTAAGAGCCCTGAGAACTGACTTCTGAAAGAGCGTACACTTTTCTACTAAAATTAAAATTATGTTTAAGCAATATTTCTGGAACAACCAGGATCCTGGGGCCACAGCTTTACTATTCGCTCACTCACCACATGATGCAAAGCTTCTCTTGCCTTTGGTCTCCTCCGCTGCAAAACTGGGACCAACTACTGGACTATCTCCAAATCCCCTTCTGGCTCTAAGACTGTGCGGTCTAGAAGGAGGGTAAAAATTGGTCTCGTGACACTGTGGACTATTTCAGCAATTCAAAAGTGCCAATTAAATACTGAAGGCAATTTCGTTTTTAGAAATTAGTTGATTTCCTGACTGGACAATAGAATGATTCCAATTTTATCACTCACCAAGGCTGTTGCAATGGCACATACACGCATCCTAAAGGGAAACCCCAATTATTAAAATACAGCAAGTGCCGCTCACTTTTCAAAAGTCCTACTTGCCAAAGAAGCCACCTCTTTTCCTGAAGAAACCACAGCGAGGGACTCTTGAGGGGAGAGAAAATACCAGGCAAGGCATAGATGACTACTCAGTCTTTAACTATGTAAATTACAGGCTTGCCTTTTTAAAACGTAAGATAGAAAGTTCAGTCTACCAAGAAATGGACAACGTACTTTCCCAGTTGTAGAGATGTATGTGACTTGAGAGAACAAGCAAGAAATACGGACAAGGAGACCTAACTGGGTAACAGACTGCCTGCCTCCTCTCTCCCTCTGGGGTCACGGCGTCATCCAGATGAATTCAGTTATTACAGCGAGATAAGACTCAGCATAAACAGCCATGAGAGGCTGCATGTAGAGCTCAACACAAAGAAAAATATCCAGGAGAAAAGTGACCATTTTTTAATCTAAAAAGACTTCCTTTTCCCCCAACGTGTCTGTCAAAGTGTGATTTTCCTAGAATCTGTGTACTCTCAGTAAAAAGGAACATGTCAGCGTTTAATTGACTTAAAATATTGTATCTTCAAAGATATCAGGTAATGTACCCTTATAAACCAAAGCCTGGATTAGATTAGTTTGAAATGCATCATCCTCAAAAATAATTTCAGTTGAAACCTGATTTCAGCAGCATGCTCCAGTAATCATATAAGGGAGAATATTAGGTATCTTCCAACATGTTCAGCGTATGCACTGTTAGTCACACAGCGGTATAGACATGAGCTGTCTAATCTACTAGAAACCAGATATAGTTTATCAGCGTCTTGAGGGGAGGCACAGACAGGCTTCCATCTGGGAAATGTGTGCACGCTGTTTACATTGCTCACATGCCCAACTCAAAACGGAGAAAGGACAGACAGACTGACCCGTAAACGCAGGCGGTTACTTCACCTACTGTTTTCACAAACGTGAGAAAGGCCACCGACTACCTGGACCGTGGGTGCTGCTGTCAACTGCTGACTCCTACGGAGGGCAGGACGGGATCAAAGCGCCAACACATGCACTGTGGCTGCGGCATCCTGCCTCTAGGATTTCTTTCTGCGGCCGCTCAAAATAATTCGATACAAGCTATCCACCGCATCATTATCTGTCCCAGAACAAGTCGGAAACAGTCTAAATATCGATCAGTAAGGGACTAGTGAATAAGCCATAATAACAAAGAAAGAGGGGGCTCGCTCTTAACTTACTCATACACTGAATTCCAAAATGGATTTAAGTGAAAAGCCCACGTGCAGAACAGCATCTATGCTTGCCACCCTCTGTAAAAAAAGGGGGAAATAATATATACACACACGTGCATGTGTGTACTTAAATGTACACCCACATACACCTATACTGATGTACCGAATATATGTGTATACACAAGAATTAATGCACACATACGTACAAGACCCTGATAACACAGAGAGTGCTGGGAAAGGAACCAGGCGCTCGGGCAGAGGGGTGGCGGGGGGCGGGGGTCCCCTCCCTTGCAGACCTTCCAGGACCTTTTGGAGTTCCTGTTTGTTTTTTACTGAAGTACAGTTGATTCACAATGCTGTGTTAGTTTCTAGTGTATTGCAGAGCGATTCCGTTCTGCACACACTCTTTTTCACATTCTTTTCTGTGGGTGCGTGTGCCGCACCACAGGACTTGGCTGTTGCTACCCGCTCTGTGCCTACGAGCCCGCACCTGCCGGGCCCTTTGCACTTGTGAATCATGTGAACACGTTACCTGTTTGAAAATAATGTGACAAACATAACTAATAACAAATTGTTCACAGGGAAGCAGTAAAGACACTCTATTACTACTTTATAATATGAAGGACCATAGTTTTTAAACACTAAAACATTTAGGCCAAGATTGGGGCTTTCTCCTACTTTTTGTTTTTTTAACTTTTTATTGTATTTTGGAGTATAGTTCATTAACAATGCTGTGTTAGTTTCGGGTATACAGCAAAGCAATTCAAATACACATATATCTGTCCCTATTCTTTTTCAAATTCTTCTCCCTTTTAGGTTGTTAAATAATATTGAGCAGAGTTCCCTGAGCTATACCATAGGTCCTTGTTGATTATCCTTTTTAAATATAGCAGTGGTTTTTTAAAAATAAGGTCATGAAGAATAAAAATGAGGTGATCTTCCTCTTTCTATTCTCTTGGAGCTCTTGTAAAATAATAAATGACATATAACAGTTTGGAGGAAAACCAATTAAAGGGATATAAATCATCATTAACCCCCTTCCCCAGATGAATGACAAAGAGACACATGTTCTAATTAACACCGAGTAACATTGTGTAAAGAGCAGTTTGCAATGGAAGCGAGCAGATGGCAAACAAGCATGTGAGGTATTGGGGTGCAAGACAGAAAACGCGATCTGACACCACAAACTTCAAGCCAGTGAAAGAAATTATACCTGAATGAAAGCTGTTCCACAAATATGGAAGTGCCCCCATTCAACTTTCTCTGTTTTTAGGGGCATTTGCGGGGCTGGGGGGTTGCTGCTCTCTGTGCTCAGTCCCCACGGGGCAGACACTGTTCCGGAGCCCACCCCACTTTCTGCACAGGCAAACACACCATACACCAGCCATGCAGCCACCCTTTTACAACAGAAAGATTTCCTATCCCCAGGCGACGGGTGGCTCCGTTTATTTCAAACCAATCTAGCATTTCAGTTCAACAAAAGGTTTGGGACATCATCGTAGAGTGTGATGTAATAAGAGCTGACCCAGAGGTTTATGCTTTAACAACCCTCTCTTTTCTTTCCTTTGAAACAGAGATTTATGACAGGAGGCAGAGAGAGAGACAGAGATCGCAGGGTTGATGAAGCGCTCTTAGGAAGCACAGAGCAGGTACCAAGGGGTACATGCTTCTGACCGCTCTTTGCTCAAAGGCAGACCAAGTACGGAAGGCGGCTCAGCTTCCTCTTGTTTACAAGTTCATCCCATTCTTAGACTTTTCTCTGTGGAAACACAAGATGCAGCAGCAGTGGTGGTTTCATTAGCGGAGCCCTCAGCAGAGAGCCAGGGCCTGGCTCCCCGAGTGGGAGGCCTCAGCCCAGCTCACAGAGGCTATTTCCCCCTGTGACCCCTGACCCAGGCTGGGGAGATGGCACGGTTCAGACAGGATGCCCTCCCAGAGTCGTGATGCAAGCCTGGAAAAGCAAACACCTATTCAAGATCCAAAACCAGGATCTGACAATTCAGAACCACAGAGACAGTGGCTAAGACCCTGGCCTTTGCAGAAGGTATGCTGAATTTTACATACATAACAGCAGCAGCCACTTCACACTCTTCTGTCTTAGACTGTTCTACCTACATCTAGGGTTTTCAATGCATGTTCTGTAGTGAACAACAGCTGGATAAAAAACATAAAACTCTGAGTAAACACCAGATACAGTTCCTGCTCTCCAGGCAAAAAAAGCAGGAGACGTTTTTGTCTGTTTGAATTTGGGACTTCAAATAACTGCTCAAAGGAAAAACAACAGCACAGATAGCGAGGCAGCCAGCTATATGAACTGACATTCGCGGCCAGGAATTGCGAGTATAATGATTTGTGCAATCTGAATTTTTGGATTTAAACTGACACTTTAATTCCTGTGTTTGAGAGGAAGAGATATTTATTACATACATATGTACACACATATGCAGATTTATGTATAAATTTTATACAAAGCCATTTCCACTAAGCTATTATTTAAAGTATTGGGATTCAAACCCAATTCCTTTCTCCATCTGAGACAACAGACTCCTCTGGTTTGAGGATATTTTTAAATATAAAAACTAATTATCCTATCTCACTGCCTATAAACTCAATTTCTATTTCTGAGCCTGCTTCTGTTGCATGTCTCTTGGCAGTCCCTTGCATTATGGCTTGTTTACAATCTAGTCTCAAATCACAGCAAAGACAGGGATCAAAGAAAAATAAGCTCTTCAACCTTTTAGGAGGGTTTGGGAATGCAGCAATATTTCCATAATGCTATATATTAAAAAAAAATCAAGTCTACTTTCTATGAAAGGATAATTCTTTTTAAGCAGCAAATTTCATAGACAAAATGCAGAGTGTATAAATTGGACGCATAAAGAGCGAGGCTAATGCCAGTGTCAGAAGGCCTTGTCTTGGCTGGATTTTCCTGCAACACCAATCAATCAATGCACATGGAGATGTATCCAGGCAGACTTTTGCAAACCAGAGCCGTTTTGTGTCAGCCCACTAAGAACTTCCAAGGCCACTCTGGACTGGATCACAGCGTAGGGGTATGCAACATACAACACTCTCTCTCTTCTCAACTTAACAAACTCCTTAAAAAGAGAGGCCTTCACAAACTTGTCAAGGGAGGCAAATTAACAAGCACAATTTACGCTGCCCAGCTGGGGTGGTGAAGGTCAAAGGCAAACCAAAATAAACTGACAATGATAAAGAATGAACACAGCCTATACCTACTGGGAAAAAAAAATCTGTGAAGTCCATTTTACTCTCTCCTTTTTTCAGTGGGCTTGCCTGGTGGCTCAGGTAGTAAAGAATGCCCCTCCGTGCAGGGGTTCGATCCTGGGTCGGGAAGATCCCCTGGATGGCAACCCACTCCAGTGTTCTTCCCTGGAGAATCCCATGGACAGAGGAGCCTGGCGGGCTATAGTCCACGGGGTCGCAGAGTCAGACACGACTGAGTAACTAACACGCTTTCTTTTCAGTTCTGTGAGCCTCTCTTCACAAAGTTCCTCATTTAAGTATCTGCCCTTGGACTGCTGGCCCAGCCACTGATCCACAGGCTCAGCCCCTGGCGTGCACTTTAGTTTTCTCATCTCAGAGACGAGGCCACAGAGCAAGGTGACTAGGCTCCTTGCAGCTCGAACAGGTGGCGGTGGTGATCGCAGGTGCGGGCTCCCCGCCCACTCTGACACCCCCAGCCCTCCTCCGGTCTCATCGCCTCTGAGGCTTGGTCTCCACTGGTTTCTGGGCCCTGAAGCAATGGCAGTGGCTGAAGACAAGACTTTCTCCAGACCTTCCTGGTCAAGATGCTGTCTATTTCCTGCTTTTACAAACATTTCATAGCAAATGAGTAGTAAGGAGAGGATGCAAAGGATGAACCAAGAGGATTAAGAGGGCATGCCTCGGAAAGGAAGAGAGACACAGCTGGGAGAAGGGAAGGGCCACTTCCGGAAAGGCTGGACTGCTTTCTCAAGAAGGGATATAGGAAGACCCTGGCATACTCTGCTCCCTTGCTCCCCATTTGTGAGGCTCTGGTTCTTCTTATTTTCCATCCCCCATTAAGATCAGGAGAGACAGAGAGAGAATTTTTCTATCTTTTGGTTAAGCCAGATTTGGATCATTTCTTCATACACTGAATTCTGAGACTTCCCGGGAAACATTAATTAGGTCCATCTGCCATGCAACTTGACCTTAATTCTCCCTATTTAATTAATGGGCTGTGTGCTTATATATCGGAGAAGGCAATGGCACCCCACTCCAGTACTCTTGCCTGGAAAATCCCATGGACGGAGGAGCCTGGTAGGCTGCAGTCCATGGGGTCGCTAGGAGTCGGACACGACTGAGCGACTTCACTTTCACTTCTCACTCTCATGCATTGGAGAAGGAAATGGCAACCCACTCCAGTATTTTTGCCTGGAGAATTCCATGGACAGAGGGGCCTGGTGTGCTACAGTCCATGGGGGTCACAAAGTTGGACATGACTGAGCAACTGAAGAACAACAAATGGTATTTCAAATAACACTTTTCCCACACTGGATAGCCACAAAGGCTAGCATTTGGATTCTTCCCACCTTTATTTTAGAAGCAATAAAGTTTTCTTCAACCTGCCACATATGAGCAAAGGCACTGGGTGTGGAGCCAGCAGCAATTCTGCCATGCACCCCACCTTCCCCCAAAGAAGAAACTTCTAGGCGCTTGGGTGAATCCAGGTATTTGTCGACTTAACTGGCTGCTGTTGTTGTTCAGTCGCTAAGTTGTGTCCAACTCTTTGCAGCATGACAGGCTTCCCTGTCCTTCACTGTCTGCTGGAGTTTGCTCAGACTCAAATCCATTGAGTCAGTGATGCCATCCAACCACCTCATCCAAGTCCACCTACACCCAAGCTACAAAGAGCACAGTCCTGCTGTCATTACATTCTAGGACCCAAAACATTCCCTCACCAATATACTCAACAACAGAAATAGGTTCGGCCACACGCTATCTGCGTGTGGTCCTTAAGGGAGATTTATTCCTCGGTATTATATGCAGAGTACATCATGAGAAACACTGGGCTGGAAGAAACACAAGCTGGAATCAAGATTGCCGGGAGAAATATCAATCACCTCAGATATGCAGATGACACCACCCTTATGGCAGAAAGTGAAGAGGAACTCAAAAGCTTCTTGATGAAAGTAAAAGTGGAGAGTGAAAAAGTTGGCTTAAAGCTCAACATTCAGAAAACGAACATCATGACATCCGGTCCCATCACTTCATGGGAAATAGATGGGGAAACAGTGGAAACAGTGTCAGACTTTATTTTTCTGGGCTCCAAAATCACTGCAGATGGTGACTGCAGCCATGAAATTAAAAGACGCTTACTCCTTGGAAGGAAAGTTATGACCAACCTAGATAGCATATTCAAAAGCAGAGACATTACTTTGCCAACAAAGGTTCGCCTAGTCAAGGCTATGGTTTTTCCTGTGGTCATGTATGGATGTGAGAGTTGGACTGTGAAGAAGGCTGAGCACCGAAGAATTGATGCTTTTGAACTGTGGTGTTGGAGAAGACTCTTGAGAGTCCCTTGGACTGCAAGGAGATCAAACCAGTCCATTCTGAAGGAGATCAGCCCTGGGATTTCTTTGGAAGGAATGATGCTAAAGCTGAAACTCCAGTACTTTGGCCACCTCATGCGAAGAGTTGACTCACTGGAAAAGACTCTGATGCTGGGAGGGATTGGGGGCAGGAGGAGAAGGGGACGACAGAGGATGAGATGGCTGGATGGCATCACTGCCTCGATGGACGTGAGTCTGAGTGAACTCCGGGAGTTGGTGATGGCCAGGGAGGCCTGGCGTGCTGCGGTTCATGGGGTCGCAAAGAGTCGGACACGACTGAGCGACTGATCTGATCTAATGCTACTATGGTAGCTACTACAGCGTGCACATTTGCTCATTTGCTGCAATCTCCTTTTATATCAAAAATCAATAAATAATTTTTGATAGCCAAAGTGTGGGTGATCTGAAGACCATTAACAACTGAAAGTGAAAGTGAAGTTGCTCAGTCGTGTCCGACTCTTAGCAACCCCATGGACTGCAGCCCATCAGGCTCCTCTGTCCATGGGATTCTCCAGGCAAGAATACTGGAGAGGGTTGTCATTTCCTTCTCCAGAGGATCTTCCCAACCCAGGGATCGAACCCAGGTCTCCCACATTGCAGGCAGATGCTTTAACCTCTGAGCCACCAGGGAAGCCCTGTTAAGAACTGAGGTCATATTCAATAACGTTAGATTTCATGAAAACACATGCAAACTCTGTGACAACTCCACAGTGTCCTTTGAGCCCCCAACCCTCAACCAAGCAAGGCACGTTCCACTGGACATGACCGGTACTGCCCTTCAACCCGATACCCGTGGGGCCATGAGGTGGAAGAGAACTTAGAACAAGCCCTTCCCCCGGTACTAAACACCACAGAGCCTGACTTTTCTAGAACATGTTCTGAGAGCGCCCCGGTTTCATGACTAAACGAGTTAAACTGTTGTTGAGAAACAAAAGATGAGTTTTAAGTGGTTTCATGTGCAAACAGCCCCTCTCGGAGAAGCACACCACCGACAGTGCGTGCAGCTTTCTTTGTTATTGTTAGCAGTTTCCAGTTGAGGACTTATCCAATTATCTATCTATTGTCTGGCAGGCCTGGCACGGGGATTCCAGTTACAGGAAACGCTTCTGCTTTCGCAGACCCCAAGAAAACCCTGGAGCAGAAGGCAGCACAGCCAAGAGGGTGTGTGTGCACCCGAGGGGGTCAGGAGGGTGGGAGGGGGCCTGCGGGGCCAAACAGCCCACGTGTGAAGTTCAGCTGCAAAGCTGCTTCCAACAAGTTTGCATGGATTTCATCTTCACTGTAGGAAGCGGTTGAAACTGGATTGGGGGAGTGGATGGGAAGGTACTGATTGAGGTGACTGCCAACACCTGTACTTTTATTATAAAGTGTTTGGGGTTCAGAGGACCCCATGGAGATGCCACTGTGCAGCGGACAGCAAAATTCTGCTGAGATATTTCAGAGAGGCCCTGGGACGGGCGATTTGGATGCTCTAGGACAGACAGACAGATGGACTCTGGACCGGAAGGACTGAGGTCATGCACCTCTGTAGCTCTCCTGGGGGGTGAGGGAGGGTTGAGTTCTTGCTGAGAGACTCTGAAACCTCAGTCTCCACTCCATCGTGTGCATGCAGGAGATTAAAGCACAGATCATGGGGCTTCCCTGGTGGCTCAGTGTCAAAGACTCCACCTGCTGATTCAGGAGACATGGGTTTGATGCCTGGTCCGGGAAGATCCCACACGCCCCAGAGGAACTGAGCCCATGTGTCACGACCGCTGAGCGTGCACTCTAGAGCCGGGAGCCACAACTGCCGCAGCCCGCACGCCTCCCTGGAGCCCATTCTCCGCAACGGGAGAAGCCCGCACCCCGCTCCTGGAGAGCAGCCCCACTCACTGCAACTAGAGAAAAGTCTGTGCCACAGTGAAGACCCTGCACAGCCAGAAATCAATCAATCAATAAAATTGTTATTAAACACACACACACAGATCACTTCTCTACTCAAAGCTGTCTTCTCGCTGCACATCACACACAAAACAAAACCCAGGAAGCCTGCCAGAGTCTACCAGGCCTACCTGCCGTGTCCCCCGGGAGCAGAGTCGCCTTTGGGGCACCGGGGGGGTCCCTGGAGGCTGATCCAGGGCTCCCGTGACAACTGAGGTTATCAGCTTCGCTCTGAGGGTGGACCTGAAACGCCCAGAATGGTCCACGCAGCCCAGAAACGCCCCACGTGCCCTGCAGTGTCCAGCGCCCGCTGGGCATTCCTGATGCCCTGTGACATGTCAACACGAAGTGCTTTCCCTGCTCATGAACATCCGACCGCGAGGAACGCGACAGGGGAGGACGGGCTTTGCTTTGTTTGGAACCTGACTAAGGAGTTTCGCCGTATCAGAAGCATCACGTCACAAAGGGCGGCACGGAGCATCACCGAGTCACGCCGTCACACCTGCGGGCTGCCTCCGTCGCCGCCACGAGCCCAGGGAGCCTACAAGGACGTGCAGAAGCCACTGCGACTTCCCGTGCAGTCAGGCCTCCGCCGACGTGTGGAGACACTTCCTAGAACTGCCTCTCCTCTGTACGTCCGGGACAGCGCAGTTAAGGCGTCGGAGGGATGGCTGGTAATGGATGTGGGTGGGAGGCTGCATTTTGCACAGCTTTCGCTGCAGGAGGGTGAGAGCACTGTGGCTGCAGATGGGCTGTGGAAGCAGGGTTTGGGTCTGGGCTCCTTCTCTCCCCAACACTCCAGGGCCCCCCTCAAGCTCCGAAGGCGCCCCACTTCCGCCCGAGGACACCGTGGCCCCCTGGACGGGCGCCTCTCACACCCACAGGCCTGCTTCTTGCACCCTCCCGCCACCGCTGCTCCCCTTTAAACTTTCTCCTCCACCATCTATCGACTTTCTCTGCCACCAGAACTATGTCTGTGAGACCAAGGACTTGGCTCCCGTTCCTCAGCACCAGGAGCAATGCCGCCCCGTGAAGGCAACTTGTGAGCACCTTCTGACAAACGAGGAGCGGGGGAGTTCGGCTCCACGGAGGGGCGCGCCCTCCCGTGACAGCGAGCCCCTGCCCGTGACCAGCCGCAAAGCGAGCTCTTCGTTTCCCCGACCCTGCTTCTCGCGCTGCACCCTCTTCAGACTCAAAAACGAGTAGGAGAGCAAGCAGCCAGGGGAAAGGAGGAGGGGAAAGGCTTTCAAGTGACCGTCTCTTCAGGACAGGCCGTGTGGGACGGACTGCGCTGCGAGCGCTCCTCTCTGGGACCCCTGCCCGCAGACGCACCGCGGAGCCCAAGGCGGGGCTCCCTAGGACGTCACAGCCCCTCAACAAGAACCAGCGTCTACGACTCCATACACAACGGAGGCCACTCGGAAACCAAAACAGGCGTTTCAGGACGGCCAAATCCCGGTCCTCCTTCACTCCGTTCTGTTCCTGACCCCGTTCTTTGAGATGAATTTCATTCAGAAATTATCGGTAAGTCATGTTCTTAATCACAATCCCAACAGGCATTTTTGTTGAAGTCGGTGAGCTGACTCTGAACATCACATGGAAGCCAAGAGGCAAAGACTGCCGAGTCACTGAAGGACAAGACGGTGGGAAAACAGCCCACCTGCTGGAGGCCAAAGCCCCAACACGGAAGAGAGGGGGCACCGGGCCACCGCGGCAAACGGACGAGCGCAGCGGAGCAGAGAGCCCGCCAGCAGACCCACACACACAGACGCCGCGCTTTGGAGAACTCTAACACTGCAGAGCAGTAGGGAAAAGACGCTTTCCCAGTGAACAGGGCTGAGCTGACTGGATAACCACACGAGAAAAACTTGCCCCCCTGCCCCAGCTCAAAACATTCATATAATTCCTGGTGTACTGCATAAATGTAAACGAGTAGCAAAAGGATAACACTTTTAGAAGGTAATATTAAAGAAAAGTCTTTGTGACCTCGGGATAGCAAAACACAAGCAGTAACCGTAAAGGGAAAGACGACGGGCTGGCTACACTGAAACATCGAGACTAAAGGTCTGGCATCGCACAGCGAAGACCGAAGGTCCCGTGTGCTACAACCTAGACCTGGCGCAGCAAAATAAATAAATATTTTTAAAAAAAGAACTTCATTTCATCAGGAGATGCTGTTAAGAGAGTGAAAAGGTAAGTCCCAGAGGGGGAGTAAGATATTTGCAACCCTATGACTAGTGAAAGGTAGTACCGAAGAGGTAAAGGATGCCTAGAAATCCACAAGAATGAGACAAGGAAACGCAGCTGCAAAACGGGCAAGAGACCTGAGCAGGCATGGCCCAGACGAGGACAGCCAAGAAACCTGCGGTAAGCAACTGGTAGTGAGCAATTAATCATCAGAGAAACATAAAAACAAGCAAAAACAATGCTGTGATATGATTACGAACACAGCTGATTTTCTAAAAATAAAGAGACTGACAAGTCTAAGGTTGGAGAGTAAATAAAACATCAGGAACTCTCATACATACCAAGCAGGAATTTAAACTGATATAAACATTTTGGACAACTGTCTGGTATCACATCTACAACAATCCCACCACTTGATCGGTACCCAAGAGAAACGTGGTCTACGCAGACAATGCGATGTGATTCAGCCTTAAAGAGGAAGGAAGCTCTGAGACTCCCTGGCAGTCCAGTGGATGAAGACTTGGCCTCCCAATGCAGGGAGGGCAGGTTCGACCCCTGGTCAGGGAGTTGGGATCCCCTATGCCCTGCAGCCAAAAACACCAAAACATAAAGCAGAAGCAACATTGTCACAAATTCAATCAAAACTTTTAAAAAATGGTCCATTCAAAAAAAATCTTTAAAAAAAGAAGAAAGTCCTGACACATGCTGCAACGTGGATGAGCCTTGAAGCCATGCTAAGTGAAACAAGCCATCACAAAGATAAGTCCACTCACAAGCGGTACCTCGAGTGGTCAATCCATAAGAGACAGAGTTGAATGGGGATTGTAGGGGTTGGGGAAGAGAGGAGAATGGCAGTTGAGGGGCATGGAGGTTCTGCTTGGGCAAATAAAAAAAAAGAAATGGTGTCAAGTGCCATTGCAAGGTACGTCCCCAAACCAGAGAAGTTAATTTTAACGTGTTCCCAAGAGAGAGGAACCAGCACATCCACGTGGCTCCAGGTTACTCGGCTGTGCAGAGTTTCTTTCTTTAATTCCATCTAATACTCAATATAAATACCTAAAGGAATTTCTTATGGTGAAGAGTGAACTAAAATTACTCCGCAGCAGTAACTAACGTTGTCAGATTTACTAAGTATTCTTAGTAAATGCCTGTACTTTGATTGTAGCATTCATTAGCTAAGGTGGACTCGGTGCTGGTCAGGTAAATTAAAGATGGTGGTTGAGTGGAAGGGCATTGATGTTACCTGACTTATCACTCATTTCAATTAGGGTTGGCATCCCAAGTTCTCGACGCGTGTGATTAAGAAAGTTAAGCTTCAGGTCACCCTTTGATGATGCCTAACTGCAATTCTGATTATCTTTAAACGGCAATTCCAGTCCCCAAGATGCAGCTAGCAGTTACTTCTCTCATGTGCCGAAGGGCAGGAATTTACCCTGGCGGTTTATCTGAATTGCTTCCAATCTTCAAAACCCCAGATTTATATGCGTTGGCCTACAGTGGCCTTGAAAATAATCTGCCCAAACACCCAGTTTAACCCATGCTTTAAGCTAAAAAGAAAGCAGACTTCATTTTTCTTTTTTTTCCTCCTGAATGGAGGTCCAGTTTGTAAAACATGTCACAAGAATGGAAATCTTATTTTCAAGATTAGCTTTCACACACAGCTAAATAATATTTCAGATGTCAGATTTCACAGAATCAGATTACAGATCTTACCTACTCCAAACACCAAAGAGTTGGCGTGGGGACCCTTCCATGATGCACTGATGACTTCTGGGACAGGCACTGAATCTGCGTAATCACCAAGAGCAGAATCATGAATGTCAAAACACAGGTCCTGGCTCACAGGAAAATGTTTAATAAATGGCAGTTAAAAAAAAATAATAACATTAGCAAGAGCTGCATGTGCACGGTCCATGGAAGCTATGAACGCCTTATTCCACTTCAGCGGATTTTAGAACAGTCAGTGATTCCACTCTCCTCTGTAAATTATCAAGCTGTACCTAGAACAGTCAGTGATTCCACTCTCTTCTGTAAATTATCGAGCTGTACCAGTTCAGAGATTCTTCGGAAACTCAATTTCCAGGCATTTGGCTTTTGTTCCTGGGATTTCCACTGCTTTAGAGGATCCAGCTTTAATGGGCTCTTTCTGAGAAACCCTTCATTGATTCTGAGAAGTACTTTTATTGAACGCTCCATTTAACTTCATTTTGCAATTAATGAAACTTTCAAGACATATTTCCCCTCCCCTGTTTTCTATTCGAGGGATTTTTTTTCCCTTGCCTTCTGGTTAATTAGGCCCAGAGCACCACTCCCACCAGGATTAGGCCTTAAATATGGTGCCCAAATGCCAAATGCCAAAGCAGACGTCATTTGCAGAGTTCTGGAAAGCCCATCTCTCAGATTTAAAAACATTCCATGTCACGGGTAAAGGTCTTTGGTCGGTAGGTACCAAACGAATCACTTTCTGATTTCAGTGACATTCAACCAACAGTAAAGCTTTTTGAGTTTTCAGTCTTTCTTGACAAGAATAGTTAACCTTTTCCAGTCTAGGAGCTGGACTCTTCCCTGCCTCTGCAACTTGACCAGTTTGGTAATAAAGCAAATCACCAATTTGGTTGTTTATTTTCTTAGCCTGAAAACGTTCGCGTGTTTAACTAAGAGCCAGCGTACCGCATCTGCTCTTCTTCTTTCAAAGTTTTAAACAAACAATCACTGAACATAATCAACTAGGAGCGATCCTCTGCTCGTGTGTCCTCCAGTCTGGAAACACAACAGAAAAGAGTGCGATTTATGGGATCCGTCGTCTCTCCAAGTTACTGCCCACCGTCTGGTGAAAAAACCGTTTCGATCATCTTCTCAGTCACCCAAGGCACGGCCCAGAATTTTCAGTTCAATGACAGTCCTAGGAAGTCACGGGGCCACTTTGGCCCGGTTCAGAGGAAGCCGAGACGCACTCAAAAGTGAGAATAAACCGCTCCCACGGGATGCTTTATGCTTCCTAGTCTTAGGTAGATCAAGAGCACTTTTAAAATAAACTTGGCGTTTGTTTCCTATTCCAGTGGAAAATCTGACTTCAGACTTTGCAGTGACAGAAAAGAAGCCTTACTTTCCTGGGCAACCAGAACCTAGTTCTTGTCACAGGAACTGCACGGGTCAACAAAACGGGAATGATGCCCGTTTCAGGGTCCTGATGAAAGTGATGGCTCAGCCTTGCCTGGGGGAGCATCTCTGAAGCTTTAAGGTATGCCCATTCCGGGGCCTATCCTCCACTCCCCTGCCTCCCCAACATTCTGATTACATTGGTCTGGGAGCCGGCCTGGGCGCTGGAATCCTTTAATCGGGGTACAGTTGCTTTACGATGTTGTGTCACTCTCTGCTGTACAGTGAGGTGACTCAGCTGTGTGCACATACACCCCCTCCCTGCGGCGCTCTCTCCCCACTCCCCAGCCCACCCATCTAGGCCACCGCAGCGCTCTCTCCCCACTGCCCAGCGCTGTGTGCACACACACCCCCTCCCTGCGGCGCTCTCTCCCCACCGCCCAGCCCCCCATCTAGGTCACCAGAGCATCTGTGCCGTGCAGTGGGCTCCCACGAGCTCACTGTTGTACACATGGCAGTCTGGACACTGGGCTTTTACACGTTCCCTGGGTGATCTTAATGTGCAGCCAAGGTTGGGAGCCCCTGTGTCTTAGTCCATCTGGGCTGCTATTACACAATACTGTGGACGGGGAGGTTTATAAACAACAGACATTTATCCCTCACCATTCCAGAGGCTGGCACGTCCTAGATTAAGAAGCCAGCAAGCTCAGCGTCTGGGGAAAGCCCACGTCCTGGTGCGCAGGACAGTCTTTGTGTGAAAAGGGGGTGCTCTCCAGAGTCTCTTTGATGAGGGCACTGATCTCTCAGTCTTGAGGGTGCCTCCCTCATGACCTCTTCACCAGCCCCAGGTACCGTCACACTGGGGTTAGGTTTCAACATATGAATTTGGGGGGAGGATGCTTTAGTTATTCAGTCCGCTGCATCAGTGGTAAAGAGCCCGCCTGCCAATGCAGGAGACATAGAGACACGGGTTTGACCCCTGGGTCGGGAAGATCCCCTGGAGGAGGGCATGGCAGCCCACTCCAGTGTTCTTGCCTGGAAAATCCAAAGACAGAGAAGCCGGGCGGGCTAGTCCATGGGGTCGCCAAGAGGGGGACACGACCCAAGCGACTAAGCACCACACACTCGTGGGCCAGTGGCAGGGCCCTTGGGCACAGAGCTCAGGAACGCTCTGTGAGATGGGAGAGGCCAGCGCTGAGCTGAGGAGCCGGTGCTGCCTGGAAGGGAAAACCTCCCCAGCAACCCGCCCTGGTCAGGGGTGGCGTCCTCCCAACTAAGACGGCCAAGGACCCCCACACCGGGACAGGGAGGGTCACGGACAGTCCTGCAGGGCTCTCGAGCAAAAGGACCCAAATGTACCCATCAGTCTCTCCTATAGACATTCCTAGGATCTGGGTTGTACCAAAAGCGTTCAGGCTCTTCACAAGGTCATTCACAACAAGGTGGTCTTTGCTAGGGTGGCCCTGGATCCCATAGGCCTGGACCAGACTCAGCCTTTGCAATAGTGACAGGGAACATAATCAACATTGTGGAATTTTAAATCCAAACAAGGCAGCTTCAGATCTGTGATTCAAAAGCAAAAGTATTTAGAGCAGAGAGCTCTGTGCCTTCCTGGCGTTTGAGCATCTTCCTTTAAAGCGCCATGGGTGCATCTGGACTAGACTTTTGGACTCAGTGCACCGGGGTCGAGGTCGGGGGAACGTGGGGTTTGCTCAGAACTGTCCTCTCCTGGGTTCATGGAGGCGCGTGCAGCTCTGGCTCCAGACTCAGGGCACCGGAGGGGCTGCCCCCTCAGGCTCCGCTGCAGCGAGTGCAGATGCCCAGGGGAGAGGAGAGAGGCTCTGCGGGCACCCCGGGGCACGGAGGTTCTCCACCCCGCCTTTCAGGGCCCACCACATCTGGCCTACCTGCAGCTGCACCACCCCAGGCACAGAGAGGGGCATCTGTGCAGCTGAGGGAGGGCAGGAGGCTAGAGAAAGGACGCTTTTAAACGGAAAAATAAAGACCATGAGGGGAGACTTCTCACCCGCCAGAGAGCCCTGTGTACTCAGCTGTCCCGGCCAGGAAGGAGGGCTGCTGTTCGCTGCTGGGGACCACTGTCCTGGAGACTGGCTGGGGGAGGCAGACAGGTGTCAGCGGGGGCTCCGTCCTTGATGCCTTCTCTCGAGGAAGCGAGCCTGGGTGGGGAGGCCCTGCGACTCCCCAGACCCTCACCAGGGATGCACGACCCGGGTGGGAGCTGCCCTGGGAGAGAGGCAGCTGCAGCCGGCATCCTCCTCGTGTCTTGGTAAACTGAACACAGGCAGATACAAGATGGGAGTGGTTGCAGAGGGCTGGATGCCCCCGGGGCTCGTGTGGGCCACAGACCGAACATGTGTCAGCCACGTGCTCCGGCTCTTGCCCTGGAACGGAATCCCGAGCGTGGGTTTCACAGACGGGCTCAGGGAGGCAGTGAAGTGGGGGCGATACCAGCTTCGCGGGAGGAGTGTGCTGTGTCTCAGCATGGGCTTGGAAGACTCTGGAAGGTCATCCACTCAACACCTTTAGCAAGCATGTCTCTGTGATCCCAGGCTTCTGTTGGCAACTTCGATCTGACAGCACACACAGGACTTGATGGGGGTGAAGGGTGAGGAAGGGTGGTGGTCAGGTGCCCCAGGCCATCGGGGGGCCTCCCCCCAACTCTTCGCAACAGCAGGGTGCCTGGCTGTGTCACTGCGGGGAGCCCTCACCGCTCCAGGTCTGCCTGGACTGAGTCCTCGGCTTGTGCGCACGGAAGGCCACCTGAGGAACGCTGACCGTCCGACGGCTGTTTGAAACCAGACCGCCTGATATATTCACGACTGCAGGGAACATGCAAGACTGCAGCCTGCCCCATCACAGACCAGCCACTTGAGCATAAAAATAGGAGCAGGATGGGGGGAAATGCCTTACTTTCTTTTTCACTATTCTCAAACTATTTAGGAAATAATTTCGTTTCATCAGCCATGAACTGAGATCCTTCAACAAAGCTCAAGAGGGAGGAGAGAGACACAGATGAATAATTATGATACAAAACCTAGGTACGTATGAAAACAGAGAATGCAGACAAAAGGGACATCAGTTGGGACTGAAGTGGGGACAGGATTCAGGGAGGCGGAGCGGATGCCGCTGGGGCACACGTGGGGCTGCACTCCAAGGTAGGGGCCATTGAGGGTTTGGGGCGATGCGGGGTGAGGGGCAGGATGTAAAACGAGAGGCTCCAATGGCCCAGAATCAGGGGAAGAGCGTCCGAGCCCCGCTCACTGCCCCCGCTACCTTCACGGTGACCCGGGAAGCAGACTCCTGTGTAGACCGGGTCCCCTGATTCCCTTCTCAACACGAAGACCCCCTCAGAAGGCACCCTCCCAGCCCTGTGGGACTTGAGGGGGGTCTCTCGTGCAGGGGTCCCCGGGCACCCGCAGGCGACCTGGATGCTCCGGGGCCCTCGTCCTGGCTCCCCCTGCAGGCCCGGCCCGCCTGCCACAGTTGCTGCTTCCCCGGGTCCCTCCGTCCTTCTACCCCAGCAGCTCCGGGGCACCGCTGCCTAATCAGAGCGGCGCACCGCCTTTCTGGCCTCCACGAGAGTCACTCAGGGTCCTCTTCAGGAGCCAACCTTTGGAGGAACAGGATTCTTCTAGCTGGGTGGGGAGGGAGGTGGGAGGGGCTCAGGATGGCGGGGACACCTGTGTACTCACAGCCGATTCACACTGATGTATGGCAAAAACCATCACGATATTGTAATTATCCTCCAATTAAAAAAAAAAATGAATTCTTCGGGCTAATTACTTTACACCCTTGCCCAGTCACCAGCAAATGGAAGTTCAGAGAAATTAAGGATTTCTCGAGGTCTATGATAGAGATGCATTTTAGAAAAATATGGCATCACTGAAAAGAAGGGATGGACTCGGATCAGGTGTTCAAAGAGAGGAAGACCAATTTATATGACGTTTTGGAGACGGGGTGGGAAAAAGTCAGTGGTTACCAGGGCTAAGGATGGGGGATGATTTGACCACAAGGGGTAGCAAGAGAATAAATATTTTTCAGGTTTAAAAAAGTTTTTTTTTTTTGACTGCTCCATAGTGGGACCTCAGTTTCCCCACCAGGGATTGAACCCCATCTTTGCATTAGAAACACAGAGTCGTAACCACTGGGCCACCCTGGAAGTCCCAAGAAAACTTTTTTAGGGGTGAGGAAACTGCTCTGTGTCCAGATTATGGTGATGGCCACATCTCCATCCCTCTGTCAAAACTCACCAAACTTTACACAAAAGTGATCTTTACTGTATATCAATATATAATGCCAGGGGGACCGACTGAGAGGTTAGAGAACCGTCCAGGAGTAATGAGAAGTCGAATTCAGCAGAAGCAGGATAAAAAAGGAGGGGATCTGGATGAGAGAGATTTCCGAGGTAGAATTCAGAAGGACAGGGCCTACGTCTGAAGAAGGGGCCTCAGAGGTGCAGACGTGTAGAGCAGGAGAGGACCTCCCAAGAAAGATCTGCCTCCAGGACAGCTCTACCTTACAGATGAGAAAACTGAGCTGAAGGTGACGCAGGAGCTGGGGCTTTGCCTGGGCGGACGGTGGTGTCATTAACCAGACAGACAGACAGACGGACTCGGGAACAGTGGGTTCAAGGAGGAAGCTGAGGAGTCCACTTGTGGATGTTTTGAATTTGGAACACTGATGTCACCAAGGTTTCTCTTTTTAGTTTTCAGGAATTTGAAAACAAAACTGTTGGGTTTTGGCATTGAAAGCAATCTCTCCGCAAACACCATTTCACAGTAGTTACAATAAAAAAAAAAAAAAAAGGAACTCATGACTCTAATGTCCTACATGAAAACAGCACATCAGAGCAGTCTGAGTTTGTGAGCCTGTGAACAATAGTCATTCAAAAACACAAGTAGAGAATTGTCCTGATCCAATCAAGATTTTAGGCACATTCTCCATTAATGCATTTGTCATTAACATTGCCATAGTTTTTTTTCCTTTTTAAATTTTTAATTGGAGGATAACTGCTTTACGATGTCGTGTTGGTTTCTGCAATACATCAACATGAATCAGCCACAGGTATACCTCTGTCCCCAGCCTCCGGGAACCTCCCTCTTCCCTCCCAGCCCATTCCACCCCTCTAGGCTGTCACAGATGCCCCGTGTCACTACCACCCACTATCTAATTAACACATGGTAATGTATATGCTTCCACAGCATATTTTTATGAATCCACACAATAGTCTTTCTTCCTCATCCATAACATAGTTTAAACTTTGAAAATAAGTTGCTTTCCACGGTATGGATGCTAAGATGTAATTCACTGCTGTTTTATTTTTGCTTTCTTTGACGCCATGGACTGTAGCCCACATGGCTCCTCTGTCCATGGGATTCTCCAGGCAAGAATACTGGAGTGGGTTGCCATACCCTCCTTCAGGGTATCTTCCCAACCAAGGGATCGAACCCAGGTTTCCAGCATTGCGGGCAGATTCTTTACCATCTGAGCCACCAGGGAAGCCCAAGAATACTGGAGTGGGTAGCCTAGCCCTTCTCCAAGGGAACTTCCCGACCCAGGAATCGAGCCTGCATTGTTAGTGGATTCTTTACCAGCTGAGCTGCAAGGGAAGCCCTTTTGCTCTACAACATGTACCAAATAACCAAAGGAAAATGAGCACGGACTTGGTTCTAGCAAACTGGCAGCTGCCTAGCAAGAGTTTCAACACTACAGGTAAGACTGGAATCTAGGGGACCTCTGTCACTATTTCAGAACAATCTGTAAAATGACTTGATTTCACGGTCAGGCAAGGAAAAGCGGTAGAGTTTTCATCATAGCCACTGGGATGCAGCGTCAATTCTAAGAGTCAGATCCTCAAAGCTGCAAACTACTAAGAAGGCATAATGTTCGTGGAAGCCAAGTTTAATCACGGAACAATCTATAATCACATTTACAATGCTTCCCGTTTCTTCAAGAGCTGAGGAGCATGGGTGCAAGGATGGTTTGTCTTAGGGAGAAGCTAGAATATAAGCACCTTCTGGGCAGGGATCTGAGCTTCGTTTTGTTCAGACGTATCTACACACTTGGCACTAGAGCAGATTCTCAATTTATTGCTGTCGAAAGAATGAAGGAAGGAGAGAAGTAAACAGGTCTTCAATAAAAGATGGCAAAGCCACTAACCTCATTTACTCAGCAAATGTAATTACACGTAGGAGACTTTTTTAGGCAAGAAGATACCAACAAGTTTATAAGCTCAGCAAGGAGGGGGAAGAAAGATGGCAAACACTTGTGTATCAAAGCCATATCAGACAGCATGTCACAGAGCTTTGAATGGAGTCACAACAGGGATTAGGAGGGGATACAGATGTGGAAGCCAGCCAGGTCACCTTCTTCCAGGAGGTCTGAGCCTTCGGGATGGAGACTTTCAGAAAACAGATGAAAGCAGAGCCTTCTGGGATGTACAAACAGCAAGAAAATGTAACACCCAGAGCAAAGAAGACAAGATGAGTTTAAAGAGTAGGAAATCTTGCTCAGGAGTAGCAAGGGCTGCTGAAAGCTGAAAATTCACCATTAGAAGTGAATTTTCTTAAAGAGTGGAATCCTTTATCTTGGAGGAGAGGAGAAGCCCTTTTTTGACAAAAAAAAAATCAGCGAAGAATTCTGATCAACTCTGTTACAAAGCATAAGATAAACTGGAGTGAGGCGAAACTGAGGCAGGTTGAAAGAACCACCTGGCAGGAGTTAGGGGTGCAAAATGCAGGGAGAACCAGGGAAGTCGGGAGTGAGTGAGCAGAAGCAGGAAGATACAGCCTCCATGGCACCCCTGGGCTTCCCTGGAGGCTCAGACGGCAAAAAATCCACCCACAATGCAAGAGACCCAGGTTCGATCCCCTAGTCAGGAAGGTCCTCTGGCGAAGGAAACGTCAACTCACTCCAGTCTTCTTGCCTGGAGGATTCCATGGACAGAGGAGCCTGATGGGCTACAGTCCACGGGGTCACAGAGAGTCAGACGCGACTGAGTGACTCACACTGCTGCAACGGCACACTAGGAGACCAGGAGAACAGTGATCACACGAAGGGAGATTCGCTGAGCCCAGGAAAGGTGCTGGGGCGACCGTGAGGAATTAGTCCTGAATTAAAAGTTCTGATCACACGTGAAACGGGAGCTGCCAGCAGAAAATCAGGTGGAAAGGCTCCTCGGCAAACAGCACAGAAGCAGAGCTGGGGCTCTCGGAAGTGCCCGTCCGAGAAGCAGCTGCCTCCGGCGACTTTCAAGCTGCCGGGAAGGAGGTCACTCACCAGAGTCAAGAAAAGGCAGAGACAGACTGACTAATGGACAGACAGAGGTGTCAAGGCTAGCCGTATTAAAGGACCTTCCAAACCGCTTACTCAACACATTCCCCCGAACACAAAGCAAGTTCCTAAAACTCGTTTCTAACTTGAAATGAAACACCTCACCACCTCATTCATAATAAAGGCGAGAGCTGCAGTCCTTTACAACCGAAGCTTAGGCTAAGCCCCACTGCTGACGTTTCGTTTGAGAGAGAGCGCGGGGGAAGGAGGGAAATACAACTCAGGGCTTGGACAGCTCTCCTTTCACAGGCTTCATTCCCGCTTCAGGCCGCAGAAAGAAGGAACACAGGGCTTCGAGTGGTACTTCTATTATTCGGTAGAAGGCAATGGAAACAAACAATCTAATTCATTCACTCTGCAGCAGCCCAGACACTAACCAAGAGAAGATGCGAGCGCTGTGTGGGAAGCGTGTTTCTTTCCTCCTCCCACGGCCGTCCCGCGTCTCTCTTCCCCAGCTCATTAGGAACTCGTTTCAAAGGCCCCGAAGACGCTGAGAAAGCTCTCCGTATCTGCCAACTCCTCCACCACGGAAGACCAACGCGGCTCAGGACCGAGCCTTTCCACCTTCGCGTGGAACAAAAGCCCGACCTCTGCGCTCGGCGCCCACAGCTGTTTTCCACGAATACAAAGAGCCCAGCAGCCCAACTGGCTCTTCATGCTTTTCCTGTGGCCTACTTGAGCTGCAGACTGAAACGTGCAAAAAAAGCAAAAAAAAAAAAAGGATAAGGTTTTCACAAGAGGTACTTGGTAAGACGAAGCTGGTTTTCTTCCAGTGTCAAGTTCTTGAGGGCGTGTTTGCTGGGTTTCCATTCTTCTTTATTTGTTGAAAGAATCACTGAGTTGTTCCCCAAATGTATTATTATTTTGAATGGGCAGATGGAAGTTAGTGGTTACAAAAAGAAAATTCTACATTCTTCAAAAAGTCATCACTTTTCTTATCAAAGACTCACAACGCGGTGTTGACGGGAAAGTTACGTGGCAGGGCAGCCACTGTCGCATGTGGCGTGAGGCTCTTCAGCAGGTCAGCCTGAGCATGGAAGCTGATGCCCATCGAGGGTCGGCAGACTCACAGCCCTGCCCTGGGCACCGTTCACAGACAGTGAGACACACAGGGCCTCAACCCTCTCAGGGGGCTTCCCTGGGGGCTCAGAAGGTAAAGAATCTGCCTGCAGTGCAGAAGACCTGGGTTCGATCCCTGGGTCAGACGATCCCAGGAGGAGGAAATGGCCCACTGCAGTAATCTTACCAGGGGAATCCACGCACAGAGGAGCCTGGCGGGCTACAGTCCATGCAGTCGCAAAGAGTCAGACACAACAGAGCGACTTTCACTTTCACCCTCTTGGAGTCTGCAATTTAAATCAATACCTATCCCCCCTGTAAGGCTGCACAGAAGGGCAGTTTCAACAGCACAGAGACAAGCAAACAGCCCTAGAACTCAGTCTGCATGGAACCATTTCTGTCCCACCAACAAGGTCCCGGGCTACTCACGACTGTTCTTTTTTCCCCTCAATGAAACAAACAAAACTGCTGCAAGCCTTCTTCAGATACATCCCTTCCTCACGTAGGAAGGTGGGAGACAACCTTGCCGAAGCAGACAGAGTCTAGCTTATGTCTCTTCCTCCTATTCTTAGTCTCCTAAACAAAGAGACGAATTTGTGTGAGAGAAGAATCCCATGGGAAGGAAGTTCAATTACAGTCCAAGAAGCCTAGAAGCCACTGTAAAGCAGAGCTGAGCTCACAGGAGAGCCGGGCACCAGGAACTCGCGACCGGACTTCGTTCCGAGGGTGGGAGACACAGGGCCGGACGAGACCTCGAGAGACCGAGTAGGAGAAAGGTGGTTCTAGTAAGTTTGGGGGGTGAGGTTTTAGCAGAAGGACACAGAAACCCACAAAGCAGTGCATCCAGTTTTCAGAAAAATGCTGGAAGACGGCACAAAACTGAAAAAATAATGGTGTCCAGTCCTTAAAAAGATGGATGTGCCAGGGTTATTGCTATGCATGCCAGTTTGCTGGGACCACCCATTTACCCTGACGTCCAAGAGTAAGAATTCCTAATACCTTCTGTTCATTCTCACAAGTACCCCAGCTTGGACAACAAATTTTATGGTCTTCCTAGATCTGAAAGAATGGTGATCTAATAGGTTAATGTGAACACTGAAACAGAATATCACAATTTTAGAAAGTTCTAGATAGCGCAGTGTATCTAATAAATAACCCAGCCTTCCTCTCCTGCACTTACATAGGACACTCTGGGTTGGGAGCTGCAGTCTGATGATCAAGAGGGGGGCTCACACACAGAAGAAGAAGGCATGTCGCGTGGCCCCTGGCAGGCACTCAGGACGGGCAGCAGACAGACTGGTCTTTGAAGGAAGGCAGAGCCGTTCCTCCAGGGTCTCAAATGAATGGTTCTTCAGCCACAGGACATGCCACTGAAGGCTGGCTTAAAAGTTCTCGGTGATTCTGTGAGTGAAACAGGTGTGTGTAGGTGGGAAGAGGGACTGTTAGAAAAGGTGCCTGCTGCAGGAGTTTCCACCATGAGACGCACCCTCACAGAGCACGCACACACACACACACTCACACACACACACACACACTCACACACACACATACTCACACTCACACACACACACTCTCACACACACACACACACACACACACACTCACACACACACTCACACACACACTCACACACAACTCACACACACACACACACACACACACACTCACACACACACTCACACACACACACACACTCACACACACACTCACACACACACTCACTCACACACAAGCAAAGAGGAGCCGGTGCCCGCAGGAGGTGCGGGCTCAGGCAGAAGCCGCTCTGGCCTCTGGCACCTCTGTCCTGCCGCAGGTGACCAAGGGCGGCTCTCACCCCACCTGGTGGTCTCTGGAGCCTCTCTGTGGCCGTGGGCACACGCTGAGGAGGGCGGGCTGGCGGAGGATGACATGGTCAGACAGCATCACCGAGTCAGTGGACGTGAATCTGAGCAAACTCTGGGAGACAGTGGACAGCGGAGCGGGCCTGCTGCAGTTCATGGGGCGGACCGAGAAGCTGAACAGAAACAGCAGCACTCAGATGGGGACGCTCCAAAACGAAGAGCCCGTGAACACGTGACCCGCGCAGCAGGCAACCCAGGCCCCCCAACCATCGCGGCCAAGCCGGGCTCCCAGCAGCTGCCCCTCCACCTCCACCCTGCAGGGCGGTCCAGGAGCCACAGGGATGGAAGGAAGGAAGGTCGAGGTTCAATCTTAGGAAATCTAAATACTTCTCTGGACAGCACCGCCCAGAATGAGAGGTTCTCTGAACCACTGAACACCTTAAACCAAAACACACTCGAACCCTACCATCAGCAGAGCCCCCTCTTTTGGGGGGGCTGAGAAGGAAGGGTGGGATGCTGCACAGAGTTAACAATTTTCAGCGAAGGAAACCCTACCACACGGGCTGACGCCTGCTTCTCCCCTCTCCTCGCGGCTGGGCACAGCCTTCACCAGCAGCTCTTGAGCCTAAAGCCTCAGCAGGGTCAGAGAAGACAGTGACTGGGAGAGAAACGCGCGTGGTGAACGGGGGTGCTCCGCGCAGAGGGAACGCAGACTCAAAGGGGCCGCGGCGAGTGGGAACGCAGCTCTGAGCCGAGCTGTTGGGGTGCGCACGTGCCCGCTGGCACAGGCCTGGGAGAGGCGAAGACAGGACACACGGAAGACGCCGGGCCCCTTTTTCTCCAGCCCCTGTACAAACACAAAGACGAGGTTCAACCGCAGCAAGGCCGCCAGAGCAGCCCCGCTTCAAAACTCACAGGAAGGTTCCCAAACGGGAAACGCTCTCATAGCTCACGTCAGCTTACGGCAACCCTTCCTGACCAGGGACCTTCGACAGGGACCAGTTACGAAACAGTTCAACTTTAGTCCTTTTTCAAGACGGAGCTGGCTGCCGACCATAGACCGTCACATCCATGCGTTTTTAACAGCCAAACCCAGCATCTCCGTGCCGCGTGTTACCACGTGTGATGCTCAGAGCTGGCACAGCCACAGCCTGTCATTCTTAAAATGCGAAGAGAATAATTCAGCGCCTTTTCTGTGATCACAGAGAATGCGATTAATACCCAGGCTGCCTTGGTATGTAGACTAAACCTTCTGCACAGTTTGCTGGGGCTGCTGTCTAGGGCACCTCAGCCAATCTTTTCATTCCAACAGAAACCGTGCCAGGCTCCTTGGCGCTGAGCGGAGGAGACGAGGTGGGGGCGGGGGTAGCTGGGCCCCCGCGGGGGCCTGGGCTCCAGAGCGATGCTCGACCAAATTCAAAGCTACCTTGGGATCGGAGGGTTTTTGTCTCCCGCACTTACTAAAAGCAATTAAAATATCGTCTTTGAAAAGGAAAGGTGGTTAAATTCTTACAGTGTTCTCCAGCTCAGCAGTGGCCCAGAAACTTCTTAAACTCACAGGAAGTAGAGGGTAGAAAAAACAGTGGTAGACAGAGAACAGGAGTGATTTATTAAAGCTCGTGATCCATGTGGGAAAACGGCTACCTGAGACTCTCAAGATATGAGAGGAGAAATAATTATAAATCACAGAAGGTATGGGGAGGAGAACAGAGAGCGCCAAGAGTCAATTAAGTGTGCGTGTTTTCAGCTGTTACACTGCAACACACGTGTGCTGGCTGCAGCCGCAAGGCAACCCCGACCCCACCTCTGCTCATCTGGGGCCAAACGAATGGTCCAGACCAACGATCGTACTGACACTTGCCGTGGGTCTCAGGGCCCCCGAGTAGATGAGACAAAAGGAAGGACAGCAGTAAAAACCAAACCCTACGCTCTCATGGATACCTTATTAATACCATCCCAGCTCATTCTCTGGCCTTCAAAGCTCAGAGAATCACAACATTTTAGACGGACCTTCTAACCTACCTCCCTGGTTTGCAGATGGAAGTAACTGAAGCTCAGAGAAGAGTGTGACTCTCCCGAAGAGCAGGTTGCGGAGGAGCAGGAGGATACAGCCAAGACCCTCGGCTCTCAGGGCCCTGAACACTGCGCTAACCTCACTGCCACCCCTCCTCCTGGCTGTGGCCCTGACAGCTCCTCTCTTCTTCCCCGGAAGTCCACCTCTCCATCCTCTGTCCGTGTTCGCTGTGTGACACGATGAAAAAGAGGCATTTGGCCTTGTCTCCAGTCCTGGTGGGCTTCCCAGTGGCTCGGTGCTAAAGAACCTGCCTGCCGGTGCAGGAGAGCCGGAGACGTGTGCTCTGCCCCTGGGTGGGGAAGATCCCCTGGGGGAGGAGATGGAAACCCACGCCGGTATTCTTGCCTGGAGAATCCCACGGACAGAGGGTCCTGGGGGGCTGCAGTCCACGGGGTCTCCCAGAGTCTAGACGTGACTAAGCGACTCAGTGTGACCACCACACCGACCTGTTCCAGGCACAGAGCTCTGAAAATCCTCGTCACTCCCTGAGAGCCGGGGAGAGAGGAGCACCTGTGATGGTGTGTGGCCTCTCCCCAGTTCCTGACCCTTGGAATCTCCAGTGAGGAGTGTCCTTTGTGTGCTAAGGAGATGCCTGAGGGCTGGGGGATCCCTTCAGGGTGGAGACTGGTCAACCAGGAAGGCCAAGGCATGCTTGGGGGTTGGGACCCCAGACCTCCCGGGGAGAGGGGAGGAACTGGAGATGGAGTTGATCACTAAGGGCCAGAAATGGATGACATTAATCCATCATGTCTACACAATGAAACGGCAGTAAAGCCCCTCCACTATGGGGTTCTGAGAGTTTCCAGGTCGGCGAGGAATCTGGGGTGCTGGCAGGTGGCACAACCAGAGAGGGCACGGAGGTCCACGCCCCTCCTCCACATCCTGCTCCCCACGCGGCTCTTCTGAGCTGTACCCTTTAGAACAAACCAGCGACAGTAACAGAAGCACATCCCTGAGCCCTGTGAGCCGTCCTAACAAATCAGCAAGCATGAGGAAGGGGCTCCAAGAGCCCTTCAGTGGCCCAGACTTCCAACTGGAGTCCACAGTGCGGCAGTCCTGAGGGACGGAGCCCTTAATGTGCGGGGGAACTGATTCGAACTCCAGGGAGTCAGCGTCCGAACTGAGCTGAAGTGTAGGACACCCAGCTGACACCCAGGAATTTGGAGAACTGCTTGTTGGTGTCCGGAAAACCCCGCACGTTTGCCGTCAGAAGTGTTGGGAGTAAAACTCGGATGTGAATTCCTGCATCTCGGCCCTTGCCGCTTCAGCCCAGGGTCCTGCTCTGTCGTCCACCCCACAGACGTCTGTCCTTCCATCCCACGAATGACCCCACTCAATCTCAGACCTCCCTGACAGGTGAGATCCACTGACTCTGCTTTTTGCTACCAGGAGTCGGACACGACAGTGGCTGACTTCCAACAGAAGGAACGGTCCCCCGTCATGACTCCATGGCCTGACCCTCCACTGCCCTTGACCTGACGGATACAAACATTCCACACGAGTCAATTCTTTCCACTGAACACCAGCTACACTCTCTGATTAAAGCGTCGTGTCGGGCTGGAGGACATGGCTGAGTCCCTTTACAGACACAGACTTAGTTACTTTAGATGGGACCTCATTCCACTATCTTGACATGGTAGATATTTCCACAGGTAATTTTCAGGTTATTTCTTACAGGCAGTGAACTGTAAGTCAAAAGTCTGAAATTATACTTGCGAGTGAAATCATCCTTGAAAAGCATTCAACTATAAACTAAGTGTGGCCAGGCCTTTGCTACCTTGATGGACCGACAATGGGATCACCCAGAACCTGGCTTTAACCCACTTGGTGAAGTCACACAACACGACACAAAGCTGTCTACACTGCGCGCCTTTCTGCCGTCCTCTATGCTGCTGCTGCTGCTGCTGAGTCGCTCAGTCGTGTCTGACTCTGTGCGTCCCCATAGACGGCAGCCCACCAGGCTCCCCTGTCCCTGGGATTCTCCAGGCAAGAACACTGGAGTGGGTTGCCATTGCCTTCTCCAGCCCTCCTCTATAATAACATCCAAACACAGGAATCAAAAGAGGGCCACACTACGCGATAAATGGTGAGCAGTCTAGACCCACGCATCCAATAAAAATAAAACGTGGGCCCTGGATGTCGTTTTCAATTCACTAGTAGCCACACTGAATATATTTATTCCATTCAATATATCCAGAATGTTATCATTTCAACACACAATTAACAGAAAAGTGACTAATGAGTAGCTTGCATTCATTTTTTCACACTAAGTCTTTGAAACCTAGTGTGTATTCTACAGTCCAGTTGCATCGATCCCTGGGTTGGGAAGGTCCCCTGGAGAAGGGAACGGCTACCCCCTCCCATATTCTGGCGTGAATTCCGTGGACCGTACAGTCCATAGGGTCGCAAAGGGTTGGACACGACTGAGTGACTTTCACTTTCACCATTTTTCACAGGCCCGGAGCCACCGTGCCTGGGGGCCCATACCGGACAGCGCAGGGTAGATTTCAGACTCAGGTCCACCCTTTGCTGGCACACGTGAGCCTCTGATCAGCGCTGAGCACGCTGCTTCGCAGTGAGTCGACGTGTGGGATGCCAAGTGCTGAGAGGCAGACTGGGATGAGAGGGGCAGTACAGGGCTTGAAAAGCCGGAGCAGACTCCAGGGGGCAGTGACGTCAGGGAGCCCTGGCATGCTGCAGGTCACAGGGTCTCGAAGAATCGGACACAACTCAGCAGCTGAAAACAACAACAGCCACCAGTCCGTGCCGAACTGTTCCTGCTCTCACAACATGGAAGCCCTGGTCTCAGGAGCCAGAAGGGACGCTGCTGCTCAGGAGGAAAGGCCAGCAAGGTCTCCACGGCGCTCCGAGCCCTTCCTCCAAGGTATCCTGAACCGGCCGCACTGCGGGCCTGGCCTGTGACGCGGCTGCTGCTAAGCGCCCAGGAGAGGCTGAAAACAGACGAGCATGTAGCCCCGGGTCCTGCGTCCCTGTGAAACCATCTGCATTCTGTTGAGCAGATTTGCGTAAGGTTGGAGCCAAGGGGACGTGGCTGGTCTCCAGGCTGCGCCCTCCCTCTGGGCTGCGACGGCCACTGCTGTGGTCCCCAGTTACGAGGGCGGGAGAGCAAGAGAGGTCCCCCAGTCAGAATCAGCATCGCAACGGAACCCTCCCACACTGACACGAAAATCGAGGTCCTCCGGGGTAAACGTGAAGGAGCTCTGAGATGTGACCTGACCGCCACCTCCTTGCTTATGACAAGAGTTTGCTTTCCACGACTCGGACCTGTGGCCTGTGTTTACAGCCCCACGCAGGGCTGCACCCATCCAGGCAGACACACGCACCTGAACGCCGTGGGCCCCCAGGAAAACCAAACTCACCCCCTCTTCCTTCTAGAAAGCCACAGGCTGCTGCCCTGGGGGCAACGCTGACCCCAGCGGCCCCTCCAGACGGCAGCCCCGTGTGCGAAGCACGCTCGAGGTAAAGGGGGCCTCGGGGGGCGCGCCCGCTCCTTGTCTCTTCCTCCGGGCCGAGGCGTCCGACTGCAGATGGCGAGTGAACAACGTGAGTCACACCGCCAGGCAGGCAAGTGTCACGGGGAAAACACGCAGAAAACTGTTCGACACTATTTACATCTTTGTTATTTTATTTCAGCTGCCTATCTCTTTCTAGGACGACTTCCCAGAGAAATTCCATTTTCATTAGAAAAGCGGTTTCTCACGCCAGGGAAAAGACTGTGGCGCGGTGATTACTGCCCTGTTGCTTCTACTGCGGTCATCTCAGATGGTGCGTCTGCGGGAGACGAGTGGTTTCCTAAACAGGCTGCTCCGCGTCCTGCCGCGGGTTCGGTTTGCCCGAGTCATCTCTTCTGGGGCCTCGAGAGAAGCAGTTTTCGGGAGACTGTGGAAGGAGGGGAGAGGTCGTGAAGAGCGCCTAACCCTGGCTCACCGACGGCCGGAACAAAGGGCCCGATCACGCAGACAGAGCTTCAGGAAGCGTCCGGCACGGAGCGCGCACCCCAGGAACCTCTGCTTCATCACGAGCACAGCCGGGCGCCGCGTGAAGCCTGCAGTACCGCTCGGAGGGCCCCACGGCAACTGTCCATGCCACCAGCGAGACAGCTGGCATCTACCGGGCACCCAGTCTGTGCTGGCCTCGGAGTGTTCAATGACGGTCAGATGGCATCCAAAGTCCTCAACTCCAACGAATCTCACGGATTCTACCTTTTCTGGGGAGGACGCTGCATGCGTGGCAGGTGGGATCTTAGTTCCCCAACCAGGGGTCAAACCTGCAGTGGAAGCGTGGAGTCTTAACCCCTGCACCGCCAGGAAGTCTCTGACTCTGCCTTTGAAAGGCTACTATGGTTGTCCCATCTCAGTGGGAAGACGGGGCAGGCGTGCAGGGGACCCCCGCCCCATCCCCCATCCCGCTCCGTGCTGCCCTCCCCCCAACACACACATACACACCACCATCCTGGAAGAAACCTTCACCAGATCTCCACTGCATGAAAAATCAAATCTGAATTCCCTAGAGACATTCAGGGCCTTAATGAATGAGCCTCACTGTGCGTCAGCGTCATCTCCTTCCTTTACCCTGTAATCCCCACGTTCTGGTCAGGCTGACCCCTGTACCACTGTCAAGCTTGTCAGACCCTTCTTGGACTCCGTTAATGCGTACATGGTAGCCTGTCCCACTGTCCATGGGACAAGCTCCTACTCATCATTCAAGACCCAGGCCAAATGGCTCATCCTCTGAGAAGCCACCTTAACTTTCTCAGAAAAAAACTCCCTGGACTGTCGCATGTATTTGTGTCTGTCTTCCCTGGAGACTGCCCTCCATGAGGCCAGAGATCACGCCCAGACCCCCAGCAGGCACAGAGAATGTGAAATGAACGAAGGACCACGTTTCATTGTGAGATGGTTTCAGACGGAGGGTTCCCCAGGTGGTGCTGGTGGTAAGGAAACCACCTGCCAATGCAGGAGACTCAAGAGACAACGGGTTCACTCTCTGGGCAGGGAAGATCCACTGGAGGAGGAAATGGCAACCCACTTCAGTATTCTTGTCTGGAAAATCCCACGGACAGAGGAGCCTGGCGGGCTGCAGTCCACAGGGTCACAAAGATTCAGACACGCACACGTTTCAGATTGAAGTCATGAGTCAGATGCTCAGAGTTCAGGCACTGACTATAAAGTAGCTCCTCACACGAGCTACTCTGCGTCACGTGGCTCTTCTAAATATGCCAGCGATGTAATGTGTGCACGGAGAGGAAGACTGAAGTGCAGCGAGACAGCAAAAGCGCCCTCAGAAGTCACAACAGTCACAGCCACTTGGGTGAGTTCCTACTAATTCTCCACTCAAAAAAACGAGGCAGGAGAAGAAAAATTACAGCAGGTAAATAAAAATCATTTAAGGTCTTTTGGTCTTTTTCAATTTTTTTTTTTACACCATTACTGCTTTCCTTCCTCTGTTTCACTCTCTGGAATGAATCATTTCACTTAAGTGGATTTTTCAGATGACTGAAGCCTAATCTTAAAAAGATAAATAAATAAATAACAATTCAGAATGGATAAGATTCAGAAGTACTTCTGAATCTTATTACCCACTTTCCCTGAACTCTTCAACTCTTCCTATGGAAAGGAAGCCTGCGTTGATGAGGCAGCAGCATCCTCGGGAGTAAGGAAGACCGCCCCGCTCACATCCCACTGATAACCTCAGGGGCGCCGAGATCTTCATTACTGCCTGCCCCACACAGAGGAGCCTCACACGGCCGTGCTCTTTATTCCATGGCTAATCTTAATAGCATTTTTATCTTGTTCCTTGCAATCAGACTCTTAGAAATAATTTTTCAATAATTTGCTGGCCTCCTCTGCCAACTCAGTGCTAATTAACTATATCCACAGTTTCTACTGGCTGGGGAAAAATGATAACTAACCTTGAGAGAAGATGTATTTTTTTTTAATTGGGTGGAAAATTATTCAACCTTAAAAACAAATGAAATTCCCAGCCATGCTGCAACATGGATGAACCTTGAAAACATTACATTAAGCAAAATAAACCAGACACAAAAGGACAAGCATTGTATGATTCCACCTACCTGAGATACCCAGTGTAGTCACGTTCATAGAGACAGAACCCAGGACGGTGGCTCCCTGCACCTAGCGGGAGGAGGCGCTCGGGGCGACGAAAAGTTCTGGGCATGAATGATGGCACAGCTCAAAATTGTTTTTATTGTAACAATGGTTATGATTTATACAGTGATAACTGTGTATTAGGCACTACTCCAGGGGCTGTGCATGTATTCACTTGTTAATTGTCACGACAGTCCCTAGAGGTAAATACTATTTATATCTCCCTAGCCCACCAGGCTCCTCCCTCCATGGAATTCTCCAGGCAAGAAAACTGGAGTGGGTTGCCATTCCTTTCTCCAGGGGATCTTCCCCACACAGGAATTGAACTCCGGTCTCCTGCGCTGCGGGCAGATTCTTCACGTCTGAGCCGCCAGGGAAGCCCTGGATGATGGTGTGAACGTGCGTATTAGAGCACTGAACTGTGCCCAGAAATGACCAAAATGGTGCATTTTAGTTACGTGTGGTTTATCACTAGATACACACACATATGTACAGATATGTAATATATGTATATATGTATTTTAGATCAAACCTCTTAAGAATGATGGCCATGCTTTTATTCGTCACGTGCTTTTATGTGATGAACTCTGTGACATCCCTCTGCAAGGCAGGGGTTGAAATTGTTCCTATTTGGCCTGAGGATCATCAGAATCACCAAAACAGAAGTCTCTGAAGGCGTGAATGGCGTCTGCAGTCCCAAAGGCCTTTCGCTCACAAGTAACGATACTGGTGACAAAGGGGTGCTCTCCCAGTCCCCAGGGCACCATGGATAATCCCAGGGAGAGCTGGCGCAGAGGAGGCCAGGAAGCCCGTCTTGGACACAGACTCCAAAGCCTCCTCTCATCCTGAGGTCCAGCCAGACAACCCTGAGGTCACGTACTTGGTCATGAAGAGAACAAAGATCCCAAATATCTGGAGTCCCTGGGATGTTTGAGGATTTGTAAAAGAGCAGAGGCAGCCTTTTAAAATACCATGCCATTGGGTGAGAGCTTATAAACGAAACACGTCAGGTTATGTTGGAACAGCATTCTGAAAGCAGTCTGGTCCATGAGAGAGGGGCGTATCTGGTAGCGCGTCAGTTTGGCAAACACAGAACCCAGGGCTTGGAGGGTTTGATGCTGAACTCTGTCTCACTTAATGAAAGGTTACTATTGTCCCTCTGCCTGAATAATAATTCCCCTTCCTTTTTTGCTTCCTTATGAAATATCATGAAGGTCTACTCTAAAAGTTATAATGCTTTATTAAGCAAACCTCTTAAAACTGTTTTTTTTTTTTTCCCTCTTGAATTTGAGTTATTTCACTCTGTACATGAACCTAAAATTAAACATTCCATCTCTACATGTTTAATAACATCAAGAGATACAACAATTAATGAGATTGCGGTGGGGGTGGGGAAGAGTTTCATAAGGAGCCTAGTAAGAGTTTCCTATCTTGTCAGAATTTGGTGTTTTAGTTTCTTTTAAGAAAATAGTTTCCTGGCCCATGCGGACACTCCCTGAGCCCTGAGATCAACACAGCATCCTGTTCGAATGTTATGCTGGAAACACTGTGCTGTTCTAGGCCAAATGTATCCAATCACACCGAGGAGGACGGAAAGAACTCTCTCTTGATGCACCACAGTTGCTGGAGGTGGGTTTGTTTATGAGTAGAATAAAATTTACAGCTAAATATAAAAACAGATACATCGTCATCTTGTAAAGGGTAGTAACATGTCATTCCAACTCTGGACTCTTGGAAAAAACATGAAGGTCATGCCTAAAATAAGAACAGTGAAAGGCCAAGGATCAAACCAGGGGTAAAACCGCAGACTCGTCCCTGTTTTGATGAAGGCATTAGGCAGGTTACAATTGGACAGTGAGATCATTTCTCTTGAACCAGGAAAGCACTGTGGGTTTGTTATTCCAACACACACACACACACACACCCCACCCCACGCGGGCCCTGGGGAGGGTTTCTGAATCAGGTGTCTGGTCTGGGTATGAAACAGTGATTACTACGTATTTTTCAAAGGCTATTTATACAGACTATTGGAGCCAAAGAGGAGAGAGACAGAAGAAACACTTTGTTTCTCTGTGTGTGCGCGTCTCTCTCTCTCTCTTTTCAACTATAAAAGAACTTTGAAAGTCCATAGAGTGAAAGATTTCACCTCCTAGTTACTAAAATAAAGACGGCTAACTGGCTTCCTAAAAAGATGCAAAAGAAACCAAAAAGTCACATGCATCAGATTGTTATTTTTCATAATTTCTGCTTTTAGATTTTAAAAAGTTTCTTGACGTCTCAGAGGCTATCAATGACCACTTGGATGGCCTAAAAAAGGATCTGGTTTTGCCTCTTACTAGGCAGTGACTTGATTTTGCAGAACCTCTATTTCCTCATCCATAATTCTACTTCCTACCGTCAGAGGGGAGGTTACTGGGGTTAAATAATCTTCTATCCATAAAGGTGTTAAACTCAGAGGCTGGCACATGTTGAGGTCCAATTAATATCAGCTTCCTTCCTTCCTCCTGACTCCCAGTGACTGAGGCCAATGACCAGTGTGGGGGGAATGGAAGTAGGGGTGTGGCAGGATTGGCAGGGGTATCGGGGAAAGCGCTCCAGGCACTGAGCCAAAAATAGGAGGTCCGGGGTTCCCCTGGTGGTCCAGCCGTTAGGAACCCGCTTTCCAATGAGGGGTGTGAGTCTGAGTCCTGGTTGGGAAACTGAGATCCCACATGCAAGGTGACACGGCCAAAAAATAAAAATAAATTTAAAAGACAGCAGGTCTTCTTTAATCCTGTATTGATCATGGACACCCATTTTAAACTCATATGCAGGCTGTATTATATAATATATATATATATATAGAGAGAGAGAGAGAGAGAGAGAGGCATTCACTTTAAGACACAACACCATGTTCTCAGCTGTTACTTTTTTAGAGGCATTCAGGATAAAGAAGATATGGCACATACATAAATGGAATATTACTCAGCCATTAAAAATAATGCAAACATGTCGTTTGCCACAGTGTGGATGGACCTGCAGACTGTCACACCGAGTAAAGTCAGTCAGACAGAGCAGGAGACACAGCACAGACATCCCCTATACGCACAGTATAAAAAGAAACATACAAATGAGCTTATTTATAACACAGAAACAGACTCACAGACATAGGGAATGAGCTCAGGGCTGCCAGGAGGGAAGGACGGACGGAAGAGATACTTGGGGAGACTGGGATCAACATGGGCACACTGCTGCATTTAAACCGGATCACCAGCAAGGGCCTGCTGCACAGCCAGGGACCTCTGCTCAGTGTTGTGTGGCAGCCTGGATGGCAGGGGAGTTTGGGGGAGAATGAATACGTTTATACGGCTGAGTCCCTTTGCCTGAAATGATCACATTGTTAATTGGTTATACTTCAACATAAAATAAAAATTTTTTTAAAAATGAAAAATCACTCATCCTCTGGGTAAAAAACAATACTACTGGAAAAACTCAGAAATGAATACAAGACATTAAATTCCCCCATCAGCACTCCTGTACCTAATCCCCTGTTTTTGCTTTGCTGTAGCCCAGGGACAGAGGAGCCTGTTGGGTGCCGTCTATGGGGTCACACAGAGTCGGACACGACTGAAGTGACTTAGCAGCAGCAGCAGCCTCAGTATTGATTATACTGTCAACCACTTGCCTGTTTACTGTCCTGCCTTCCCCGCAACATTGGATTCACAGAGGAATGAGAGACAGTCCCTGGCGGTCGTGATTTCTGTTACAGATCCAGCACTCTTAAATTATTCGTTGAATGAACAAAGTTGAACTGAAGTATAATCCACATGCCCCTTAGGAACTCAGGAAATTCTACTGATCAAAGCACCATCATTGTTTCAGTTCAAAAAACCCTTCACTCACCAAATTGATGTTGGTTCCCTAAAGACAGGAGGCTGATCTTAAAAGTAAATAAAACCACAGATTGCTAGTTAGGTGCCAGCCAGCAGCAATCACTTACATTCATACAATCCCACTTGCTCCCTGCTGAAAGGGGCTGTCTTCCAGAACCCTCACGTGGCGATTTAGCAAATTCTCACATTCACTGCATTACTGACCCGAGGAGTTTCAAGGTCAAGAGTACCCAGCTCAAGAGCGTCCTGTGGCAAACATGAGACGTCCCTCTGCCGTTCACACAGAACACATCTCAAAGTAACCTGAAATGTTGAGACCACGTTTTACTTTTCCTGAAAGTGCTTGAGATAAAGAGCAGTAAAGGATACTACTTTCCAAAATCAGATGCACTCGTTTAGGTTTCTATTAAGAAATCCGGTGTCCTTATGAAAACAGACTCTGAGAAGCAGCGCAGAGAGAAGTATCTCCTGGACTCTTGAGTCGCACTGAACTCCTGCTTCTCTGGACTTACTGGGTCTCCTGTAGCTTTGTGAGTCAACGTTTTCTCTTCATGTGTGAATAAACAAATAATAAAAAGGGTGTGGGAGGGAAAGGCGAAGAGAAGTGGGAACATAACCCCGCTCTGCCTAGAGTTTTGTGAAGATGAAATGGGCCCAAAAAAAAAAAATGGGCCAACAGATTCGAAGCTCCTTTGGAAAATTTAAAATACACCATCAAGGCAAGAGACCACTGTTGTGATGTTTTCCCCTGGAAACACAACTCTAGGAAACCTGCCTTTCCTAACTGAATTCTTTCTTCAAATACACCTTTAGTAACTGATTGTTAATGAAGAATTACCGCATTGTAACAAAAAGATTCATGATTTTTGTGAATTCTAACTAAAAATGTTTCAATATGGCAGTGTTGATTTAAGAGAATGGGAAATTTAAAAACTACTCATATATAACCAGAACACTGACCGTATTCTTTTCAAAGCGACTAGAGGAAAAAGACCACCAGAACTGAAGAGGACACGAGTGACGTTTTGAGGCATTCAGGCAATTGCACATCTTCCTACAAGTCTCTCCAGTCCAGTCGTGGCTCCAAGCGAGCGGCTCCTCGCGGTCCTCGCTGCACGTCTGTCTGTCGGCTCCCAGGGTCTGCAGGGCTCCTGGGCCAGTAACATCACTGGCCTCGTTAGCTGAGTGGAGCCAAAGTAATTTTTCTAGAATAAACCCCTCATGGAGGTACACTCCAGCCTCACCTGCTTTTTTGGCAGGGTGCGGCGGGCAGGGGGGCAGGTAGTCCTGGTTCCCTGAGCAGGGACGGAACCCTCACCCCCTGCCTGTGCTGGAGGCAAGGGTCCCACCCTCAAGCCAGCCTGGACCCCTCTGTCCCCGGGCTCTGCCTGCTGGAGGCACTCTACCCCCAGCCCAGCCTCTGTAGCACCTGTCCTGGGAGGACCTGCCAACTCTGATAAATGCTGAGACAGGGGCGCACGTCTTCATCCCCAGCACCCGCCTGTGCTCCTACAGTCGCTGTCGAATGAACTCTACCCCCTAGACTCCAGCTATCCCCTCTCCAAGCTGGCCTACAGCGTGCAGTCAACTCAAAAAAAAAAAAAGTGGGATAAAGGAATAACCCATTTCTTGCTCTGTCTGCTTCAATTGTAGGCTCACACACACACTCTTTTACCAGAAAGCACAGAGATGCAAGTGGGTCCATTCTAACATGAACGAGGACGTCTGTTTCAACTTCACGATAAGCCAAACAGGTAGAGACGCTTGAAGGAAGAGTCAAGTGTCTCAACTTGTACTGAATTTCCCCAGAGTCTCCACATCTGCAAACCACTGATTTACTCACTGGCCATGCCCTTCCAACAGTCCCTACAAAAGGCATTTTCAAATTCCATTGGACATGTACTTTCATCAGTTAATTTTTAATCGAGCCAAATATTAAATGCTCACATTAACCTGACAAAGCGTGTGGAGCTGCTGATTTGCAGTGACAGCTTGTGTTATTCTCACACACAGGCCAAGCATGAAATAGAAAACTAATAACCCCTTAAGTGTATTCTCCAAGTATCATTTATGGGAAAGAAAACTACATTCAAAGGAAACTTGTGCAATGGCTGTCATTTTCCCCCCGAGCCACAAGCTGTTACAATGCAGGGAAGCTCATTTTCCCACGGAGCTGGAGGAGCTCAGACCCCACCGTCACTGCACGGACTCATTAAGAGGGAATCTGGCAGCAGCTGAGGGGACAGACACTCTGGAGAACCGGCCAATTATCTGGGTGTCCTTTATCATCTGAAGTTTCTGAACTCACCCACAGATAAGCCCTTGAAGAGGGCCCGGCAGTGGGGACATAAAGCACAGAAATGAGAGGGGAGAAGGGAAGATGGGGGGAGCATTTGCCTGTGGTTTTATTCATGGGGACAGGTCTGTAAGCTGACACATCCTTCTTGCAAAGGCCCCTGGAGAAGTATGGTCAAGCTTCATTACAAGTAAACAAATCACACGCTCTTTCTCCAACAGATGACAAATGATGAGCAACGATGCTTTTGAGTCTGCTTCATGCCAAGGAACGAGGATTCTCAACATGCAAATTCCACCAGTTCTTAGAAACCACAGAGAGCTGTGATGTCTGCTTCAGCCATAACAGAGAACCGAGCCCCAGGCTGCCAGGCCAGTGGGCTGCTCCCTGCCACCCCTGGGTGGTCTTCCTGGTGGTCAGTGTCTGGGGAAATGAAATCCCGGGTGCTCTCTCCCCTGGGAACACTGAGCTGCACTGACTCCCACCTTCCATTGCTGCTTGTTTTCCAGGGAGAACAACTAGGGGGCCACTTGCCCTCGTGACTTCATGGCACACTTCTTTCATACTTGCGCTACCATGTTGATAAGAAAGGAGAAACCACTTTTCCCCACCGTGAGAACCATGCAGGAGTCCTCTTTCTTAAACGGTAAGAAAATGAAAATAATCCTAGACGTCAAGACTGTCTGAACTGGGTCTGAGACATAGAACAGCAGAACTGAGAGCAGCTGTACATATACAGGGCTGCCCTGGGGCTCAGACGGTAAAGAACCTGCCTGCATGCAGGAGACCTGGGTTCGATCCCTGGGTTGGGAAGATCCCCTGGAGAAGGGCATGGCAACCCACTCCAGTCTTCTTGCCTGGAGAATCCCCAAGGACAGAGGAGCCCGGCGGGCTGAAGTCCATGGGGTCACAGAGAGTCGGACACGACTGAGTGACTGACACGTGCACATATGTGCAGACCGAGTGCGTGTAGTTTTTATATAAACAGATACAACGAGGCAACTGAAGGGTCTCTAATACTAGCATTAAGGACTTTTATGAAAGTTCAATGTTTAATATAAAGCAAAATCTAAAGGATTTCTTTTCAGGTATGAATGACCTACTTTTTCAATTCAATGATGGGTGAAATTAAAACACTTAGGTATTTTTCTTCATTTGCTGCTACTAAACCTCAACAGATCAGTGGGACAGGACATTTGGACACATCTTTTTGTTGTTGTTCAGTTGCTAAGTCGTGTCCAACTCTGTGACACCATAGACTGCAGCACGCTAGGCTCCCCTGTCCTTCACCATCTCCTGGAGTTTGCTCGAATTCATGTCCATCGAGTCAGTGATGCCATCCACCCACCTCATCCTCTGCCACCTCCTTCCCCTCCTAACTTCAATCTTTCCCAGAATCAGGGTCTTTCCCAATGAGTTGGCTCCTCTCATCAGGTGACCAAAGTACTGGAGCTTCAGTGTCAGAACCAAGGGAACACACACATCCCTCTAATGGGACATCATGGAGTGGGACACATGTGCCTATAGAATAGGTGGGGACAGTAGTCGTGAGGGTGAGTTTGATGTTCGAAGCCCCTCTATCCCACTTCCCTGCTGGCCCAGTGGATGAGAATCCGACGGCCAGGGCGGGGGACACCGCTTCGATCCCTGGTCCAGGAAGATCCCAGAGGCCGCGGAACAGCTGAGCCTGTGTGCCAGCATCTACTGAGCCTGTGCTCCGGAGCCTGGGGACCACAGAACGGGAGGCCACAGCCTGAGAAGCCCCAACACCACCACAAAAAGCAGCCCGTTAGATGACACTAGAGGAAAGCCTGCACAAAGCAATACAGACCCAACAGACCCAAAAATAAAATAAATAAAAACTAGACTAAAAATTGCCTCTGTCACAATCCATCTATTCAATCAACAGTCACTGCACACACCTATTATCTGCTACGCTGGGTGCAGCTTAAATGCGATAGGAGGACTGTTTCTTTTCTTGTTTTTTTGGCGGGGGAGCTGTGGTGCATGTGAGGCATCTGGAATCTTAGTTCCCCAACCAGGGACTGAATCTACGCGCCTACAGTGGGAGCTCAGAGTCTTAACCCTCGACCGCCAGGCAAGGCCCAGAACTATTTTATCAAGTGAGAAAGTGCCAATGAAGGAGAACACCTTGACCGTGTAAGATCCCTACAAAGGGAGGATGCTATAGGGATGCTGGGATAACACTAATCTGACTCAGTGAATTATCTTTTAAGTAGGCAACCAGTAGTGGAGAGCCAAGCTCTGAAGCGTAAAACTTCGAGGTAAACACCTCCATTCAATTGCTAGATGCCTACAGAGGACTTTGGCGGGAAGGTGCTGTGGGAGCAGCAGTAATCAAAGAAGGCAGAGCCAGCAGGGGAAGCCAGGACCAGGCTGGGAAATGAAGAAGGGAAACGGGCGATCGACGGGGACTGGGAAAAGGCAGAGCGTACTCCAGCCTCAGAGTCTCTCTCGAGCTCCTGATCCTTAAGACCAACTGCCACGGGGCATTCCCACCCGGGCATCCTATTGGCGGGGAGCAGGGGGACTCCCAGGTGGCTTGGTGATAAAGAATCCACCTGCAGTGCAGGAGACAGAGGTTCGATCCCTGGGTCGGGAAGATCCCCTGGAGGAGGGCATGGCCACCCACTCCAGTATTCTTGCCTGGAGAATCCCATGGACAGAGGAGCCTGGCGGGCTGTAGTCCATGGGGTCACAAAGAGTCGGATATGACTGAGCAATGAGGATTCTATTAGGAGCTCAAGTTGAAATTGTCCAAAATTCATTCCATCACATTTATCCCACCAGTCACGTTTCTTAGCATTCCTTGCTCTCTGAAGGACCACCGCTGTTTTCTGGGAAACAGCCTGGGTTTGGACTCGCGCCTCCGCTTCCTCCCCTGCCTCCCTGCTCACGTTCGGTCCGTTCAGTCCTCCGGGTCCCCACTCCCCAGCCGCCGTGATGCAGGCCTCCCTCCTGGCTCCCACAGTCCAGCCTCAGCCACTGTCATCCTCCTCAAGCCCACACATCCCGCCTTGACTCAGAACGCTTTCAATAACCCTTTTAACATCTACCAAGTTAAACACAGACTTAGGACCAGTCTTAGCTCACCAGGGCTCTCTATGCCCCAGGCCAGTCAGACTCTTAACCCCCCAGTGATGCCGCAAGCATTCCCACCTGTCCTGCCTCCTCCAGCTCAGCTACCCGGCCTGCCCTCCCCTGTATCTCCTACCCATCATCTCCTGCATGCAACTCAGCCAGATCCCCTCTGGCTGGACTGGATGGCAGTCCACTGAAGTGTGTCAAGGATTACAGCAATTTACACAGCACTTATCTCAGTCTCACTACTGGTCAGAGAGTTCCTTAGATGCAAAGGTTATCTTCCACATTTTTCACTCAAGTGAAACACTCGGCATAGAGTTTTGCACATAGTAAGCCCTCAATAAATTTTTTTCAATGGAAATAGGCAGTGTCCGTGCCCTACACAATAGCAGGATCGTTAAAACCCTTCCGTTCCCATCACTGCCCGTTGCTAGGAACTCCTCGTGGTTACGATTTGCAAACAATTGCTCATTTTCCTTGATTGAGACTTCTTCACATCATTTTTCTTCTTATGTTGTCACTTAAATAGTAAGTGACTCTGCATTATTATATTTACAACTTTGTTAGAAAATAGCTTCAAACCACCTGTAAAAATTTTCAGTGTTAAAAAGAGAGAAGTCAAGAAAGACAATCCTGGCAGGAATTCATAAAGAAAATGGGAGGAGACAGTCCTGAAATTTAGACTTAGAGGTGTCAACGAACATCCTTTATAGATCTTTTTCCCTCAAGAAATAAAATATCAATATCTAAATATGATGATATAATGATGCAATTAATTTTATTCCTATGCTAATTGTAAGGAGGCACTGAACTAAGGGGACTAAGTACTTATCCCATATGCTCTTCGAAAATTCTATTTCAGAGGTAACACATAGGTATGACATTCATCGTGCTTAAAGCAGAAGAAATCTGAGTATTGGTGAAGAAGAGTTGGAAAAAGTCAAGAAAAGACAACCCACAACGTTGATGCCTGGTCGGGCACTCCAAGCACCAGAAGTCAGAAACTCTCCATATTCTTCTGCAGCTTAAGAAAAGACAGTTTAAAAATACAGAAATGCAGTAATTGGGACTGTCACAATAAAGATGTATTGTTCTCAACAGTAAAATCTCCCTTGGAAAATTTCAGCTTCACTTGATACCACAGATCCTTGGGTCGGTTTTAGGAGAAATTTCAGCTTCACTTGATACCACGGATCCTTGGGTCGGTTTTAGGACCCAGGAATAGAGAGGTGAGGGGGCTGGTCATAAGCTGACTCGTTATGCTGAAGCTCCAGAGCACAGATGAGCTGATTATTAACTGAAAATGGAATGTGGCTCGATCTCTGAAATTCTGAAGGCAAAACAAGGAGCAGAATGGAAATATCAGGGAACTTTCTCATAGAACCTGGTCCATCGCCTGAGAAAATCAGCCAAGTAGCCCTTAGTGCGTTTATAACTGCTACCAACGGCCACACCAGCATGGCAGGGAGATTCCCTTTCTAACATGCTTAAGAGGGTGTTTGGGGAAGTAGTCTTCAGTATAAGCTATTTTAGCTGCGTTGAGTTAGTGAAACTTCATCTCAGGCTACAGTATCAGCCCCACTCTAGTCTCCCATTGCAGAGATCGGAGCCAGTACACTCTTCCAGCAGATCCTATCTTTTTCCTGCACAGGGTTGGAATTTATGGTCTCTGGAGGGAAAGCCATCATATCTGATCACAGAATTTTTCCTTGCCTGGCTGCTTGTGGCGAGAATGCAGATGGGGTTCAGATATCCCAGCCTGGACAGACCCCTTTCCTGCCCCTCTCCCTTGCTATCCAGACACAGTGCTCTTCCCTTCAGGTGAGCCCCCCTTCACGTGCTAGAGGCTCACAAGGAGCTGACCTTGCAGGTCCCCCAGCGTGGGATGATGGGCAGGTAGGGGTCAGTGATGGAGGCTGGTGCAGGGTGGAGGGGGGTAGGTCCTGATGAGAAAGCCCACGTGGCTCTGGAGAGAGAGAAACAAACACCCCGTCATCGTGCTCACGGAAGGACAGCTGGGTTTATTTTTTGTCTGACAAATAAAGAGCAGAGAAATCATGTTGGCACTACAGAATCGAGCAGATCAGAACAAGCAGCAATCTACAAAAATACTTTTAGAAACGAAAATGGCTTTGTCGTGATTTCGAAAGTTTTACAACCTTCATTAGAGAAAGACGACCACGAATAAAAGACGTTAGATGGTAAACACCTGCTCTTCAGGAACAGGAATGTCACGGTGGACTAGGAATTTCCGTATGTAGAGTTTTGGAAGAGAAGCCTCTTAACAAACAGAAACAGGACTAGAATCTAAAACCAAGCCAAAACCAAAGCTTTTCTTTTCATCTCTCCCCTGTTTTGGTTCAAATCGACTCTGACTTTTCTGCATACCAGAATGATTTAAGAAAGATAGTTCTTCAAATTAATCTATTCCAACCATCTTCATCAGAGCTTGATTGTCTCTTACTGAAAAAGAATTAATGAAATACTTTAAAAACTGCAGACTAGTGTTTATTAAGTCTTCATAATATGTATAAACAGCGCCTAATGGGTAAATATTTAACAAGGGAACTCCCCTTGCCTTTCAGTTCTCTTAAGCACATGTCTGTGTAACACAGTATTTTTTCAAATTATCTATATTCCTCTCTAGTTAAATCAGGCCTAATGCACACATGAATAGCCATATGGTTAGAAATAACTTTTTCAGACAAATACTGAAGTGTATGCAAAATAACACATACTAGCTTTTTTTTTTTCCCCTCTAAATCTGAGAGTTTAGAATCATCTCATTGGGCTGGTGGCAACAGAATTCACGACATCTCCAGCCCCAGCTCGTGACAGCAACCAGGGCAGGGAAAACGCCCTCCTCCCTGAACCCCGACCTGACCCAGGACCGGGCACAGAGGGGACTCAGCCTGACCTGACCCAGGACCAGGCACAGAGAGGACTCAGCCCGACCTGACCGAGGACTGGGCACAGAGGGGACGTGCAGTCAGGTCTGCTGAATAGCCATCCCTGTCCTCGGCTAACTTTCATCCTTAATCCTGTTTCAACCTCACGCACTCACTTGGTTTGAATCAGACCAAGAGGGATGAAAGAAGAGCCCCGTGCTGGGCTCACTTCTCCGAGTGGTCCCCTGTATGAAGCTGGGGGAAGGGGGCCAGCGTGCGAGGTTACCGCCATACCTGAGTCAGGCGCTATTAGATGACTTTAAAAAGGTTTAACAGAACCTTTGAACCTCAAACACAATGTATCTCTGGGGGTAAAAAAACCTTTTTAGTCGTACACTACAAAGACAGTGTTGTTTTTCTAGCACAAATGCTGCACCACTGCTGAAATACTGCTCCTGCGAAGACACGATGGATGACCTCAGCAATGGGTGTGGGGTGTGCTGAGTGGGACAGACTGCTATTAACACACACAGCACCCACACACGTGCTTTATGAGTGGGCTTATCAGCCTCCAAAACGCTGACTAGGACTGGGAGAAGAGACAAACTATAAGAGTTTGGCTAAAAAAAAAAAACGTGGCTTTCTGTTACCTGGTGCACTATGCAGCCTAATGACATTTAGGGACTCTGAAATGTACCGGTTCAACCAAGGATTGCTAAAAAGATCAATCCGTTCTCACTAGAAAGCACAGCTAAAAGTAACAGGATGCACAGAAGAAAGCCATGTTTTCGACTGACACTAAACAGCAACAAAAGCCCTAAAACAGAAAAGAGAACTGAGTGAACTGTCAAATTTTACAAAAGTCCCCAAATGTGATTGCTCAACAGCACATGACTGCAAACTCTAGGAGCCCTAATGTATCTTTTCTCTACCAAATAAATTATTGAAAGGGGTCATATGATTCTTCGCAGGCAGAAAGATGCACTTTCCCAAGGAAAGTTCATCATTAAATATATTATCTAAGACCGGATCGTCTTTGGGCTATTTTTAACCCTATCATTTTGCTGCCAAAACTGGCCTTAAGCAGCTAATGCTTAACCACTGAAAACGATGCCTTCTCATGAATTTTGTACACTGGCCTGAGAACGGTCTTGCTTTCCAGCTAATCGAGTGAGTGGATGTGGACCATGCACAGAAAAGAGAAACTGCTTGCTGACCAACTAACAAAAAGGAAGCCAACCTCTACTGGATGTGGAGAAGCAAGTTCCTGTCTTCCTAAACCACAGAGACCAAAACATGAGCACACAAAAAAAGCTGCCCCACCATCTCAACAGAAGGAAGCCAATCGCCTATTAAAGCATCTTTTCCTTGCAGTTGTCAGACGTCTCCCGCTCTCCTACGACATGAAGCAAAGGTCACGTTTCTCAGTTCAGAGTGCACCGTTCACCATAAACCTGCCTACATCTCAAGCCTGTGCTTGCAAAAGCCACCTTGGCCGTGAAGTGGTCCCAGGGCCCCTAAACTCATCTACAGAAATTTGAACTGAGTTACAAGGGGATAAAGCAATACTGAATATAGCCATTAAGAGTTTAAGTTTCCTGTCTTGAACTGGAGTGGGAAAGCTATCTCACCTCAACGGGGCCACCAGTGTGAGAACATATTGTCTTGTGCTCAGCGGCTTCAGCCATGCCCAACCCTCTTTGACCCTATGGACTGTAGCCCGCCAGGACTGGAGTGGGTTGCCATGCCCTCCCCCAGGGGATCTTCCTGACTCAGGGACGGAACCCTTGTCTCCTGCATCGCAGGTGGATTCTTTACCGCTGAGCCACCGAGGAAGGCCCCCAGATTATATAGTTACCACAGAAAACATCCTTGAGAGGTCAGAGCTTGTGATCATTCCACTCCTGTCTCTACAGCATTCCAGCCTCTCTCCTCCAAAGCTCAGCCCGTCTAGCAGATGCCAGATGTGCTTGGCATCCTAGGTACTACCACGGATCCCAGGAGGCCACTGGAAGGGGACGCTGCAGGACCCCTCCCAGACTCTCGTTTTTCCTAAAAGACGTCACGGGAATCAGTGGTCGGTGATGGTAGCCGGCACCTCTAACCCCCCGTGCACCCCAACACCTGTAGACGTGCGAACCACAGGCTCTGACTCAGAGGCTCTGGGTGGGACCTGAGGTGCCACTCCTCCAAGACGCTCCCAGGGGACGCCCGCGAGCTCCCAAACGTGGAGGGGCAGGTCTCAGACGCTTCCTAGAGCCACTGCTGTCTCACCGCTCTGCTATCCTGCTCCCTCTGGATGCTTTATTCAGACTCAGGGATAGAGCCCCGTCCACTCCACAGCCAGTCTCTTCTCCAGTGTTTGTGTGATGTGCAGACTTCTGAGACCACCTCTCAGACACTTACCATCCCAGGCCCTGCTTTCTGCAGCTTACGGAGCATGGAATGCAAACCATTCTCCCTCAGCCTCCGAAGCAGCAGCAGCAAAGAACAAGTGTCACTTTGAGTCTAAAGCCCCCATCAGAACAGATTCAGCAGATGGGCTGATCCACTGAGTCCTGTAAGCAGTGCAAGTTACTGTCCAACGTCAAGAGAATGTGCCAGCTCTCCTCTGAAACTTGCTCATCCTCACCGAGTCCTTTATGCCGCACAACACGTGTTACGAGAGAAGCAACTCTGATTGGTGCAAATTGGGAGGAAAATCTGTCTGGATGCCAAATGCTCAAAATAAAAATTTAGGTTCATAATGCATCTTTGGAAAGGACATGTAAATCAGTCTCCCAAACATACTTCTCAAATAATACTGCCTCTTTTATTATTCCAAAGTGTCCATTTATGATAGCATTTCCTCACACTTTTTTCTGCCAAAGTCCTTTGTTTTCCTACTTAGCCATCCATCTCTATGTTGTCCTGAATGCTACACATTTCACCATCAGCAATTTGTGCTTCTATATGATTTATTTTTACTATAAGAGGTTTTGTCAAGAAAAAGTTTATCATGTTCTATGATACGTAATTGTGGTTTGGCATCATAAAATGTAGCCTCTACATTTATCAACCTCAGATACCTGTTGACCACAAAGATAGGCTCTACTAAGAAAATTCTATTTTGAAAGGAGGAACGAGCGGGCCTTCACTTAAAAAGAAAATTCAATTGTATGAGACGTTAATGTACCACAATTTGACAACAAAGATCAAGATTACATCTTAATTTCTATCATAAACATATGTCTCCGCTTCCCATCTTTTTATTGAATTACTTGACACATGACAGTTACCACCTTGGCTTTCTTTCAACTAGAAAGAAACATTTTTTAATATTTTTTCACAAAAGTTATGTAATAGTCAAACTGTTCAGTTAGTTTTACTTTGGTCTCAAAATGATCCTTTTGGTGTCTGGAAGTCCCTACCTCTTTGGTTATAGTGGTTAAAAACAAAACCACCTACTTAATCAAACATTTAACAAAAATATTCCTTACACCTTCTACAGAACTCTTCCAGAATTACTAAAGATCTGATAATTTGGGATCTCAAAGAAACAAACAATTCACAAAAAGCATTTATTAACAAATTTCAAAGATTAAATAGGGATTTCACTTTCAAACACTGAACAGTGGTATCAATGTTTTGTCAACTTTGGTCGCGTGGGGTCAGGTGTTCATGTCAGTCACCTACTTTTCTTGGACTTTTCTCTTTTCAGCCCCCTCATACTAGCACACTTTGTAAGCTGTATAAAATATGTAATGTGCTTCTTGAAATCGAACCCACGTGTAGTGACTTCTAAGTTTTTTGCTCCTGTTAGGTCCTATAAAATAGTAATAGTAGTAATCCTCCTGGAGACTGTAAAAGGAAGCACTGCATGGCATCCTTTTTCAAAGATAGCTCTTCAGATTAAAACAAAAAGTCTGCAAAAAACTTGAACCAGAGTTATTCCTCTTTTACTCTTTCACAAATTAATCATTTCAGATATGAAGTATAGATGTCAATGACACTTCTTCAGTCTTATGAGCTGTACTCCTCTCCCAAAGAATCACGCTCACAAAAGAACTTTATGGTGATATGACAGAGACTGTCTAGCACAACAGTACCAGGGAAAAAAAAAAAACAGCTCACAGATGTTCTTCAAAAATACAAGCATCAATCACTTCAACTAAAGTCACAGCATGAGAATCCACAGCTAAGAATCAATTCTTCTATCTTTATAAAGATACTCTGGACGCAAGTTTGCCCAGCAGAGCATCCCACCAAACGATGTGCATTGTAGGTTAGGGTGGAAAATAAAATATTCTAAAAATTCCAGCAAACTTCTAAATCATACACAAGTTATAGAAGCAGAACATAAGGTAGGCGGCCAATGCGAAATCTGTCAGTGATGCAACAAACACCCATAGCCCAGGGTTCTTCAAGACACAAGGTCATGCCCGCTATGAACGTGCCACAAATTGGAGGTCAGTGTCAACAGACTCTGGAAGTCAACTTACCTTTTCACAATCATCCAAGTTTTCTAGGGAAAGGGGCTACAATGGTTTTCCTCTTTGGGTAGATTTTACCAAGTGAGTCAGAGAAGGCAGGCCCCTGGGCCTCTAGAGGAGTCTGCTCTTCTAATCCAGTGGTTTTCAAATCTTAGGACAAAGCAGAAACCCCCAGGGGAGCTTATTTCTGATGCAGATAGTCAGGACTCAGCCTGGTGTCCAGTTTATGAGTTGTCCCTGAAAGGCTCCTTTTCAATAAGCTACTCCACCAGGTACTGTGATCATGGGGATCCCTGGATCCCCAAGCTTCGGAAACCTTGAAGGGATGCCCTTTATCCCCAAATTCTACTGAGCAGCAAAGGCTAGATCTTTGGACCTCAGTGGCTGGCTCAAGGGAAGCAATGTCTCCAGGGAAGGAGTGATCACGGTAGGGTTGGCAGGGAGAGCTCTCTGCAGGGGAAGAGAAAGGGAGGCCACACACGTGGTTTTACTCCACCGGCCTGCCCTTGACCCTGGGCCCAGCCACACCCCACCACTCGGACCGCACTGGGACCGAGGTGTCCCGCTCAGACTCACATCCAGACGAGCACCTACCCAGCCTCCGTTGTCCTGGATCCAGGTGTGCAGGTGCCGGTTCAGGTACTCGGTCATCCACAGGGCGATGCTGTCCACCAGGGGCGACATCTCCCGGTTGACGCTCTCCACACACATGACCCCTCCGAACTCAAAGAAGGCCACGATGCGCCCCCAGTTCACCCCGTCCCTGAAGAGCTCCTCCACCACCGTGGCGAAGCGTCCCCTCGCGGTGAAGGGCGTCAGGTGCAGTTGACTGGACATCTCGGCGAAGTCGCGGCGGTAGCGCCGAGAGAAGTCATCGCCGGCCTGGCGCAGGGTCAGGTGCACCACAGGCGGCACCGGGCTGGGCGCAGGCCCGGCGGCGGCGGCCGGGGGCGGCGGCGGGGAGGTCCTGGAGGGCGCGGGTGTGCGGCCCGGCTGGGAGGACAGGATGCCCGGCGCGGGAGCGGCCCCGGGGGGCGCGGCGCCCGCGTCTCCGGCATCCCACTCGTAGCCCCGCTGCGACAGCTTATAGTGGATGTACTTCATCACGATCTCTCGGTTATCGTAGCCTGTTCCCCCCGCGTGCGCCATCCTTCCGCCGCGGAAAGGCAGCCGGGTCCCACAGCACCTCTCGCCCCCCGCTGCCCGCCCCACGGCCCCGCAAGAGGGGTGAAGAGTTATAATCCAGCTATTTCATTGGATGTGCTTTGCATTCCTGGATGAGGGGGTGTCTTCAGTCACGCGGAACACTTGATTCTGGTGTTTCCCTCTTGGCATGAGATGCAGGAAATTTTTATTTAAATTCCTTTCGGATCTTTATTTCATGAGGCACATTATTAATTACTGTTAATATCAGTCTACCTCCTCCGTGATGCTGAAAGGTTAAAAAACTAATCAGTCAAAATCAGGTGCGTTTCCCTCTATACGCTGGTTGAAAGCAGGGCACACACACAAGTTACACGCTGAGAATATATTAAACTGCCTGGAAATTAAACTTACTCCAATGCACTTAAAGTGAAAATCGCAAAGGTTCCCATTGACAGTTACATTAAACCAATTTCCTGTGCAAAGAACTTACTTGTATTTTTTAAGGACAGCATGATCCTCTGTGAAGTTTCCTTTTTTGTGAAAACAAATGAAAAGGCAAAAAGATTCCCTCAATCTTCAGAACTCTCCAGTTAGAGCTGCTCTGAAAACTTCCAAATGAATCAGGAGTTGGAGGAGGGGGGTGCAAAAAATTAGGAGAATTTCCAGTTTGATTCCTAGACTTCTTCACAGAAATGTCAGTCTGTAGGAATCCCAACCGGAGATCTCAAGAGCACGAGCAAACGGAAGGCAGCGGCGGCGGCGGATGAATTACCATTTCTCAGTCGGTATTTGCAGAAGTCCTGGGATTTTCCCCTTCTCGGCAATTTTCACGCGCGCACACACGCGCGGGCACACACATGGATCTGTGTCCGCGGGGCCGCCTCACGCCTCCCCGGGGAGAGAACACCGGGCCGGAGTCGGCGGGCGAGCCGCGGACGCGGGCGGGGATCCTCTCCGGATCAAACTCCGAACGGCCAATGCATTTTCCGAAGAGCTGCCGATAGACGCAGGCTGGCCGCGCCGGCCCCGCGGTGCCGAGCGCGAGGAGCCCGCGCTGTGTGTGGTGCAGCGAGGGTGGGAGGCGGCGCTGGCGGGGGAGGGCTTTATTTTTTTTCCCCCTCTTTTCCTAAAAAGGGATGACTGCTACGAAGTTCTCCCCCCCCGGACCCCTCTTCCGCTGCACCCCACCGGCGCACCCCGCCTCCGGGCCGCGCACCCTCTCCCCGCCCCCGCGCCGCGCGCTCCGGCCGAGGACGCCGCCCGGGGGGGCCCGGCGCCCGCACCTTCGCGGCGGCGGGGGGACCGGGCGCGGGGCGGGGCGGCGGGAGGAAGGGGGCGGCGCGGGGGGCCCGGCCTCTGACTTCATTCTCCGCTCGAACCGCCCGGTTTCCTGTGCGTGCGTCACACGGTTCATTCAAAAAAAGAAGAAAGGACGGGCCCTCCCCGGAGCCGCCCCCCCGGCCGGGTTAAAGGCGCCGCGGCCGGCGCGGAGCGCGCGCCCCGCCGGGGGCTCTGCGGGCGGGGGCCGCGGGAATGGGGGGGTCCGGGACGCCCCGCCCGCTCCGCGCGCCCGGCCGGGGTGGGGGGCGCGGGCGGCGCGGCGGGCGCGCGAGGGGCCTCCTCGGGCCTGCGGCGGCCGGGCGCGCGCTCGGGGTCTCCGGGGCCCGCGAGGGGCCGGGGGCGCCCGGGGAACCGCCCGCGGCCGGGGTCGGCTGCCGGGGGCAGAGGCGGGGAGGGGGGGACACCGAGAAAACCGGCGCCGGGAGTCGCCTGGACCCTTTCTAGCCGCGGGCGCGCGCGTGCAAGTGCGCGCGCGTCCGCACCCCGGGTGTCCACACTCGGCCGATGCTGACCCCGAGCAGGGGCTTCGGCGCCGGCCTCCCGAGAAGAGAGGCCACGCCGCGCGCGCCTCGGCGAGGGAAGCCCCGAGCCTCGCGTTTCCTTCCAGCTGCTTCCTGGCTGTCCACGCAGAGCGCGCGCTTCGGAGACCCCACCCGGGCCCAGGCTAGACGCGGCTCCCGGGGCCCGCGGACGGACGGCCCGGGCGGCCGAGCGCTGTCCGGGGCGAGTGGTGGTGGAGGGCTCTGCGACCCCAGGGACTGCGGCCCGCGGGCTCCCCTGTCCATGGGATTCTCCGGGCAACAAGACTGTCCCTTCTCCAGGGGATCTCCCTGACCCAGGGATCGAACCCAGGTCTCCTGCATTGCAGGCAGATTCTTTTTTCCTCGCTCCCAACCATTTCGGCCCCGGGTTATTAGGTGCCGTGGGGCCTACGGGGCAGTTTCAGGCCCGCAGCCCCAGTCAGGGCAGGTGGGTTTCTAAAGGCCTCCCGGTTGTCCAGCACTCAGTTCTAGACGTCCGCACCTTCTCGAGTTATCTATACGTACACCAACCTATATATACACATATGTGTACACATTTTTAATATTTTTATACACATTCATATATATTTTATATACGTAAACATTTTAAAAAATTCATCAGTACAAATGGCCTCCAGAAAAAAAGCACAGAGGGCAGACAAGTTGCATGTGCTTATTTTTATTTCTAAAAGTCTTTGACAAAGTGCCAGGGAAAAAAATGTTTACTAATAGCATCGGGCTTCCCTGGTGGCTCAGACGGTAAAGACTCTGCCTGCAATGCAGGGAGACCAGGGTTCCATCCCTGGGTCAGGTAGATCCCATGGAAAAGGGAATGGTTACCCACTCCAGTATTCTTGCCTAGAGAATTCCATGGACAGAGGAGCCTGGCGGCCTACAGTCCACGGGGTCGCAAAGAGTCGCGCACACATCACTGAGCGACTCACACCTGATAGGGCTCAAGTAAAACTTACGGGAGCCTGGTTTGTTGTGGGCTTAGAAATACAAGGATCAACTACTGCCCTGTCTACACGTACCTTCTCACACTGTATTTGGTCTCCTTCCTAGACTAAAATCAACACGTTCATTCTTTGGTAAAATAAGCACAGCAAATTATTTTCATTTCTTCATTTATCAAAGCCAGTCAGCCAACATGCCAGCCCACCTCTTGCCTGTAGGAATGTGTACCTGGTACAAATGTCTTATCCAGGCAAGGAGTGAAGGAAGATGGCCCTTCCTGCTTTCAGCTGCTGGGACCGTCACCTTTTCTCCACGGCAGTGACGACGAAGCGCGATGGCCTGGGGATCTGTTCTCGCGGAAACAGAGGAAAGCCAAGCTGAGGCCACCCGTCCTGGTTAGGGGTCTTCTCAGAACTTGCCTTAACTCCTGAAGTTACTTAGGAGGAACTGAAAGCCTCAGTGCTTGCGACCCAGCATGCGAGTGAGGAAACGAGAGGCCAGAGCTGGAACCAGGCTGTCCTCCTGCCAGGGGGGAGACCAGAAGGAAACAGAGCCCATTCCGAGTGAAGGAAAGCCTGCCTCGTTCTCTCCTTTACTCCACAGATGATTCTTCCACACTTAAGTGGCACCTTGATCATAATCCAACATTCTCAGGACAGGTCTGCATTAATCTTGACTAAGGCTAAATATTCCCTAGGAATGTTCTGGGACTCCTTCAATCAAAATAGTGAAACCACTCCTCCATTCAGATTGCATGCTTATCAGATTCCACCAGAAGTGTCAGGGCAGGCAGTCCTCAGAAGTGTGTGAATTAACTGAGTATTGGTGACCTAGTCGGAGGAGCACCAGTCTGAGTCAGGAGCCCTAGGTACAAACCTAGAGGCCTTCCAACAACCTTTCGAATGCAGGCACTGTGGGATTTCACTTGCCGAGACGCCCTGCACTTTTAAGGGCTGACGGCTGGTCCTTTTCCCAGCTTTGCACCAGGAGAGAAAAGGACAAGACGCAGGGAATGGAGAGCATATCCAGCATCTCAAAGGCCTGCGCTTCCCTTCTTTATTCTCCAATCTGCCAAACAAATAGGGTTTTATTGCCAGTTTTCACCACCTGCTGGTTGATATTTAATGGTATCATTCAGAAAGTTCTCCTCATCACCAATATTGTTGTTCAGTTGCCAAGTCATGGCTGACTCTTTGCCGCCCCATGGACTGCGGCACACCAGTCTTCCCTGTCCTTCACTATCTCATGGAGTTTGCTCAAACTCATGTCCATTAGATAGCATAGGTGCTATCTAACCATCTCGTCCTCTGTCACCCTCTTCTCCTCAGGCCCTCAATCCCTCCCAGCATCAGAATCTTTTCCAATGAGTCAACTCTTCGCATCAGGTGCCAAAGTACTGGAGTTTCAGCTTCAGCACCAGTCCTTCCAACGAACACCCAGGACTGATCTCCTTTAGGATGGACTGGTTGGATTTCCCTGCAGTCCAAGGGACTCTCAAGAGTCTTCTCCAACACCACAATTCAAAAGCATCAACTCTTAGGTGCTCAGCTTTCTTTATAGTCCAACTCTCACATCCATACATGACTACTGGAAAAATCATAGCTTTGAATACATGGACCTTTGTCAGCAAACTGATGTCTCTGCTTCACAATATTCTGTCTGGGTTTGTCATGGCTTTTCTTCCAGGGAGCAAGTGTCTTTTAATTTTGTGGCTGAAGTCACCATCCACAGTGATTTTTGAGCCCAAGAAAATAAAATCTGTCACTTTTTCCATTTTCCCCCCGTCTATTCATCACCAATATAAATGTTCCCAAAGTTTATGAAACCCAAAAGGACATTATTCTAATTTAAACATACTAATATTTAATATAGGTATGTATCAAATTCTTCCAAACCATTAAAATTTTTATTTAAAGCAAGAATAGAAAGATAGTGTTAACTGTGTGGGAATCGACAACTAATAGGTAAGATGAAAGAGTTAAAAATAAAACCATGACCCCAACCAGTTAGGCAAACAAGTGCAAATGAATCCATAAACTGAACTAAGGAAGGAAAAACAAGCAGGGCGCCTGCAAAGAAGACAAACGAGCTGCTTAAAACTAACTTCTCACAGGCACAGACAAGCAAGCCAAAAGACTAGCTTCCAATTTCGAGTATTTCTACGTTGTTTCCAGCTTTACTGAGATATAACTGACATAGTATCTTACACATTATAAACGCTTATGCTACATACTGCCCTGTGCTCTAGGACGGTTTGCATACTTTGTGGCAAACATTGCACGATAATGTTATAATACTAATTCCACATTAGTTAGTATAGTAACAGTAATAGACTTCCTGACTCATTTACACTCCAGAGCCCCTCCCTCTTCTGTACATGCGTGTCCTCATCAGGAATCTCTTTTATGAGATCTAAACCAACAAGCCCTGATGTAACCAGGAAACCCACCTGGCTAACTTTTAGTGGGTCCTAAAGCTCAATAAAATGTTTGGAATTAAGCAACAACTTTTGAAACCAGGCAGTGAAGTGCAGGTAAATCATTTTATTGTGCAAATTTAGCCAGCAAACGTGTACAAAGGAAAGCACAGTAAATTCACTCCTGGCAATTTTTTTCCTTTCAGATTAATGACTTGGCACTTGAAGTGAATAAACTGAGACTAGGAACTTATACTTTTCAAATGCTTACTCCTCTTGTTGGATTAACATGAAACACCATAGTACTGAGAACAGGCAAAGAATTTATATTCTTATGTGCAATAACCAATGTTTATTCTCTATGCTCTTCACTCCTTGTTGGACTAGGTCTGCACGCACAGGGGCTTCTCGCCACAGCGGCTCCTCTTGCCGTGGAGACAGGCTCTTGGTGCTCGGGCGTCAGCAGTGGCAGCACCCAGGCTCTGGAGCACTGTGGTTCAGGCACAGGGGTTTAGTTGCCTCGGGGCACGTGAGATCCCCCTGGAGCAGGGGTCGAGCGGGTGTCCTCTGCACGCGCAAGCGGATTCTCAACCCCTGGACCACCAGGCAAGCCCCCTTATGCTCTTTAGCACAAGACACAGTATCTCCCAGACATGAACTACCGATGAGCACGTTTAGAAAAAGCAAAGTTAGTCCATTGTTATCTAGGGCCGTAGTAACAAAGGACCACTAACTGGATGACTTGGAGCAGAAATTTACTCTCCCACAGTTTTGGCACCTCAAAGTCCCAAATCAAGGTGTCGGTAGGGCCATGCTCCCTCTGAAGGCTCTAGGGAAAGATCTTTCCTCCTCTTCCTAGCTTGCGTTGGAGGCTGGCAATCCTTGGCTTGCAACTGCACTACTTCTCTCCATGCCACTGTCTTCCCGTGGCCTTCTCCCAGTTTCTCTGCTTTCTCCTATTTTCATGAGGCAACCAGTCATATTGGATGAGGACACTAATAGCCTCACCTTAATTTGGTTATATCTGTGAGGACCCCATTCCCAGTAAGGTCACATCCAGGGGTTCTGAGGATGAGGACATCAGCACCTTTTAAGGACTCACAAGTCAACCCATAACAATATGTATCTGACTTTTTCCCCCAAACTACTGAGGAATGTTTATTCCAAAGCTCAAGGGCTCAGCCACCCCTAAATTTCAGAGAGCCATGATCTTTACAAATTCCAGCCATTCCCTGTTTGTGCTCAGAGTTAGTCTTCAGAGGCCGAAGCCTTAGCTCCTCCAGGTGGGGTGATGTGGCCCAAGCCTGCCCCCCGAGACCTCCCCCCAAGGCCCCCACCCCGAGACCGCCCCCCCGGCCAGTCCGCTCACCCTCTCCTGGAGCTGCGTTACCGCCACGGGCTTTCTGGGAGACGCCAGGGTCTCTCCCCTCTTCTCCTTGCACATATGCTTGTCTCCCTGAAAGGAACCCAGCTTTCTTGTGGCAAATTCATATTCATTCCTCAAGGTTGATCTGAACCGCTTCTTCCTTCCATGTGAACTTGCCCGCCTGTCCCAGACAGTCCAGGGATTCCACTCGTGCCACTAAAAGAGGTTTCACGTGGATGCCAGGAGTCTCCAAGTCAGAAAGCCCGTTTGGATCCAGGCTTCATCGCTTTGCTGCTGTGACCTTGGTCTAGCTACCTAACCTCTGTGCCTGTGCCCCACTGATAACACAGGGGTATAAGGGTACCACTGGCAGGGTTAGTGTATGGTTTAAGCGAGTTAGATGAAAAGCACTCACAAGAGGGACCGGCATGGGTCACACCTCCAAATGTTAGTTATGATGCCTTGGTATTGTCGGATCACCGGGCACTCTCTCTTTTTTCTTTTGCAGTGCTACACAGCACTGTGGGGTCTTAGTTCCCCAATCGGGATTGAACCTGCACCCCTTGCATCAGAAGTGTGGAGTCTTAATCAGTAGAGCACCAGGGAAATCCCACCATGTAATTTCTGACATGCATCCCCCTGCCCCAGATTATAAACTATTTGAGGGCAGGGACCATATTTTCCTCTGTACATTCCCAGCCTAGAATAGAGCTTGGCATTCAAATGATGGTGGCATAAGGGTCAGAAGCCTGAAGACAGGAATGGGGAGCGGTTCCTCTTTCTCCAGGAAGACTGGTCAGAGCCTTCAGAGGGATGAAGGGGTGAGCGGGGGACACACCAGAAATGGGATCCCCACGGGTGGGGCAGACTGTTTACACCAGTACTGTTTACACTGCCAGTGCCTGGATACCAAGCTCCTCACAGGCATTCGATAAATACAGGCCGAATGAGAATGGGGTGTATAAAATCAAGAGTGGGACAGAAGTCAAGAAATGATTTCCCTTTTAAACATCCAAACATAAAAACTACAGAGGGCATATCCTATGCCATTTATGTATACAAGTGGCTCAAACTGAAAGAAAGGTTCAATTTGCCAATCAAGCCATCCAAGGCATCTCTGGTCAATGTGACCACAATTTTTCTATTTAAGGATCGAGAAATATTAAGGCGTGTTCTTTCCCATCTCTCTCTTCTGTGCCCTTCAGAGTCTAGAAGATATTTCCTTGTTGGAATATGAAGCCTTAAAGCATAGAAAATCAATTTGTGTATGAAACATAATTACCTAAGAAATTTTCTTAAATTCCATATTTCTTCCTTTTATTCATATATCCCACACTAGAGTCACACAAATCCAGAACATTGTTTGAAACAAGGGCCGAAACATCTACTGTGAAAATAATACTTCCTAAAAAACGATAAAAATTAAGCCTTGTCAAGTGTTTAAGATGTAAGGTTAGGATAATATCACGAAAGAGACTGGTGTTTTGCTTAAATGTGTCTTTAAAAATGCACATTTCTAAGAAATACGTTTTCAAATCTGTAAAGCATGTTCCCCATTTATTTTTTGTCGTGATTCAGAAATACAAGATATGAAAATTAGGTTACAATTCTGCCACAAAAGCTTCTAAAGTAGCAAACACAGGTTCTATTATATATCAAAATAGCCATATGCACTCATCAGTTTAAAAATGCCTTTAGAGTTGTCACCTCAAGCAACTGTAAAATATAATAGCTAGTCTCTCCTCTTCAAAAAAACAAATCTGCCATCACTGCTCTGAACTAAACAAGATTTAGTCCAGAATATGGAAGATTATGGTTAGTAGGTATTTTTCAACGCTGAGTCACTAAGAAGTTAAGGAAATGAGAAAGATACAAAACATTTTAGGTCAAAAAGTATGAATAGCTTAAGTGTCCTCAAGTAAGTTAAGACATATTTAAATTGTAATATGATATAATAAAATTAAATATGTTGATACAATTCACTTTAAAAAAATTATTATGGGACTACCTTCTTCTGAAAAGACAAAGACATACAATTCTTTGAATCAAAGCAACTATTATGAAAAAGGTTTTGTCATTTAATATTAGAAATGGTCTGTCAAATTTTTACTTCCAAGAATCAAAAATAAATGGTTTACTGGATCCAAACAGAGACTTATAATGAAACAAATCCAATTTCATGTAAAGGGGCCATCACTAACAGCATTCTTAATTTCTTCTCCTTTCAGCTGTCAAAGTTAAATTTTAAATACATAGAAAAGAACAACACTCTTGACTTTGTTTTGGCAAAAATAAATGAGAATTTTCATACCTTTTTCAATGACATAGGGTCCTTGAGCATACTTTGCAATTTCAATGGCTGAATAACATTAAACATTAAAATAAATATACTCACAAATACATTATAATAAAATAGTACAACCCAACCTAGTACAGGCAGGCACATCAGACCTGAAACTCACATAATAAGCTATTGTTGGTCACATACACGGAATCCACCTTTCAACAGAATTATGATTAAACTTCTTCTGTCACAAGTAAGACTTACCCACTTCTGAGCACAATAGAAAGTGTTGAATCAATGTGATCCTTAAAAAAAAAAAAAAGCCAATAGTTTCCCTAACAATCTGCAGTCTGATTCAGTCTTTCTCTTCTTTCCGAGCAAAAAAGAAATCAGTGTAATAAACGGTTTAATAAGAATTGAGCCAAAAAAGATAAAAAGTAGAATTTGCCTTGTAATAGTTTCACGATTTAGATGAAGCCAGGTCACTGTGTGATGCTCATTAAGTGTCTACAATCACCCATCCAAAAAAAATTTTTTTTCTTTAACATTTTGAAAAGGTAATACGGGGAATACGGGGTCTACGCTGGATATTATAAAAAAACATCTCCACAGAGTCTAGGGCAATCCCTGTCATCAAAACCGTTGGTACTTCTTCAGACAAGTGATCAGCCCATGGTGTGACATAAATAAAAACTACAGGAATCTCAAGTCAGGTTTTGCTATCAAGTGCCTTATGGCACCAAGTGTAGGAAGAAAAAAAGGAACACCTCAGTTTTCAAACCTTTTTGTTTACAAAACTGTAGACCTCTGCCATCTCTGACAGATGCTCTATTTCCATGAATCTTGTGCTATAATTCCCTGATGCTATAATTTCCACGAATCTGCTCTCATGCTCGCGCTTCATCTCAGTTGGGGCCATCTCCCTGTTGTGGAACAGGGGCTCTTAGATTTGTTCAGGTAGTAGGTGACCTGGAATGACTGAAGTCTCTCTGAGAATACCTTGAGAAATGTATATTGAAATAACTACTGTAAAATAGTTAATTTAAGAATGCACCATTTTGGACCAGACTTTAATATAGACCATCAGTAGAAGATACCCACATTCAAGAAACACTTACGAGAAAAGAATAAAATTGAGAAACACCCAGCTTTTACTTTGTATCTGTTTTCTGGGAATGAGGAAAATATAGTCATTACTCCCTTTTAGAAGCTGCCCGATATGACTCAACGGAGTTTGCAGACGATGGCTCCTAAAGGCTGAGAGATTCATGAAAACTTTATGGGTTCAACCCACCCCGATAGACTGCAATGAAGTCATCCCAAGCAACTTATATATTAAATAATAATTTCTTCTATCTCTGTCAGTGTTTGAACATGTGTTATTCTCATGTCTTTTAAAAAGACACTGTGGATTAAAGCCATTAAACATCTTACTTTGTAAAAATTAAGTCATTTGAAAGTCAAGAGTTCAAAAACTCAAGAGTAAAAAAGGTTTGTCAGTGTTCAGATCTTTAATCTCTTGTACAGCTGCTGTTCTCTTCCAAAGCAGTGGTCTTTTCTCACTAAAAGGAACTGGAATGTGGAGATGCATAAGCTCACCGCGTGTGCGAGAGCGCGGGGCTCGCACGAGGGCGCCGCCCTCGGGTCTCAGGTCTGCAGAGCGCATCCGCTGACGGAGCGGCTCACCGGCCTCGCCGCGGATCCGCCAGTGGACAGCGGGCCGCGTCCCGGGAGCAACAGCGCGTCCAGGCCTGCGCTGTGCCAGCGACCACGGCTGGGCTTGCTTAACACGCGGTAGGAGATGTTCTCAAGGTCAGTGGAGTCATGGAAAGAATAGGGCGATCATTTCATTTCAGAAACAAGCGTCTTCAACACCGGGCAGCCCTGTCGTGCTAGTTTTTTCTTAATGAGTAAACTGAGGCTGCTGCCAGTGCCCGCCTCGAGGGCGCCTCCGCAGGAGCCCCCACCCCACCCCCCAACACCGGCAGAAAACGGAAGGGGGTACATTTTCTAACTTATTTTATAAGGAGGTGGGTCCGTAAAAGTATTGCTTCAGCTGCATATTAAAATGATTATACACCTTGGCCAGATGGACTCTACCTCTGCAGTGCAAGGAAGGTTCAACACAAACATTTATCAGTGTAAGGCACCACACGGACACAGCAAAGGGGGAAAACCCACAGGACCATCTCAGGAAAAACCCCAAGCTGAAATATGCTGTCAGCGTTGTGTTTTTGCTGTGCCACATGGCATGTGGGATCTTAGTTCCCCGACCAGGGATCGAACCTGTGCCCCTGCATTGAAAGGGCAGTCTTAACCGCTAGACCACTGGCGAAGTCCCCCTTCAGTCTTTTTTAAAAGCTACATACATGCTACGAGGAGAAAAAGGTCATACTTTCTAACTTTTTCATTTGCTTTAATAAATTCATTAATTAATTTTTAAAGTCAAGGGAAAAAACTGGTCTCTCTTTTCTTTTTTTTATAAAAATATTATAGCAGTCTAAGCAAAATTGGAAAGGAAGACATGGGAAGAATAAGAAACTACAATGGAATGGGTGAGCTTCAGGTCATTATGGCTACTGAAGAAACTGTAAACTTTTAAGCTTCTAAGGTTTTACTTCTCTTCAGAAAATATTTTAGGAGGCTCCCTTTCTCCATGAATGAAAAATGAGACGTGCCCTAAGCATTCAAGTCTAAAGAAGACAAAAAACCATTGTTTTTCCTACTGGAATATATTTATCTCCTTCGTTCCTCGGTATGGTCCTCTCCCATCCCCCACGTAGTTTTATGGGATCAAAGAGAAAGAAACCACAAGTGACCACCAGCATCAGAGTGAGTCATGGACATTATTATGCATTCATACCCCACGGCAATGTGTAAAATGCATCTGGAATAAAACACACTAAGTTAAAAAAGAGAAAAAAAGAAAAGGTCCCAGAAACCCATTTCTGGACATGATTTCTAATGGGGAAAAAAAAACAGAAGAAACATTTCAATGATCATTCCGGAATCCTGCTCACATGCTGTGAGTTCCCTTACCATCACCTCTCCACCTCGGAGAATCAAGTGGTCTCCTCCGTATTTGCATAGTATTAATAATAGTCTGGAGTTGAACGGCGATCCCCTTGCTTGCAGCCAGGTTTCTGAAGATCACTGGTCCAATCTCCCAGATTAGAAAGCAAGACATAAATGTCTGCAAGCCCAAAACTGTGTCCCACTTAGCAGCAAGCTGGTAAGTTATTCAGACAGTCTTTTTCCAAGGGGTAAGAATTAGGCAGTTTTGTCTACAGTTTCCAATTTCGCCTTCTGCATCATGCAGCGACGAACGATACTGTCGAAACTTCCAAGGTAAAACAGTGCGATCGTGCGGAAGAGGCCCATGGTGACCACCTGCGAGACAGAGGCCTGTGAGCTCACACGGCGGGACGCACACCCTCCCATCCAGGGGCTTTCAGATACAGCTCTGATACACAGTCCCTAAGACGTATCTCCGATCTGCTCCAAGGATCAGGGTATATAGTGAGAGCTCTGTGATCTGCTCCAAGGATCAGGGTATATAATCAGAGCTCTGTGATCTGCTCCAAGGATCAGGATATATAGTGAGACTCTGTGATCTGCTCCAAGGATCAGGATATATAGTGAGACTCTGTGATCTGCTCCAAGGATCAGGGTATATAGTGAGAGCTCTGTGATCTGCTCCAAGGATCAGGGTATATAGTGAGAGCTCTGTGATCTGCTCCAAGGATCAGGATATATAGTGAGACTCTGTGATCTGCTCCAAAGATCAGGAAATATAGTGAAACTCTGTGATCTGCTCCAAGGATCAGGGTATATAGTGAGAGCTCTGTGATCTGCTCCAAGGATCAGGGTATATAGTGAGAGCTCTGTGATCTGCTCCAAGGATCAGGGTATATAGTGAGAGCTCTGTGATCTGCTCCAAGGATCAGGATATATAGTGAGACTCTGTGATCTGCTCCAAGGATCAGGGTATATAGTGAGAGCTCTGTGATCTGCTCCAAGATCAGGGTATATAGTGAGAGCTCTGTGATCTGCTCCAAGGATCAGGGTATATAGTGAGAGCTCTGTGATCTGCTCCAAGGATCAGGATATATAGTGAGACTCTGTGATCTGCTCCAAGGATCAGGATATATAGTGAGACTCTGTGATCTGCTCCAAGGATCAGGGTATATAGTGAGAGCTCTGTGATCTGCTCCAAGGATCAGGGTATATAGTGAGAGCTCTGTGATCTGCTCCAAGGATCAGGGTATATAGTGAGAGCTCTGTGATCTGCTCCAAGGATCAGGGTATATAGTGAGAGCTCTGTGATCTGCTCCAAGATCAGGGTATATAGTAAGAGCTTCGTATGCACCAGCTCCAAGGATCAGGGTATAGAAAGCTTTGTATGCACCAGCTCCAAGGATCAGGATATATAGTGAGAGCTTTGTACGCACCAGCAGAACAGAGACAGCAGCAGCCATCTGCTCTGTGCCGCTGGACAGCACAGGGCCTGCAGACAGGCGACGACAAATCGTCGTCCAGTTACTGAAACATATGCAACTACACGGAGAACAAAATGGAGATTCTTAGTAGCCTTAGGGTTCTCTGAGCTAGGAAAGATTCAGAGAAGCATCTCCAATATCCAGACTACAATCGAGGCTTCTTGGTTTAAGGTTTATGTACTGATTGTAAAAGGCAGTCCCTATGCCAGGCACTGACAATGACTAGTGCAAGCTGCCACCAGCTCGCTCCAGACCTGGGCAGACAACCAACTGAAAAAGAGCAATTACTGTCTCAGGGTTAAGAAAGCAATTAACCATACCCATTAATTTTTGCCCTTTCCAGTAAGGGACTCTCACTGTATCACCTGTAAATGCAACTTTTAAAAGGCAGGAAACTACAAAGAGAAACATTTTCAAAGATACAAAGCATCAAAAAATTTGCCTCCCAGGAATTCCCTGGTCCTCCAGTGGTTAGGACTCCGTGCTTTCACTGCTGAGGGCCTGGGTTCGATCCCTGGTCAGGGAACCACGACCCCACAAGCCACGCAGAAACGCCACAAGCACTGCCTCCCAAGCAGCACCTGTTTTTCAAGAAGCTACTAGAAGAGGGAAACAGCCAAAGAGAAGGGCATCAACAGAGAAAGGCAAGGCCCGGTGACACAAGGAAGCAGGGGGCCCGACACTGAGAAGAGGTGGAGGGTCCCTGGGGTGACTGCAAAGGGGGGCCGGGGTCCCCCAAGTGCCAGACTCGGGGGCGGCAGCCAGTCCTGACAGCAGGTCAGGAGGCTCCACAAGGAAGTCCTTCCAGAAGGTGAAGCTGACACAGTACCTGATATTTCTAAGAGGAGATGAACACAATCATTATGAATAATACCTAGTAAAAGGCCAGCTACCCTTTCATTTCAGGGAAGAATAAAAAAGACTGTACGAGAAAGGAGAATGGGTTGTGTGTATTACACAGCTCAGCTGTGAACAGCATTGAAAGAGCCCTAATGATGGCTACTTCAGTGCAGTCTAACCAAAATCACAGTATCACTAAAAAGGGAGAATAAGAGTTGGGGGAGGGGTAGGTGTGAGCAAGGAGAGAAGGGTAAGAAAGGGGAGCTCCGTGTGCACCCTTCAGCAGGATATCAACCTGATCCAGAACCAAGAAATCAGCTAAAAGCCTCCATGGAAGTGTCTGCTCCAGAGATAAGGAGATAAAGGTCAGAGCCCGACTGCTTCTGAGAAGGGTGAACGGGGGATATGGGATGAGGGTGTGCTGTTTTTCATATCAAGTCTCAAAAATGACCTCATTCTCTCAAGTAGGCAGAAGGATAATTTTGAAAAGTGTAAAAACCAAAGTGAAGCTGGAAAAGGCAAACTCTGGAGGACAGTGAAACCCTCAGTGGTTGCCAGGGTTTCAGAAATAGGTGGACCCAAGGGAATATTCAGAGCTTCCAGTGGCCCTAGTGGTAAAGAGCCCACCTGCCAATGCAGAAGATGTAAGAGACGTGGGTTCGGTCCCTGGGTCAGGAGGATCCCCTGGAGGAGGGCATGGCAGCCCACTCCAGCATCCTTGCTGGGATAATCCCATGGACAGAGGAGCCTGGCAGGTGACAGTCCACAGGTTCAAAAAGAGTCGATCACGACTGAAGTGACTTAGCATGCACAGTGCACTATTCAGGGCAGTGAATTATCTGTAGGACATTTTAATGCTGGATATGGGTCACTCTATAGTCGTCAGAACTCACAGGATGGATGGATGACACCATGAATAAATCCCAAGGCAAACTGTGGACTTTGGGTAGTAATAATGTATCTATACTAGCTCATTAGTTAGAGCCAGCCACACCAGCCTGCAAGACATCTGGAGGGAGTGGAGAGCAGGTCTGTGGGAATTCACTGGGTTCTACTCACATTCTCTATAAACATCTAAAAGAAATTTAGTGACTGCTCTTTTTGTTGTTGTTGGCCAAACCCCGAGGCACTCGGGGTCTCGGTTCCCTGAGCAGGGGTTGACTCTGCACGCCCCTGGGCGACAGTGGACTCAACCACTGGACGCCCCGGGGCTTCCGAGGGTCTCCCCCTGGGAGAAGCAGAGTGAGAAGGAAGCCTCTCCCTACCCGACTCACTGGGACTTTCCAGGGTGAATGAGGCTACATCGCTCTGCCATAAACCGCACCCGAGGGGCTGCCCAGCCCCCATCTCCCCTCCGTCACCTGCCTCGGTCTTTCCAGAGCAATCCCTCTGTGAAAACCCTCATCACGCGGCGCTGCACTCTCTCATCAGTCTCCTCAGTCTCTCCCACCAGACTGCAAGCCTCATGGCGTCCAGAGGCTGCAGCCTTACCTCTGATTCTCCAACAGCGGACACGGCAGCAGGCTCATCAAGGAGCAGCTAATTTTTATGTCTCTTCCGGATGAGCTGTAATTGCCGTGAGTGCAGGGACTGCATCGCACCCTTGACTTACCTCCCTGAGCTTCTGTGGTCTGACTCACTGGACAGTTTCTGGTCTGATATCCTGGGACTTTCAGGCAAGACCACCTCTAACCCCTAGAGACTCCCCAGGATTCCCAGGTGGCCCTAGTGGTAAAGAACCTGCTTCCCAGTGCAGGAGACTTAAGAGACCCATGTTTGAACCCTGGGTGGGGAAGATTCCCTGGAGAAGGAAATGGCAACCCACTCGAGTATTACTGCGTGGAGAATCCCATGGACATCCCACAGACAATCCCAGAGGAGCCTGGCTGGCTACGGCCCACAGGGACAAAGAGTTGGACATGACTGAAGCAACTTACCATGCACGCACCCCCTGAAGACAAAGATTTCCATTTTTCAATTCCAGAAGAGGACGCATTCTCAGAGGAAAACCAGATTAACACCCTAATAGCAGAGCAGACGCTTTCTCTCTACACCTGCAGCCCCACGTGGAAGACTTCTTCCCAGTCTAAATTCCTCACGTTACATCTTTAACCTGGCTTCCCTGGTGGCTCAGACGGTAAAGAATCCGCCTGCCACCCAGGAGACGTGGGTTCCATCCCTGGGTCAGGAAGATCCCCTAGGGGAGGGCATGGCGACCCACTCTAGTGTTAATGGAGAAGCCCACAGACAAAGGGACCTGGCGGGCTGTGACTTAGTGACTAAACAACTTTAAAATATTTCCTGTTTACTTCTCCCGGGTAGAGGAAGAAAAAAGCTGATACTTCAGGAACAACTCTTCACACCCTCAGGTAAAGCTGCCATGTCTCCCTTCAGCCTTTGCCCACTGAGGTTCAGTGAAAGGCCCGGCTGTCTGTCTGGGTGTCCGTCTGTCCTGAGGCTCGGGCACGGCTCACCTGCTGGAGCCCTTCCATGATGGACGTTACTGGAGCCATTCCACAGGTCAGCGATGAGAGCATGTACCCGTCGGAACCGATGGAACTGTTGAAATTTCCTTGCTGAAACAGAAAGAAAGGAAAGAGGCAGTGGTAGCATCATGGAAAGCACTCAGCTCAGCACACCAGAAAGGATGACCCGTGTCCGTCCACGTCAGGGGGAGGAACGGTCACGGGCACACGCGTGAGCTCGGGGATGAACGTGGCCGTGGCAGGCTGGGGTGGCTGGATGGAGGCTTCTCAAAATGTGGGCCACAGACTCTGAGTGTCGGGAGACCCTCCCCAAAGACAAAACCACAGTCATGCCAACACTGAGACACTAATTGCCTATTTTCACCCGTGGCACGAGCACTGATGGGAAATGCCGCTGTCTGGTTAGCACGGACCACAGTGGGGGCGCCTCCCCACTGTCCCCAACACTTACAATGGTCAGTAAACACAGGAAGAAAACAAATTGTTCAATCTCCAAGAAAAATTTTAAAGGTCAGTTTTGCTTAAAACTGCACTTGTTAAGCAGTAAAATGAATCGTTTTGTTCAATCTTGACCCTGGAGGACATCCTTTTTCTGATTTTTTTTTTTTTAATTGGAGTAATGCACTGTGAAGAAGGCTGAGCGCCGAGGAATCGACGCTTCTGAAACTGTGGTGTTGGAGGAGACTCTCGAGAGTCCCTTGGACTGCAAGGAGAGCCAACCAGTCCATTCTGAAGGAGATCAGCCCTGGGATTTCTTTGGAAGGAATGATGCTAGAGCTGAAACTCCAGTACTTTGGCCACCTCATGCGAAGAGTTGACTCATTGGAAAAGACTCTGATGCTGGGAGGGATTGGGGGCAGGAGGAGAAGGGGACGACAGAGGATGAGATGGTGGATGGCATCACCGACTCAATGGACCTGAGTCTGTCGGACAGGACTGAGCTACTGAACTGAACTGAACTGATTAATAGTTGCTTCCCGACGACAACTGCTGTGCAGCCAGCGGCTCAGTCACGCGCATGCACACCCCCTCCGCCACTGGGTCTCCTTCCCATTTAGGTCCCCACAGAAAACTCAGCCAGAAAGAGAAAAACAAGTATCGCATATTAACACATACATGTGGAATCTAGAGAAATGGTACAGATGAACGTATTTACAAAGCAGAAATAGAGACAGGTGTAGGGAACAAACTATAGACAACCGCGGGAGAAAGGAGGCGTGGGACCTACCGGGACGTCAGGACTGACGTGCGCACCCTACGGTGAGTCAACAGACCACCAACGGGGCCCACTGCACAGCACAGGAAGCGGCTCGACACTCGGGGACGCGTCTTCCTACTGTTCTGCACGACGAAGAGCCTCACACGGCGCCCCCTCGCGCTCTGCGCCGGCGGAAGGGGACGGACGCCTCGCGGGCGAGCCCTGCTCCCGCTGCGCGGGTCAGGCAGGGTCCCGCTGCTTCCGCGGACCGTGTCCACAGCAAGAACCAGGCCTGACCATCTGTGGTCATTCAGACGGGGGGATGGAAGATTCCTAGCAGGAAATGCATGGAACGACTGTCGCTTCAAGAAAAGCGGGCAGCTTTTGTAGTCCGTGTGCAAATCTGAGCCAGAATTGGGAAGAACGTGTGTCTGCCATTTTGAGGCTGTCACCTTCTCAGTTACAGAAAGACTTCTATCGTAAGATCAGCAGTGATATGAATGAATGCGATTTTGGGGGGTAACTCAGGGAATTCATATTTTCCCAAGGATGAATACATAAAGTTACAAAATCATGAATGGGTACAAAACAGTGCAAGGCAGACTGATGGGCTGTCACAGAATAGAGAACAAAGAGTTCACTGCTGCTGCTGCTGCCGCTAAGTCGCTTCAGTCATGTCCGACTCTGTGCGACCTCGTAGACGGCAGCCCACCAGGCTCCCCTGTCCCTGGGATTCTCCAGGCAAGAGGACTGAAGTGGGGTGCCATCGCCTTCTCCGGAGTTCACTGCTAGAATTTCCAATTTCACATTGCGACTAACCTTTAAGAAACCACGATTCATCTAGTTTAGGTTTTTATATTAAAAAAAGAGGAATGTCCACAATGATCTGAAAAGCCCACAGAGTCTCCCTTCCTTTTCCAGTCTTTGCACGGCCAGCCTCGCTTCGCACCCTTCATGCAGAATGATCTGACAGACGGCATGCGGGAGCAGCTACGGGGCAGCTGCTCTCAGTCAGCACAGACACTAAAGAGGCTGAGGGACGAGAAACAATGCCCCCCTTCCCCCTAAGTTTTGTTTTGAAAAATACTTTTTGTTATAAAAATGTTACAGTAAAATACACTGAATTTATCATTGTCATTTTAAATGAATAAATCCCTTTTAAATGATACAGTTTCACTTTCTGATGTAGCAAATATTGATAAGGATAAGCCATGGAACCAAAAGTTCTCTGGGGCTGTGGACAAGTTTAGGGTGGAAAGTGCTCAAGAGATGAAAGAAGCGTGAGAACCTCCAGATTAAAGGAATCCTGCCAAAATACAAAGAGCTGCTTCGAATCATTAAAAACATGGAGTGTGTTTGCTTTGACTTGAGATAAGCAGGAAAAACAAAGTCCACCCAATCCACTGGTGCCATCTTCCTACGCCTTTGAACACAATCAGGGCAAAGTCCTTCCCACGTCCGCAGATGTTTTAATAGCCTTCAAGGCTTCCTGTATTCTGCTGGGTTCGGCCTGAACATGCAACGGACGTTCCTTCAAGGCCAAGGTCCAGCCAGCCGACACTTCTCATTCGGATCATCCCCAAGTTTCCTAAATCCAATGTGGGCCTAAGGATTACATGTATGTTTATATGTCCCCTGGACATGTGTATTTTTCTGCATGTGGGTTAACAGGAACGCTGCCAAAAAGCTTGTGGCCCACACGTAGTCCTACAGAACAGTACCTGGTTTAGAGAAAGATCGTTCTGGACTCTGAATAAACTCTGGAAAGTGGAGGGCCACCGGGACGATGGCCGAGGGGGCGGGCAGCACTTTCTTGTTAGTAAACATTTGGGGAAATTATACCAGGAAGCAGGAAAGGGAAAAGAAAATCCTTAAACCAGTGCGGCAGTAAGACACCTAAAAAAATATCTAGAACTGAAAATACTGTGGCAGAGGAGGAAGATGACAACACGCCAGACACAGTCCATAACCGCTTACGCATCACAGGCAAATCTCGGTTTCCTTTCAAAGAACTAAGGCTCTCAGCCTGCTCAACCTGCTCCTGAGATTAAGAGACACAACCATGCGACTTCCCTGGTGGCCCGGTAAGAACCCGCCTGCCAGTGCAGGGGCCACAGTTTCGATCTCTGGTCCGGGACGATCCCACATGCTGCAGAGCAGCTAAGCCGGTGTGCCAACAACTGCTGAGCCCAGACTCCAGGGCCGGAGCCACAGCGACAGAAGCCAGGGCGCCTGGAGCATCCACGCTCCTCGGCAGAGAAGCTGCCGCAGTGAGACGCCTCTGCAGCACGAGGAAGAGGAGCCTCCGCTTGCCACTACCAGGGAAAGCCCCATGCACCAACTGAGACCCAGTGCAACCAAAAGTAAAATTCAAAAACAAAAAGAGATATAACGAGTTTCCAGAACTTATTAACATGGAATTAACCAGGGAAGAAAAGAACAGTCTATGATATTAGATATGATGAATTTAACGTACACACACGCACAAATGCTAGTAATTTTACATTTTGAAAAAAAACCCTGGGACAAATACCTTTTTGGAAATACAGCACTGTAACCATTCACAAGGGAACAAGGGTTTTACTTACTACAGCGTCTTTAACAATTTGTTTGGCCACTTGTTCTGGTTTGCAGACAGATGTGGTCTCTGAAATAAGACGTGTCTCTAAAGGCTAAAAAGGTGAAAAAAAAACAGACATTATCAATACCGTTACTACCCACTACATTAAAAAGTAAATAATTTTGACAGTCCTCCTCCCCTAATTTATACATAATTCTAGTTTTCTACCTTTGAACGGATTCCTATTTTTAGAACTAAGTCCATCTGGATTCCAGATCAGTTTCTACCTGGTTACTGTGTACAATTCAGCCCCTCAGTGCCCCAGTTACTCTGTGGGACAAGAGTCCTAATTCCAGTGAGAACCATCAGAGCTTCATTTAAAATATGAAAAAAAAAAAAAGACCCTGCTTTGTCTTTTTTATTTTTAAATCTTTGGAGCAACATGCAACCCATGTGCTCAAAAATTCTTCAGAAGGGAGTTTCAGTTAGAAGTTTCAAAACTTAAGCCTTAAATGGTATGAAACGATTAATTTTATTTACCATGTGGGCTTGAAAAAATAAAATAAAAACCAGAACATATTTCCTTAAGATAGAAAAGCGGAGAGCTCATAAAAGCCAAGTGTTTCTTGATGAACCTGAATTAAGAGAAAAGTCCTTTGGAAGGTGCCACCACTCTCCCGCGTCCCCAGGCCAGCACGACCGCGTGTGGCCAGACCCCGGCAGAAGTAAAGGCTCTGTGCGCCCTCTACAGGGCTCACGGAGCAAGGCTGAAGTTCATCTGCCCACAGAAGTCAGCCCAAATTCTTAGCCAAGGAAAAACAAAAAGCAATTTAACATCAAAATCAAACCTTCACGGGGAAACCACCACCTGTTGTCAGCTCTGGCTTCTACCTAGAAGACCACTTATCAAATGTTGCAAATCTGCCTAGCAGATGTCCCTTATTTTAAAACAGGGCATTCACGTTAACTTTATTTCTTTGAAATAGTAGTCATTTTAGGAAGCAGAGTCAAAAAGAAATGAATAGGGGGAAAGGCTTCTAAACCATACACATCTTTCTGAAAACATACAGCCATGGGGCGTCAGTGCCAGTTTTGATGAGGTGCAGATTCACACTTAGTGAGAATCACTACAACAGAGAAGAAGACCAGAAACGACAAGTTCCAGAGGGGAAGTTCGGACTGATCCCTTCTTCCCCACTTTGCTTGCTCAGAGAGTGCCTACTACGTGTCAAGGCAGGTTCACACGAGCAAAGCACAGAGCCTGCTTTCGGCTCGGGATGACTGACAGTCACTGTATTACTGTTTAAGTCCAGAGGCGGGAAAACACAGCGGAGAATAAGGCCAGGGCGGAGGATGGTGAGCGTCCCGCGGGAGGGACGCTAAGACACAGCACGTCAGGGGAGTCCTCTCCAGGATGACAGCCACACGGAGATGAAAAGAAGCACAGGAGGAAGATCCACTCGGACACCCAGAGAGAGGGTGGCCAGAGTGCAGCCCACACGTGGGGTCGGCCGGCAGGCGCAGGGGGCGGACGGAGCCCCGGCGCGGGAGGCCTGGAAGAGGAGAAATCGCGGAGGGCGGGTGGCCGAGGCCTAGACGGGGCCCCAAACGGCTCAAGGCCCCTGGCTTCTTCTCCCAGCATGCTGGGAGCCTGGGGAGCCGCACACGCAGAGTGCCATCAACACCAACATACGGCATTTAATTCTAACTTCAAATTAAATAAAATGAGACATTCCGTGTCTCGGTCCCACTAGCTGCATCGCAAGTGTTTAACAGCCACGATGTGACCGCATTATAGAGCTGCGGACACAGATCATTTCCACCATTCCAGAACATTTTATTAGACCATGCTGCACAAGAGTTTTTGATCTTTTGTGGTTTTGGATTGTTTTTTTTTTTTAAGTTTTGCTTTTTGGCTTTTTACTCACGAGAGGGGTTTGCACAGGGGAGTGACAAGAGCTGACCTGTCCTTTACAAGGATCACCAGCTATGCCACGAAAAAGACTCCAGCGGGGCAAGAGCCAGGAGCAGGCGGGCCAAGTTGAAGACCTTTAGAACAGTTCAGGAGAAAATATCGGTGACTCACACTGCTGGGATGGTAGTGACATCTGCAGTTTAAAAAAAAAAGTCAGACTGGGGATAGGTCCTGAGAGCAGAGCCCAGGGTGGTGTGAGAGGAGGCATCGAGGCTGGCTTCAGGGTTTCCAGCCTGAGCAGCTGTGGGAATGGTGGGCACGAGAAATGAGATGGAAAATCCTAAGCAGGAACGAGAGGGAATTAAAGTGCCGTTTTGAAATGTTACATCTGAGGCGCCCATTAGACCTCCAGGCAGAGACAATGGATTAGCAACCACTTCAAGTCCTTAAATGAAATTAAGTCCAGAGGAGAAAATATTATCAGTAAAGAGTATTATGTGTCATGCTAAGTCAGTAAGTCATGTCGGACTCTTGGTGACCCTGTGGACTGTAGCCCGCCAGGCTCCTCTGTCCATGGAATTCTCCCCCACCCAGGGATCAAACCCGTGTCTCTTAGGTCTCCTGCATCGGCAGGCCAGTTCTTACCACTGGTGTCACCAGGGAAGCCGAAGACTATTAACTTGTTAGTTAAAACTACAAGCTACACTCTCCATCAGAAAGAAAGCGCTGTATTCATTACGTCAAGCCTGAAGACTTAGCAATAACGGCCTTTGAAAACAGGGTCAAACCAGGACTTTCCTCCTGGTCCAGTGGGTAGGACTCAACGCTTCCACGGCGGGGGCCTGGGTTCAATCCCTAGTTTGGGAACTAAGATTCCCACAAACTGTGTGGCATTGCCAAAAAGTAACAAAGAAAATAGGGCTATAGCCCCCAAGATTTCAAATCAAAGTTCCAGAAAGTTCTGAGGCCTCTTGCAAGCACGTAAGTTGAAAGAAGCTCAATTTTCTGACGAAAATGCCTGCAAGCTGAAAGGCGGAAAGACAGAAAACAGGAAAAGGGGTTTCCAACGTTCAAGACTAGAAACGGGGCACAGAGAGGCATACTCACCTTGGTTTGGTTTTCTTTTGCAAACCCAGGGGTGTCTGTGTCTGGTGGGTAGGCAACTGTGACATACACATTGTAAGGCTTCACCTGCGTTTCAGAGACAACATCAGGAACTTTAGTAAAACAAGACACACTTTCGCACCCTCCCTTATCAACCCACACTGGCTGCCAGGCAGACATTCCGCATGTGGCCCTGATTTTCTCAAAAGGTAGTGAGACCAACAGGCTGGTTCTGTAGAGGAGCGGTGTGTATGTGTGCAGTCATGCTGACCCCTTGCGACCCCGTGGACTGCAGTCCTGCCAGGCTCCTCTGTCCATGGGATTCTCCAGGCAAGAGTACGGGAGGGGGTTGCCATTTCCTTCTCCAGGGGATCTTTCTGACCCAGGGATAGAACCTGTATCTCTGGTGTCTCCTGCATTGTAGGCGGGTTCTTTCCCTGCTGAGACACCAGAGAAGCCCCTACCACTGGCTGAATCAGGAAACTCTTGGCCCTGAAGATCATTTAGAAATAAAGTTAAAGAGCTCACCCGAGCCTCTATTCCAGAAATCAGCTGGCCCTGAGCTACAGAGGTTCGCTAGCCTCCTTCTAAGGTTCTTTCGCTCCCACTGACCAGGGCCTGGAAGCTGCCGTGAGGACAGCAAACGGTGCTAAAAGGAAGCCTGCTGGTCCCCAAACCCCGACCCCCACCCCGAGCACTCAGCACGGCAGCCACGGCCACGGGCAAGTCTGTCCCTCGGCCATCTGGCTGCAAAGCTGCTCTCCTTCACGGTGCTTCTCAAACTGCTGCTCTGCTCATCTCACCTACGATACAGGCTGAGACCGTTCAAACCCCTCCCCTCTGCCCAGACCCGGGTGGAGAGTGACCCCATCCCGAGAGTCTGCTGGCCCAGGAGTGCCCAGCACCAGGGAGGGCTCAGGGCTCTCCTCTTCAGGAAACATGGTGCTCCTCGGGGCTTCCCCCAGGTCAGACCAGGACCACCTCACCCGCATCTAAACGCAGAAACTCCTTCCCAGCTCCTCTTCCGGCACCCCTGCCCGACCTTGAACAGGATCCCAGGCTTGGTTCCCTCTCTAACGCGTCTCCCCCCTGGAATCTCTCCACTCAGAACACACCGATGACCCCTAAGGTCGTCCTGCCGCCCGGCTGGGACACAGCGCCCCATGGACCCCTGCTGCACACCCCTGCGGCTCAGTGATGCTAAGCGGGGTGATTCAAACCTTCGGAACCTTGGCCACGACTCTGCTTGCTCCTGGCTCACTGCTGAGTCCCACGGGAACACCAAGGGGACCCAGACAGGCACTGGACCTGAGGGAGGCCCACAGGTGAGGCACGTGACACCTCGGAGCACTCTGGGGTCCTGTCTGACATCCAGCCTTTTTCCCCGCTTCCCTTCGAGATGCACAGTCCTGGAGGCCGAGGAAGGAGCTGCAGGGGCAGGGGAGCTGAAGCCCTCAGCCTGGGAGGGGCACTAGCAAGGGACGCGGTCCCCACTGGCTGGGCCCCGGACCCCCAGGCGTGAGACACACTGGCTCAGCGTCACGGGGTGGGCAGCCCCAAGGCCCAGCTCAGGGCGGCTCTGGACTCGGCCGGGCAGGGAGGCTGACGAGCAGCAACCTCTCTTCCACTTGTTCTCACGACAGCGGCTTCAGAAAGTGCCTCCCACGGCCTTGCCCTTCGCTGGGCACAGACAGGAGAAAACACCACTGCCATTAAAACACAGAAGTCAGTAAGCGGGAATCAGACAGCCCACCGAAGCCTGAGGCTGGCGGCTCGGACGCGGCCGCTGCAGAGACAGTGCTCCTGTCCCCCACGACGGGCCAGGACGGTGGGGCTGTAAGCTCCACGGCAGGATGTCAGAGCGGCGTTGCTCCAACTCAAGGTTATGGTTGAGCTGCCAGAAGAGCTTACCGCTTTTCAGAACAGCTTTTTCCCAGGGGTGGGGTTGGGAGAAACCAGTCCAACCCCTTTCTGAGTACTGGTATCCTCGGTATAATCCTGGAGCCAGATAATCCTCTCAGCCTATGGCTGGATACCTCCAGTGGCTACGAACTTAACCACTGTATTTATTTATTCTAATGTCTGTTTATTTATTTGGCTGTGCCAAATCTCAGGGCTTCCATGGGGACTCAGACAGTAAAGAATCCGCCTGCAATGCAGGAGCGGAGAAGGCAATGGCACCCCACTCCAGTACTCTTGCCTGGAAAATCCATGGATGGAGGAGTCTGGTAGGCTGCCGTCCGTGGGGTCGTTAAGAGTCAGACACGACTGAGTGACTTCACGTTCACTTTTCACTTTCATTCATTGGAGAAGGAAATGGCAACCCACTCCAGTGTTCTTGCCTGGAGAATCCCAGGGATGGGGGAGCCTGGTGGGCTGCCGTCTATGGGGTCACACGGAGTCGGACACGACTGAAGCGACGTAGCAGCAGCAGCAATGCAGGAGACCTGGGTTTGATCACCTGGTTGGGAAGATGCCCTGGAGAAGGGAATGGCGACTCACTCTAGTGTTCTTGCCTGCAAAATCCCATGGGCAGAGGAGCCTGGCGGGCTAGGGTCCGTGGGGTTGCAAAGAGTCGGACCCGACTGAGAGACAAGCACACTTTCCCCTACACTGGGAGCTCTGAGTCTTAGCCACTGGACCACCAGGGAAGTCCCCATTGTATTTGTTTATCCAACAAATGAAAGTGAGACAGTTAGACAGCATCACTGACTCAATGGACATGAGTCGGTGAGCAAACTCCAGGAGACCATGGAGGACAAGAGACCCTGGCGCATCGAGACAGTGGGGTCGCAAGAGCTGGACACAACTGAGCGACTGAACAACAGCAACAACCCAACAGATACTTGCTGCATTATTTCTATGCCCTCATGGAGCTTACAGGCACTGGAAACTCCTGGTTAAATAATCTGTTAAAATCTAAATAAACTAACTCTGGTTGTGGTTTAGTGACTCAGTCGTGTCCGACTCTTTGCGAACCCCTGGACTGTAGCCCACCAGGCTCTGCTGTCCATGGGATTCTCCAGGCAAGAACACTGGAGACGGTAGCCATCTCCTCCTCCAAGGGATCTTCCCGACCCAGGATCAAACCCAGGTCTCCTGTGCTGGAGGTGATGTCCTGCACTGCAGGCAGATTCTTTACCATCTGAGCCACCAGGGATCAGATCAGATCAGTCGCTCAGTCGTGTCCGACTCTTTGCAACCCCATGAATTGCAGCACACCAGGCCTCCCTGTCCATCACCAACTCCCGGAGTTCACTCAGACTCACGTCCATCGAGTCAGTGATGCCATCCAGCCATCTCATCCTCTGTCATCCCCTTCTCCTCCTGCCCCCAATCCCTCCCAGCATCAGAGTCTTTTCCAATGAGTCAACTCTTCGCATGAGGTGGCCAAAGTACTGGAGTTTCAGCTTCAGCATCATTCCTTCCAAAGAAATCCCAGGGCTGATCTCCTTCAGAATGGACTGGTTGGATCCACCAGGGAAGCCCCCCAAAATTAACACTGCACCTTGATTTAATTAACTACAGTAAGTCCCCTACATACGGATGAGCTGCGCTCTAAGCGAGTTCGCTTAAATGCAATTTGTTCCTAAGTCCCACGATGTTAGCCCAGGTACCCAACCAACACAATCGGCTATGCAGTGCTGTACTGTAATAGGTATATAATAGTTTTCAAAAATTATACATAAAAAAATAAAACACTTTAAATCTAACAGTACAGTACCTTGAAAAGTACTGAAGTGCAGTACAACAGCTGGCTTACAGGGGCTGGCACCGCGTGAACCGCAAGGAGCGTCTCTGACTGGATGGGGGAGAAGGGGCAGGAGACGGCAGAGCTGAAGGATCATCAGCAGGAGGGGACAGAGGGCCAGGGACAGCCTCGCTCACGACGTGCGGACCAGATGCACCAAAGGCACGTTTGCGTCTCTGAAAGTTCACGGCTTGAAGGTGCACGTGTAGGGGACACATCAACCCCCCGACCCCGGCAGAAAAGGAAACGAGGGTGCTGTGGCCTCACTGCTTCTTGCTAAGACAGCGCTGACCCCTCAGGACCACTTCTGCGAAAAATTTAAGCCAGGACCGCACTGATTCTCTGTTGCAGACCGTTAGCCACTGTCTGCATCTCCCTGGTCCTGCTGACCAACTCCTCTCTCCCCTCCAAGGTCTGCCTGGTCCCACCCTACCATCATTTCCTCCCTTCCACCTGGCCTCAGTCTCAGAGATGCCCGCTTACTCAGGACCCAATTCATTACCCAAACAATTTCACCTAAAGGCGCGCTGTTTCTCATCCCATCAAAGCAAAGACAAGGGCAGAGAGCAGGGAGGAGCTTTCTGGGGTCCGGGGTGAAGACCCTGCCTCCAGTGCAAGGTCTCAGTCCCATCCCTGCTTGGGCAACTTCGATCCCTCATGTCGCGGGGCAATGAGCCCGAGCTGCAGCCACTGAGCCTGTGGGCTGCAACCAGAGAGCCCTCCACGAAGCCTGAGCTGCAGCCACTGAGCCTGTGGGCTGCAACCAGAGAGCCCTCGTGCTACAACTAAGAACCGACACAGCCAAACAAAGTAACAAACAACCATTAAAAAGAAAAGCGAAGACGGAGACCCGGGAGCTGGAAAAAGCACTAGAGCTGCTGACAGTGAAGCTCAGAACTTAAGCTTCAGCTTCTTTTTGAGCAGGAAAAGATGAGGGAGGGGGTGGGGGTGATCGGGAGCAGGGACGTGGAAAGCAGGGCACCTAGCTTTCTTTTATTTGGTCTTTGCTGCCGTATCTTTGGCTATTCCCACCTCAAAAGTCTGCTTTCCTAAAAGAACAACTTCTAAAATCTTTAAGTGATGTCTTTATACCTAAAAGACTGAGTTTAAAAAAGAAAGCAAAAAAATGCCAACAAAGCATTCTTCCAAATTTAGTCATTGCACATAAACCATTTCTAGATCCAACTCTAGTTTAGGGAGCAAGAGTGTGGTGGAGAAAGACTTAAGAGTTTATTAAACCAGAAACAATAATCACAGGCACTTAGAGTCTGAAGTACAGAACGTTTCATTCACAAAAAGCACAAAACCACCTTGGCCAAACAGACCAACAAGAACACGGCAGTGTAAGCTGGCAAGGAAACAACCGTGTTGGCGGAAGTTCTGCTATGAACACACTAGATTTTGATGACTGAACTTACTTCCCCTCAACTCTATTTTCCACGGTACATGTTGATTTTAGTTTTTGCTTACATGAGGACATTTTATTTTAATAGAGTCCAAATATGGAGCAAAGTTATGCCGCCTGGAAAGTCCAGACCGGCCACTTGCAGCCTGTGAATCACACATGTCACTGAGAGGCTTCAGGGACTCGCCCAAAAGGGCAGCTCCTGTCTCTTTCCTCTTATTTATTAGCATCTTCCTTTCACCCAAAAGGGAACCAGGCCACGCAGATCAGACATGTGCCCTGAGTGACTCCTGGAGTCCTTCTGCGAGACAGACTTGGGGACAGAAAGCCCTCGTACACGCCTTTCAATCCCAAAACGTGTCTTCTCCTGCTGGGTTTCTGAGACCAAAGGGAAGAGCTGAGGCAACCCTGACCTAAATCACAGACACATCACAGAGCAGGCAGGGAGCGAGAAGGCAGGGCCAAAAGGCACAGACTTTGCTACTATTTCTGTTACAAAGTCATGATGTGGCTTTGAGCAACTGGACAGAGTTTTGGAAAACTCAGTTTTATCATCTAGAAGGCTACACAAGGACATCTGCCTCATGTATTTCAGGAAACTGTTATAAAAGAAGATGGTTATTCATAGAGGGATATATCAAAGTGAAAGCTACAAAAGAAATTACTTGTGTTCTTGTTGGAAGTTTCACAGCCATATGTGCCCCACTGGCTAAGCATATGTTACAGAGACCTCTTACCAGCTAAGCATATCCAGGCCGTTGATGAAAACGGAATTTGTGGCTGATTCCTGTGGGATGAGATGGGCACAGCGTGCTGGTCCCAAAGAGGCTGGTGGGGACTCTCACTGACCCAGGACCTGTCTGTGTCACACGAGCTCATCCAGCGTCAGGGCAGCATGGCACTCTGCTTGGCAGCACCCAGGGCTCTCTGGGGGCTTTCTGAATCAGAGGTCGGCCAGCTATGGCCTGAGGACCAAATCTGGCCCTTTACCTGTTTCTATGAATAAAGATTTATTGGCACACATCCGTACCTGTTTATTTAAACCACCCACAAGGCTGCTTTCCTGCTACCATAAGAGATCTGAGTAGTTGCAACAGGCACCATCTAGCCCTCAAAGGCTAAAATATTCACTCTGGTGCTTTGGGCGGTTGGGGGGAGTACCCACTCCTAATCTAAATCATGAAATGAGATCCTCAAACCACACTCTTACTATAAGAGGACTGCTGCTGCTGTTTAGTTGCTAGGTCGTGTTCAGCTCTCTGCGACCCCATGGACTGCAGCCCGCCAGGCTCCTCTGTCCATGGGATTTCCCAGGCAAGCATACTGGAGTGGGCTGCCATTTCCTTCTCCATTAAGAGAAACGGCCACAATTAATTTTCTTCTGGGCTTTTCACATCATGAGGTAGTGTTTCATTTCGGTACACAGTTGACCCCTGAACAACGGGGAGGTCAAAGGCACTGACTCCCTGCGTGACCCCATTTTAAAATCCACATTTAGCCTTCCAAGGGGCTCACCACACCCACGGGGCAGCATCTGAGGACTCAACCAACCTCAGATCAGGTAGCCCTATCATCTTTATTGGAAGAAAGCCACTCACAAGTGGACCTGTGCAGTTCAAATCCATGATGTTCAAGGCCAACTACATATAGAATTAGAAAGAATTTCACCTTAGAGCACATGGTTTTGCAAAGAGCCATGCAGTGCTCTCTAAGCACCCCCGGTGGCAGCAGCACAGAGGAGGGGGAGCTGCACACGCCTGACAGGCGCCGACTGGACGCTGACCCCAAACACCCTCCTTCCACGACACGCTCACTAACTATGAAGATACAAAGCACGCCCGTTCATCAATATTTCTTTAGGATATTAAAACGTAAGTATCAGGAGAGCCAAGTGCAATTGTTAGTCCAAGTCTTATTCTCAGTTTTACCAACAAGGATGATGAGATCAAGTCAAACGATTTGTCTAAATTTCCCTCACACACACACTCATTCTATTAGTCAGGCCAGCTGGCTCAGTGGCAGAGAGTCTGCCTGCCAACGCAGGAGATGCAGGAGACGCAAGTTCAATCCCTGGGTCAGGAAGACCCCTGAAGGAGGAAATGGCAACCCACCCCAGTATTCTTGCCTGGGAAATCCCCATGGACAGCAGAGCCTGGCGGGCTATAGTCCACAGGGTCGAAAAGAGTTGGACACAACTGAACACCTGAATACGCATGCATAAAGGAAGGATCGTTTCATTAAAGGAATATCTTTAAAGAATGTTAAAGAACAATGACAAAAAAAGGAACAAAGTATCTGGTTACCCCTTTGCATACTCACACAGTATTAGGTTAATACAGTCACAGCTTACTGGGATTTTTAAATTATTTATTATTATTATTTTCTAATCAAGGTGCATCTTCCTTGTTTTTATTCACTTTTCGGCCACCTGTGCAGCATGTGGAACTCCCCCAACCGTGCTGAACGGTTGTTGAACACATGTTGCCTGCAGTGGGAGCTTGGAGTCTTAACCACTGGAAAACCAGGGAAGTCTGACATAGTTATTTTACTGTATTTTACTTTATTGCACTTTATAGATACTGCATTTTTTACTAATTGAAGGTTTGAGCTTCCCAAGTGGTGAGAGTGGTAAGCAACCTACCTGCCAATGCAGGAGATATTAGAGACGAGGGTTCAATCCCTGAGTCAAGAAGATCCCCTGGAGGAGAGCAGGGGAACCCCCTCCAGTGTTCTTGCCTGCAGAATCCCATGGACAGAGGAGCCTGGCGAGCTAGTCTACGGAGTCCCACAGAGTCACACATGGCTGAAGTGACTTAGCACTCATGCAGAGATGCTGCATTCTTTACCAAATGAATGTCTGTGGCAACCTTGCATTGAGCAAGTCTACTGGCATCAGCTTTCCAACAGCAGCTGTGGCAACCTTGCATTGAGCAAGTCTACTGGCATCAGCTTTCCAACAGCAGCTGTGGCAACCTTGCATTGAGCAAGTCTACTGGCATCAGCTTTCCAACAGCAGCTGTGGCAACCTTGCATTGAGCAAGTCTACTGGCATCAGCTTTCCAACAGCAGCTGTGGCAACCTTGCATTGAGCAAGTCTACTGGCATCAGCTTTCCAACAGCAGCTGTGGCAGCCTTGCATTGAGCAAGTCTACTGGCATCAGCTTTCCAACAGCAGCTGTGGCAACCTTGCATTGAGCAAGTCTACTGGCATCAGCTTTCCAACAGCAGCTGTGGCAACCTTGCATTGAGCAAGTCTACTGGCATCAGCTTTCCAACAGCAGCTGTGGCAACCTTGCATTGAGCAAGTCTACTGGCATCAGCTTTCCAACAGCAGCTGTGGCAACCTTGCATTGAGCAAGTCTACCGGCATCAGCTTTCCAACAGCAGCTGTGGCAACCTTGCATTGAGCAAGTCTACTGGCATCAGCTTTCCAACAGCAGCTGCTCACTTCATGACTCTGTGACACATTTTGGTAATTCTCCCAATATTTCAAACATTTCATCATGACTATATTTGTTATGGTGATCTGAGATCAGTGATCTTTGATATTACTACTAAGGATTCACTGAAAGCTCAGAAGATGGTTAACATTTTTGAGCAATACAGTATTTTTAAATTAAGAACCTATATGGTTCCTTTCAATGTTATTGCACACTTAATAGCACACTGCAGTGTAAACATAGCCTTTTTGTGCACCGGGAAACCAAACATTCATGTGACTCGCTTTATTGTGATACTCACTTTATTGCAGATGTCTGAAGCACAAGAGCTCTGCCATCTGCCCACAATACTATGAAGATGTTAGTACTGCTAAGTTAGGTTCAGTTGCTCAGTCACGTCTGACTCTTTGTGACCCCATGGACTGTAGCACGCCAGGCTTCCCTGTCCATCACCAACTCCCGTCAAACTCAGGTCCATTGAGTCGGTGATGCCATCCAATCATCTCATCCTCTGTCATCCCCTTCTCTTCCCACCTTCAATCTTGCCCAGCATCAGGGTCTTTTCAAATGAGTTAGTTCTTCGCATCAGGTGGCCAAAGTATTGGAGTTTCAGCTTCAGCATCAGTCCTTCCAATGAATATTCAGGACTGATTTCCTTTAGGATGGAAGAGCTGGAGCTCCTTGCAGTCCAAGAGACTTTCAAGAGTCTTCTCCAACACCACAGTTCAGAAGCAAAGTGCATATTAAATTAAGCAAGCCAAATACCTCACAGCCATCTTGCTTCTGTCAACACCTATCATCTTTTATGCAATGAAAACAGGGTAACTGCAAATTCAAGGGGTGGAGTCAATTCTCTTACACTGAAGACAGATTTACGAAGTTCTAGTTTCAAAGTATGGATGTGTGAGAGTTGGACTATAAAGAAAGCTGAGCGCCGAAGAATTGATGCTTTTGAACTGTGGTGTTGGAGAAGACTCTTGAGAGTCCTTTGGACTGCAAGGAGATCCAACCAGTCCATCCTAAAGGAGATCAGTCCTGGGCGTTCATTGGAGGGACTGATGTTGAGGCTGAAACTCCAATACTTTGGCCACCTGATGCGAAGAGCTGACTCACTGGAAAAGACCCTGATTCCGGGGAAGACTGAGGGCAGGAGAAGGGGACGACAGAGGATGAGATGGTTGGATGGCGTCATCGACTCAACGGACATGGGTCTGGGTGGATTCCAGGAGATGGTGATGGACAGGGAGGCCTGGCGTGCTGCGATTCATGGGGTTGCAAAGAGTCAGACACGACTGAGCGACTGAACTGAACTGAAAGGGGAACATGTCCCCCTGGGCTGAAAGGAATCAATGTAAAAGTGAAGACGCTCTTACCTCCATCTGCAAAGCCTCCGCAAGTCCCCTGAGGGCGAACTTGGATGAAGAGTATGCTGTGTAACCAAACAGGCCCAGCTGCCCGGCCTGGGAAGACACGAAGACGACCCTGCCCATGCGGCGTTCCTTCATGGTGGCGATCACTGCCCGGCTGGGGTACACGCTGCCCAGGTAGTTGATGCTCATCAGCCTCTGCAGGGAACAAAGAGGCCTGGAGCCTGAGCAGGGCGCACGCCACGGGCACCCGCCTCGGGTCACCAGTGCGCCCGCGCCCCTCAGGTACCCTGCCCCAAGTCACCGGCGTGCCCCTGGGGTACCCCACCCCAAGTCACCAGCGCGCCCCTCGGGCACACGCCCCGGGTCACCAGTGCACCCGCGCCCCTCAGGTACCCAGCCCCAAGTCACCAGCGCGCTCCTCGGGCACCCGCCCCGGGTCACCAGTGCGCCCGCGCCCCTCGTGTACCCCGCCCCGAGTCACCAGAGCACCCTTCGGGCACCTGCCCCGGGTCACCAGTGCGCCCCACAGGCACCTGCCCCGGGTCACCGGCACGCCCCTCGGGCACCCGCCCCGAGCCGGAGCCCGGGTTACCGGGCGCTCAGCGGAGCTGCTGAACAAACAGGAACTGAAGGGTCCCGGAAGTGATCGTGACAAACAGGGCTCCCTGCCGGGGGCCTGTTTCTTTGCTTTCTCTCTCCTCTTTTTTGCTGCCATACAGTTGCTTCACAATGTCGCTGTTTCTACTGTACAAGAGAGGGAATCAGCTCCGTGCAAAGGACATCCCGCCCCTCTGGGTCATCACAGAGCGCCGAGCTCACTCCCTGGCCTCCAGCCTCCCACTCCTCGTTTACACAGGGCGGTGCGCGCACACGTCAGTCTCAACCTCCCAGTTCACGCCCCTCCCTGTGTCCGCCCGTGGGAGCCTATTTCAATCTCCTGTTTCACTCTAACCTCACGTTCTCACGACAGCACTTAGGTCTTTGCTGAAGCCTGGACAAAATGAGTCTTCTCCTTAGAAAAGGACACTGCACGGTGCTGGTAATCCTTTTGAGAGACACTGTGAGCGAAGAGCTTCTAAATATTTCCTGCCCTGTTAGTTCTAAGTGACGGAGAGACCACAGAGGCCAGGACAGCGGTTAAGAGCGCCGACTGCGGGCCGGGCTCTACCAGTCGCGCCCGTTTGCTGATGAACAGCAAAGCTGGAAACTCTGCTTAATTCCTCCGGGAAAACTGGGTTCACACGGTGTGATCTCACAGGCCTGCGCCAAGGACTGAAAGAGGAAGCAGAAGGCAGGCCCCCTCCCCGCCCCCCCGCAGTAACTACCCAGGGCCTGTGGGCTCTGGTGACCGGGGAGGACACGCACGGGTACCAAGGGTCTCCTTTGCCCTCGTCCCGGGAACTCTGAAAAACTTTTACACTTTCAACCTGAAAGTCTCATGATACTGTATTACAATGCTTCTACAGTAAAAGTCTTATAAAAAACTAGGTCTATCACCATGTGCAATATAAAGCAGAAAAAATAATAGAGGCTCCCAGGTGAAACCCCTGCCTCCTGCGTGTTCTGCTGAGCTATCAGGGAAGCCCTCCAGGTGGCGCTAGAGGCAAAGCACCCGCCGCAACGCAGGCGACTAGGAGACACGGTTGGATCCCTGGGCCGGGAAGATCCCCCTGGAGGAGGGCATGGGAACCCACTCCAGTATTCCTGCCTGGAGAATCCCGTGGACAGAGGAGCCTGGCAGGCTCTAGTCCGTGGGGTCGTGAAGAGTCAGATGTGACTGAAGCAACTTAGCAGGCACACACTACATCTATTAAAGAAATTAAAGTTAAAACCTTCCACAAAGAAAATCTCAGGCTTCACTGGTGAATTCTACCACGCATTTAAGGAAAAATTCTAACAGAAAACTGAAAAGGAGGGACTATTCTTCTACTGATACTATGAGGCCAAAAAGTAACACAAAACCAAAAAGTAACATTACAAAACGCTACAGCTAATATCCCTCAAGAACACAGAAAGGATAACACATCCTGACCAAAGGAGGTTTATCCCAGGAACACAAGGCTGGAAACATCTGGAAATTAGTCAGTGTAATTCACCATATTAACACGCTATTTGACGATGAAAAGAACGCTATGGTCACCCAGCAGAGGCAGGAAAAGCACCTGAGAAAATTAAACACCCATTTCATACAAAAACTCTCAGCAAAGTAGGATAAACTGCTAAACTTGGTAAAGGGCATCTACCAAAAATAAACAAACAAAACCAAAGCTAACATCATACTTAAGAGTACAAGACTAACTGCTTTCTCCCTAAAGTCAGGAACAAGACAAAAATGTCCACTTTGGCCACTTCTAGTCAACACTGCACTGGAAGTTCCAGCCCATGGAATAAGCGTATCTAGAGAGCAATGCAAGAGGGAAGACTTGCAGATGACAAGATCTTGGATACAGAAAGTCCAGTGAACACTAGAATTAATAGTTTAGTTCAGCAACACTGCACAATCGATGCACAAAAATCAATTGTAGTTTTTTCTACATGAGCAATGAAAACTCAAGAAATTGAAATAAAAAAACCACTTACACTAACATCAAAAAATATAAAATACTGGAAAACAATATGCAAGCTCCACACACTGAAAATTACAAAACAAGACTGAGATAATTTTGCTAAAAAACTTAAATAAATGGAGATATATATTATGTTATATGGGTTAGAAGACCAAATATCGTTAAGATGTCAGTTTCCCTCACATGTATCTATAATGTCAGTGCAATCCCAGTCAAAACTAACTCCTACTGGGGCTTCCCTGGTGTTCCAATGGTTAAGAACCCGCCTTGCAATGCAGGGACGTGGGTTTGATCCCTGCTCAGGGAATTAAGATCCCATATGCCGTGAAGCGCCTGAGCCCACGAGCCGCAACTAGAGGGAAGCCCGAATGACACCACTGCTAGGATAGAGCAACGAGCAGTCCGTGTGCAGAGGTGCTGGTGTGGAGGTGATGTGGGGCTGGGCGGGGGGGTGCCAAAGAAATGGACTGTAACTGCTTTTTCAAACAAAGTGAGAGAGACAGAGGGAAGGAGACAGCGTGGTGGGAGACAGGCTGAGAATAAACGAGTTTTTTTAGAAGATTAGATTCAGGCATTTTTTAAATATTGCAGCATACTTCATATTCTATACGTGTGTTTTATTTCTTCCTTCATCTCACCCGTTTTGTGTTTTCTCCTCGTCACTGACACCCACCCGCAGCTGCATGAACTTTTTTTTTAATGCCACACCACAAGGCAGGCAGCATCTTAGTCCCCTGGCGGGCTTGAACCCGTGAGCCCCGCAGCAGAAGCACAGAGTCTTAACCAGGACTGCCAGGGCAGGCCCGCACAGTCACCCGGTCTTATGTGCTTAGCTCCTGCTGCTCTTGCTCAGTTATGACCCCCACAGATCTTTGACTCTGAGCTCCAGACCTCCGTTAGACACAGATGCAGGTACCCTCCCTCTCTGCCCTGGACAGACCCTGCTCCCCGGCGCCCGGCTGCACGGCTGTGTATTTACGTGCTGCAACCACACAGATCCTTGCACACCGGTCCTCTTCACCGTCCATGGTCGACCGAGGAGTCCGCCGACCTCCCTTCGTATCATCTTCCACACACAGGCACACACACTCACAGTCCTCTCACACCAGCCACCTCTGAACTCTTTCCCCTCATCCCTTCATGCCTAGACTACAGCTACTTCCTTCAAGCTGTTGAGATGATCTTCAAAATCTCCCTGTCAATACCTAGAGATAAAGGCATATAGGTCAAGACATCTATCTTTTGATTCCCCTCCCCTTTGGCTGTGCTGAGTGGCATGTAGAATGTTAGATCCCAGACCAGGGATTGAACCCACAGCCCCTGCCTCAGAAGGCAGAGTCGTAACCACTGGACCACCAGGAAGTCCTGACCCAACAGCTATCTTTTCTGCTGAGCTGATAAAGAAGCCTTACAATACCAGAGTCCCAGCTAAGGCATCACTCTGCTTCTGCCTCTGCTGGACTTGCCCAGCTTGACGTGAAATCACAGAGTTCACAGTGCTTTCCCCCAGCCTGCCAGAGCAGGACGTCTGAACTGCTACTCTGGGAATCTCCTCTTCAACAAAAGCGGGTGCGCTCTAACTTCACTGAGAACATCATCCAAAGCCCATCACCAGCACGAAGGCTCTAGAGACCAGCAAGAGAGAGACAGCTGGCACGACATCAAACGAAGAAAACACTCTAACTTCACCAAGAAGATCATTCAAAGCCCATCACCACTGTGAAGGCTCTACAGACCAGCAAGAGACAGCTGGCGCAACATCAAACGAAGAAAAACATGCTATGTATACACTTAAGAAGGATTTCAAGTCTGTTGTGTACTTCTTTGGCTGACATTTTTAAAAAACAAACAAAAATATGATGCATTGTCTTTTTCTCTTGGCTTGAGAATGCCAGAGTCTGCTCTTCAACTTTTTTTGGTTTTCATTGTTAAAAACACTGATACTTGACAAGAAAATCCAGCATCTCTTGGCTTACAAAGAGCTCTGTTGATAAAATGACCTCAGTAAGTCAATACTAACCTGTGTCAGGTTGGAGGCTGCATTCCCATTTTACAGCTGAGGAAGCCAAGGTCCAGCGGCCTGAGTAAACTTCTAAGGCTGGATGGTCACTGGGACTAAAACCCTGTCCAGCCTTCCTGTAGTTTGCTGAAGCTTCTGTTGAACTGGAATGCATTTCACCTACTTCATTCATAAAGTTTTAGCCATGAACTAGTTCCCCGTTCACCCCGCTCCAGTAGTCTGGCCTGGACGGACGAGCCTGGTGGGCTGCAGCCCATGGGGTCCCGAAGAGTCGGACCCAACTGAGCGACTTCACTTTCACTTTTCACTTTCACGCACTGGAGAAGGCAATGGCAGCCCACTCCAGTGTTCTTGCCTGGAGAATCCCAGGGACGGGGGAGCCTGGTGGGCTGCCATCTATGGGTCGCACAGAGTCAGACACGACTGAAGCAACTTAGCAGCAGCAGCAGCAGTTCTCCCTTCTAATGTATGGGCCACCACAGTGAGAAAAGAAACAAATTTTTACTTACTTCAAAAGTACTAACTTCAAGATCTTCAAATTTCCCTGAAAGTGACATTCCTGCACAGTTTACAAGCATGTCCACCGGGCCCAGCTTCTCCTGCGCCTGGAAGTTTATCAAATTGGGCATCGAGGAAGAGAAACAAAGATGCCGTGAGTAGCCCATCAAGCCAGTAAATAAAATCTATAAAACTATCAGACCTACAGGGAAGATATGCCAACTCCAAGCCACACATCAAACCGGCAAGGACCAATCAAAAGGCGAGTGGATTAACTTCAACTGACCCAACCTCTTACTTGTTTTATGACGTTCTCTACTTGGCTATAGTCTTGAGATACATCAACTGATATACAAAGCACCACCTGTTAGAAAGAGAAAAAAATGATCAAAGCTATGCAGGGCTTCAAAAGAACTGTCTTTAAAAATTAAAGGCACATTTTTCCAGTAGATAAGGAGCGCAATTTGGATGTTCCGATTGCAGGGCTTGAAACCTGATGACAATGCAATCAGGAGAGGCAAATGGGGTGGGAGGGCAGGCCTTCCAGTGGTTCAGCAGTAGAAGACTCCGCCCACAACGCAGGGGATGCAGGAGACAGGGGTTCGATCCCTGGGTCTGGAAGATTCCCTGGAGGAGGGCACGGCAACCCATTCCCAGTGTTCTTGCTTGGAGAAGCCCATGGACAGAGGAGCCTGGGGGGCTACAGAGCGGGACATGACTGAAGCAACTCAGCCTGCACACATGGGCAATTTTTGGCAGGGGGAAAAAAAACTGTTAACAAACTACCACGGAAAAAATGTCGCCAGGGCCCTGCTTATGCTTCGCAGAGAAACAGGCCAGCTCTGGGAAGGGAGGCCGCCCTGGGACCCTCCTGCACGCCCTAGCCCTGAGGACATTCCCCTTCCTGGACGTGCAAGTCAAGGACTTTCCACAGGACCTGAGGCTTCTGCCGGGTGAAGAGCGGGGCTAACGAGAGGGAGAGGGAGCGGACACGGCGTCAGCGAGACTGGCCTTCACTGGACGCTCCAGATCCGTGTTCCAGATGATGCCCCTTCTCTACTAGAGCTCACAGGGACAGGAAAACAAAACAACGAAACTGGGGGGACCCACCGAGCTGGCGGCTTTCCAATGTCTGTGGGCTTCAGAGAAGGGGGTACAGACGGAGGCCCCGGTACTAGAGAAAAAACCCCCCACACACAAAGAGAGGTAGATGAGGACATCGGCTTGCAGCACAGAATGCAAAGGAAGAAAAATGCAAACAGCCAATAAAAGAGAACTGATTCAATAAACTCTGGGGTACCCAGGATTATGCCACAGCTGTTTTAAGAGACGAGGCAGATTTATCTGACTGATGTGCAAAGTTCTCTTTGCTTCACCACCTTAGCATCTTAACATTACTGACTCAATGGACATGAGTTCGAGCAAACTCTGGAAGATGGTGAAGGACAGGGAAGCCTGGCATGCTGCAGTCCAGCAGTCCACGGGGTCACAAAGAGTTGGACGTGACTTAGCGACTTAACAACAAAAACAACCAAGTTCTCTAACGTATTTCTGGAGAGAAAAAATGAGGCAATTCAAACCGCAGTGAGACACCGTTTAAAACCCATCAGAAAAGCGAAAATTACAAAGTCTGTTAATACCAAGTATTGGCAAGGAGTCACTAGGGGCAGGAGTGTAACCATTTTGGTGATGCATGCACTCAACTCAACAATTTCATTTCTAGGTGTATTCCATCCTTGTACAAAGTACACAGAGATGAACTTTAGCAACAGCAAGAAAGAAAGCAAACTGAAAAAAAAAATGGAGACAACCTAAATACCCACCCACAGTAGAGCTGATGGAGGACAGTCTGCACAGACAAGAGAAGTCTAGACAGAGAGCTGATGGATGGAGGACAGTCTACACAGACAAGAGAACTCTAGACAGAGAGCTGATGGACGGAGGACAGTCTACACAGACGAGAGAACTCTAGACAGAGAGCTGATGGACGGAGAACAGTCTACACAGACAAGAGAACTCTAGACAGAGAGCTGATGGATGGAGGACAGTCTACACAGACAAGAGAACTCTAGACAGAGAGCTGATGGACGGAGAACAGTCTACACAGACAAGACACTCTAGACAGAGAGCTGATGGATGGAGGACAGTCTACACAGACAAGAGAACTCTAGAAAGAGAGCTGATGGATGGAGGACAGTCTACACAGACAAGAGAACTCTAGACAGAGAGCTGATGGACGGAGAACAGTCTACACAGACAAGACACTCTAGACAGAGAGCTGATGGATGGAGGACAGTCTACACAGACAAGAGAACTCTAGAAAGAGAGCTGATGGATGGAGGACAGTCTACACAGACAAGAGAACTCTAGAAAGAGAGCTGATGGATGGAGGATAGTCTACACAGACAAGACACTCTAGACAGAGAGCTGATGGATGGAGGAGAGTCTACATATAGAAGAAAACTCTAGACAGCATAAAAAAAAATGAACGATTACTTCATGCAGCAACTGAGGGATTTTACCAACAATATCAGGTGAAGAGATCAAGTTGCCTAAGAATACACAAAGAATGATGTTGTATAAACTTAGAGAAAATAGGCTAGTGATTGCCGAGGGTCAGGAGGGGCTGGAAGAGAAGAAGGACTGACTGCTAAAGAACATGGACCTCCTTTACGGGAGGATGAGAGTGTTCCATGACTGAACGTGGCAATAACTGTAACTCTGTGGATATGCTAAAACCCACTGAACTGCACACCTTAAATCAGTGAGCTAAACGGTATGTGAAATTCTATCTCAACAAAGCTATCAAAATAAGAATGATGCCATAAAGTTCAAAAAGAAGCAGAAGTAAACACTCTTCTTAGGGTGACATGCACTTATGGTCAAATTACTAAAACAAAAAACAATGGAAGGGAGCTCCCTGGTGGTCCGGTGGTTAAGACTCTCAATGCAGGGGGCGAGGGGTTGATCCCTGGTCAGGGAACTAAAGTTCTACATGCTACGTGGCACAGCCAAAAAACTAAAAAACAAAAGAAAAAAACTATGAAAATCAAGTTGGGGGTTACCTCTAGGAATGAGACAGAAGGATAAGGCTGATGTGGGCAAACAGAGGAGATTTCAGGGCCCCCAACCTAGAAAATGCCATTTCTTAAGTTGGGTGATGAGTGTGTGGCTATTAATTTATCATTATGTTTTAGCCTAAAATATATATTGTATACATACACATGCCATTGCATTCATCAAAAAATTGCATAATCAAAAAATATTTTTAATACCTCCTTCCCCTTATGTTAATTTGAATAAATAACTGAAATGAGATCATTTTCTAGGAAAGCATTCTGTAATTGGATCACTTGAATTTGTGTATGTGTGTTAGAGGATATGCATTGCTTTGGTAATAACCTGAAATCCAAAATAATTCAAACAATTTCACCATTTTAAAAACAATGTAATTAGGAACAGTTGACATGTTTTCATGGGAAATAGATGGGGAAACAGTGGAAACAGTGTCAGACTTTATTTTTTGGGGCTCCAAAATCACTGCAGATGGTGACTGCAGCCATGAAATTAAAAGACGCTTACTCCTTGGAAGGAAAGTTATGACCAACCTAGATAGCATATTCAAAAGCAGAGACATTACTTTGCCAACAAAGGTTCGTCTAGTCAAGGTTATGGTTTTTCCTGTGGTCATGTATGGATGTGAGAGTTGGACCGTGAAGAAAGCTGAGTGCCGAAGAATTGATGCTTTTGAACTGTGGTGTTGGAGAAGACTCTTGAGAGTCCCTTGGACTGCAAGGAGATCCAACCAGTCTATTCTGAAGGAGACCAGCCCTGGGATTTCTTTGGAAGGAATGAGGCTAAAGCTGAAACTCCAGTACTTTGGCCACCTCATGCGAAGAGTTGACTCACTGGAAAAGACTCTGATGCTGGGAGGGATTGGGGGCAGGAGGAGAAGGGGATGACAGAGGATGAGATGGCTGGATGGCATCACTGACTCGATGGATGTGAGTCTGAGTGAACTCCTGGAGTTGGTGATGGACAGGGAGGCCTGGCATGCTGCGATTCATGGGGTCACAAAGAGTCGGACATGACTGAGCGACTGAACTGAACTGAACTGCTTTCAACAAACTATTCACAGATGAAGTCATGGTCTTTTCCTTTGCACACCTGTCCTGATTAGACAGAAAATACATCATGAGCACAGTGACTTTACCTGTTTATCATTAATAGAGTGTTTTTCGATTTCTTTCTTTGCCTGCAACAGCTTGTCCTGAAAGCAACAGAGAACGATTAGTTCTGGTGATGGTCTACTTGTCCATTTGTTTGTTTAAAAGGAGAGAAAAAGCAATTTTTTTTAAATCAAGGATTTGTTAAATGCCAGAAAGCACACGGGACAGCACCTGTGTGCAGAGCTGCGGACCACACGGCTATAAAGTAGGCTAAGCTGTGACAACGGGATGCGAGGTTTTACATTCACCGCAGAGAAAGATAATTAAAAAATTAATGAATCTCAAGTCCCAGTCATCAGTATTAATTGCTAAGGGTCTCCCATCAATTCTAATAAATGTTTTCATTTGTCATTACGGAGATATGAAACATATTCCCAAACTGAAGGGTATGTGTGATTTCATGGCATAATGATTTCCTGCAAGATCATCTAAAGAGTCCCTCCTCCACCAAAAAAGCAAATAAAGTAAAAATCACTTGTGAGATGGAAGAGGTAAACCTATGCTTGCCTATTTCCAAAAATACTCTGAGGACAAGCAAAACTGTCCGGTAATTAAGTAATTCTCCCAAGGTCTCAATGGTGCTTGTTTTAGTCTTTTTCAAGAATCAGAGATCCATTTACAGCGCCTCCATTTGCTATCAGTGCTAGAATTTAAATACAGCATGACAGCAGAGAAGACAAAAGGAGCAGGGAGTCCTTTCAAAAGACGTGGAGGTTTTCTATACAAGAACGTGCCTGTAATAAAACCATATTATTCTATTAATAGAGAGGGACAGCATCTGACTTTGCCAGCGTCGGAGTTTAAAATCACACTAGAGTAATGGCCTTGGTGCCAGAAGGCTCATTCACCCCCAGCAATGCCAGGGGCCACGGAAAGCCTGGGAGGCCCTGACACGCGGGCCTGCCCTGCCTCCCGTTTCCTGTGTCTTCTGTACAACCTCAGCACTGGACACATCTCACAGGATGCCGTTCCACCACAGCCGGGTTTTCAGTCGAGGAAGGTGGTTTTGATGCCACAGCAGATGCGCTGTTAGGAGTCCAGGGACAAACAAAAGGGAGCTAATTCTGCCTTTCTTCATTTTTAAAGAGATGATGGCTGCCCGAGCCTGATCTGCACGGTCCCCGGGGACCCTGTGGCCGGCCATCCCCCAGGGGCACTGCCCAGCTGTGTGCCCCCCTGCTCAGCCCCAGGGCAGCTACCACCCCGCCACCCTCCCTGTTCACCGGTGAATCAAACCCCATCAACGACGCTGTGCTGCACTTGCCCCTCGGTCCATCGTCCTCCCTTCATTTCTAAAGCCAACAGAGATGTCCCAAGCGCCCACTGTGACCGAGCTCAAGCCCAAGCCAGAAGGCCCACCGTGGTCCCCCCACCTGGGGAGCAGGAGGACGCAGGACTATCGGGGAGAACAGAGCGCCCTGCCCTGGGCCCTGGCAAGGAAAACAGACACTGAACAGAAAAGGAAAACAGATCTGGTGCTGACGTGGCACAGAAAAACCCGTGTTCTGTGGAACTGCTGGGGAGGAGGGAGATTTCCCCTGTGCAGTTTGGGTCTCACTACAGATGGAGATTACATCAGAAGCAAATTACAGAGAAACGCCTACAGTCATCCTTCAGGACTCAGATCGGCCCTCCAACGCTGCTGTCCGTGGCTCCAGGCAGGGGGCTGGTTGCCTACGGCCAGGGGTGCACCTAAGTCTCTGCTTCTCCGAGGTCTGCAGTCTCTGCAATGTTGCCTCAGAGTTTCTGGCCCTGAATAAATATCTGTGGAGCTAACCTGACTTCAACCAGGAAGTTTTTGCCTGGAACACAAATAACCAGTCAGATGGTAAAGAATCCACCTGCAATGCGGGAGACCTGGGTTCGATCCCTGGGTCGGGAAGATCCCCTGGAGGAGGGCATGGCAGGCCTCTCCTGTATTCCTACCTGGAGAATCCCATGGACAGAGGAGCCTGGTGGGCCACAGTCCACGGGGTTGCAAAGAGTTGGACACCACTGAGCACAGCACAGGAATCACAGCTCCAAGCAGAGACGAGGTTGAACAGTGCGAGGCTCGCACGGCCTCTGTGACTCACATCATGCTGACTCAGTACCTAAGAACCTAACTGGAAGACTTACCTCATTCCGTGCAACCAGAGTTATAAAGGCTCCTTGTTTATAGCACTCAATAGCAATGCACTTTCCGATGCCACTGGAGCCTCCTGTAACCTAAAAGCAGAAATGAAGAAATTTTAGCACTTGAAACTTCCCTTCTGTAGTAAATTTAAAAAACCTATGACCGGGGGCGGGCGGGGGAGCTTCCCGGGTGGTCCGAGGTGAAGAACCCGCCACATGTAAAATAAATAGCCTATGGGAATTTGCCGTCTGACGCAGGGAACTCAAACCCGGGCTCTGGAAGGACCGAGAGGGGGCGGGGTCAAGAGGGCGGGGACGTGGGTTCCCTACGGCTGATTCACGCTGATGTTTGGCAGAAGCCAACACAATACTGTAAAGCAATTACACTTCCATTAAAAGTAAATAAATACTAACAATAAAGAAAGAATTTATTGTTTGCAAGGCAGGGGAGGCAGTTTGATCCCTGGTTGGGGAACTAAGATCCCAAACGCCCCGGGACAACGAAGCCTGCACCTCGCAACTAAGACCCAACGTAAACAAATAGAACAACTATGAGGGGCTCCAAAATCTAACCTACAGGAGCTAAATCTTCAGCTGCTGTAGCATCGTCATCCCAGACAGAATGAATGGAGTTTAAGAACTGTCAGCAGGGCATGTGGTTTTGGCTGTTTCCAGTACTGAACTGTCCACTGCACACCTATATTTCTGAGACCACTGGGGGGAAAGAGCCCTATACATCTAGCTGATGAATCACATTTCAGTCTGATCATCCGAAAAGATCCGTGCACCCCTATGTTCACGGCAGCACCAGTCACAACAGCCGAGGCGCGCAAACAACCTAAACGCCCACGAACGGATAAGAAGACGTGTGGAGGCACTGTATGCGTGCCTGCACGTATGGAATGGAGTGGACAACCACTCGGCTTTAAGAAAGAAAGAATGCTGTTTGCAGCAACACAGATGGGCCCAGAGATTGTCGTACTAAGTGAAGTAAGCGATATAGAGAAAGACACATATTAGTATCACATGATATGGCTGTATGTAGAATCTGATGTATGACACAAGGGAACCTATGAAACAGACCCACAGAGAACAGGCGTGCGCTTCCAGGGTGGGGCGGGGCGGAGGAGGAATGGACTCGGAGTTCGGGCTTAACAGATGCAAACTGTTGCACACAAAATGAATAAGCAAGAAGGCCCTATGTACAGCACAGGGAATTGCATTCAATCTGTGGTAAACCATTACAAAAAAGAACGTATATGTATATATTATATATAACTGAATCACTTTGCTATGCCACAGAAGTTAACACATTGTAAATCAACCATACTTCAATAAATTAACAAATAAAAATGAACACATTACTTTGGCTTTGCGTCCAAATTCAAATGAACATTGTTTTTCTATATATCTTCTATGAGTGATCAGTTCTACAGGAGATGAAAAGAATAATTGCCAGCATATATCTTACGGTCTTTTAAACGACCGCTTATTATAAAATAATACATGATCACGTGGAAACACTGAACAGTGACGCTTTTCTCCTGGCTCTATTCTCGTCTTCGCCGTCCACAGCTCAGCCATACTGGCTGGCTCCCAGTCATGCCTTCTCCAGCCACAGGACCTTTGCACATTCTATTTTCCCTGCCAGAAACGCTCTCCTCCCCTCTTTGCATCTAATTGGCATCTATTCACCCAGTAAATCTCAGCTCAAAGGATCACGACCTCGGGAAAGCCTCACAGGCTGCTCTCGGCGCAGCTCCCCTCCCCCCGCCCCCGCCCTCGCCCCAGCCGGCTTTTCAGCACCGCAGCCTTTTCCCCCTTGCTTTTACATCACTCCATAACCAAACAGCCGTGCATTTACCTGTGTGACTATCTGATTCACAATCATCTCTCCCATTACCACTCCACAGACTCCCTAAAAATACCAATTCTATTTGGGCTCCCCACTGTATCCTGGACTTCTCTGGTGGCTCAGATGGTAAAGACTCTGCCTACAATGCAGGAGACCTGGGGTCGATCCCTGTGTTGGGAAGATCCCCTGGAGAAGGAAATGGCAAAGCACGCCAGTCTTCCTGCCTGCAGAATTCTCCTGCAGAGGAGCCTGGCAGGCTACAGTCCATGGGGTTGCAAAGAGTTGGACACAATCGAGCAACTAACACACACACTATATTCCCAGCCCTTAGTATAATGCCTGGCATATAGAAAGGGCTCAAAAATACATTTAACTTAATGACACAAATGTAACATTATCTTTCTATTCATTTTTCCTACGCACATTATATAACACAGGCCAGGGGAGCAGGTGAGGGAGGAAGAGAAGAGTCAGATAGGCATCTGCCCTTACACAATTTTGTATCCTACCTTTAAAAAAAAAAAAGTATAGTCAAAAAACTAAAAGGACACACAGTATTGCATTAGATAGCTATATCAAAACTTAGCTAAATTCCCCTAGAGTCAGGTATCTAGATTGTTTTGAGTATTTTATTGTTAGATATAAATCTTGCTGTAAAGAATATCTCTGATCCCATCTCATGACTTTAAAGATCATCAAGACTCCTTCCTACACAATGTACCTATCTCCATGGAACTCCCCTGTTTCTCCTGAGCCTCAGCTTCTCACTAATGAAGGGATTTCTTTGGGTTAATTAACCAATTATCTACCAGTTACTGTTAAGACACATCTGCTATCCCACCTAAGAGTCACCTCTGGAGAGCTCTTTGCTATCAAAATACTTTATAGGGGGACTTCCCTGGTGGCCCAGTAGCTAAGACTCCCAGTGCAGGGGCCTGGGCTCTATCCCTGGTCAGAGAGCTGGATCCCACATGCTGCAACTAAGCGTTCACCTGCCACAACGAACAAATGTGGTTGCCGCAATTAAGATCCAGACTATCCATATAAATAAATGCGGTTCAGTTGCTCGGTTGTGTCCGACTCTTTGCGATCCCATGAACTGCAGCACGCCAGGCTTCCCTGTCCTTCACCATCTCCCTGAGTTTGCTTTAACTCATGTGCATTGAGTCAATGTAGATAAATATTCAAAATATATATATTTCATAGGTGGTTTTGGCTTATTATTTTTTATCAGACATTCCAATTAGCAAGATCATTAAAAATGTCCCCTGGCTGTTACTGCTGCCTACAGGTCCCTTCACCTAATATCTCCCACACACCTGCATTTCCAAATCCTATGGAACCTGCAGAGGCCGGTCCCAACATCTCCTCCTCCAAGAAGCCTGTCCGGACTCCGTCGCTCTGTCCTGTCTGTCACTTTTGCACCTTCTGCAGCTCCTTCTGTGCCTGCCTGAGCTTCCAGGTCAGGCTCAAGTTCGCTGAGGAGGAATATCAAGTCTGACCTACCATCCTCATTCCTAGCACAGCACTCTGCATAAACGGTTACTAAATAAGTACCTGCCTACCATTAATTTGCAAAGTGGTGTATGATGCCATTTCCCTGAAAAAAAAAAAAAAAGCCAAAACTTGTAAGTAAAAATTCCCTGTTGTTCAATGAATACATGGAAGTTGAAGTGATGAGGTGACTGAGAAAATGTATATGCTCTCAAGTGCTCTGTAGGTGTGATTGTTACCGTCCTATTTCTAGACTGAAACAGGTAAGCAAGCTGTATCAAACTGCTGCACAACGAAGAACAAGGTGTAATTTTTTAAGATTTGTCCATGAAAACAAGAATAAGACTTCCCACTTCTGAGTCATGGTTCATGGGAAACTGACCTTCCAGTCCAAGCCAGCTAATTCATAGAAGGTATCTAAGCACATGCGTAAGTCAATCCAGGCTACATTACCCTTGAGTGGTATAAGAAAACATAAGAGATTTTCCTAATGGCTGAGAAAACCGGAAATACGTACCGAGTTGCCTGACCACTGGTAACTTGAGACATGAGACCCTAAAGATAACAGTTTACTGCCTTTCTTTATCACTCGCTCTGACTATTCTTTGCCACTACTGTTTTAAAGGTTAATATCTCTTCAATTGCACCACACACCTCTTATCAAGGGCAAGAGAGGGCACTTTGCTGTCAGAACAGCTTCTCCATCCATCTCCCCAAAAGGGCCGGCTGATTTTCTAGTTCTCACCAAATCAGTTTAACAGTTTTGTTTAAAAGACAGCTGATTTTTATAAGTATATACTGTGTAAGAGGGGTTCCCTGGTGGCTCAGATGATAAAGAATCTGCCTGCAATGCAGGAGATGTGGGTTCGATCTGTGGGTTGGGAAGATCCTCTGGAGATGGAAATGGCAACCCACTCCAGTATTCTTGCCTGGGAAGTCCTGTGGACAGAGGAGCCTGGCGGGCTAAGGTCCATGGGGTCACAAAGAGTCGGACACAACTGAGTGACTAAGTGTGTGCACATGTGCGTGTACACACACACTGTGTAAGACTCGCTGCACAGCTTTACCACTGTAATTAGAGAGAGAACACTAGTCAATCAGAATTATTTTAAAAACAAAAGAATAACTAGTTTTGACCTAAGCCTGCTCATGCTTCCCCATCAGCAAGACATTCTAAACACTGGCCCCTTTCCTTACATGACTGGGTCTAGTCCTAACAAATCTCAAGAAAAACAATTACACTTTTACTCTTTTTATGTCATTAAAAAAAGAAGACAGATGGTGACATCATGTGAATTATTCATGTCGTCCTCACATTATTTACAGTGGCACAGCCAAATGAGATGGTGAAAGTAAGAAATTCTGTGGGATCTACCCCAGCAGACGTGTTCATTATCTTATCCACTGCCTGCAGAAGCATGATGGGGTTGGTAGGACCAGAGTCGCCATTAAGTGAGAGTCCCTTATAAACACTTCAAGGTATGCTCTGCAAACATCACTGCTAAAAACCCAAGTTTCACAGCCACAGTTTTTGAGGCAGAAGTTCTCTTGCAGGTGTGACCCTTTCAGAAGGTAACATGATTGTAAAATTTTGCTCCTCTCCCCCTTGCTAATGAACTAACAACTCACCTCCCTATCTATCTTCTGCATCAGGAATGGCAGGAGCTGGAAGTACACTAATAGTTTGACGAGAGAAATTAAACAAAATATATGTTTCCATTCACAAACTCTCCGCGGGACGTCAGACACACTAAAAGCAACGACCATCCCATTCCATCTCATCCCAGCGATGCTCGGAGCTTAGCCAGGACACCCATATGTCACCTCCCACACCAGGAGGATTTGCGATAACTGCTTAGTAACTAACTTTTCTTATTCATAACCTCCCGTCTCTACGTGCCTCGGGCTTATAAAAAAATTCAAGTAAGAAAAGGGCCCAGAAAGCCACAGCAAATGGTGGCATACCGGGCGCAATAAAGAAGGCTTTCTGTTTAAGTGAGGTGGTCTACCTGCAGAAAAGGGATCGTCGAAGACAGGAGTTTCTGGTAAGAAACAAACCAACCCACAGACGTCCCCTTCATTCCCAACGCACAAGCCAGGTTCTCTGGCTGAACCGTCTGACTCTGCACGGGGGCGGCACCTGCCGACCCCAGGCCGAGTCCATCAGGCACAGGCCGTGCAGACGGGGCAGAAGGGCCCCAACGCCGCTCGCGAGGACTGCCGCTCCGCCGGAGAGATTCTGCCCGCTGTCACTCGCGCAGGCCGCCTTCTGGGGGCCGCCCCGGCGGAGCCCCGGACCCCGGCCAGGGCCGCACGCCGCGGGGTCCCGGCGGAGTCCCGCAGCCCCTCTGGCCCTCGGCGGACTCATCGGGGAGCCCGAGCACAAAAACCCCCAAACGCTCGGACCCCGGAGACGCCCCGGGAGCGGACGCGCGCCCCCCGAGCCCGCACCGGCCCCGGGGGAGCAGAGGCCGCGGAGGAGACGGCGCGGGGCGGCGGGGCGGCGGGCCTGCCTGCGCTCCGGGGCCCGCGCTCCGGGGACGACGCCGCCGCGGCCTCAGGGGCCACTCACCACTACGTGCGCCCCGGGCAGGGCGAGGGGCTTGGGGCTGATGAGCGGGGACACCATGTAGAGCAGCAGCACGAAGGCCACGAGAGACGCGGCGGCCAGCAGCAGCATCGCGCGGCCGGCGGCCCGGGCGCAGCTCGGCGCAGGCTCGGCGGTCACGCGCAGCGGGGCAGGGCCGGGGCGGCGCGCGGCTCGGCGGCGCGCGGGGCGGGGGCTGGGGGCGTGGTCGGAGGGCGTGGTGGGGCCGGGGCGTGGCCGGGGTTCGGCGGCGCGTGGGGCGGGGCCGGGGGCGGGGCCTAAGCCGGTGTTTGGCCCCGGGCGCGGCCGGTGGCGGAGGGGGGCGGGGTCGGCTCCGTGCGAGGGGCGGGGCGCGGAGGCGGGAGTTCCCTGGGCTTCCCAAGTCTCCGGCGCCCGGACCGGACCAGCACCCTCCGCCGGGGAGGCGGGGCCTCCTTAGGGCGGCGGGGCCGGGCGCCAAGCCTCCCCGTGTCGGAGGCGGCGGCCCGGGGCTGTCTACGCGCCGGACCTGACCTCCGGGCTTCGCTCCACCGCGGGAGGCCCGGCATCAGGCCCGCGAATCCCGGGCTCCATTTCGTATTTTCTTTCGTGCTTAGAAAATGGTGACAGCGCACTTTCGCTTGCCGAGGACCGGGAAGGCCTGGACAGGGAGTTCTAGAATCGCTCAGGTCACTCAGCTTCCTTGAGTTCAAAGTTCACCTTTTACCAGGGCAGGGTTTAAAAAAGCCAAACGCTTTATAGAAATCTAATTCCCTCACCATACAATACACCTTTTTAAAGTGCGTTATATAGTCAGCGTTGTGCAAATATCACCACCGTCATTTAGCTGCGCCCCGACAACACACACAAATAACTACGCGGTAACAGTCACTTCCCGTTTCCTCCTACCCCCTCGGGCTCTAAGTAATCACTAATCTTTCTGTCTCCGTGAATTTACCCATTCTGGATATTTCATATACATGGAATTTTAGAATAGGTAGCCTTTTGTAGCTGCCTTATTTCAGTCAGCATAACGTTTTCAAGGTTCATCCATGTGGTGCAGTGTATCAGTATTTCGTGTTTTTTATGACCAAATTCCATTGTGTCGACAAACCATATTTCAGTTATCCATTCATCAATTGATGGACATTAGGTTGTTTCTACTTTTGGGCGATTACGAACAATGCTGCTGTGAATATTCATGCAGAAGTTTTTCGTCTATCTTGGGTGTATACCCACCCAAGAGAGTGGAATTGCTGGATCTTATAATAACTGTTTAACAAGAACTGCCAGACCATTTCCAAAGCAGCTGCCCAATTTTATAATCCCCACCAGCACTGTATAAGGGTACCAGTTTCTCCACATCTGCACCAACACTTGTTGTTATCTGTCTTTTTGATTACCGCCTCCACTGTGGGTGTGAAGTGACATTTTGTTAAGGTTTTAGTTTGCAAAAGGCACATATTTTTTGTTCACTTATGTGCTTTACTATTTTGGAGTTATTCTTAGAAATACTAGAGAGCTCAGATACAAAGGAATTGATCTTGAGTTTTTCTTCTTAATTTGTTGCCCAGAATTAGCCAAATCTCAAGCTTTGAGTCCCCAAGACTTCTGACATCAACTGAATGTTTGGAGGAGGGGTTCCCAAGCCACCCTCAGGTTTAATTATTTGCTAGAAGGACTCAGAGAGCTCAGTGAGAGCTGTTACACTCATGATTATGGTTTATGAGGGTCAGCCAAGAGAAGTTGTACATAGGGCGAAGTCTGGGCTTCCCTGGTGTCTCAGTGGTAAAGAATATGCCTGCTAATGCAAGAGACGCTTAGCTGCAGGTTCAATCCCTGGGTCTGAAAGATCCTCTGGAGAAGTTTCCAGTATTCTTGCTGGGCAATTTCATGGACAGAGGAGCCTGGCAGGCCACAATCCATGGGGTCATAGAAAAAGAGTCAGACGTGACTTAGCGACTGAACAACAGCAGGGCACAGTCTGGAAATCTCCAGACATGGATCTCCCAACACCGGGTGTGACAGTTCCCATGGAGAGCTGCCAACTAGGGCAGGTCAACCAAGGAAGCTCCTCTGGTGTCCAGAGTTTATACCGGGGCTTCATTCATAACAGAATTGACTAATCGCCTTTGTGGCTGAGGGCAGTCTCCAGGTTAGCAGATAACAGGGAACTCCCACCTAAATCACATGATTGGTCTTTCTGGAGTGGGCAGGCCCCACCCTAAAGTCCAATTTCGCCAGCCCTCATCTGAACAAGGACGCTTCCATCAGGTCTGAGGGAGAACACCTCCAAGAAGCCAAAGGAAACGGCAAGAACGTCTCTGGGGTCCAGGCCATCCAGTGCTCTTCTACCACAGAACAAACGTATGCCTAGTATTTGGAGGAGGCGATGTGAAGTAGGAGGCTCTTAATTCAATTTCCCAACAGATTTAACCACCAGTATCCATGTTGCAGTCTTGCTGAGATGATGCCAGTGTTACATCATATCCAGCTGTGTTTCTTGTTGTTGTTTAGTTGATAAGGCCACCTGCCTGGCTTCTCTGTCCATGGGATATTGCAGCAAGAATACTGGAGTGGGCTGCCATTTCCTTCTCCAGGGGATCTACCCGACCCAGGGAACGAACCTGTGTCTGCTGCATTGGCAGGTGGATTCTTTACTGGTGAGTCACCTGGGAAACCCTCTCGAGGTGTGAGTAGTAGACATAGCCTGAAAAAGAAGAATGAAATGGACTGAAGACCTAAACAGACGTTTCTCCAAGGAAAACATACAGATGACCAAGAGGCACATGAAAAGATGCTCAACATCACTAATTATTAGAGAAATGCAAATCAAAACACAGGTCAGAATGTCCGTCCTCAAAAAATCTACAAATAATAAATGCTGGAGAGGGTCTGGAGAGAAGGGCACCCTCTGTCACTGCTGGTGGGAATGTAAGCTGATACAGTGACTATGGAGAACAGTATGGAGGTTCTTTTAAAAACTAAAAATAAAACTACCATATGACCCAGAAACTCCACTATGGGCCATATACCCTGAGAAAACCATAATTCAAAAAACACATGCACCCCAATGTTCATTGCAGCACTGTTTACAACGGCCGGGACACAGAAGCAGCCTAGTGGTCCACTGACGTGTGAGTGGATAAAGAAGATGTGGTACATGTACACAGCCATTAAATTTATGAATAGTTCATAAATTTATTTATATAAATTTATGAATATTTTAATGGCTGAATATTACTCAGCCATTAAAAGGAGTGGAACTGAATCATTTGTAGAGATGTGGACGGACCTAGAGACTGTCAGACACAGTGAAGTAAGTCAGAAAGAGAAAACCAAATATTGTATGTTAGTGCATATATGTGGACTCCAGAAGAATGGTCCAGATGAACCATTGCAGGCAGGAATAGGTAAAGAATGGCCCAGATGAACCACTGCAGGCAGGAATAGGTATGCAGATACAGAGAACAGACGTGCGGGCCTGGAGGGGAAAGAAGAGTGATGGTTCAGAGCCTGGGGCTGCCACGCACACACTCCCTCGTGTGAAGCAGACAGCCAGTGGACACACAGCCCCCCATATCAGACAAGGGGCTCAGCTCGCTGCTCTGTGGTGGCCTAGCGGGGTGGGATGCGGCGTGGGTAGGAGGGAGGTCCGAGAGTGAAAGGCTGTATGTATGCACATCGCTGATTCATTTCACTGTCCAAGAGAAACGGACAACACCTTGTAAAGCAGCTCTGCCCCAATTTAAAAAAAGATGGCATCACATTTGCTAGACTTTCACTCAATTACCAACAGTTGGTCCAGCTTATCAACACATCATCTGACCAAAATGTCTCCCAAAGCATGCCGCTCGGGGTTGCAGGTTTCAGAGACTATCATCGCGTGCTCTGAGCTTCCCTCAAGGAATTCGTGTAACGTTGGTTTTTCCTTGTCACATAATCCATTGATTCATTCCTTTTTCTTTGGTTACCACTTCTCCTTCTATTTATGATTTGCTTTTACTCAAATCATTGTGTTTGAGGGACACTGTGTTCAACCTAGTACTGAACACATTGGAAGGGACATGGCGTTAAGCCTGGTATTCTGCTTTTCCAGATTGCTGGCGCAGATACTAATCTAGAAACCTCTCCTCTCCGTCCACTCTGATTTGTATATGGTAGGATGACACAGCATACCGCTAGTGGGCTTTTGGCAACCACTGGGCTTCCCTGGTGGCTCAGACAGTAAAGAATCTGCCTGCAATGCAGGAGACCCGAGTTTGATCCCTGGGTCTGGAAGATCCCCTGGGGAAGAGAATGGCTACCCACTCCAGTACTCTTGCCTGGAACACCCCGTGGACAGAGAAGCCTGGCGGGCTGCAGTCCATGGGGTCACACAGAGTTGGACATGACGGAGCGACAAGCAGAGCACACAGCACAGCATAGGCCACATATCTGCATTCATGGTCAGTCAGGTGGATCCGTTCATGAGTTTGCCAGGCAAAGTGAAGGTGTTATCCACCCATAAGCCTCTTAGGGATTCCGGTGTAAAGGTTTCAAAGGATAGTCACAGTCTCCTGCTTAGGGATGATCCCTGATTCGGCACCCACGCTTGAAGCACTGGTTCCTGGGAACACTGCGTCAGGTGGAAAAATGAGGAAGTTGAGGCACTGTGAAGAAAAAAGAGTAAACCATAGTGGTACCAGCATCTTCTTCCCACGAGAAGAGCCGTGTAATCATGTCACGTTCTCCCGCCCCTTCGCCTCCAGAACCCCCAGAAAAGGGGAGAAGTGCACTAGCAGCCCCTTTCTTGGTTTTCCTCATGCTGACGTCTGCACGCGCTCGGGACAGCGTGTGAGCCTGCCCCACTCCCCATCACAGCCGTCCCAATCCCCGTTTCAGCTCTCTGAGACCTTTCCTCTGAGGACGGCATGCCACGTGAGACACCCACCTGATGGGACAGCTCCTTGCCCATTGTTGGACGTCATGGGCTTAGTTTTACTTTTTTGCTGTTATTTTTTCAATGTTTAAAATTTATTTTATTATTTTATTACAAAGTGTGTTTTTCCAATCAAAATCTTAGCAAGACTTTTTTTGTAGCTATAGCCAAGATTATTCTAAAATTTATATGTAAAGGCAAAGGAACTAGAATATCTAAAACATGGGGGGAAGAGGGAGTAATTAATCAGTCTACGTGATTTCAAGACTTATTACATGGCTACAGCAACAGAGACAGAGCGGTAGCCACAGAGAGAGCAGAATCCAGCGGAACCCAGAACCCACGACACATGCCCCAGGCTTTTGACAAGGCTGCGGAAGCAGTTTGATGGAGGAAAGGTAGCCTTTTCAAGAAACAATGCCAGGAAAATTGGACATCCATCGACAAAAAAAATGAAACTCAACCTCAACTTTACACCTTCTGCAAAAATTGACTCAGATAACACGATGGTTAATTTTATGTGTCAAGTTGACTGGGCCGCTTGGTACCCAGCTCTGTGGTCAAGCCTCACTCCGGGTACTTTTGTGAGCATGTATCTCATGAAGCAGACATTTCAATCAGGAGGCTGAGTAAAGCAGGTTAGCCTTCCCAGTGTGGGTGGGTCTCATCCAATCAGTTGAAAGCCTGGAAAGAACCAAAAGGCTGACCTTCCTCCAAGGAAGAGATCATTATTCCTGTCTGATGAACTTTTAACTGGAACACTGCCCATTTTTCTTGCCTTTGGACTTGAGTTGAAACATCAGCTCTTCTTACATCTCCAGCTTGCCAACTCACCCTGCAGATCTTGGAATATGCCAGCCTCCATAATCATGGGAGCCAATATCTTATACTTCATACACATGTATATTCATATCTTCTATTAGTTCTGGTTTTCTGGAGAAATCTAATACAGAATGGATCATGGGCTAAAATGTAAAACTATAGGGAAAAAAAACCACATTGGGTTTAAAAGAAGGAAAACTTCGGCCAATCAGGCCAAAAAAAAAAAAAATCAGGTCACTTGTTTAAAAAAAAAAAAAATCCAGCTAGTTTCAGATTTCTCCACAATGACATTCAGTGGGTGAGAACAATGATATGTCTATAAGATCCTCCAGGAAGGAAATGTTGAGCCAAAGTTTTCTATCCAGCTAATCTGTATTTCACCCTTGAACATGTAATGATCAATACTTTTCCCATGAGTGCCTCTTGAAAAAAGCATTAAGGTTATTATATTAGTCTGTCTGGGCAGCTGTAACAGAAGACCATAGACTGGGTGGCTTATAAACAACAGAAATCCATCTCTCTCCATTGTAGAGCCTGAAAGTCCAGAACCACGGGACTGATAGGCTGGGTGTTGGGTAAGAGTTCACTTCCTGGTCCCTGGAGGCCATGGTTTCACTGTGGCCTCACTTGGAAAGGGCAGGGAGCTCTCTGGGGTCTCTTTAACGAGGCTGCTGATCCCGTTCCTGAGGCCAAAACCACCTCTCTTGACTGCACCTTCCGATACCATCACCTTGGGTGTTAGGGTTTCACATGTGAGTTTGGGGCATGCAGACATTCAGTTTCTAGCAGAAACTTCAGCCAGTCACAAGATGACTGAGAAGAGTAGCGTGAAAGGACTGTCCTTCGAGAATTTGGCAAATGAAATAAGTTTAACTATATAACAAAGATTAAAACAAATGTAGCATCTAGGGTAAAGATGGTATATGAGTGTTATACCTTAACAAGGTAGAAATAATAGAACGTTTTGGGAGAGGAAGAAGGAAAACACTTGGAAGGTAGGATGACTTTATTAACTGCCTCATTTGCAACTGATGCCCAAAGATAATGGTTAAAGTTGACAAATTAAGTCACAGAAGTATAAATATTTACCACCGTAAAGGTAAACATTAAGAAATATATTTTTGGGGCTTCCTTGGTAGCCAGTGGTTAGGCATCTGCCTTGCAATGCAGGGGACACACGTGCAATCTCTGGTTTTGGAACTAAGATCCCACAGACCTCGGGGGAACCAAGCCAGCTCCACAGCCAGAGAGGCTGCAGAGTTCACACACCACAGAGAAGGATCCCACGTTCTGCAACTAAGACCTGACACAGCCAAATAAATAAAAACAGAAATATATTATCGACTCAAAAGAAGTATGCAAATTTTATCATTGTTTATGGTAAAGACTCACAGATCCCATCAAAGGAAGTGGATCCAGGGCTAAATAAGGTGTAATTATATAGGCAAACAACACTACTACAAACTATGCTAATGAGAGGTTATAAAAAGAAGGCAGAGAGGGACTTCCCTGGTGGCTCAGTGGTAAATAATCCGCCTGCCAACGCAGGGAACACGGGTTCGATCCCTGATCAGGGAAGATTCCACATGCCTTGGAGCAACTAAGCCCTCGCGAGCCCACCCCGGAGCTGCAGCTTCTGAAGCCCATGAGCCTGGAGCCTGTGCCCCACAGCAGGGAAGCACCACAGAGAGGAGCTCGTGGACTGCAACTGGAGAAGAGCCCAAGCAGCAGGGAAGACCCAGCACAGCCAAAAATAAAGAAATCAGAAGGTGGAGGGAAGGCAGCACTACCGCCTTCACAGCGTCCCTCTGCCGCTGCCTCTCCCAGCGCGTGCTGCCTCGAGTCCCCAGCGTCCCCCGCATTCTGCAGGACTCACGGGCGACCCCCAGGCATACTGCCCTTTTCACTCTTCAACGAGACCAGTGCTTCTCAAATCGCGTTGCATGTCCAGTTTCCTTTTTGATTTCCTTTCTGTGGCCAACCAATTAGAAAAATGAAACCAAACCAAAACAAAGACTCGCAAAATACAACCTTTAATGATTTATTATTAGAGTCCACAGACTTAAAAGTGCATTTTAATAAATGTAATCGGAACAGTCATAAAAAGGAGAAGGACACAATTGTACAGGCTGTTCATGGAAAGTAAGCATAAAAGTGGTGAATACAGAGAATTACTGTTGCAACAAACTATATTTTCCAAGGATGGGGCCACAATCTCTCCAATCCGTAAGTTCTTTCAATGTGACCAGCACTGACGGGGGGTCTATGAACGCGGGTGGACCTTTGTGACTGCCTTGACCAAAGGACTGTGGCCAAAGTGACACGGCGGGCCTTGTAGTAACAACCTGGAAAAGGCCCCACAGCTTCTCCCCGGTTTTCTTGGAGCACTCGCCCTTGCAGTGATCCTTTGAGTGAGCTCAGCCTGTCTATGGAGAGGTCCATTCAAAGAAGAGCTGAGGCCTCCAGCCCGCAGTCCCGCTGGACTCCCAGTCAGTAGCCGACACCAACTTGCCAGCTGTGTGAATAAGCCATTTTCAAAGAGCATCCTCTGCCCACAGTGACAGTGCATGGAGCCCATACATTTGGCAGTTTCGTGAGCAGAATAAATGGTCATCAAATAAATTGTTTCATAAGCAAAATAAATTGTTTCCAGCCATTGAATTTTGGAGTTATTATGAAGCAACAGTTCGTAATAACTGTTGGCCACCTGATGCGGAGAGCCAACTCATTAAAAAAGACCCCGATGTTGGAAAAGATTGAGGAGAGGAGGAGAAGGAGGCGACAGAGGATGAGATGGTTGGATGGCATCACCGACTCGATGGACATGAGTCTGGGTGGACTCCGGGAGTTGGTGACGGACAGTGAGGCCTGGCGTGCTGCAGTCCGTGGGGTCGCACAGAGCTGGACACGACTGAGCGACTGAACAACAGTAAATGAAACTCGATTACACTGATGGCTTTCTGTTATTTTGCTTTCATAACAAAATTATGAGTGAACTAGCAATGACTCATATTGTTATTCAGTCGCTCAGTCGTTTCCGACTCTTTGCGACTCCATGAACCGCAGCACGCCAGGCCTCCCTGTCCATCACCAACTCCTGGAGTTCACCCAAACTCATGTCCATCAAGTCGGTGATGCTATCCAACCATCTCATCCTCTGTCGTCCCCTTCTCCTCCTGCCTTTAATCTTTCATTCAGTTCAGTTCAGTTCAGTCGCTCAGTCGTGTCTGACTCTCTGCGCCCCCATGAATCGCAGCATGCCAGGCCTCCCTGTCCATCACCAACTCCTGGAGTTCACTCAGACTCACATCCATCGAGCTGGTGATGCCATCCAGCCATCTCATCCTCTGTCATCCCCTTCTCCTCCTGCCCCCAATCCCTCCCAGCATCAGAGTCTTTTCCAATGAGTCAACTCTTCGCATGAGGTGGCCAAAGTACTGGAGTTTCAGCTTTAGCATCATTCCTTCCAAAGAAATCCCAGGGCTGATCTCCTTCAGAATGGACTGGTTGGATCTCCTTGCAGTCCAAGGGACTCTCAAGAGCCTTCTCCAATACCACAGTTCAAAAGCATCAATTCTTTGGTGCTCAGCTTTCTTCGCAGTCCAATTCTCACATCTATACTTGACCCCTGGAAAAAGCATAGCCTTGACTAGGCGGACCTTTGTTGGCAAAGTAATGTCTCTGCTTTTCTTTTCTTTTTTTTTTTTAAATATGGAACGCTTCACGAATTTGCGTGTCATCCTTGCGCAGGGGCCATGCTAATCTTCTCTGTATCATTCCAATTTTAGTATATGTGCTGCTGAAGTGAGCACATGTCTCTGCTTTTCAATGTGCTGTCTAGGTTGGTCATAACTTTCCTTCCAAGGAATAAGCGTCTTTTAATTTCATGGCTGCAGTCACCACCTGCAGTGATTTTGGAGCCCCCAAAAATAAAGTCTGACACTGTTTCCACTGTTTCTCCATCTATTTCCCGTGAAGTGGTGGGACCAGATGCCATGATCTTCGTTTTCTGAATGTTGAGTTTTAAGCCAACTTTTTCACTCTCCTCTTTCACTTTCATCAAGAGGCTTTTTAGTTCCTCTTCACTTTCTGCCATAAGGGTGGTGTCATCTGCATATCTGAGGTTATTGATATTTCTCCCAGCCATCTTGATTCCAGCTTGTGCTTCTTCCAGCCCAGCGTTTCTCATCATGTACTCTGCATAGAAGTTAAATAAGCAGGGTGACAATATACAGCCTTGACGTACTCCTTTTCCTATTTGGAACCAGTCTGTTGTTCCATGTCCAGTTCTGTTGCTTCCTGACCTGCATACAAATTTCTCAAGAGGCAGATCAGGTGGTCTGGTATTCCCATCTCTTTCAGAATTTTCCACAGTTTATTGTGATCCACACAGTCAAAGGCTTTGGCATAGTCAATAAAGCAGAAATAGATGTTTTTCTGGAACTCTCTTGCTTTTTCGATGATCCAGCGGATGTTGGCATTAGGTGCCTATAATTACACTATGTAGCATTTTTATTGTGAGGCATGAGCTGGATCCTTTCTCCTTAATTTATCTAGTGTAGGTTGAGTTATCAACAATGTAATTCATAAGGGATAATCTTCACTGAAACTATTTGAATGCTTTGTTTTAATACATGCCGCATTGCTAAAGCATACACAAGGGAAGGTGCTGTAGATTCCATTTATATGAGGAACCTAGAATAAGCACATCCACAGAGAAAGACGGCAGACAGCGGTTCTCGGGCTGGAGGGAAGGGAGAAAGGGGAGGTGGGGCTGAGAGTTTCTATTTGGGTCGAAAGTTCTGGAAATAGTGTTGATGGCTCCACAACACTGTGAATGTACTTCATGCCACTGAACTGTATTACACTCAAAAATATTAAAAATGGTAAATTTTATATTACGCATATTTTACCTCAATAAAAGAATGCTCCCGTCATAAAACTTAGAAAATAAGAGCGTAAAGAAAAAATGTTTAATTAGCGATTCTACAACTCAAAGGGAGCTGTTTTTAGCTCCAGACTTTCCTGGAGACACCTTCCTGGGATGACCTAACCCTGTGTGGCAGGATTATTATTTTTTGTATTTTCTCCTCCCCTGTTGTCTGAAGATGACAGGCTTCCCTCGCATTGAGTAAACAGGCAGAAACACAATCTCTTGTGCAATATTCTCCTTCCTTCTGGCTCCCCCAACAGATCCTAACCTCTCATGTCACTGAGGAGGTTAAGCTAAATACCCTGGAGGGCAGCAGGAGAAAGAGGAGATTTTGCAGGCTCCGGGCAGGCGGGAGAGGGGATTCCTCTGCCCAGAGAGCCGAGGGCTGGCCCACCTGCTGCCCCAGCGCCGGACCTCACACCAGGCGGGGCGGGGTTCCCGCCTGAGCAGATTCTCGGCCTCCTGCTGCTGCGGAAACCAGAGCGGAGGGACATCAGCGAACCTGAAGAATGAAAACGGCCGCAGCGGTTCTGGACTCGAGATCTACCTCCTGCTCCAGAGAACTTCAGTGTGATCCTTGGAGGAAGAGGTCTAGTGAAGACCAACAGTGATTTTCCAGACAGCACAGCAGATTCGGGTTTGACTTACTGATAGTGTAGAAATATGATGCTTCTGTCTGGAGTCTGTGAACTGAAATTTAGACTTGCTGTTAGCGAGCTCCCATATTTTCAGCATCCCCTAAAGAAATAGAAAAAATTGTCAAAGGGTTTTCTCTACTCTGTAGTCAAACCTGTAGCAGAAGGAATCTGTGAGAACACATTTTCTACCTCTTATTGGAAAGGTGTGTGTGTGTGTACTTTTATTAAGATTCTAGACCTGTCGCCTTGGAGACTGACAGGTGCTGAGAGCAGGCGGCTATTCTGATTGGCCAGCGCTGTGCCCACCGTATCCCTGATGTTAGACACTTTTAACATCATCCTTCCCACTTTCCTGTGAAGTGAAGTGAAGTGAAAGTCGTTCATTCGTGTCCGACTCTGGGACCGCATGGTCTATATAGTCCATGGAATTCTCCAGGCCAGAATAGAGCCTTTCCCTTCTCCGGGGGATCTTCCAAACCCAGGGATCAAACCCAGGTCTCGCACTGCAGGCAGATTCTTTACTGTCTGAGCCACCAGGGAAAGCCTCACGTACCTGTGGCTGCCACCAATTCCTTCCATTTTCAAAGTTTTTATTTAATAACCTAGAACTCCTTTGATATTTTGTTACTATTTTTAATATGGAATGTTTAAAGGTTTCTATAAAATTGTCAGTGAATTCTTAAAGGAATTATTTATGGCCTAAGACATCATACCTTGCAATTAAATACAGGAAAGCCTTTTAATGCTGCAACACAGGATGTCTTAGGCCATAAGTCTTTCAAGAAGCCACTGGCAATGTTATAGAAGTCTGGAAAAGTAGGCTGTAAGTCTTAGAGTTTTGACAACATTCTAAGACACAACTATTCATTCCCGTATCAAGGAATACCTACGCTCGAGTACCTCACCATTTCAACCAGGACTGTGCTCAGCTGTATACAACAAGGACAGTCCCACGACTTTTTTATAGGGAAGTCCTGGGTCTGTGTTAAGTGCTTGGGAAATATGAAGATCACTTAGTTGGTGATGATTTTCTAAAAACCACTACATGTTTTTAGAGTTGACTCTTCAATTTCATCTCCTTCAGAAACGATCCTTCACCCTTCAGTCCTGTTTATTGACTCTGTCACATTTGCTATGTGGGGATGTGAATGTGGGTGGACACAGCTTTACAGTAGTTGCAGACATCATGGGCTTTCTCCCCCATCTCTGTATGCGCAGAATTCAGGGTGTGTCACCTGGAAACAAGGCCCCACAAACACTAACATAATCACAACATCCTGATCACATCCAAGACAATAACAATTCCAAAGTATCTGGTATCTGGTTTGTAGTCAGATTTCTGCAATTACCTCCAGTGTCTAATAAAGCTGTTTTCCCCTCAAACCAGGATTCAAATCAATGTTCTTACCATGCATTAGGTTCTGGGTTGTCCTCAGTTTCTTTTAACCTGGGGCTTCCCTTGTGGCTCAGCTGGTAAAGAATCTGCCTGCAATGCAGGAGACCTGCGTTTGATCCCTGGCTTGGGAAGATCCCCTGGAGAAGGGAAAGGCCACCCACTCCAGTATTCTGGCCTAGAGGATCCTTTTAACCTAGGAAATCCTCTCAACCTTCCATTTGGTAGCGGCACTGTTTGGAGGCCAGGCCAGCTGTCTCACAGACGTCCTACAGGCTCTTTGGCCGGACTGGTTCCCCATGACGTGCTTTGTTTTGCTCTCCTGAATTTCCTGTAACCAGCAGTCAGGTCTATGGTTTGGCTGGATTCAGAATATACACTTCCGGTGGGAACAATTCCTGAGTGTGTTTGCTGTTGCGCCCATAGCTTGGAGAGAACCCGAGACTTGGAGAGAGGTGTCCGCTGTCCCAGACATGCTCCCAGCTCCAGCCACTGGCCCCAGCTGGGCAAGAGGCTCCTGGCCAGAGCTGCTCAGCCAAGCTCCCCTGAGCTCTTGACCCACCGAGAGAGAAAGTCGTGTTTCAAGCCATGAGGTTTTGGAATGCCTAATGCAGTAATAGAGAACTGAAGTCATTTTGGGGGTTATCACCGTATCTGCTTATTGTATTATATTCTGATTTGTTGACCTTAGACATCATTTCCTCTTTTGATAGATGCGACCTTAGCTCACTTACATTAACCTTTCTCTTCTCCCTCCCAATTTTCCATAGTAAATATCACCATTTAGAATTCTTGTTGGGTTACATTTGAAACTCTCACCATTGTAAAATCTCTATTTCTTTTTCCATCAATTTTTGAAACCTGGCATTACTACCCATTCTGTAAGATTAAGCTTATATAATACCTGACCCCTTTAAAGATTTTTATTTTTTGAATACTTTATTACTTTGTGGGGGCCGCATCGCGTTGTGGGATCTTGGCTCCCTGACCAAGGACTGAACCTGTGCCCTCAGCAGTGAAAGCACTGATCTTAACCACTGGACCACCAGGGAACATGTTTGTATTCTTTTTAACACACCTCTTTCAATTCTCAACCATCTCAGATACATCTTAATGATACATTAGGCAAACAGAAGAACATGTAAGTAGGTAGGCCCTGATATTCTATAAAACGCACTCCTTTTCTGCACTGTCCATCCTGAGGAGTTAAATGGGCCCCCGCTGGATACCACCACACCAGCGTGCTTCCTGCCTGAACGGTGGCATGAATTTGTGGGATTTCTCCTAGGGCTGTAAATACTACTTCACTGTTTTCTCAGGAGGGTGGAGCTCCCGGGGCCCTTCTTTTTCCATTAACCTTCACTCCCTGGACCAGCGAACAGCCAAGATGACCCTGACCACGGCTGACTTGTTCAGAGTTCCCCTGGGCCTGCTATGGTGCAAAGTCTGGTCAAAACTCCACCACACTCATTGCTTGCTCCCCATAAATTCTCTCTTGAACAGTGGACCCCAAGGGCTTCCTGATTCTCCAGTAAAGAGTATTAGCTCAGAGTCACGGTCCAGTAAGCCTGAAGCAGCCCCACACCCTTTGGGGAAGGCTGAAGGCAAAGCTCCCTCTGAACCTGGGATGTTCTGGCAGAAGCCTTTCTCAACAAGACAGTCTCCACTTCTTTCAAGCGGCACAGATTCCATGACCTGATTCAGGTCTGGAAATCACGACGGCCAGACCCCTGCTCACCAGGCAGGCGTGTTTTGTTTGTACTACTGCTGCAGCGCCTTACTCACGGTCTTAAGGACCCTGCCACCACTGATCATGACCTCTGCAGGAAAGTCCACTCTGATTTATCACTCCAGCCCTGCTGCTTAATGCGGTGACCAAGTCCCCCTGGCTCGTGCTAACTGCTACTACTTGACTTTTGCAGCCGAGACTGCTCCAGCTCCGATGAAAGTGAAGGCCCTGGAAAACACTCTGGAAGGCACTCCTTCACCTGTCAGTGCCCCGCTTAAGGGGCTGGGTTCTGGGTCTCTTCCAGGAACATGTGGTTTTGTGAGTGGTTCTCATGTGATAAAATCTACTCCAGCATTCCTATTTCCTAGATATGAGATTCTTTCTTTTCCACCACTTTTTTTTTTTTTAAGTCACTCAGTCGTGTCCGACTCTTTGCGACCCCATGGACTATACAGTCCATGGAATTCTCCAGGCCAGAATACTGGAGTGGGTGGCCTTCCCCTTCTCCAGGGGATCTTCCCAACTCAGGGGTCACTTTAGTGGAGTTTAGAGCAGTTGACAGTCAAGTTCAGATTCTTCAACCAGTCTAGCAAACAACTGAAATCACTCTCTGCTGCTCAAACCAAAATTCTAAATCCTGAATGTTTACTGAACCCATACTGATAAATTCAGTAATTAGCTACAAGCTCCCCAACCAGACTCTTGGCTCATCACCAACATCATCCATTCCCACACAGCCCTCCACATATTGCCTGGTACTCAGGATCTTCCAAATCCTCACAAGTGGAAGTATTTCAGTAGTATGGCTCCTACTCGACCAAAGTTCCTGACCGTCACATAAAGTCGATGAAATTTGTGTATTCCAGCATACAGTCTGGCAACCTGCAGGATCAAATGCCGACTTTTGCTTCTGGTAGCTTCAGTGCTGTGGCTGCCGCTGTCTCTTGCAGCAAGTCCTGAGGGTCCAGGTTTCCAGTGAGCGTCCTCCACGTTCTCGTGCCTTCATCTCGTTTAGTACTATCGTTGTTTAGACGCTCTGTCGTGTCCGACTCTTTGCGACCCCATGGACTGTAGCCCCACCGGGGTCCTCTGTCCGTGGGATTCTCCAGGCGAGAGGACTTGAGTGGGGAGCCACTGCCTCCTCCAGAGGGTCTTCTTGATCCAGGGATGGAACCCCGGCTCCTGCTCAACGTCTTCCCCTCACTGGGCACTTCATTCCACGAGGCCACAATTAGCTACCAGAGTCCCATCCACCTACTTAAGATGCTGTTGATGCTGCTGTGACCTTGTTTTTAAAGTCCTGCCATCTTTGCGGTGCTCAAGACTGAAGGACTGCACAGCAGAGCCTGAAAAGCCAAAGCCGGTCAGGGGCCCGGGTGGGGTCCACCACCTGAGGAGGAGAGGAGGGCCTCCCCACTGCGCTCCCAGGATCCGGAGGCGGGGCGTCCCCACAACCATGTAGGCAATGGGGATGAACATGCCTCCAAAGTACGTTTGTTTGGTGAACATCCTTCCTGTCCTTTTTCCTTAAAACCTTTCCTTTTCTATTATTTCATCAGGTTCCAGAGGAGACAAAGTCCTGTCACTAGCTGACAAGTTGACTGCAATTCTTTCTTAAAGACTTTTAATTCGGGGAAATTAACATAAAGATAAAAACAAAGAAAAAATTAATAAGTATCCATATTTCTATCACACAGATTTAGCCATTGTTCTTGATGTGGGCTTGCCTGGTGGCTCAGTTGGTAAAGAATCCACTTGCAATACAGGAGACCTGGGTTTGATCCCTGGGTTGGGAAGATCCCCTGGAGAAGGGAATGGCAACCCACTCCAGTATTCCTGCTTGGAGAATCCCATGGACAGAGGAGCCTGGTGGGCTACAGTCCATGAGGTCACAAGAGTTGGACACAACTTAGCAACTAAACCACCAAACTGTTGATGTGTTTTCATTCCTAATTTTCTTCTTTTACAAGTAAAATTTGTAGGGTTGGCAGGGAGAGAAAGAGGGGCAAAAATTATACACATTCTTTGTAAAGTATTCAGACTTAGGAAAAATACAAAGATTCATTCACTCAATAAATATTTATTGACCACCCATCAGGCACTAGTACTGTTCCAGATACTGAAGGGACAGCAGAGGAAAAAGACAAGAAAACCCCAGCTTTCCCGGAACAAACGTGAGGTGAAATCACAAATAAGAAAAGCAGTCAAGTACACAGTATGTTAGATGATGGTAAGAACTACAGAGAAAAATAAAGCAGGGGCGGGGTTGTTTTCATTTCAGTTTCTAACTGTGGCTACAATATAGAAATACAATTTTTACTTACTAACCTGCATCTTCTAATCGTGTTAAGCTCAGACTCTGTTTGTTACTTTGGATTTCCTACATATAGAGTCATGTCACCTGAGGATGACAATTGAGTTTCTTCCTTTTAAACCCTGAACGTTTACTTTTCCTACAACTGTGTAGAATCTCCTGCACAGAACTGAAAGGCATGGTGGGAGCAGGCACCTTGGTCTTCTTCCCGATGTCTGGGGAGCCAAGTTTTCAATAATTCACAATAAAGTATGGTACTCGTTAGAGTTTTTGTTTCTTTGGTAGATGTTCTTTATTAAAATAAGATGTTCTCTTCAATCCCTAGTTTATAAAGTTAAAAAAAAAATCACAAATGGTGCTGGAATTTTATTAAATGCTTTTTATGACTCTTCAGAGACATAACTTTTCTCCTTTATTTCTGTAAACATAGGAAATACAAATTTTTTGATTTTAAACTACAGTTCTTGCTTTGTCCCGTGCCATGTAAATGGAAACTTACTGGATTCTATGGTGAAGATCACGGCCCCCGTGACAGGTTTCAAGCTGCCCAGGCAGTCAGGAATAAGAAAATCTGGATCTTGGGGCCAAAGGAGCCAGCCAGCTCTGGTACACCTATGATTTCAGCTCCAAGAACCAAGACTGACATTTACCACCACAGCAGGAGACCAGCAGGAACAAAGCAACTTCAAATTATCTCTTTTATGAAAACTCTCAAAGATAATCTAGGAAGTTGATAAATATGGATATAACTCCAATTTTTTCAAGCCTTTATTAAGTAAAGGCTTGAAATAATAAACATAATAAACAGTGTCAAGCACCATGCTACTGCAAAGGAAAGTCAGCTTTACTTGTTGGCTTAGAAGAAGACTAAGAGTCCCTTGGACAGCAAGATCCAACCAGTCCATCCTAAAGGAAATCAACCCTCAATGTTCACTGGAAGGACTGATGCTGAAGCTGAAGCACCAATACTTGGCCACCTGATGAGAAGAACTGACTCATTGGAAAAGACCCTGATGCTGGGAAAGACTGAGGCGGGAGGTGAAGGGGACGACAGAGGATGAGCTGGTTGGATGGCATCACCGACACGATGGACATGAGTTTGAGCAAACTCTGGAAGATGGTGAAGGAGAAGGAAGCCCGGTGTGCTGCACTCCATGGGCTGCAAAGAGTTGGACAGGACCGAGTAACTCAACAGCAGCAAAAATCGTAATGGTCAACATCCAGGCAGAGAGAGCCTGAGCATTCAGCTTCCTCTTGAGTAGTTATCTGCCCATAAAGAGCACATGGAGATGGTCTATGCTCCACCATTCTAGAATAAGTTTAAAATTATTAGTAGATTCTAGAAACAGTTTTAAAAGCAGAAATGTGGAAAATGGCTAAAAGTGACATAGATACTGAGGCATGGTTTTCAGAGCACACAAAAGAATTAAGTGATAAAATATTCACTTGTCATTAATGCTGTACTTACACACTATTTGGTGAACTGAAGTGAAATACTTCCTCAAAACTAATTTTGGATTCACAAAGAATTCTGGATTCAATTATTATATAGTTTATACTAATAGAATTATATTAATTCTCTTAATGACAAGATTTTAATAGCAATACTGTATGATTCTGAGGCAGCTAAAGTAGAATTTTCATGGATACATCTTTAATTAATAATTTTTAATGATCTCTTGTATCTCATCAATTTAGATATATTTTCTCCTATACAGAAGATCCCGAAATAAAGAAGCGTACACAGAATACAGCCAACAGTAGGTTATGTCAATTTACTTCACGTAAGAACAGCGTATTTTGGGCCTATGATTTCCATTTAGTATCAACAAAAACAATCTGTACAGAAAACCCCAAGGCAACCATATAGCATAATATGTAAAATGTGCAAATAGAATTTAAAATGCAAGTTATTCTATAGCATTTGCAAGGCAGAACTTCATAGTAAATTAAGGAAATCTACCTCATTCTAGCTGACTTAATAATACTTTGCATGGAGAGGCCAATGCAAATGTACAAGGCACAGCTTAGTGTTGGTGCTGAAGTGTGACACACCCCTCAGATTAGGGTATTAAAATAACATAAAATCATGTCTGCATTTTATTATTTAAGGAGACTATCAGCTCATTTCTAAAGCGTCATGAACCATTACACTGATAACATATGTGTGGTCAGGACAAACTGTTCCCTGAACTTAAAAGGTCAAAGACAAGACTCTAGCTATCTTATATTTAAAAAATTTATATGTATATATATACACACACACATACCCCGATATCACATACAAGAAACTTTCCATAATCCAAAGGGAGGCAGTGCGTTCCTTTAAGTAAAGGTTCCCATACAGTATTTCATGACAGAATTATTTAAAAAGTACATATTTATTCACCACCTGTTTTGGTCAATCTTACTACAAAAAGACACTGAAAGACACAATTTTCTTCTTCAAAACAAAGACAACGCCTAACTTAGAGAGTCTTTCTCTAAAGATTGCACAGTGAAAGGTATTACTTAGTTAAATATAAAAAAGCTTGCAGCTTTTATAGAAACTATTTAAATCTACATGGAGAAACAAGCCACCCTATCAAAAGTCAGCAAGCCCCTTGGCTACAACACAGTCCAGGGCCTTCTAAACCTGACCACAGTGCTCTCTGCTGTCTTACTGCCCATCCCTGAGAGTAAAGCATTTAAATTGTTTTTAGTAAAGCAAATGAATTTTACTTTGATGAGAATGATGCTTAAGATTTTTTTTTCAAAATATGAAATAAACCCCATTTCGTTTTAGTTGGAAAAAAAAAGTATGCTCTTTGCGAAGACCACTATCCCTAACAATTTAAAATGTTTGTATGTCACCCGATTTTAACTTTCTTCTCACCGGGCAACTTCTGTTTCTCTGCTATTTATGTATCACTCGTTTTCCTATGGCCCATTATTTTATAAGTTTTGTTAACGGGAGGATTTAATTGGTAATGGAGCAAAAGTACATATAAAACTTAAAGGAACGCTGAGGTGAGATCTGTTTCCTTATGGTAAGAGTTTTACTGGAAAGAATCTGACTGCCACACAGGAAAAGCAAAACTGCCCACGCGAGAGAACACGCACGGTCAGCGTCGTCCTTGCCGTCTTTGGTCTAGCCTTCTTGGCCAAAATCTTCTGTAAACTTCTTTAGTTTTAACAAGTCGTGTTCATTGACCGTGGGCTTTGTGCTAGACAGTGACCGTAACATGTCCGACTGTCAGGAAAAAGAACGGGCGAGGATTAGTCATTGATTTAACTGAATAAAAAACATTTCATCAGCAGCATTATTACTACTAACTTTCGCCTAAGGTTAAATCTGAACATCTGCAGCGTGTCACGGACTACTGATGATAAACTCTCCTGCTTTCTTTCTTTGCAAAGAGCAACTTCAACTATGCTACTCCTTTCTTTTAAACTTTCGGTTGCTTGCCCCGTCCTGATCATAACCTTCAAAGGCTCCTCGGCACCCAAGAAGTGCAGTCCTCTTCACCTGAGCACCAAGGCCTCCAGAATTAACCCGATCCTTTTTCTGGCTGTATGTTTACTTTTTAAGAAAGCAGCTGTCAAAATGCAACTCAGAAGGGATATATTCATTCACATATGTGGAACAGAATAATAGCATTTAATCAAAACCAATTTATCAAAAAGTTTAACTATCAGCTAAAGTCATAATCAAAATGGAAAGAAAATATATCAATATAAAAAATTTATTAAAAAATTAACTTTTAGACCATGTCTCCTGTAAAATAGTATGGAAAAATGATCAAAAGAATGAAAGCTTTAAAAAATAAAGGATTTCTAAATAATTTCTCAGATAAGCAGTGGTGAATTAACACATAAATATTTCTAGATGTTTACAGATATATTATTATATACATATACGCACAAGCTTATGTACATATGTCTATAAATCCAGATCTACATATCATGTAAAAGTTAGTTAATTTCGACATATAGATCTGAAAAATCTTTAACTAAGAGAAGATTTTAAAACTCAATGTTCATATTGGCTACACCTCAATACGAAACAAAAAGTTTAAAGTCTGGGGGAAGACACTGAACACTCATAATAAGTAGGCATCTTTCCTCTCTCTTTCGGCGGCTGCTGGCTGGGGTTTTAGTTTCCTCACCAGGGATCACACCTGTGCCCTGCAGTCTCACAGGTTATTCACTTCCTCAATAGAAGCTGTGGAAATGCAATGCTTTACGAATATTTTAATTCCTTCAATATAAACTGCAGAAATGTAACTTCTTATGATAAAAATTTTGTTTTCAGAGCTTTTAAAAAAGTACTGCATTATTTAAACTTTCTATGACGCCTTGAGACATAAAACAGAAAAACACTGCCATGAATCCTGTGATTCACACAACAGCGTTTCTGCATGCTTTACCAAATCAGAGGTTCAAGGAAAAATATTCTCACAATATTACTGTAAGACCTACATCAGAAACCCGTACGTTTTAAAAAACAGCTTATTCACTTATAATTAAATTTTCCTTGAAGCTCAAAAAAAGTTTAAAGATAATTATTTGATACTTTAGATTCTATTAATCTCTATAACCTTTGAAGTATTACTATTAAACATGGCTGATCATACTAACATTTTTAAACTAAATTTTATAAAACTGAAAATTTTATATGACAAATTATGAAATATAATGCTAAATAATTTTTTTTTAAAGCAAACAAAACGTCAAACCATGCAAACAACTGGCTCCAAAAGTTTATCCCCAGGGACATCCATCCATGTCATCTCAATGGCACCAGGGTCGCCTGGAGAGCAGGGCGTGAGCAGGTCATCTACTATGTTGTTAGGATCAGCCCGTGAAGGTCCGCGAACCTGCAATAAACAGTCATTTGAGATCTTTATTTGAACAAATTGAATAAATATTAAGATTTAAACCATTATCAGGAAATATGAACATGTACTATTATCATGTTTTATTAAAATGCTTAGTTCTGAAAACAAACAGAATATACAACAAAAAGTCAATTATCTCCGGGTGATGGCGTAGACTGTGTTTGATTTTAATGTTTTTCTTGATGATTTTCTATATTTGAAATTTCCTACAGTAGATTACTTACATGATCATAGGGAGAAAATAAGTTAAAAAAAAAATTCCCTGTGCCTAAAAATACCTTTTTTCTTTTCTAATGGCTATTAAGTGGTAATAATCCTAGACACCAAGAACAGACCTGCATAACACGCTGCTATACTTAAAACAGATAATCAACAAGGACATATCGTATAACACAGGGAACTCTGTTCAGTATTCTGTAATAACTGAAACAGGAAAAGCATTGGAAAAAGAATGGATCTGTGTGTACGTATAACTGAATTACTTTGCTGTACATCTGAAACTAACACAACATTGTTAAGCAACTATACCCCAATGTATCGATAAAAATTAATAAAAAACAGACCTACTTAAAAATTCCTTTAAGTTACTCTATTTTCCATAGTAAGAAATTTGTATCTTTGGGAGGTTTATTATTGTGAAATTACTGTCTCTCCAACAAAAACTCCTTCAAATATAAGTACAAAATTAAATGCTGAGTGTAATTTAAGTGCTAGCTGAACTTATAACTCATAACTGATTTAAAGTAAAGAATTTTCATAATATCCAGAAAAAGAACCTCTGTGATAGTGACATACAATTTTCAGCTTGCACCACATTCGTATCAAGTCGGGGGCTGCTTTGTCCTTCGCACTTGTTTTAAATGATCAGTCTCAAATACTGTCTTAGGATCAGGGTAGGGGCAGAGAAATAAACATTTTCACTTTACTTGTTACGTATTTTATTGTTTGTCTTCTCTCACAAAAATTTCAGTGGCAGGGATTTTTGTTTTTCGACCACTGTACTTTCTGACTTACCTCTGGGCCCAGATTAGCGCTGATACATTTAATAAATAAAATCACAGGCAAACTTGTTCTTACTAATCAAAACGCGGAAGAGAAGATGGAGCCATAGAGATCTATTGGACTGGGGATACAGAATGCCTGATGTTGAGAGATCTGGCTGCTCCACCTTTATCCTCCTAACGAGGGCCTGGCTCTGGGTTGTATAAGCTGCCCCCAACAGTAACACAGAAAACTGGCTGGAAAGTTCTTAGCAGGGGAGGACTGGGCTCCTTCTAAACGGCAAAGAGAATGTTAAGGAGAAACCCAACGGCTGTGGCATAAACCTTGGTCCCAAGCTAACTGTGCTTCTCTTGTACTGAAATGACGGAGGAAGAGGCGACTAACATCTACTGGACTGTTCAGGCACCATGACCGCTGTGTTATCAATCTTCCTCTTTTCATTCTCATAAAAGCATTTCAGAGCAGTGTTACCATCCTTACTTAAGAGATGATAAAAAAAAAAGAGAGACTTAAAAGGTAACAACACAATTTGGTCAAGTAGATAAAATAAGTAAATTGTGGAGTCAGGCTTCAAATTCAGGTTTTAATTCAAGCTCCTCATTTTTAAAAGAAATTATTTACCATGGTAACACATGGCATACAATAGACACACATATGCTTATCAGAGCCGTGACACATTAGTTTGTCATATACTGATGGATTAGGTTTGCTGACAGTGTTTTGGGATTTTCACATCTACGTTCACGAACATATTGGCGATTGCTATTCTCAGCAAGAGTGTAGGTCCAAATTACCTAGTCTACAGTTACTTAAATTGTCTCCCAAGACTGCACGGAGAAGGAAATGGCAACCCACTCCAGTACTCTTGCCTAGAGAACCCTGTGGATGGCGGAGCCTTGCGGGCTTCTGTCCATAGGGTTGTAGAGAGTCGGACACGACGGAGCGACTTCACTTTCACTTTTCACTTTCATGCACTGGAGAAGGAAATGGCAACCCACTCCAGTGTTCTTGCCTGGAGAATCCCAGGGACGGGGGAGCCTGGTGGGCTGCCGTCTAAGGGGTCGCACAGAGTCGGACACGACTGAAGCGACGTAGCAGCAGCAGCGGCAAGACTGCACAAAATTCCCTCTCAAACCATATATGCTTACGTCACTCATGAGACCAAGCGGTGCACGGGAGAAGCTCGAGAGGAGGGTGGCTGAGACCCCAGTGCCAAGCACGTGAGTTTATTAAACGACAGTTAGCTATCATTGTTTTTACTTTGATAAGGAAGTATAAATGTATGGGTAACATGCTTCCAAAGCACTCATACAAAGTAGTTTTAAAACACGTTGGGAGAATTTATTTCAGTGGAATGGACACGTCTATTATGTAAATCCACTTATTTATTACACAAAACTGAAATCTTCCTAAAATTCTTCAAAGACAAGTCAACAGTGGTCTCAAAACTTGATTTTAAAAATATATGAAAAGACAGATAAACGTTCCTTACCTTTTTAAAATGGGTAGCTGACTGCACTTTCCTCACTGGCTGCATAAGTGCGTCCCGTACAATGATGCTTATGTCCGCCCCTGAGTAGCCCTCAGTCTTCTTTCCGAGGTCCCGGAAGTCTGCTTCTGTCAGACTGTTCTGAGTGGTGCCCAAGTGCAGTTTAAACATCGCTGCTCGGGCATGCGCCTCAGGCAAAGGAATGTAAATTCGTTTCTCAAACCTTAGAATCAAAGAAAAATTACATCAAGATTATCATATGATAATATTTAATTTCTATTAAAAATTACTTTTCCAAGAACTAAGCAAGATATTTAGATATTCTCTTTTATACAGAGCTAAGCTGAACACATTAAATGGGCCCATATCCACCATAATTAAACATATATATTTAGGGTAATAAGGGAAAAATACCCAGAACACATTAACAACAAATGCCTGCCTCCCCTGGCCAAGTCAGGGGTCAGCAGGGCTTACGTACACTGAAAAACATTCTAGAGTTATCAGAATGGGAACTGACACTCACTTACTACACTGTAATTAGAAATACAGTGTTCCCTGTATTGTCATACCTTCGCCTAATGGCAGAATCCAGAACCCAGGGTATATTTGTAGCTCCCAGAACCAAAATTCCATCATTGTCCACGCCAACCCCTACAGCAAAATAGATATAGTTTCAGGTAATTTGTCATTTCAGTGTTCTTTAAACCTCATCTGTATCTTCTCTTATGAATGTGGTATTTCTTTGTTAAAAATGCTTCCCCTTGAGAGTCTCTCTCTGAGAACACTGTATTTAATCATATTTCATACTACCAGAATATGATATAAACATTCCCAACAGTAGAATCTCCTAAACTGTGGGAAAATACTATTAATATTCTTTTCAAAATATTTCTCAAAAGATTTAAATTTGAAGTCTACTTTTTCCTTCTATTGATATTGTTTCTGGTATAAGTGAACATATAAATCAGTCTCTTTACTACTTATACCAAGATGATTACAACTGGGCAGAAATTAAATCAGTTGAGCACTACCTTGCATCTGAACTAGGAATTCTGTCTTAATTCTTCTTGCAGCTTCACTTTCATTTTCACTTCTTGAACCACACAGAGAATCGATTTCATCAATGAAGATAATCGAAGGTTTATTCTCTCTGGCAAGCTGGAATAAGTTCTTAACTAGCCTAAAAATAAATTAAAAGTTTCAATTTCTAAAAATTAGCCAATAACACATGACAATGAAAACATTAAAATAAAACAATGTATCAATAGGAACTCTAAGAGTGCTCAGCTGTGCCCAACTCTTTGCCACCCCATGGACTGTAGCCCATCAGGCTCCTCTGTCCCTGGGATTTTTCAGGCAAGAGTGCCGGAGGGGCTGTCATCTCCTTCTCCACACGTGTGTCACGTGCTAAACCATACGTGTGCCACGTATGCTCTCTTCTCCCTCTGAAACGAATTTTGAACTAGGGAACAGTTTGACAGAGAAATCAATACCGCCTGTACCACAGCACTTTTTGGAACGCCTATTAATGATGTAAGAAACCTACGACTTTACAGATAGAATGACCACCAAGCAAAGAAAACTTTAAAAAATCAATTTACTACTTACTTTTCACTTTCACCTAGCCACTTAGAAACAAGGTCAGAGGAAGATATTGAGAAAAATGTTGAGTTATTTGCTTCTGTGGCTACAGCTTTGGCTAAATAGGACTTTCCTGTTCCAGGTGGCCCAAATAACAGGATTCCCCTCCAAGGCGTTCTCTTGCCTAAAATGTGTATTAAAAAACAACATGAGAACTTCAAGACCATTAACTTCGTCATCCACCGTGAAGCATACCATGAAGAGGTTCCACTCTAAAGCTGGCAGGAGGATGAAACACAATTTAAATCAATCAATCTAAGGTGAATATGTCTTAAATGTACTTTATTTCCTTTTTAGAGACCACTTTGTCAAAACCGTGTTTGTACACTATAATCCTCCCAACAGGCAGTCATCCGCATGCCCACCATCCGACCACTATGTACGGAAGCCACAGTGGCAGACAGAGCTACGGCACAAGGGTCTCTGACCTCCAGGGCCCTCCAGTCTATTAGGCGGAAAAGCACTCAGTTAAAAGGCAGTTGCTGATCATCCACTATGTGCACTGCTCAAATTCAGAATATTGTAGGAGAAACTACACCCACAGGGGGAAGGCAGCTGCAAGTATTTCCTTTAATATTCATGACATTTGCAGGGGTGAGACTAACAGTTTTGATGACTCGTGACGTTACACTCAATTCCTGATTTCACAGGAAGCACATATTATTATTTTAGGTGGCAGATTTCCATTCTGATGATTGGAGAACAATAGGGGGACTCCACCTTAAATTCCAGTTTTGCCAAAATATAGTTAACAAGTGAACAAAATCAGATCTTTGAACCTCAGTTCTACTAATGAGAAATTATAATGCTGCCTTACATAAACCAGGCTGGGTTACACCTGGCAATAAAATATCACACATTTAAAAAAGCCAAACAGCTACTAGGTGTGCACTGCGGGTGACACAGGGGGTCTGTGAAGAGTGACACGCAGACGGCGGACGCGACGCCAAGCGCTGCCCGTTGTGAGGAAGCCGCAGCCTCTACTTGAATCCTCTTTCGGGTCAAATGTCTGCAATCGTCAGTCAGCGTCCCCTTAAGCGTGGTCCACACACCAGTGCTGGCAGAGGAAATGCTTTTAGGTGGCGTACAAGCCCTTTCCATTTGAATAATTTTTACAACGCATTCTATGAAAACACTCCTCACCCACAGAGACACAAAGACGTCTTTTATTACCTAAAAAAAATGTTGTGGCCACATCGCACAGCGTATGGGATCTCAGTTCCCCAAACAGTGACCAAAGCTGCCACCCCTGCACTGGAAGCGTGGAATCTTAACCACTGGACCGCCAGGGAAGACCCCCAAGTAATTATTCTATAGTAGAGTTATTAAGTAAAAACAAAGGAGATGACTTAAAAGTTCAAATGTGGGCAAGACAAGCTGTGATGTTAGAAGTCAAGACAGAGGTCCCTCTCTTGAGGGAAGACACAGGGATGGATTTCTAAGTTCCTCACATCGATTTCTTATCTGGGAGATTATCACCGTCGGTAATAATTTATGAGGCTGAACGCACATGGGTTCCTCCATGTCCCTGTACATTTATACTCCAATTTAGTAAGTTTCTCTAAAAGTGATTTAAAGAAGAAGATTAAAAAAATAGTAGTACACGTATATGGCAAAATTCACGAAGCTGACATACAGGACTCATGTTTGGGAAACACTGGGATAAGCAACGTAAGTTCAACTGCATTTTTGTGCCTTTATAGGATTCTGATGACAACTTCTACACCGTTAGTTTCGTATTCCTGAAGCGAGGTTCTGAGTCGCAGCTCGAAGCTGGGTGGACAGCGGGCTCTTGCTCGTCATCACTGCTCTACAGGACACTGCTGTTTGGACCTGTTCAGTTTGAACCCAGATTTGCTCTCTATATAAACCAGCTTGTTTTTAAAAGGAAAAACCTCTGTTTCACTGTTAAGACTGTGAGTATAGCCATATCACGAACACAGGCTATGGGGCACGAAAGGGACAACGTGAAGGATGGCTCAGCATGGACAAACCGCCTGCGGCGGAGCTGGGGCTCCAACTCGGTCCAGAAGGCAGCTAGCAACCTTCCCCTGCAGTGATCATGAGCTACCAGAGGATACACGCTTCATCTGAAACTTTAAATACTTGGATACAGACGGTATAACTTGCTTTTTGAGCTTTACAATACAGGCAGATATTCTTTCACGTCCATTATAATGGTACATACATTCTAGCGAGTGCGCTGTACTCCACCCTCTCTCCCTGACTTACCTTACGTGCTGCTGCCTGACATTTAGGTTGTTCTGAAATATATGTATATATTACAAATACGTATATGCATACTGAAGTCAGTATCTGTGTAAGGGTATACCACTGCCTTGTAAGAGGATTTAAAATAACACTTTACGATACAGTGACCAGAGTTCACAATACTTTACCTCAGTCATCAGTGTGCTTTTTAAAAAATCATAAAAAAAATTATTTACAAGCCATCTCACCTGTAAAGAGATGAGGAAATTTGATAGGCAATATCACGGCCTCTTTCAGAGCTTCTTTAGCTCCTTCCAGACCAGCAACATCGCTCCACTTCACATTGGGTCGCTCTATAACAATGGCACCTACAGAAAATTAAATCATCTTTCAATCAAAGAGGGCTATTTCATTAAATTTAGATAACAACATGAAATAATGAAATTAAAGAAATGCCTTATAAATTTGTCTGGAAAAGTTTTATGTATTAAAGACAGTTCTAGAAGGGTGTGACAAGAAAGTGGTTGTTCGGGGGCAGTGAGGAGGAGTCGGGACCTGGGGTGGGTAGCTGGATAATCCAGCATAAAGCCATTCAACTGTTCTATCTCCACTACCTCGCTGTGAAACAGAAATAGCATCATCTGGCCAGACTACTAAAGACAGATGAGTGTAAAGGTCAAATGAAGCACTAAACCCCAGAGAGCCCGGAACAGCACCGAACAGTACGCACACACTCACGGTGTCTGACCACTGGTTCTGGAGTAGCTCCTATTTCTCCTTTTAACCAAAAGAATCAGTGATCCAATGCTCCCCTTACCCACAGAAATAAAGCACATTTAACCACTTTACCTGAAGACAGACGGGCAGAGAGACAGACGGACAGAGAGAGGGGAAGGGGAGGGTGAGAAGGGGATGATGGAGAGAGGAGGTGTGCTCTTACAGACCTGCACATTTCCCAAGATCTGCCAGTTTCCATTCGACTTCTAAATAGATCTATTTACACTTTCTGTGCATTAACAAAGTTATTTAAATGATTTAGTTTTTGAACATAATATATTCAGAAGTCATAGCAAACTGTTACAGTAAGAACAAGTAAAAATCAGTAACAGTCCACAAAACATTTCTTTTACTGTAGCTTACTGCTGCTCTTTCTACAAATCTTTTATCAAAAGCTTTCCCAATCTTCTCGTCTATAGAAACGGCTCAACCATGAAGGAGCCTGTTCTAAGATGATGTGTAACTGTTTTAAGCGTAACATCACCACTTACACAGTCTATTCATTACCTATGATATTACTTTACGGGTATTTTTCTTGCTTTGAAAGGTCATCTGTTAAAGAATGCGTATACTTGGCAATTTCCCTAAATTACGGAACTCTTTAGCTATACATTAACATGAAATAAAACTATGAACTCTTTTTGCATTCTGAAAGTTCAGACTAAGTATAAATTAAGGGGAAAATGTACCTGCCTCCTGAGAAATCTGTATACAGGTCAAGAAACAACATAATATGTCCAGTTAGAACTGCACATGGAACAACAGACTGGTTAAAAATCAGGAAAGGAGTACGTCAAGACTGTATATTGTCACCCTGCTTATTTAACTTATACGCAGAGTAAATCACGAGAAATGCTGGGCTGGAGGAAGCACAAGCTGGAATCAAGATTGCTGGGAGAAATATCAATAACCTCAGATATGCAGATGACACCACTCTTATGTTAGAAAGTGAAGAAGAACTAAAGAGCGTCTTGATAGAAAGACAAGAGTGAAAAAGTTGGCTTAAAGCTCAACATTCAGAAAACTAAGATCATGGCATCCAGTCACATCACTTCATGGCAAACAGATGGGAAGACAGGGGAAACAGTGGGAGACTATGTTTTTGGCTCCAAAATCACTGCAGATGGTGACTGCATCCATGAAATTAGAAGATGCTTGCTCCTTGGAAGAAAAGCTATGACCAACCTAGACAGCATATCAAAAAGCAGAGACATTACTTTACCAAAAAAGGTCCATCTGGTCAAAGCTATGGTTTTTCCAGGAGTCCTGTATGGATGTGAGAGTTGGACTATAAAGAAAGCTGATGCCAAAGAACTGATGCTTTTGAACTGTGGTGTTGGAGAAGACTCTTGAGAGTCTCTTGGACTGCAAGGAGATCCAACCAGTCCATACTAAAGGAGATCAGTCCTGAATATTCACTGGAAGGACTGATGCTGAGGGTGAAGCACCAATACTTTGGCCACCTGATGTGAAGAACTGACTCACTGGAAAAGACCCTGATGTGGGGAAAGATTGAAGGCGGGAGGAGAAGGGGACGACAGAGGATGAGAGGGTTGGATGGCATCACTGACTCGATGGACATGAGTCTGAGCAGGCTCCGGGAGTTGGTGATGGACAGGAAGGCTTGGTGTGCTGGAGTCATGGAGCTCCAAATAAGTCAGACGTGACTGAGGGACTCAACTGAAGTGAAGGGAAAACCCAATTCACTTTTTCTTTCCTATGTTCCATTCTGATTAGTAACCCTACATGAGAAAAACATTATGTCATCTGACAAGATTTTGTGTCTATTAAACAAAAGTAGATTTATACATAAGCATTATCTCGTCAACTAAAAGGTTTTGCTATGAATTTTCTAAGTATGACATAATTTATCTTCACATTTAATTAATACTTTTCTCCTTAAAGTTTAAACTAGGTGACTTTGGAATGTTCAGTGATAAAAGAACATCTAGATGAAAGTAACATTAATTACTAGACATGGAGTCATGATTTTTAAAATTAAAAGGGAAGGATTATTAGAAAATAAAAGCCAAACAATTTGATTATTCCCAATCTAATAAATCCATCCAGCCTTTGGCATTACTTATTACACTAACACGCCCTGTGTGTGTGTGCTCAATTGTTCAGTCATGTCGAAATGTTTGTAAGCTCACGGACTGTAGCCCACCAGGCTCCTCTGTTCATGGAATTTTCCAGGTAAGAATACTGGAGTGGGTTGCCATTTCCTACTCCAGATATTAATATGTTATTTAACCTCAAAGTCACTGAATATCAAAATTAACAGAAGACTCAAATCATTAATTTTAATAATTAAATATTACACTTAATATCATAACCTAAAACAGAAGTAAAAGATTTGGAAAACTATTTCAGGAAAAGTGAGAAAAGATTCAAAAAAGGATTATTTTACAATGAAATCCATCAGCAAACCATGAAACTAAAAGATGTGGAAAAAAGGATTCTCAGATAAGAAAAGCTAGGACTCTCTCCATATTCTATTTCATCCTGAAATTCCAAATAAATTTCCTCATTTAAATGTTTTAAGCATCTGCATTTTTATACATCCTTGGGCCTTATCGTCACTGATAGGAAATGTAGAAAAGTATTCCTTATTAAAAACTGGGTTGTATCTTTTCCAAAATTAAAGATATTAAAAATTCCAATTTTTCCTTCAGTGGGGCAGAGCCGGAGAGATGGGGAACAAAACCAAAAGAATGGAGAGAAAAAGGCTTTCTGCCTTATCAGTAAAATAAAGCCACCTGGCATGGCCCACGGGGTGGCCCTAAAAAGCTAACCGAGGAGGAAGCAGGCCCACCATGCTCGAGGCAGTGGGAACTGCAGTTACCGGCCTTGGACTACACCCACCACTGATGTTCTCGGCACATAAAACATCCTCGATAACTGTAGGGTTTCTGAAGTATTATCCTTATAGGATTCCCCTATCCATCCCCGTGGGGTCGGTAAGACAGAAATACGAACAAAATGAAGAGACTCGAACAGCAAGGATAAAGGTCTGTCCAAACTAGGAACGTCCACCAGTCCCTGAGGCTGGCCCCGTGGGATGGCTATCGTTCCCAGATACAACGCTGCGTTCTGCCTGGCAAGATTTAAATGAATAAAATCCAGTGACTGAGCATAAAATTCAACTTGAAAAACCATTTGCTAATATATCAAAGAACAATCAAATATCAGGAATTAAAGAAGTCAGTAATTAATGAGATGCCTTTTTAGATACAGAGCTACTATTTCCTCTGCGTGCTAAGTCGCTTTAGTTGAGTCCGACTCTAACGACCCCATGAACTGTAGCCCACCAGGCTCCTCCATCCATGGGACTGTCCAGGCAGGCACACTGGAGCGGGCAGCATTCCCTCCTCCAGGGACTACGTACTGAATCCCTACGTACTGAATCCCTAGCATTTGTCAGATGGAACACTAGGTAGTTTTACACTGTTGCTAACCTTTTCAGAGCCCCGAAAGCATTTTTAACTTGCATTTTAGAGCGGGGCGGGGGGGGGGTGTCTCAGGCTCTGAGACATCAGGCTCCTTGCCCCAGATCAGAAAGACTTAAGCCCAGCACAGCCTGCAGTGGAATCCAGATGTGAACGGAGCCACAGTCTAGACCCTCCCCATCATCCCATTCCCTACAGCAGAGAGAAAGGGCTTTTACAGTGTGGAAGGTGTGAAAATTAAAGGGGAAAGAGCAGTGTAAACAGGAGCACTGAAACGGGGTAAGAAAGCATGAGAAGAGCAGGCAGGACCATGAAACAGACAGTGCCAGTGGCGTAGTGGCAGTGACTGTGGTGACGGCCAAGCGCGAGCCTGAGCCATCCTGCTCCTGACAGGAGACGCCAACACCGTCAGACTGCATAGTACGTGAACAGTGTAACTGCTACGCTCTCTAAAACGGGGCAAATAAGGCAAAGTGAAAGAGTACACTTTTTAAGGCAGATATAACGTGAAACAGCAGCCTAGGAAAAACCAACCAATCTGAGAACCTAGACAGGAAATCTTACAAAAACGGTTTCAAACAAAGCCAGCACGCAATCACTGGGACCAAAGCCAGTTCTTGGGCCTCATTTAAGTACAGGTGGGAAAGAAAAACCAACTCAAACAGACAATTCACTACGAGTTTTTAAAAAATAAGTAAATTTAAAAGTGAAATCTAAAGCGACCTTGAAGTTGATTCTGCAGTTTCTTTTTTTCGGGATCATCAGATTCTCCTTCCCCATCACTGTCATTCCTAATAAAAAGAATTTAATACATTCAAATGATCACTCATTGCTATCAAAATACGGCAAAAAATAAAGGAAAAGAAGTATCTGTAATGAAAGTAGCAAAATAAGACAGTCACTAAAAGCTTAGCTCATTTTATTACTTTGAAGAACATACTAAACAAAACAGGAAGCAGGCATTTGTTGTTTAGCTGTGATGTCGTGTCTGACTTTGCAACCCCGTGGACTGCAGCCCACCAGGCCCCTCTGTCCATGGGCTTCTCCAGGCAAGGACACTGCAGGGGGTTGCCATCCCCTTCTCCAGGGGATCTTCCCCACCCAGGGATGAACACGCATTGGTGGGAAGCCGGCCTATTACCTATCAAAATGGAACTGTGAACAGAAAATGGAGAAAAAGACCAGAATGAAGTCAGGAACTAGCTCCAAATTCCCGTGACATACCTATGCATGTATTAACTCATAAATGCATGACCAATACTTTATTCCACAGAAGATTTAAGATGAATTACAAGAATGTTGTAAACAACAACAATTAAAAAAATCAGGACCAGGCAAACTATATATTAGACCAAGAAGCCATAACTAGGAGGGAAAAAACCCAGAATACTATTTAAGGTACAAAGATTGGTAACCTTAGTCTGGGGGTTCCAAAAGACAGATTAAACTTCTGATGAAAATGAACTGACCCCAAAGAATAAGGAGCTAAATCCAGACATTTCCTATCTAGGGATTTATTCTGAGGATGTAATTTAAAATGAGTTCAGGGATTTGACTGCAAGGATAATCATGCCCATGTTGTTGACAATAGGGGAAAAATCAGTAATAATGTGCATTCAACTATAAGGATTAGTATATAGAACATGCTGCAATCTTTAAAGCAAAAAATATGCCTTTAAGACACATTTTTTACAATATTTAAAAAATGTCATTACATAAAAAGTTGGCAGGTTTCATCTCAAAACAGGACTGTGTGGTTCTCACAGGATGGTGGGGTTATTTATGGGTGAGGGAGAGACTCCAAACTGACTCACCTTGACTTTAGACTTGGGGGTCTACCAACTCTCTAACCTCTTTCTACCACACTTTCTTGTACAACAGACAGTACTTGGTTAAAGAAAACCTGCCATTCCTAGGCCCCTAGCCATATGGAGTCCAAACTTGTCTCCCCGGCCCTCGGATTCTGGAAGGGAAAGCGCTACACGTCTCCAAAAGGTGCTTTACGACACTGTGCTTCTACAAAAGACCTATATCAGTACCCATTTTCACTAACTGCAAGACAGCCAAAGAGGATTACCGCTTTTCCAAGGAAAGGCAAACAACAAGAACAGCCTTCAGCACCAGTTTTGCAGAGAGCTCTTCCAGAGGCAGCGCGACCCGCGCAGTGCGCTCTCCCTCCGGGAAGCACACCAGCCTCTCAGCCCGAGACGCCGCAGCAGGGACCGGGGGCCGTGAGCCTCTGTGCTCGCTCTCCGTGCATTCTGCACCTCTACTACCAGGAAGTAATGGCTTCTCTGCTTTACCCCGTCTCAGTTTAAAGCTGGTCCTGCCGTCCACTACAGAAGCAGGGCGTCACCTCAGCAGGGACACCACAGGCTCTCCAAGCGTGACCAAGAGGGCCTCAGCCCGCAGGGGAGGGGGTGCTTCTGCTGCCAAGGGGGCCTCAGTGAGATCTGAGGGCCCGAGGACCCAAGGTCAACTGATCCTTCCCAGCAGTTTCATTTCAACTTAAGAGAAATGTCCCGATTTTCACATAAGAAAACCAGTGAAGTTCAACTGATTTTGAAATTCGGTAAGCTATGAGGTCAGCGAGGGCCTCATTTTTGTCCTGCCGATGCTAGAGCTGTGAGAAGATAAAATATTCTTAGGGTGTCACAGGAGCTCCTGGTTCTCTGACCACGTCATGAACAGAGAATATAAAACTCCTGAGCCTACTAAAAGTTTCTTCCAAGTCTTCCACGTAGTCCGAAGGAGCCTGTCAACTCTTAGATCTGACAGTTGCCCATGCGAGTAGCCACAGGCCCCCAAGCACTGCCTTCGAGGGACCCTGTGCCTGGTGATCACAGGGATGATCTCAGGAGCCTGCGCTCCACTCCTACAATTTTAAACCTCATTACACGATGGTCAGAGGGAAAGAACTGGGCAGCATTCCTGCCAAGCGTTTCTTCTGCTACCAGCCAGTCAAGGAGACGATTTGATGGCTATCACCTCCTGAGCTTGGCAAACTAGGGGTTCGAAAACTTTTTTCTGTAAAGAATCAGACCGTCGACATTTCAGGCTTTGTGGGCCACACAGTCCTTTGTCACAACCACTCAGCTTTGCGGGTCTGACGCAAAAGGAGCCGCAGACAACAGGGAACTGAAGGGAGGAGGCTGTACCCCCACACAGCATCACAAAGCAGGCCGTGGGTCAGATCTGCCCAGGAGCCACCCTTTTCTAAAGCCTATAGTTTCAACAAAAGAAATTTCCTTCACAAACTCCTGCACTCTTGTGATTCACTCTGAGACGCATACCCCTTCTCGTCAGCGGGGGCCGGCTGCCCCTCCTTCACCGGCTTCTGGGGCTTCTTCTCTCTCTTCTTCAGGTACTCCTTCAGCTTCTCCGCTCTATCAAGATACTCCGTACACTTCGCCCTGATACTCTGCTTGGCTTTATCACCTTGTGCTTCATCTAGTGAAGGGAAATGCAAGAGATTTTTTCCTTCAGTGTTCTTTACAGACAGATTTAAACTCTTAAGACACACTTTTCAAACAAGGAAAATCTATTTTGGAGGAGAGAGAAAAGATCATCTCTGGTTCATCATAATCAAATGATGATCCATCTTTTCTGATCCTTCATCCGGCAGGGTTCAACACTGAGTGCGAGTCAGAAAGAGCTCTGAGCAAGACACTGGTATACTTTAGGTTCACGCTAAAGAGTGAGCAGAAATCCGTAACATCCTGTGGGACTCATACTCTTCCCTTACATTCTCTGCAGATAGTTGAAAGCTGTTTATCTCACACAAAACCAATTATAAGACAAACAAAAATAAAGCAATATTAACCATTCCCACTAATGCCTATGTAAGCTTTACTTCAGAATATAAAAAGTGACAGAAATCCCAGATATTATGTGTACCACCAATACAGTAATTTTATTACATAAAGGCCCCAGTGAGGGCTGTTTGAAAGGAGACTTCAGCAATATATGCAGTTCATGAGATGAGCCCTATCCATCTCATCAGGTTAAGACTCATTCTTAGTTTCACTTTAATTTGACAGAAAAACCTCAGAATTAAAGAGGGAAGCTCAGAAGAAAATCCTTAATTACCCAACTGCTAAAATTTTTATTTAAAACAGTAACAGACAGAAAGACACTTTTTTAACATCTTATTTCACATGCATTCAGCATTAGGTTTAAAAGGTTTTTCTTTATCCGTTTCTCCCTTACTGCTGTATCCCACTGTCTAGAACAGTGCTGGGGATTGGGCAGGGGGCGATGTTAACACTGAACACAAATTTGGACATACACAAATGAAACGTCTCCCAACCTCTTTTTAAAACATTATTTTCAAAGAGACGTTTACAAAATGAGTAAGTCCAGATTACAGATCTGGGTACATTACCAGTAAAATAAAAACCCTCCTTTTCCTTGGCTAGACGGCATTTGAGTGTTTGGGTGCACAGAGCAGTAAGCGCGGCAGCTGCACACACTCGCTGGCTGAGGACTCAGGAACCACCAAGAAGCTGGTGGGGCTTCTTTGCAAAGTGATATTTTATAATCTTCTAGGATTGTATTTCAATGTTTATAAATGAAATAGGATAATCTTTTCTATTTCTCGGAACAGAAATGAATAATCTTTTCTATTTTATTGTTTTTAAAATAACAAAACAAACGATGACCTTACATTTAACCACGTGGAGAAAATACTGCACAGCATGTTGGTAGAGTTGAAGGGCCTCCTCGTAGTTTCCGGCTTTATCTTCCTGGGCTGCTTTGCTAGCAAGATCTATGGCTTTCTGTTTGAAGGGAGACAAAAACCATACCATCAAAATCAAAGCACAGGATAACTCTGAAGTCAATAACCATATTGAAAGCTTTCTTTAAAAATAAAAGCAACTTTAAAACAAATCTTTTTTTCTCTAAATCACAACTGCATGACGTTATAAATGGTGACTATTTATAAATGCAAATTACGTTTGTTACATAGGTAAACGCTATCTGAACACCACTTTACCTAGTACCAATCACTAAGTCTCACATAATTTTTCACCCAACAAAAGTCAAGCTCAGGGCTAGTAAGGAATAATAGAGTAAGATGAAAATTCAACTTAAAAACGTTGACGGAAATTCTCAAAAACCAAATGCTGTTACGTCTAAAGCGTATGACAGCAGTAAAATTTAAATGGGGGAAAAGCCCTTCAGAAGCAACAGAGCAATGAAACCATAGTGTGAAAAGTACCCAAATCTTTTAACTCTGTAATTAACTAAAAGGTTCAGTGAGCAAAGAGTAACCAGAGAAGTCTTAACAAATAAAACAAGACCTGGAAACTTCAAAAATTCTATAATGAAACAGGCAATTTTGGGTAGCATTAAAAAAACAAAAAACAACTACCAGAATTAGATCCATACAAACACCTCTAACTGAACTCTGACAAAGACACAGAAAGGCAGGTAAGGGCAGAGAGACAGGCCTCAGAACCAGCTCCAGAGCAACTGAACATCCATGAGCCAAAATAAAATAGAGAGAGAAGGAGAAATCGCAAACCAAACTCTGTACTTGTACAAAAACTAACTCAAAATGGATCATGGACTTAAACCATAACATCTTTAGACAAAACAAAGCCATCTTCAGCATCAAGGGCAAAGGGTTCTCAGACTCGACACCAAAACAGAACGCATGAGAAGGAAAAATAAAGCAGGCACGTAGATCGTGGGCCAGAAGAAAGAGGCCAGGGGTAAGCCAATACAGACACCGTCAATTAACTCACCGCAAAGGGGCAAGACGGGTATGGGAGGGAAGGAATAGGCTCTCCAATAAGTGGTGCTGGGGAAACTGGACAGTCATTTGCAAAAAATGAAAATAAGCATTATCTTACACCTTATACAGGTATTAACTTAAAAATGGATTAAAGATCTGAACATGAGACCTAAAACCGTAAAACTCCCAGAAGAAAACACAAGTGAGAAGCTCCCTGACACTGGTCTTGGTGACAATATTTTGGCTTTGACACCATAAAGGCAACAGGAGCAAAAATAAGTAAGTGTGACTACATCAAACAAAAAAAGCTCTGAACAGCAAAGGAAACAATCAACAGAACCAACAGGTAACCAACTGAAAGGGAGAAAATACTTACAAATCACGTATGTCTGACAAGGGGTTAGTGTCAGGAAAACAAATCAATAGCAAAAATCCAATTTGATCAAAAAAACGGGCAGAGGATCTGAACAAACATTCTTCCAAAGAAGACATACAGATGGCCAACAGGTACGCGAAAAGGGGCACAGGAGTGCCAGTCGTCAGGGAAACGCAGATCAAGACAACGAGATGCCACCCCACACCCATCCGAATGGCTATTACCAGAGAGCTCTCACCACAAGGAAACCGTGCGTGGTGACCGACGTTAACTAGACTCACCGTGGGGATCCTCTCGCAGCGTACACAGCGCACCAGGCTGCACGTCTGACTCTATGTGTCAATTACACCTCAAAGGTCAGGGGACAAACGAACTGAGCCTCGTCAAAAACCCTTGCTTTACAAAACATCCCATTAAAAGGATGAAAAGACAACTTACAGACTGGGAGATGTTTGCAAACCACATATTAGGGAAAGGACCAGTACTTAGAATATAGAAAGAACTCTCAGAAATCAACAGTTTAAAAACAACTGAAGTAGAAAACAAGCTAAAGACATAAATAGACATCTCACCAAAGAGGATACACAGACGGCGAGTAAGCGCATGAGACGCGCTCAACACCGCCAGCCGCGAGCGGGATGCAGACTGAACGCCACGGGCAGCACGGAACACGGTCAGAACGGCTAAAAGAAAACGCGGCAACACCAAACGGCAATGAGCACGCAGAGAAGGGAGTCGCTTCTACACTGCTGGGACGGAAACGGTGCAGTTATTCTGGGAATTAGGTTTTTTTATTTTTTACAAATCTAAACAGGTAACTACCATATGAACCAGCAACTGCACTCTGGGGCGGTTATCCCAGAGAAAGGAAGACTATGTTTGCACAAAAAATTGTACTTGAACGTCCTGGATGTCCTTCAAAGGCTGCATGGCTAAGCTCTGGTACGCCCACAGCAGGGATAAGTACTGTTCAGTAACAAAAAGGAATGGACTACTGATATACACAGCTTGGAAGAAGTATGCTAAGTGAGGAGAACCGATCCTGAAAGGGCACGAGTCCATTCATATAACCTCAAATGACAAAACCAGCTAGGCATCGTCAGGAGATAAGGATGCAGGGGGAAGAGAAAGAGAAGGGACTGTGGCTATAAAAGAGCAGCAAGAGAGATCCCTGTGGATAGAACTCTTCTGTATCACGACTGTGGGAAGGGATTCAAGAGTGAACTCGTGTGTCAGAACTCTGACAGACACACAAAGTAAAACGGGAAATCTGAGTAACACAGCGGAAGGTACCAAGGCCAACACCTGGGCTGTGACACTGCTACACGAGACGCTGCCCCTGGGGACGCCAGGGTGACGGCTACACAGGCTCTACTGCTCCTCACAACTGCATGCGGGTCTGTGATCATCTCAGAGTGAGATTTTCACTGAGAAAGCTATCTTTAAGATTCTACAATACGAACACACATACAAATAAGGAACAAGCATGCTTACCGAAACATTCCGCCTGGATTAATTTAGGTAGTAAAACTGTATTTAACAGAAATAAGAGCCAGTAGAAAAAGTGATCACGGTCATACTATACCAAAAATAAGCATACAATTAGACATTATTCATATAATGCAAAAACGAATCATACGCTATAAATAGTATATCTGGAAGCAGTTGCTCATGGACTGCATATAAATGGGATAAACGGGAGGAACAGGCCTTCCAGCTGCAGTAGCAAGAGGGAAGAAAAATAAATGGTGTGTTTTAGAGTTGATCAAACGTAGCAGTACATGTAGCGGAAAAGGTGATGGCACCCCACTCCAGTACTCTTGCCTGGAGAATCCCATGGACGGAGGAGCCTGGTGGGCTGCAGTCCATGGGGTCACTAACAGTTGGACACGACTGAGCGACTTCACTTTCATGCATTGGAGAAAGAAATGGCAACCCACTCCAGTGTTCTTGCCTGGAGAATCCCAGGGATGGGGGAGCCTGGTGGGCTGCCGTCTATGAGGTCGCAGAGAGTCGGACACGACTGAAGGGACTTAGCAGCAGCAGTACAAGCTTCATAGTTCAGATTGTTGAACTCGAAGCTTAATTTGCAAGTCTGGTCAGCCCAGCAGGATATAAAGGGTGGGCGCATCAGTCAGCCCTCTTTTTGGAACCAAAATGACACCAGCTGAAACCAGTATAGTCAGTACTTAATAATCTAGTTCCATATATGGTAACTTTTTCTGATGAAGTACGCCTCTGTATTTGCATCGTCCAGCACAGGAAAACATAGCTCTTGAAACTTTTGGCTAATGTGACTGAAAAGTGAGTTTTAAATTTCATTTAAGTGACATGTGAATTGCCACACGCAGCAGCCACATTGGACAGCAAGGGCCTCACCTCCACTCAGAGCTGAGGATTTGAGGACGAGCCTCTGCTGTTCCTGCTGAGCGCCTCACTGCATCCTCATCCCTGTTAGCACTTTGCGTTTGAGACAAAGTTAAAATCGCTGCCAGCTCCGTCCTCTAACGCTTTTGTCAGACTTACTGCCTAGCCTCCTCTTAGCGGTCAGCCTGCTCCACACGTGATGCTGAAGCCCGTACAGCACCAGGGAGGGGCACCCTTGGGCGGTTTCCCCCTGCAGACAATCAGCCCCCAGTGCTGGGTTGTGGTCTGTGTCGGCCTGGCTCTGTCTGGGTCTCAGCTGAAACCCTGTGGTCCCTGTGCACTCGCGTCCATCTGCTGAGGACGCTCTTCCCTCAGATTGTAGTTCAAATACCAGTTCCCAGAGAAAGTGAAAGTCTCTCAGTCGTGTCCAACTCTTTGTGAGACTGTATAGTCCATGGAATTCTCCAGGCCAGAATACTGGAGCGGGGAGCCTGTCCCTTCTCCAGGGCATCTTCCCAACCCAGGGATCAAACCCAGGTCTCATGCACTGCAGTTGGATTCTTTACCAGCTGAGCCACCAGGGAAGCCCGTCCTCAGGGAGGCTCCATTCAAAGGCCGATTCCCTGTTTAAAAGGCTGCGCCCCATCCTCATGCTTAGCTCTCCGCCTGCCCTGCGCTTATTCCATCACACCCCAGCACACTCACTCACTGACCATCTCCTTCCATACGGAGAACCTCCACCAGGACGGGGGCTTCCATCTGTCATCTCTGACAATTTCTCTCCACCAGATGTTTCCCTGTGCCTGCAAACAACCCTCCTTCAGAGAGCCCTGACACTAACACCCCCTTCAGCTTGGTTGTTTCTCTGCTACTGTTGAGAACCCAAACTTCACCAAAGCAGCCTCTATTCTCTCCAGTTCCTTCTTTCTATATACCCTTCAGCTATCGACCTGGGCTCCTGTCCCTTATCTTATTAATAAAACTGCTCATATCAAGGTTCTCTGTGAAGCCAGATCCAAAGGCCAGCTCTGTCTTCATTGTGATCCCTCGACAATGTTCTACAAAAGAATATTACACTGTCCTCCTACCTCTCTGACAGATCCTGCTCAGTTTCCTTTGCTGATTCTTCTTCTTGACACTGAAAGATATTAAGGTTCCTCTGGGCTTGGGTGGGGCTTCTGCTTACTACCTCCCTAGGTGAGCTGTTCTCAATGATTAAAACTGATTATCTTTAGGCTGATGATTCCCAAATTAATTCAATTTGCAAACACATCACTCTTCTGTTTAAAATGCTCCCAGCAGCTTCTTTCTGTGCAGGTCGTTTTGGTTTTGGCCTGTCCTCTCCTACCAGAATATAAGCTTCATGAGGACAGGAGTCACGTCTGTCGTAACTGCTCTTTTATATTCCGGAGTCTAGCATGAGACTGACTGGACACTGGGATCAGCCAGGATCCAATCATCGACGTGGAGTTACAAAGGCCGGGGACTCCTGGGACTGTCCTTTTCAAGTTAGGAGACCATAACACGTGCATGCGAGAAAACCCTGGGAAAATTCCAGAACCACCTGTCTCAAGAGGAAAGATGGTAATTTTTCCCCAGTGCTCTGGAACCTACCCCCGCTTCGTCCTCTGACAGTTACTCCCCTCAATTATACCAGCGCAACTGTTCTCCCCAACCTAACTTCCCCCTTTTTCAAGGGAGCAATCCTTAGCATAAAAATGTATGTAAATCCTATCTTAGACTCACAGCTACAAAACACCAACAAAACACACCACCTCTCCCTAATTCTAAGATTCCATGTAACTAACAACTTACCTATCTCTTCACCTCCACAGCCAAGTCCCAAGGAGAACCCTGCGTGCATCTCGGTTTCCCAGCTCCGCCCAGAGTTGTCTTCCTGCTCCGACGGCCCGAGCCCTCTCTCGGGGCTCCGGTGACCAGGTGAGCCCTCATCAGCCAGAGCCGTGACGCGGCCTCCTCTGCCCTCCCAGGCGTCACTCCTGGCTGCGGCACCACTCTTCTCAGGCTGCCTTCTCTCTCCTAACGCTGCTATTCCACTCGGTTTGTGCCTTGGTCCCTGTTCCCCTCATTCCATAAACTCCAGGACGCCCCAACCTCTGCTACCATCTGTGTGCTGCTGCTGCTGCTGCTAAGTCACTTCAGTCGTGTCCGACTCTGTGCGACCCCATAGACGGCAGCCCACCAGGCTCCCCGGTCCCTGGGATTCTCCAGGCAAGAACACTGGAGTGGGTTGCTCTGTGTGCCAGGAACCCCCAAATCCTTATCCCCACCCAGTCTAAGTTCTACATACAGGAACCCAACTGCTCAGTGGACACTTCCACCTGACTGTCCCCACAAGCACTTCAAGCCCCAAAAGCTCAGGACCCCTCCAGCCCCAAAGATGCTCCCTGTCTTCCTGTAATCCCAGAACCAACCCACTCAGACACTCAACAAAGAATCTGGGAGAAAACTCACTTTTTGAGTGGAGAGCCAGGCCCAGCTCCCCTTCCTCTTAGGTCCGTCTCTCACCAGCCCTGCCTCAATTCTCACAGCTACCGCACCACTCTGGCCTTCGCCTCCTCCCACCAGAGACAGAACCTGCCTCCTAACTGGTTTCAGTGCTTCCAGGCCTGCCACCAGTCAAGCTGTCCCTGTACACACACAATAGTTTTGTTCTAGAACAAAAACTGGAGCTTCCTGCTCCTCTTGACTCCCCACATGGAGCAGGATGGGGTCAATCACCTGCGCGCGCACTGCTGCTCGGGACGTGGCCAACCTAGGCTCAACCTCTCCCCGCACACTCCGTTCCCGTCACGCCAAACTACTGGGCCAACCCGGATGGCTCAGACTCTGCACCTCCGTGTGCAGCCTGCAGCCCACCTGGAACACTGCCCACCGCCTCCCTGTAAAACTCCAGCTTCTCGAGGACTCAGAACAGGCACTGTGGTCCTCCTGCTGGAAGCCCTCCCCAGCAAGCCTAGGAGACCTAACCATGTGTCCTCTGAATCTCCACTGCCCCCTGCACATCCTTCCAAAGGTCACAAAATACCCCAACAGTCACTCTGTATGTCTGTTTTCACATCAGCATATAAGCCCTTGGAAATCAAGGATGATATATTTCTTTTATGATGCCCCACCATGTAGACACTCTTAAAAACAAACAAACATTCCGGACTGAGGAAATGTGAGTTCCATGCACAATGAACGCGCAGTTTCTCCGGACTCTCTCCGAGGCCTGTTACACTTCTAGACTGAGGCCTCAGTTCATTTTCTCTACCTGGAATGCCTCCTACTCTCCTGTCCAAGAAGGCATGATTTTATCATGAAAAGCACCAACATATAAGCAGATAGGCCTGGATTCAAAACTACCTTCAACAAATTAACTGTATGTCTCTGGGTAAATCATAACCTTCATAAGCCCTGGATTCTTATACTGAGAAACTGAAGCAATACTCTCCTTGAAGAGCTGTTCTGAGGACTAAATGAGATCACACCCAACAACCTAGTTAGTTAGTGTCCATATCTCGCTTTATCTAAACTCACCATCACCTCCTCTGTGGGACCGTTCTCATTTCTCCTAGAAGAGTTACACAAGCCCTTCCTTTCTGCCCTCCCTCACTAGAGCATCATTACATTATTTTATTTGATTTTTAGTTATCTGCTTTCCTCCATTTGATTATAAGCATCTGGCTATGGGGACTTTTGCCTTGTTTGGTTGGAAAGTTATTTGTCAGTTAAATATTCTTCACCCAAATTTCCTACGTTAGAAGGTTGAAAAGGTTGAATGAGAAAGTGCACCTGACCCAACCACTGATAAAAATACAACTCATTCTCTCTTCCTGTTTAACACTAGCAACTATGCCTTTAAGACAGGTCAATCTCAAACTGATTCACTGAAGAACATGCATAGTCCAATTCCAATATAATGCAAACCATTATAGAATGAAACTGTAATCTTGCAAAAGAAAAAACATGGATAAGTAGATGAAGATTATATTGTAGGAAGCCTAAATCACATGCAGATTTTTGACAAATGAAACGCTGGTGGACTATGCAGAAGGTGGATAGCAACAAGGAAACAGATGGGCACAGGAAATCACGGCCATTATCTTGTGAACACTTTTAGTGGCGCATAATCTGTAGAAAAACGGAATCACTATGCTGTACAACTGAAACCAGTATAAAACTGTAAATCAATGAAACTTCAATAAAAAACACGTTTTACAGACGGTGGAATAAAACTATGCAGGTAACTGACATACCCACAGGGACGAAGACAAGGCGGGCGCTTCAGAAGAAGCCACCTCTGATACCCAAGGGAACAATCCTCTTATCAAGTGACCAACACTTTCCCAAGGACATTTGCCAAAAAGACCCCTTCTGAATGGGGTTACATTATTGTTGCATCTTAGTTTAGGAAAATCTTGTTGACAAAGATACACATATAAAAATTAACACACGACATTCTCTAAGAAATAAGTCACAGTTGCAATTATATTTTGTGAAACAAAACATTTTCATAATCTTTTTGGTCGATTTTCTATATAAAAGTCCCAAGCAAGCACTTCACCCCCTTTCCGGTGAAAATCTGATTTCGATTTAAGTCGGTCCACTTTCAGTGATCCCTCTTCAGGACCAACCGCTCTGGGCCGAGGAGACCCTCCGAGGACTGTCCTAGGTGCCTGTGCGCGTAGACGCCTTTTCAATCATTAAACCGAGAGGAGGGCTCAATACGGGCACTCACACCACCTTTCGTCCCAAACTCACCTAGTGGACTGCTGCCCTCGACACTAAGTCACATTCTAAACCCCACTTAGACTGGACAGGGAACAACGGACTGGTTCCAAATTGGGAAAGGAGTATGTCAAAGCTGTATACTGTCTCCCTGCTTATTCAACTTACATTCAGAGTACATCATGCAAAATGCCAGGCTGGAATCAAGATTGCCGGGAGAAATACCAATAACCTCAGATACGCAGATGACACCACCCTTATGGCAGAAAGTGAAGAGGAACTAAAGAGCCTCTTGATGAAAGTGAAAGAGGAGAGTGAAAAAAGTTGGCTTAACGCTCAACATTCAGAAAACTAAGATCATGGCACCCAGTCCCATCACTTCATGGCAACTAGGTGGGGAAACAATAGGAGCAGGGAGAGACTTTATTTTGGGGGGGGGGGCTCCGAATCACTGCAGATGGTGACTGCAGCCATGAAATTAAAAGATGCTTGATCCGTGGAAGAAAAGCTATGACCAACCTAGACAGCATATTAAAAAGCAGAGACATTACTTTGCTAACAAAGGTCTGTCTAGTCAAAACTATGATTTTTCCAATAGTCATGTATGGATGTGAGAGGTGGACTATAAAGAAAGCTGAGCGCTGAAGAATTGATGCTTCTCAACTGTGGTGTTAGAGAAGACTCTTGAGAGTCCCTTGGACTGCAAGGAGATCCAACCAGTCCATGCTAAGGAAATCAGTCCTGAATATTCATTGGAAGGACTGATGTTGAAGCTGAAACTCCAATACTTTGGCCACCTGATACGAAGAGCCAACTCACTGCAAAAGACCCTAATGCTGGGAAAGACTGAAGGAGAGAGAAGAGGATGACAGAGGATAAGATGGTTGGATGGCATCATTGACTGAATGGACATGAGTTTGAGTAAACTCGGATAGTTGGTGATGGACAGGGAGGCCTGGCTTGCTGCAGTCCATAGGGTCTACACAGAGTCGGACACGACTGAGCGACTGAACTGACCCCACTTAAGTCCTAGATCCGTTCGAGGGATGGGAGGCACTGTTTAAAAAATGTCTCATCTCAAAGAATTTCATTCCACAGAGGGTGAACAACTGTCTAAAATATTAGGATCACGTGCTTTACGAATAAAACACGGAACTCACTGCGGTAGGAAAGGTGAAGTAACAAAGGAGCTAAAGCCTACTCCATGGTCTTATTTACATGCCACACTTGGGGAGCCATCGCGGCGCACCTGAACGCACAGTCCAGGAATTCACGGATTCCTCAGATTCTACGCTCACGATTCTACTCATCTGACAGCTCGAAAGAAAGGCTTTGCTACAGCAGCTTGAGGAACCAGGAGAGGACTCCAATCTTCCTATTTTCGTCGGATCCAGAACAGTGCATTGCATGCATTCCATTCTTTCCTCTCTCCCTTACACCTACTGGGGTCTATGCCTCTCCCTCAAGCTTCAACCAGTTCAGTTCAACCCACGCTGGTTTGAAAGGGAAAAACACCACACATACACACGGCAGAAAAGCCTCAACAAAAGTCAGGAGTCCTACAGAGCCGGGAGCTCCGGCGAGCCCAGGAGCAGACGCGAAGTCGGCCTTCTCTCCCCGGGTCGGGGCGCGGGCACCGCCCTCCCCGCCCCGCGAGGGGCGCGGCCGCGGCCGCCCTCCCCGCCCCCCACCCTCTCGCGCCGGGGATACCTGCAGGTTGGTAGGGGTGGACGCCATGGTGGAGACCCGAGGCGGCTCCCCGGGGAGGGCCTGGGGCGGAGGCAGGCAACAGGGCGACGTCGACTCACACCTGGAGCGGCCCGAACGCACGCAGGCCAGCGGCTTGGAACCTCGCGGCTGCCTCCCTCTGGAACCTGTTCGGAAACCGCCCGGCACTCAGACAGCGCCCGACCCTCCCCACGGAGCTTCCGCGATCCCAGCCCCCCGCGCCGGGCTCGCGTCCCGCCTCTGCCGCAGAACTTCCGCTTTCGCCATCAGCACGCGCCCCACCCCGTACCCGGCTGTCGCGGTCTCGCCTTCGCCCTGGGCCTCGCGAGGCCGGGACGCGGGTCCCGGAACCCCGCTGAGGCCTGGCGGAAGTCAGCCTGCGCGTAGGCGCACTACGGCTCCGCTGAGCCGGTGGGGTCGCTGGGGGTGCAGGGCTGTTCCTGCTTCTTGCTTTTGCGGCTGTGGTGTGCTTTGAGATGAGTTACTGGTTCTGGCGCCTCTCACGCGACTGAGCGTGGGGCGTGCTCTGTCGCTCTGTCATCCGAGCTCCAAGAGCCACTGATGGAGGCTTTGGGCCGGTTACCAGTTCAGTCGCTCAGTTGGGTCCGGCTCTGTGCGACCCCATGGACTGCAGGACGCCAGGCCTCCCTGTCCATCGCCAACTCCCGGAGTTCACTCAAACTCGTGTTCATCGAGTCGGTGATACCATCCAACCATCTCATCCTCTGTCGTCCCCTTCTCCTCTCTCCTTCAATCTTTCCCAGCATCTGGGTCTTTTCCAGTGAGTCAGCTCTTCGCATCAGGTGGCCACAGTATTGGAGTTTCAGCTTCAACATCAGTCCTTCCATTGAACACTCAGGACTGATTCCTTTTAGGATGGACTGGTTGGATCTCCTTGCACTCCAAGGGACTCTCAAGAGTCTCTCCAACACCACAGTTGAGAAGCATCAATTCTTCGGTGCTCAGCTTTCTTTATAGTCCATCTCTCACCCATACATGACTACTGGAAAAACCATAGCTTTGACTAGACGGATCTTTTTTGGCAAAGTAATGTCTCTGCTTTTTAATATGCTGTCTAGGTTGGTCATAGCTTTTCTTCCAAAGAGCAAGCGTCTTTTAATTACATGGCTGTAGTCACCATCTGCAGTGATTTTGGAGCCCTCCAAAAATAAAGTCTGTCATTGTTTCCACTGTTTCCCCATTTAGTTGCCATGAAGTGAAGGGACCAGATCCCATGATCTTAGTTTTGTGAATATTGAGTTTAAAGCCAGATTTTTCACTCTAATTTCACTTTCATCAGGAGGCTCTTTAGTTCTTGTTTGCTTTTTGTTATAAGGTGGTGTCATGGTTACCATTTGCTCTTCTGCAAAACGGGATCATTATGGTACCTATCTCAGGATTGTGGACAATGCTAGGGGTGCGTGCCTAGGCACATTGCACAGTGATGAGTGAACAGGAAGATCTCAGGATGTGTTAGAGCTGATTATTGCTCACACTTTACATTTCATCCAACAAACATTTTCCCAAATGGTTACTGTCATGGCTCGACGAAGCCCTGAGAATTTTAATGAAAATTGTGTCAGGCCCTCCTTTCAAGAAGTTTCCAGTAGATTGGTGGGGATGTGGCAGCTGAACAAATCCTGTGAAATTGTTTGCTGCTGCAGAGTCACTTCAGTCATGTCTGACTCTTTGTGACCTTATAAACTGTAGCCCACCAGGCTCCTGTGTCCATGGGATTCTCCAGGCAAGAACACTGGAGTGGGTTGCTGTGCCCTCCTCCAGGGGCTCTTCCTAACCCAGAGATCGAACCCACATCTCTTATGTCTCCTGCATTGGGAGTCATGCTCTTTACCTCTAGTGCCACCTGGGAAGCCCTGAAACTGTCAGATCAGATATTATTTATTCCATTTATTGTGACAGGGAAGGTTAATGGCTTGAGCAGCTAAGTGATTTCTGTGGGACGATGGAAGTCAGAGATTAGTGACAGAACTAAAATAAGACCTTTCCCCAGCATTCTGTTGTTTGCAGTCACGATTCTTTCTATTTTCCCCCTTCCTTTTCTAGCTTCTCAAAGGAAAGCAAAATAGATGTTTAATCACTCCAACGTTTTCTTTCCCACTCCTTCCCTAATTCTTTCTGAACATCTGGCATCTCCTAAATAAAGATCTTCCCTCCTGCGTCATATTTAGTGTTGGCAACTACCCAGTTCTTGAAATCTCTTCTGGGTAGTGTGCTGATGTCCTTTATCTCTCCACTTTCTCCCCTCCTCACTCTTAAGGGCGGAGTTCCCTCAGAGTCTGATACCCTCTTCTCTTTCACTACTCAAGCTTTGCCCATCTTATCTCCCTGCTGGGTTCTAGATGCAATAGAATAGAAATGGCTTCAAATTTAAATCTCTAGGCCTTCCCTGTCCTCTGCCCATCATTGACAGCTGCCTCCCAGAGAGCTCCAAAAGCCATGGGATTTTCCCACAGGAAAAATCCAACGCAGTAAAAGTCAACTTAATTATCGTGTACTCCAAACTTCCATCTCTTTGCTCCTCAAAATAAATATCACCAGCTCTCCATCATCCAGGCTCAAAGTTGAAGACCCCTCTCTGCCTGTGTGTACCAGTTCTTCCCACCCTTCTGTCCCCTTCCAGTTACTGATAAAATACTATAGCGAATCCAGTCCTTAGAATGGCAGCACATACTAGACATTTAGTAAATATTAAACTATTTAACTGAGCTGTGTAGAACAACCTCTGGTTCCTTAATGACTTTCAAGCTTGATTTTGCCTGAAGATACAACCAGACTCCAATTTACCTTTCAATTCAATCCCTAAAGGTTTACCGAACTCCCACTAAAGACAAGTCTACTGCACATTAGGAACCTATGAATATGAATAAGATGTGGTCTTTGCCATTTAGGATCTTACAATTTAGTGGAAGGCACAGACATGTGATAATGAAAAGAGAATTTATTTGAGTACCACAGTTGAGTACCACTATGTGCCAGGCTGATTTAGGTGCTGGATGTGAACCAAAGAGTCAGTAATTTCTCTTTTATAACCTATACAGTTGATACCATGTACTCCCTAATGTGCAATGAGAAAAGTGTCACCTATGAGATTTTAAAACTTCAGTCTCATCATGAGAAAGTACCATAAAAACACAAATTAAAGTTTTGTTTTTTTTTTTAAAGAAAACTACAAAATACCTGACTGTGTGCTTCAAAAATGTGAAAGTCTTAAAAAATAAGGAAAGACTGAGAAACTCATCACAGATTTTAGGATTGCGTCTGTGCGTGCATGCTCAGCTGTTCAGTCATGTCTGAATCTTTGCAACCTCAAGGACAGTAGTCCGCCAGGCTCCTCTGTCCATGGGATTTTCCAAGCAAGAATGCTGGAGTGGGTTTCCACTTCCTCCTCCAGGGGATCTCCCCAACCCACAGATCAAATCCAAGTCTCCTGTGGCTCCTGCATTGGTAGGTGGGTTCTTTACGTCTGAACCACCCGGGAAGTGAGACTCCAGAGACTGGCAACTAAATGCAGTATGGGGTTCTGGATTGAATTATAAAACAGAAAAAGACAGGGGAAAAATGGATAAAAATACGTCTTTTAGCTAATAGTATTATAATGATGCTAATTTCTTAGTTTTGATAAATATACCATGGTTGTTTAAGACGTTAACAGTAGGAGATATATAGTGAAGCATATATGGGAATTCTCTTTATTTTTGAAACTCTCTTGTAAATATTATTTTAAGATAAAATGTTTCCTTAAAAAGTCCTGCTCTTTGGAGCTTACCTTCTAGTGGAATAGAAACTTTTTTCCTTTTACATGTGTGAGATAAACAGAAAATACATATTGAACTGCGCCCTTAGTTCCTGACACAGAGCTCCTGAACCCTTGGGCTTTTCTGGGTGATTGAAATGTCTTTTGTTCCAATGAGGTGACCCTGGGTAGGCTCCTGGATGAGGATTGGTCACCAGGAAGTACAAGCTATGATTCAAAGCTTGGGATTTTTGGCCCCACCCGCCATTCCCTTAAGAAGGCAGAAGGGCTGAAGGTGGAGTTAATGACTGCTCATGCCCATGCCATGTGGGGAATCATCCGTAAAAATCCCCAAAGTACGGGCTTCAGAGAGCTTCTGGGCTGGTGAGCATGTGGAGGTGCTGGGAGGGTGGTGGGCTACGACGGGCTCGGGACCTCCACCCCGTTCCCGCACACCCAGCCCCGTGTTCCCTGCACACCCGGCCCCGTGTTCCCACACACCCGGCCCTGTGCACCTCGTCTGTCTGGATGTTCACCTGTATCCTTTATCCAAACTTTTTATAGTAAACTGATGAAAATGAGTTAAATGTTTTTCTGAGTCCTGTGAGCTGCTTTGCAAATTAATCGAATCTGTGAAGGAGGGTCACTGTAAACTCTGATCTACAGCCAGAAGCACAGGTAACATACCAGGCTTGTGACTGGCATCTGAGGAGGGTGTGTGTTGTGGGGTGGGGGCAGGAAGGCAGTCTTGTGGGACTTGGCCCTCCATGTGTGGGATCTGACGCTGTCTCCAGTGTCAGAATTGAATTAAATTTTAAGACACTCAGCTCATGTCGAAAGTTGCTGGGTATGAGGAAAAGCCTTCACATATTTGATGACCAGAAGTACATAAGAAATGTCTTTAAGAAATGACTTAAAACTCTACATTCAGAAAACAAAGATCATGGCATCTGGTCCTATCACTTCATGGCAAATAGATGGGAAAAGAGTGGAAACAGTGAGAGACTTTATTTTGGGGGGCTCTAAAATCACTGCAGATGGTGACTGCAGTCATGAAATTAAAAGACGCCTGCTCTTTGGAAAAAAGAGCAACCTAGATAGCATATTAAAAAGCAGAGACATTACTTTGCCAACAAAGGTCTGTCTAGTCAAGGCTATGGTTTTTCCAGTAGTCATGTATGGATGTGAGAGCTGGACTAGAAAGAAAGCTGAGCTCTGAAGAATTGATGCTTTTGAACTGCGGTGTTGGAGAAGACTCTTGGATGACAAGGAGATTCAACCAGTCCATCCTAAAGGAAATCAGTCTTGAATATTCATTGGAAGGTCTGATGCTGAAACTGAAACCCCAGTACTTTGGCCACCTGATGCAAAGAATGGACTCATTTGAAAAGACCCTGATGCTGGGAAAGATTGAGGGCAGGAGAAGGGGACGACAGAGGATGAGATGGTTGGATGGCATCACCTACTCAAGGACATGAGTTTGAGTAAGCTCTGGGAGTTGGTGGTGGACAGGGAGGCCTGGCGTGCTGCAGTCCATGGGGTTGCAAAGAGTCGGACACGACTGAGAGACTGAACTGAACTGAACTGAGTACTTGAGAGAAGTGTGGTATATGCTGTGCTGCTGTGCTAAGTCGCTTCAGTTGTGTCCAGCTCTTTACGACCCCATGGGCTGTAGCCCGCCAGACTTCTTTGTCCATGGAATCTCCAGGCAAGAATACTGGAGTGGATTGCCATGCCCTTCTCCATGGGGATCTTCCCGACACAAGGATTGGACCCTGGGTCTCCTGCCTGGAGGCAGAGTCTTTACCATTTGAGCCACAAGAGAAGCCTGCTTATCTCTACAATTCATTGCAAAACAAAGTGTAAATGATATTTTTTTCCCCTGACTTTTTCATGAAAGTAAAACTCCTCTTCAGATTTCTTTCAGTTAGCAAAAACAGGTACCGATGCAGATCTTTTATGAAAGCAAAGTGGTGCAGAGCAACTTTTCAAAAAGCAAGGGAGACCTGTATTGGTTTTATGAAAATGTATTTGTAGGAGGGACCAGGGAGAGAGAGGAGCCAGGAAGGTCAAGCAAGAGGCTACTTCAACAGCCTGATGTTTCAGGAAGGAGGATCTCCTGAGCCAAATGGCGATTCCGCATTCCTGAAGCACAGCTCTAATTTGGACTTTGATTAGTACACCCTCCATCCCTCGATTGCATTCACCCATTCAGCCTGTTGAAATCGTACCTATTCAAAGGACCTGTTTCAGTGTCTCTTGCTCAGGACACCTTCAAAAACTCTTTAAACTTTCATAACTTTGGGACCTTAAATTGTCCTCAGGTAATGAAGCTAAGTGCCGAATACAGTGTCTGGAACATAATAGATACTCAAAAATTGTTGTCCACGAGACGACTTCACAGTGTTCCTCCTTTCTAGACTGTAAGGTCAGTATGGGCTAAGATGTCACCTTATTCATTTTATAACCTCCTCCTCTGACAAAGAGTCGGACACGACTGAGCGACTGAACTGAGCCGGCCCTGTGCCCTTGTTCCCCACGCACACACACGGTTTTGCTCACATGCTGTGCATGCACGCTAAGTCACTTTAGTCGTGTCCGACTCTTTTCGACCCTATGGGCTGTAGCCCGCCAGGCTCCTCTGTCCATGGGATTCTCCAGGCAAGGATACTGGAGTGGGTTGCCATGCCCTCCTTCAGGGGATCTTCCTCACCCAGGGATGGAACGCCTGTCTTTACGTCTTCTTCACTGGCTGGCGGGTTCTTTATCACTAGCGCCCCTTGGGAAGCCCATAGCCAGGGTTTGTTAAATGAAGTGAAGTCTCCTTGTGAGTGATCTTTAGCGATTTGGGAGGTTGGTTGGTTGGCAGATGGCATTTGCGGACTCACCCTTCTGCAGGGTCTCACCATCAATCCGTCCAGGAACAATCTGTCTCCCTCAGGCTCCCTAAAGGAAGTGCACAGTCTGAAGCCCTTACAGCATGAGCAGGGCAGCTCTTCACGTCCACCCGGGATCAAGTTTCTGCTTGCTGAGTCACCCGCTCCCTCCCTGACCCGGACACAGCAATAAGGCAGACAAAGCATCGCCAGCTGACCACGTGAAGGGAGTGACTCATCGGGGTTCTCAGGCTGGAAACCTGCTCTCCGCTTCAGGCAGCATACCTTTCTGAACATGCTGGTCACCTGGAGGCCCAACCCCTGCCCACTTACTGTTGTTCATTTTATTCATATGAAGCTACAGAGGGTTCTGGACTGTTAGTGGGTTTAGGAACCAGCCCATCAACGTCAGTCAGCCCTCTGAGGATGGGCGTATGGCCGGAAGTGTCCATTCTTCACTGTGGCTGGTCTGCGGTGAAGTGGCTGGTCTACGGTGAACGTGCTCTAAGGCATCTGCTCAGGAGGAAAGGTGAGGGGCCCGCCTTCAACAGTTTTGCAAGCTGGGTGATCATTCTCCAGACGGTGGGCACTTAGATGGGCTTCCCAGGTGGCGTTTGTGGTAAAGAACCCAGCTGCTAATGTAGGAGATGTAAGAGATGTGGGTTCAATCCTTGGTCAGGAAGATCCCCTGGAGGAGAAGATGGCAACCCACTCCAGTGTTCTTGCCTGGAGACTCTCAAGGACAGAGCAGCCTGGTGGGCTGCAGTCCATGGGATTGAAAAGAGTCAGACACAACTGAGCAGCTAAGCACGCATGCACGCTACTTTTAAGCTCCCTGAAGTTGTTGGCCAAATTTATGGTAGCTTAGTTTATCAAAGCCAAGAAAACACACACACACACTCACACACACACAGGATCTTGGCTGCTTCAAGTCTCTGGCTTCAGGGAAGACTCAGACTCTCTCTTAAAGGGTTTTCCTGATTAGGTCAGACCCATCCAGGATAACCTTGATTAACTCCAGGCCAAATTATTAGGGACCTTCATCACATCCACAAAATCCCTTCACCTTTGCCATATTCTATTGGTTCTCTATTTATGTTTTGCAGGGCTCTGATCAGTATCACGTTAATTAAGATAATTAGAAAAATGGAGTAACTGGCAGAAAAAGAGGAAAGCGGTAATTTATTACTATATATGGGATCTGAAAACAGACCCAACAGGTGAGTACGGCAAAACAGGAGCAGAATAACAGATACAGAGAACAAATCAGCGGTTCCCAAAGTATAAATTGCTGTACATAAAATAAACTACAAAGATATACTGCACAGCACAGGGGGTATGGCCAATATTTTATAATGACTTTAAATGGAGTATAATCTACAAAAACTTCGAATCACTATGTTGTACATCTGAAACTAGTACAATATTGTAAATCAACTATGCCTCACCAAAAAGGAAAAAAAGTGGAATGAATAACGACAGATGCTTAGAAAGAAAGACTTCATGAACTATCACTGCCTTGGAAAATTGTGTGGAGTGGAAGCATCTGGTTTAGAAAGAGGAACAGCTTCTCTGTATCTTAGAAATATGCAGATCGATACATATTCTAGCAGCAAAATTGGTTTACACATAGAAGCCTTTGCTGTCCACTGAGAGCTCCTTCTCCAGAATGACATCCCAGTCGTCTTTCGAGCAGGTAAAATCTCTCACGTTTGCTATTGCCAAACAAACGCACAGATCCGGGGTGAGATTTGTTGGGGTGGAATCATTTTTAGTTCAAAAATAAACTTCCATTTATTTCTCATGGACTAGTTTTAGGAGAAGAATTTAGCTACTATCTTGACTAACACCCAGCACAGGACGGCACCAACTTCCAGATAGCAAGAATGCTGTCATCCAGTAATGACTGTCTAGAATAGCAAAGGAATTTTGGATTTTGTTATCTACACCAATATTTTCCCAAGAATTATAGTCTAATTTAGTTGTTCATTGTCCGACATGATTGCTAAATTAAATCAACTCTACCACAAGATTAAGCAGAAAGAAAATGAGCACATTCTTAGAGTAGCAATTATGTGTTTTACAGGCGAGGGTTCCAATATGATATCCGTTTAGTGGTGTTTTTTTTCCTTCTGCTGCTGAAAATAGTGTCATTCTCTCTTCACTCTTTTAGAAGTTCATTATTTGCCAGGAGCCAGCGTGAGGAGCTCCGCCCGTGGCAAAGGTCATGAGGAAGGAGGCTCGGCACACGCAAAGGCAGGATCAAGCCTCAGGAGTCCCCCTGGAAATTCTCGAGCTTCTACCCCCAAACCAGAGTCTGCCTACTTTCTGCTTTGTGCTCTCACCTACACCTCTGACTTTACGGGGGGCTGTCCCCTACCACCTCTCTCTGAAAAAGAGTTAAATTACAGCTCCAGTTAATAAAGTTCCTGGACGTGACAAGGGTGTTTTAGTTCACAACCGTGAGAGGCATGAGATGCTCTAAACTGTCTGAATACAGATTCCTCTGAGCTGTTAGAAGATTGGTTAGAAACTGTATTGGTGAAGGGTTTTTCACTTGTTGGGCCAATGTTTGCTGCTAAGTTTCCACATCCCCTGCCCTTATACACATTAATGAATATATAGAAGAAATAAGTATTAACCTTTGATATTAATCACGTTAGACCTTAGGCTAAGCAAATTCTTTCCTTAATTAAAACCCACTACATCCCCACCCTATAGGAATGTAACTTTATCTGGTACCTTTGGAAGGTGGCGTCTGTTTTAAGAATAATCACCCCTGGAGAAATAAGTGTTCTGGTTGACTGACCGCTGTCACAAGAAGAGGGTCATAAATTGTCAGCAGGCCCCCTGGCCAGAAGATGATGTAACACCCCTAAGACCTCTGTATACATTTGTATGAAGCACCTGACTTTAATAAAAGTCAGGACTGCCGACCCCGCGTGACTTTTGTATAACATCTCAGTGTATAAAAACAGACCCTGGAAAAATAAAAAATGGGATAAGTTCCTCGAAAGACTGGTCTCCCCATGTCGTTCTTTCTCTCATCTTCTGGCTGAATCCCCATCTGGAACGTGGAGGCTCGTCAAGCCTACTAATTATGCCTGGGCTTCTAAGATCTGACCAGGGAGGCCTTAGTGTCTCCTCTCCTTCCAGAGAACGGGAGGACGCCTGCGGCCTACATAGGTGACGTAAATTCCTTGCCCTGGAATTTTATTAGCTTTCCACGTAAACCAAGTTATTCAGCCTCTTTTCTCCACTGAATTTTCCTACTGAGCTATCCTCATTCTACTACTCTTTATATCTCTAATTAATATTTAATTAAAGCTATCGTATCCTGATCGCCGAAGCCGTCTCCCCTTCGAATTTCCCTGGATCCACCGTGGCTGGACCCCGGCAATTATTATCAATTTTAGCAAATCTGTTGAGAACTTAAGCTTTGTTTCCATTTTCCTTTTCAAAGTGCATATACTTGCACCTGCATACGTTTTTGAAGAGATATCATTATGTCAGAAAATAAGAATTGGCTGCGGTTTTGTGTATGTGTCATGACTTAATTACCAGCTGAACGACACGGGGCACTGTGGTGAATGTCTGAACGCTGAGTGAGGGTGATATTCTGGGTGGAGAGGGATCTTGAGGCAGGACTGGGGAGCCCTGAAGAAACTGTGGAAAATTCTGAAAGAGATGGGAATACCAGACCACCTGATCTGCCTCTTGAGAAACCTATATGCAGGTCAGGAAGCAACAGTTAGAACTGGACATGGAACAACAGACTGGTTCCAAATAGGAAAAGGAGTACGTCAAGGCTGTATATTGTCACCCTGTTTATTTAACTTATATGCAGAGTACATCATGAGAAATGCTGGACTGGAAGAAGCACAAGCTGGAATCAAGATTGCCGGGAGAAATATCAATAACCTCAGACATGCAGATGACACCACCCTTATGGCAGAAAGTGAAGAGGAACTCAAAAGCCTCTTGATGAAAGTGAAAGTGGAGAGTGAAAAAGTTGGCTTAAAGCTCAACATTCAGAAAACTAAGATCATGGCATCCCGTCCCATCACTTCATGGGAAATAGATGGGGAAACAGTGGAAACAGTGTCAGACTTTATTTTTGGGGGCTCCAAAATCACTGCAAATGGTGACTGCAGCCATGAAAGTAAAAGACGCTAACTCCTTGGAAGGAAAGTTATGACCAACCTAGATAGCATATTCAAAAGCAGAGACATTACTTTGCCAACAAAGGTTCGTCTAGTCAAGGCTATGGTTTTTCCTGTGGTCATGTACGGATGTGAGAATTGGACTGTGAAGAAAGCTGAGCGCCAAAAAATTGATGCTTTTGAACTGTGGTGTTGAAGAAGACTCTTGAGAGTCCCTTGGACTGCAAGGAGATCCAACCAGTCCATTCTGAAGGAGATCAGCCCTGGGATTTCTTTGGAAGGAATGATGCTAAAGCTGAAACTCCAGTACTTTGGCCACCTCATGCGAAGAGTTGACTCATTGGAAAAGACTCTGATGCTGGGAGGGATTGGGGGCAGGAGGAGAAGGTGATGACAGAGGATGAGATGGCTGGATGGCATCACTGACTCGATGGACGTGAGTCTGGGTGAACTCTGGGAGTTGGTGATGGACAGGGAGGCCTGGCGTGCTGCGATTCATGGGGTCGCAAAGAGTTGGACACGACTGAGCGACTGAACTGAACTGAGTAAAGGTCAACTTGACCTGGACCACCATAAGATTGAAAATTAGCTTCTTTGTGATTTATCCATTTTAAAGAAGGGCTTCAAAAAGGACACATTTCAATGGTGAGATGAAAAACTAAGAATTGTCAAACCTAAAAAATTATTTATTGGGAGCTGCTGTATCAATGCATCTTGAGGTCAACACCTTAACTTGTTAAGATATTTCACACTTGTATTAAATTCCACTTGTAATTGTGCTGCTATTTGGAATCAAAGCATGTGGGATGGAATGCTTATTTACACGTGTGGGACATAGTTCAACACGTCGTATGCCCAGGTGTGTCCGACTCTTTGTGGCCCCAGGGACCATAGTCCACCAGGCTCCTCTGCCCATGGGATTTCCCGGGCAAGAATACTGGAGTCGGGTGCCATTTCCTACTCCAGGGGATATTCCCGACCCAGGGATGGAACTGAGTCTCCTGCACTGGCAGGCCGGTTCTTTACCACTGGTGCCATCTGGGAAGACCCAACAGAGGTGACCCCTGGGACTTTAAAGCCTTCCCTGGTGGCTCAGACAGTAAAGGGTAAGCTTGCAATGCAGGAGACCCAGGTTCTATCCCTGGGTCTGGAAGATCCTTGGAGAAGGGAATGGCTGCTCAGCTCAGTATTCTTGCCTGGAGAACTCCATAGTGGGTCCGTGGGGCCACAAAGAGTTGGATACAACTGAGTGACTAACACTTTCACTGCACTTTTCACGGAGACTTAACGAGGAGGCAGTTGAGTTGGTGACATACCTAACCCTGACCCTCACACTTTCCAGCCCCCGACCAACCGCTACTGGCTGCGCTCCCGTTGTGCAGGCAGGCCTGAACTTGATGTTGAAATACACCCAAAGGAAAAGTCAAATCTGGCCCTTTCTCCCCAAAACTTCTGGTATAGTTTGAAAAACAGCAGTTAACAAGCAGAGAGCAATCTTCACAGGGAAAAATGGATACTAAATATAATGTAGGCGTTATGAGTTAAAAACAAGTGGTGAGAAATGTTGACCGTCTGCAACGACCATTCCTGGTCTGATTTGTGCCAGGAGAGGGGACTTTAGAAGTGACAAAGGAATTTACATTTGTTCGTAAAATACATTCTGTGCTACTGAGGGGAGTTGTCCTTTAACATTATTCAAATTATAATTACAAAATGGGAGTTTTGACAGCTCAAGCATTTATTCATAATATTGGCCAGATTCCACCTTGGAAGAGTAAGGATAGGTTAAAAACCACAGCCAATTCAATTATTTAATTTCACTGTATTAAAGCTCAAGGTTGCCAGATGATCTCATTACCGAATAACATCCTAAGGTCATGCTGAGAAAATGAAGGATTCTATGCCAGACAAACTACTCCCAAGGGAAACTGCTGGCCAATGATGCTTTTGAAGTTGCAAAATGGCTGTGTTTTTCATTGGAAAATTCCATCCTTCACCCCTGGTATCCTTGAAGGGTTCCTAGGCTTACCCAATCTAGTGCAATGGAGCCTTGTCTTTATCAATGTAAAAGATGCTCAGTAACACACAAAGGACAACTAATAGCAATCTTTCCCATTGGCTCACCCGGGAAAAAATCTGCCTGCAGTGCAGGAGGTGTAAAGAGGCGTGAGTTCAATCCCTGGGTCAGGAAGATCCCCTGGAGAAGGGAATGGTGGCCCACTCCAGTATGCGTGCCTGAAAAGGCCCATGGACAGAGGAGCCTGGTGGCCTACCGTCCACGGGGCCACAAGAGCTGGACTCGACTGAGTGACTAAGCAGCAGCAGCAGCAGCCTGAGAAGCAGTTTTGTGATCGATTTTGCAATGAGACCACTTAGGTCTATGAGAGTCACAGGAGAGAGCGGAAGGTTGGGTGTTAATGACAAGTGCCTTCCACGGAGTGGGATGATCAGTATTTGCTGGTTGTTACAGACACTATCATACAGACGTCGAGCTAGTGTGCGTGCTAAAACAAGTGACCGTGCGGAAAGACCGACAAGTCCAGCTTTCCCTCCTCATCTTTTAGGACCTGTTTTATGGTGGGACTTGGCAGAAGTGAAAAGTTCAGGTTCTCTCTTAAAAGAGAAAGTATATACTTGTATTGAGGCAAGGAATACGCCCCAAAGAAAGTGGCTTCAGTGTGCCAGTGAGAATTCCAGAAGAGGGATATTGTAAAAGCCCCTACCGAGTAGATTCAGGTCAGGGAAAATATATACCTTGGAGAGGGATGGAGACATGAACTTGTTTAGAAGTTGGCTCTCTTCAAAGACCCTAGAGTGTAAAGTATCATGTAATTGATCCAAGTGGACAATATGTCAATCAACAAATCTAAACTGAGCTGACTGTTACGTGAAAGGCATCTCACCCTCCAAGCTCCTTCTAAATTTTCCCAACGAAAAAGGTGAGCATTGTGCACTGATGTCTAAGTAATGGGTATTACAACACAAATATGTTTGAGAAATGCCAAAAGAGATGCTGTAATTTTTCTGTGTGGTCTCGGCACACCGCTGTGTGGTAGGAAGAGCTCCCTCTGGGCATTAAGCTTTGACTATCGGGGTTCTAATCCCAACTCTCCCGCTCAACAGCTTCCTAGCATTTCTCAGCATTAGGAGAGGAGCTGGAATGAGACTCGGTGTGGTTTCATCAGAAGATCCAGGTGTGTGCTCAGCTATGCCCCTCCATTGCTTTCTGACTCTAGGAGAGTCATTATTTGTTTCTGTTCTTTTTTGTTTGTTTAATTGTGATGACGATGAGCTAGATCATCTCTGAAATTTCTTATTGCCTTAAACCAATCCCTCAAAGCGTAGCATAAATATACTGTCCCTGAAATGACTGTGGATTACAGATGTACCTTTGTTTCTTGCCAGATTGTTGAGGCATTGTGGAGTAACATTAAGTATTAGAGCTTTTGAGGTGAGACCCAAGGACAGGCACTTAACTGCTCTGAAACCTGGTTTTCTTACCTTTAAGTGAAAGTGAAAGTGAAGTTGCTTAGTCATATCCGACTCTTTGCGATCCCATGGACTGTAGCCTACCAGGCTCCTCAGTCCCTGGAATTTTCCAGGCAAGAGTCCTGGAGTGGGTTGCCATTTCCTTCTCCAGGGGATCTTCCCAATCTAGGGATTGAACCTGGGTCTCCTGCACTGCAGGCAGATGCTTTACCGTCTGAGCCACCAGGGAAGCCCAAGTTGGCCTTTTCTTGCCTTTAAGACTGGACTAACATTCCTGCTTTACAAGGTTTCTGCAAAGGTAAGAGATGAGGAACTATAATGTCTAAGGCCCACTGTGGGCCTTCAATAGATGGCGGTGTTTCTTACCTTTACCTCCGTGAACCACCTGATGCCAAAGTGTAGCATTATTCCTTGGGGAAAATAAAATAGACTTCATAACAGTCTACAGTTTCTGTGGTAGACAGCATAATGCTCTTTTGTAATAGAGATGGTGATCAGGTATGAAATTTTAGGAAAGTGTGTTACTGGACTTCAGTAGGAGCCCACTACTTTACAAAGGTATTGGATGTTACCTCTGTAATATCTTTACTCAGATCTTACGGTTACTTCTGACACCTGATCTCATTAGATTGGCTCCAGCAGGCCCCAAAATTAACCTGAAGGGCTACAGTGTGGACTGGATGAATCTTCTCCAGCGCCACTGTTCTCCATCTTTCCTTCCCGCTCCTCTTTTCGCCGCCGCCCTGGCACGGCGCCACCCCTTTGCACTGTGCTTCTGCATTTTCGCCCCCCTGGGTGCTGCTGGATGCCGCTTCCTCTTTCTCGGACACAGAACAGCAGGCAGCTTTCCTGCAACCTCACCTCTTTGCTTCATCTTGTTTGGAGCAATAGTGATCTCGTGAGGTGCAAAATTAGAAACCCTTTACTTTTTACACAGTGATGTTGGATTCAGGAGTCAACTCCGAATGAGTTCATTTATTCCACTTTCGAGCATCTGTCATTCTCTGTTCTTGAACCTGGGACTTCCTGTTGATTCTCACTGATTTGTATTTGCTGCGATGCCTTTCCCAGCCTCTCCTTGTATAAAGCACGATTCCTGTTCTCAGAGTTTATCGTCCATTCCTCTCATGAGGGAGCGGGGTAGACAGTCCCTGGAGACAAGTGTGAGCTGAGTGTTACCAGCAGCAGATGCTGTAGGAGGAAGAAGAGGTCGCTTCCGGCTGGACCAGGCTGCCTCCTGACGGGCAGGGGCTCTCGAGCTGACCTTCGGCAGCAAAGGAGGGGAAGCTCAGGCCAGGCGTGGGACTGGATGGTGCTGACCACGTGGTTTGTGCACAGAAATTACACAGAGGATTCTTCTTGCACAATCAGTTCATCAGCTCATTTCTGCCATGGACGTTTCTTAGCCTAACACAGGGAAGAAAAGCGGGTGTTGTACACTGGATGTGTGAGCCTGGCCGGATAATGTGTCCACATAAAGTTCGGTTTTCTCGACAGTCACAGCCAGCTGGGTTGGTGCTAGATGGAACATGTTCGTGGCAGAAGGCAGCCCCTGGGGACCGTGGGATGTCACCTCTCCCTCTGCCCCACGTCCATTACGTTTGGGACCAGTGGCGTCGCATTATCTTTATCTCCAGAGTTTATTCATTGTACATAAGAGTTTATTCACAAATTAATTCACATATTTCCGTGAATAAATCCAAATACAGTCAGTCTGTAGACTTCCTGGTTCTTTGTTATGTCTGGAATATTTCTGTGATGGATGGAAAGACATTAATCAATAATTCAAAAGAAACCTTATCAAAAGTCTAAGCACATAAAGCAGAAGATTGTGACTGGGGCTTTTGGCGGTTCAGCTCCAAAGTCACCCTTTATTTTTAAGTGTTTTCCTGTCCTAGTGCTGCTGTGATAAAACAGGACAGACTTTGTGGCTTCAAGCAACAGATTTTATTCTCGCACCAGGAAGGCTGCCGGGAGGTGGGGGTGGGGCTTCCCTGGTGGCTCAGATGGTAAAAAATCTGCCTGCAATGCAGGAGACCTGGGTTAAATCCGTGGAAGATCTCCTGGAGAAGGGAGTGGCCACCCACTCCAGTATTCTTGCATGGAGAAGCCCATGGACAGAGGAACCCGGTGGGCTACAGTCCCAGGGATGGAAAAGAATTGGACACGACTGAATGACTGACACAGAGCTGGAAGGCTGGAGGTCCAGTCAAGGTATTGGCAGATGGGACTTCCCCGGTGGTCCAGTGGTTAAGACTTTATCTTCCAGTGCAGGGGGCGCAGGTTAGATCCCTGGGCAGAGAGCTAAGATCCCACATGCCTTGCAGGCAAAAACTCAAAGCGTAAAATAGAAGCAACATTGCAACAAATTCAATAAAGACTTAAACAATGGTCCACATCAAAAAGAAAAAGTATCTTAAGTGCTGGCAGGGCCACGCTGCCTCTGAAGGCTCCGGGGCAGGTCCTTTCTCTCCTCTCCTGGTATCTGGGTGTCCATGCCCCTGGGCGCTCCTCGGTTGTTGGACAAACTGCTCCAGTCTCTGCCTCTGTTACCACATCGTGGTCTCTTCATGTCCGAACCTCTGTCCCCAAATTTTCCTTTCCTTCTAAAGACACCACCCACCTTGGATTTAGGGGCCCGCTAATCCAGTATGACTTTTTCTGAATTTTTAAAAAACTGAGATACATTGACATATAACATTATATTAGTATCTGGCACACAAGATGTGTGTGTGTCTGTGTGTGTGTGTGCGCGCGCTAAGTTGCTTCAGTCGTGTTCCCATGGACTGTGTGACCCCATGGACTGTAGCCTGCCAGGTTCCTCTGCCTGTGGAATTTTCCAGTCAGGAGTACTGAAGTGGAACGCCATTTCCTCCTGCAGTGGATCTTCCCCACCCAGGGATCTTGCATCTCCAGCATTGGCAGACAGGTTCTTTGCCTCCAGTGCCTCCTGGGAAGCCCATGTATGCTAGTCACTCAGTCGTGTTCGCCTCTGCGACCCCACAAACTGTAGCCCACCAGGATCCTCTGTCCATGGAATTCTTCAGCCAAGAATACTGGAGTGGGTTGCCATTCTCTTCTCCAGAGGATCTTCCCCACGCAGGGATCATTCTTTATCATTTGAGCTACAGGGAAGTCCTGGGAAGCCTCTGATGATTTGATATTTGTATACACTGTGAAATGATCATCGCAGTAAATACGGTTAACATCTATCACCACACAGTGTGACCACTTTTTTTCCCCTTGTGTACTTCATCTTAATTTGATTGTATCCGTAAAGATCCTATGTCTAAGCAAGGTCACCTTCATGGGTGCTGAAGGTTAGGACTTGAACATACCTATCTTTGGAGGACACAATTCCACCTACAACATGCAGATGGCCCAAGCAGAGGCAGAAATTCCTCCTTGCGGAGGGGCTGGGGCACAGCCAGGTGGACAGAGTATGTGAACTTACAAACTCAGCTTGGGTATTCTTGTTTAAGCTTTTGAATCCAGAGCAGGTGGCCCAAAGTAGTGAAGTCAGACTCCACAACCCACCAGCAGTGGGGCGAATGGCTTTGTGTGTGGCTGTGGCCCTGGGTGGGTGAGAGGGGACGTTTCTGACCTCCTCTGTCAGTCACTCAGTCGTGTCCGGCTCTTTGTGACCCCAGGGACTGTAGCCTACCAGGCTCCTCTGTCCATGGGATTCTCCAGGCGAGAAAACGAGTGCGCACCCCTTCTCCAGGGGATCTTCCGGATCCAGGGATCGAACCCCGGTCTCCTGCACTGCAGGCAGGTTCTTTACCATCTGAGCCGCCAGGGAAGCCCTGGTCTCCTTTGGTTCCTGCTTAATTCCTGAGCTGGATCCTCTGGGCTTCCCTTCAGTTCCCTCCTGGTCCAGATGTCCTTTCACCTAATTCCCTCTCCTTTGTTTCAAACACAAAAAGTCTGATTTTTGTTGTTGTTGTTGCTGTTGTTCTCAAGCAAGAACTCTGAGTAATGGCAATACCATATTAAAGTAATTTATTACCCAAACATTTCCAGAAGGTTCCGAGGGGCAGCAGAACCCGAGCACAATTAGCTTCAGGAGAGTAACTTCCATTAAGAACATTAATTATGGCAGGACATTAAATATTGACTACCAAGTTACCCTTTTGTTGTAAATATTTTATACAAATGACAAAGGATAAAGCTACTTCATAAATAAAGTAGTTACGTCAGGAAATTTCAGATTTTATTCTTCAGTATCTAGAGGTCTGAAAGGGAAATTCAAATTATTTTTAAAATTGAAATTCAAAGTTTTACGAAAAAAAGAAAAGGAGTTCAACTAGTATTATTCCTTTTAATAATTTTTCTGGCTGTTGAAGCAGTCCCCAAATGCAGGACCATCTTCAAATTTAAGGAAATTCTCCCATTCGGTATAAATTAATCAATTTTCTTGGTTCAACCAATGTGTCGTCTGTAAAGCAATTAACCAGCCGTTGAAGTAACTGGCTGTGCAGAGGGCCCAATTTATCAGTCTAAGTGTGGCAAGGGCTCCCTCTACTGGCGCCCCACAGAAACTAAAGCTCTCTGCTCTCGTGGCTGTAAAGGAAAAAAAAAAGGTAGTCACTTGGTCTTCCCTGGTGGCTCATATGGTAAAGAATCCACCCGCAACGCAGGAGACGCAGGTTTGATCCCTGGGTCAGGAAGATCCCCTGGAGAAGGAAATGGCAACCCACTCCAGTACCCTTGGCAGGGAAATCCCATGGATGAGCCTGTGGGCTACAGTCCAGGGGGTCCCAAAGAGTCAGACACGACTAAGCAACTTCACCTTCTTTCTTTCTCTAGTCACTTAGTCGCATTTGACTCTTTGGGACCCCCCGGACTGTAACCCACCAGGCTCGTCCATGGGATTTTCGAGGCAGGACTACTGGAGTGTCTTGCTATTTCCTTCTCCACGAACTGTAAAACAGGGCTTCCAAAACAAGAAGCAGTTTTACTGTAACCCCCTTGAAAATTGTCTGAGGTAGTAGCCTCAGGGTAGGAACAAGAAAAGGCACAGATTAAGAAATCAGCTGTGAAGGAATCTTGGCCTACCGCTCTCTGGATTCAAATGAAAAATGGATCCCAATAGAATGTTTGTTCGGTAGAAAAATTGCAAAAGCCACAAGTGTGAGCCAAGTATTAATTTTAAATTTCCTAGTGGCCATATTTTTAAAAAGTAAAGCCAAACAAGTAAAATTTATTTTAATTATGTATTTCCTATTCAACCCAATATATCTAAAACATTATCACTTCAGCATGCAATCCATATAAGAAATTAATTAGCTATCCTTTATTGAGCTTAAGCCTTTGAAATCTGGATTGTATTTCCCACTAGCAGTACATCACAGTTTGGATTAGCCACATTTCAGGGGATCGGTAGCCCCATGGGGCTAAAGGTTGTTAATTAGACATTGTGGGAGCAGAGAAACTCCAACAGCAAGGACAGGAACACGAGAGACATATTAGCTGTTTCATAATTTATAATTCATAGCTCAGGGTGGCATCTCACAATTTGTCCAAAGCCTGTTTAGAAAAGGACCGTCAAAGATGAATAAATTGGCCGTCAAGAACTGTGAGATTTGTTTCCTTTGCATGATTGTTGATGATACTCTGTACAAGGCTCTGGAGAGTGATTTGACATCATGCATCCAGAGCTTTCAAACGTTCCCAGCTTACACTGTGGGAATGGGAGCAGCGGGGTCTGAGCACAGGCTGGCTCTGGGTATTGAGAAATGGAGTATCTCCCGCCGTATCAGTGAACAAGGACGTCACAACATCGGTATTGCAGCCCTCCACCATGAGCCGGCGAGCCCTAATGGCACTCAGGAAGGACAGGAACGCCTACCGTCCAGCGGTCCTCAGGCTGCAGCCAGCCCTCCAGAGGGCCCCACGGGAGCTCGGGATGTGGAAAAACACAGGAACTGCCTCCACAGAGGAGGTGCACACGGAAGGAATGACTTCAGGGAGCCCAGACTCCTGCATCCTCCCACACACGAAAGAGCGCTCAATTCCTCAACTTGGGATATCTGGTTTTAATTAATGATGCTCTTTTGACGTTCAGACTACCTGCCTTTTGTTGCAAAACCTCCATATAACCTGGCTCCGCCCCTCACCTCCTGAAGCCTTTCTCTCAGGCTTACTTGAGATGCTGCCTCCTGGATTTGTTGTTGGTCAGTCGCTCAGTCGTGTCCGACTCTGGCGACCCCATGAACTGTCCATCACCAACTCCCGGAGTTTACCCAAACTCATGTCCATTGAGTTGGTGATGCCATCCATTCATCTCATCCTGTTGTCCCCTCCTCCTCCTGCCCCTAATCCCTCCCAGCATCAGGGTTTTTTCAAATGAGTCAGCTCTTCGCATCAGGTGGCCAAAGTATTGTAGTTTCAGCTTCAAGCATCAGTCCTTCCAATGAATATTCAGGACTGATTTCCTTTAGAATGGACTGGTTGGATCTCCTTGCAGTCCAAAGGACTCTCAAGAGTCTTCTCCAACACCACAGTTCAAAAGCATCAATTCTTTGGCGCTCAGCTTTCTTTATAGTCCAACCCTCACATCCATACATGACCACTGGAAAAACCATAGCCTTGACTAGATGGACCAGTCTTAAAAATTTCCACTGAGTAAAGCATAACGCTCAGCTTCTAGGCTGTGGCTGTGTTTTAAGTGGGTAGTATCAAGCTCCCGTTTGACAGTAGCATGGCTCTCTCTCTTTCCACCTGGTGCGTCTCTGTGGGCTCTCAGGGCAATGCAGTTCTCAGTGGCACAGGTCTAGCCCGGACCCATGGGAAGAGCCTTGAGACTGCTCATCAGCACTTTCTTGGCAGGCTGTCCTTACTCTTCTTGTGGGATCTGAGCCTGGGTGGCTAGTTAAATGTAAGATGCATGTATAAAATTAGTGAATTAATGAATATAAGGTAACTAATTAAAATAAGCATATAATTAAGCTCATGAAATGTACTATTGATTATAAAAGTCTTTGTCCTCAGAGGCATTTTTGGTGGGTCTAATTAGAAGCAGCCACAGCTTGCGGGGGAAGAGCATGACTTTCCCAACAGGGCCCACTTCCTCTGCCCCAGAACAGGGTTTTGCCCCAGGAAAGGGTCCGAGTCGCAGACTAGGAGCTTGGATGAAGCTGTTCAACCGTCTGATGCTATTAGGAAAAAAGGGAGGCAATTTATTCAACAGTATGCGATTACTTAACACTAGTTCCACATGGTAGACATTGTGCAGCTTTCAGAGTGAGGCTTCAGTGAATGCTTTTCCACTTTGTGTTTGGTTTGGTTTACTCACTGATACCCAAGTTTTGAATGGTTATGAAAAGCTTCAGCCCCGCCTTCCCTTCTATCTCCCTTCTTCCCAAAAGGCAGACTAGGCGAAATTCACCTTCCACTAGAGAAGATTATAAGGGATGGGGTGTCGGGGCAGCAGGGGGTAAAATTCCAGGTAATTTAATGTGTGGAGCTGGAACAGGCATACCAAGAAATCGTTGAAGATATGGGGTTAAGTAGTCACGTAACTCGATGAATTTTCAAAAATCAGGCATTAAAACTGTAACTGTTTTGACAACTGAATTTAGTTCTAACACAGAGAAAAGAAAATAGTCTGGCATCTTATTAACCAATTCAGTTATTAATACATTCAATACTCTGGAGGAAGCATTACTGATTTAAAACTTTGTCATATTCAGAACAAACTCAGTTGCATGAAGGAGAATCTTTGCAAGCACACTGTCTTACCCCAGGATGGATATTAGGATGTGATGGTTTTGAATGGTTCAGATGGTAAAGAATCTGCCTGCAATGCAGAAGACCCGGGTTCGATCCCTGGCTCAGGAAGATCCCCTTGAGAAGAAGGAGATCTCTACTAGAGAAGATCTACTGGAGAAGGCAACCTGCTCCAGGACTCTGCCTGGAGAATCCCATGGACAGAGGAGCCTGGCGGGTACAGTCCATGGGGTCTCACAGAGTCGGACACGACTGAGAGACTAACCCTTCCACCTTCCTTCCCCTGGATGGACGTTAGGACGCGGTGGCTTTGTATCCCAGCTGCATGGGGCCCCGGAGAGGGTGATCACTTCAGAGGCCCTCCTGTGCCCACAGACACTCTCAGCCTGCCCCTTCCTCTCTCGGGCCTGGTGACCTCAGGGAGAGCCTCTCTGTGGAGCTTGCTGACCCCCGGGCCTCCTCCTGGTTTGAGGCCCAGGCCCCGCCTGACCCTGGATTCAAACTTCACAGGAGGTGTCAGCTCCCTCCACCTCCAAAGGACCTGCCAAGGGAGAGACGGCTTGTGGGCTCCCACACTGAGCACTTCCTGCCCGCTTCCTTTCCAGGCCCCCTTCCTCCTCCATCCCAAAGGACAGGGACTTTCCTTTTATTGGAGTGGTGTGCGCTAAGTCACTCAGTCATGTCTGACTCCTAACTCTTTGCGACCGTGTGGACTGTTGCCCGCCAGGCCCCTCTGTCCATGGGATTCTTCAGCAAGAATCCTGGAGTGTGTTGCCATTTCCTCCTCCAGGTGACTTCCCGACCCCAGGGATGGACCGTGTCTCCTGCATTGCAGGGGATTCTTTACCACTGAGCCCCTGGGAAGCCCTTATTGGAGGTGGGTGGGGCCTAAGGGAGCTAGGCCTGCCCTGTGAGTCCTCTTTTCACATCTTTTCTGCCTTACTCCTTTCAACACCCTTGTGTGCTAATTCTGGCGGCTGGGGCTGGTGGGAGGGCCTGAGAGCGCACAGGAAAGATGCATATGAGGGTGGGTGGCTGTTGTCGTAATTTAGCTGCTAAGTTGTGTCCAACTCTTTTGAGACCCCACTAGGACCATAGCCTGCCAGGCTCCTCTGTCCTGGGATTTCCCAGGCAAGAATACTGGAGTGGGTTGCCATGCCCTCCTCCAGGGGATCTTCTCAACCCAGGGACATCCTGCTTTGGCAGGTGGGTTCTTTACCACTGAGCCGCCTGGGAAGCATGAAGGTGGGAGCCCCAAGCAGTAACATCTCACAAAGCTCCCTCTATGCTCACCAAGAGCAGAGATTCCGAAGGGGCCTGTGTAGCAGGGGCTGGGTAGGGTGACGCGGGTCTCAGGGGAGCACTAGAGCTAGGCCGGACAGAGAGGTGAGTCCGGGAAGAAGTGGGCAGAGGTTTGCACCATCAGCGGTGCCAGATACTGGAATTGAGGGGAATTTTAAGGGACGTGTCTGGTATGGAGGTGCAGGAACTCACAGTGGACAGAACTCATCCTATGTTTCTGGGACATTTGTATCACGGCTCTAAAGGTTTCTTTCTTCTTCATTTTTTCCCCATTCATTTATTTTAAACGTGTTGTGGTTGGAAACAGATTGCTTATTATTTCTTGGGCATTAAGGCGTATTTTCCTTTAACCCTGAGTAATTGCCTAGATATTTGAAAAGGCAATAAATTAAATGCATTAGTAGCTTATAAAATTATTCTCTCTCTCACACACACACACCACACGTGTGCACACACCCCCTGGAAGTCTGAGCAGGTCACGTTGACGGAAGGTCTCTTCAAAACGTGCTGTCCAACCGCCGCGGCGATGATGTCACTCATTGGCAGTGAGCTCTCGGGCGCCATCATTGAGTCTGACAGGAAGTTAGAAAAACGAGTCCCCAGGGAAACACGCTGTCTGCTTCTAGTTCCTGATGTAAATGTGTCTCTGGAAATGAATACCGACGTGCGTTATTCCTTATCACCACGTAGAGAAGAACCCCTGAGGCAGAGCGGATGTCCTGACGGCTCTGCACTCAGCTCGCCTTCCTCGAAGGTGCAGTGTGGGGTCTTCACTCCTCGGGGCTGGGGACCTGAGATGTTACCATTTAAAAAATCTATCCCCTAACTCCTTCCCTGCCCTTATTCAAAGTGTGAGTTCATTGTGTTGAGCCAAGATTCAATAAAGGCAGGGCTTGCCCCACGCCCTGATGAAACGTGCTTTTTGAATGTGTAACAGAAATGCATTCATCCCTAGAAACTGGAATCGGGCAATTCTCTTGCAGGGGCTTGTTGGGGCAATCCTTTATTGGAGCAAACCTCCCTGGGAACTGTGCCCGGTCCCGGGCAAAAGAACCTGCTCGGTCACATTTGCATCCAAAAGCTGAATATCCTGTCTTATCGGGAAATGAATGAGCTGTCCTAGACTCTTTATGGGAGCCTAAGACGGGGTGGTTTGCCTGGGGTAAGAGAGACGAAGGAAGACTTGGACAAAGAGAGAAGCAGATCCTCATAGGTTTAGAATTATTAAGAAAAAATTGACTTTGGAAAGGCAAAATTCTGAATTATAGAATACTTGAAACATAATTTAATGTTTTGAAATATTTTATATATATATATATATATATAAACTAAAATGCCTATGGTTTTTAGTCAACCAAATGAAGATATGAACTTTTTTTAGTCCTGTATGATATATTAATATGTCACAAATTAAAAAAAATATTTGAACTTTTCAGTTCAGTCGCTCAGTCGTGTCCGACTCTTTGTGACCCCATGAATTGCAGCACACCAGGCCTCCCTGTCCATCACCAACTCCCAGAGTTCACTCAGACTCACGTCCATCGAGTCAGTGATGCCATCCAGCCATCTCATCCTCTGTCATCCCCTTCTCCTCCTGCCCCCAATCCCTCCCAGCATCAGAGTCTTTTCCAGTGAGTCAACTCTTCTCATGAGGTGGCCAAAGTACTGGAGTTTCAGCTTTAGCATCATTCCTTCCAAAGAAATCCCAGGGCTGATCTCCTTCAGAATGGACTGGTTGGATCTCCTTGAAGTCCAAGGGACTCTCAAGAGTCTTCTCCAACACCACAGTTCAAAAGCATCAATTCTTCGGCACTCAGCCTTCTTCACAGTCCAACTCTCACATCCATACATGACCACAGGAAAAACCATAGCCTTGATTAGACAGACCTTTGTTGGCAAAGTAATGTCTCTGCTTTTGAATATGCTATCTAGGTTGGTCATAACTTTCCTTCCAAGGAGTAAGCGTCTTTTAATTTCATGGCTGCAGTCACCATCTGCAGTGATTTTGGAGCCCCCAAAAATAAAGTCTGACACTGTTTCCACTGTTTCCCCATCTATTTCCCATGAAGTGATGGGACGGGATGCCATGATCTTCATTTTCTGAATGTTGAGCTTTAAGCCAACTTTTAAGCAAATGCAAATCACAATACAATATACACATGAGAATAACTTTCAAAAGAGTGAAGTCAAAATCAACGGAGCTATTGTCTTATTACTAATATTAAAGTAACTATTGCTTAATAATTAAAATGACAACTTCTCAAAGTTCTTGGAAAAGACATTTGAAGGGGTGTTCCCCTTTACAATGAAACAATTTGAATGCAAAGATCTGTAAGAACATACATTATTGGGAACAGACTCTGGTACCAAGAGTGCCGACTCATATGGTAAGCGTAATTTTAGTGTTTAAGGAGGCTGTGCCATTTCACTTTCCTCTTAGCAGTGTCTGAGACCTGCTTTTCCCATCGTCATCAGCATTTGGAGTTGTCACTATTTTTCTTACAGTTGTTCTAATGTGTGCAGTTCCACTAAATTTTTAATGATGAAACAAAAGCATTATCCTACTGAAAATACAGTTGTCCTCAAGACCGAATGTCAAGTACGGGGAAACTTGACAAACTCAGGAAAAACTATCCATAAGAGTGAAATGGGCTTCCCTGGTGACTCAGTGAAAAGAATCAATGCAGGAGACACAAAAGTAATGTGTACACACACACATACACACACACGTACATGCTATGTACACACACATCATGTACATGCATGTGCATTCATGTGGATAACTTGGTGACTATATTCTTTTTGAATAAACATATTACTTCTGTCTTTTCTCTTCTTGAGCTGGAGAGGCAGACGTTCAAAAGAGGAGTGGGAAGGTGGGGATCTCAACACATGAGGAGCCATGTCCCCTCCCCCTGAGTCGGCACCATCTCCTGCCTGGTCTCACACGTGGAAATGTGACAGGTAAATTGGGCTTGGAAGGTCTTCCTCCTGAATAGAGATTTTGGATCAGCTATCACTCAGTTGGTCTTTTCTGTCTGAATGATAGAAGTGGTGAAAGTCTAGATGAGTGATCCCCAAACCTCAGAACACTTGAGAAAATATAATAAAATTCATCTTTTTAGGAGTGAGGCTCAGAGAGCTGTTTTTTATTCAACCAGATTTGGGAAACTCTGGTTCCATCCCAATCTTTCTGGTCTTGGATTTCAGACATTCTAATTAACTGGGGAAGTTGTTAAAGATGGAGATTTGGGGACTCCTCTCAAAATTCTGACTCAGTAGGCATAGGGTGGGGCCCCACCCTAGAAACCTCATTTTACAGTCAAACCTGGTGATTCTGTTAACACTGGCTTCTAGTTCACAATCTGAGATGTAATTCTGGGAACTTTTAAAACGTAGACATCAGGGCCCCACCCCCAGACCAATTACATCAGATTTTCAGGGAGTATAACTAGGAAACTGACTTTGTTAAATGGTAATTCTAACATGTAGCTTGAATGAGGAGGATACTATTCAAGGATGTCTATAACAAGGGATGTCTATGGTGAGGTTGGCATTTGATTGTGTACTTGGAGAGATTCTCCAACACCACAGTTCCAAAGCATCAATTCTTTGGCACTCAGTTTTTTTATAATCCAACTATCACATCCATACATGACTACTGGAAAAACCACAGCTTTGACTAGATGGACCTTTGTCAGCAAAGTAATGTCTGCTTTTTAAAGTGTTGTCTAGGTTGGTCATAGCTTTTCTTCCAAGGAGCAAGTGCCTTTTAATTTCATGGCTACAGTGATTTTGGGGCCAAAAAAATAAAGTTTCTCACTGTTTCTATTGTTTCTTCATCTATTTACTATGAAGTGATGGGACCGATGCCATGATCTTCGTTTTTTGAATGTTGAGTTTTAAGCCAGCTTTTTTACTTTCCTCTTTCACTTTCATCAAGAGGCTCTTTAGTTCCTCTTCACTTTCTGCCATAAGTGTGATGTCATCTTCATATCCGAGGTTATTGATATTTCTCCTGGCATCTTGATTTCAGCTTTCACTTCATGGAGCCAGCAGTTCTCATGATGTACTTTGCATATAAATTAAATAATCAGGGTGACAATATAAAGCCTTGACATACTCCTTTCCCAATTTGGAACCAGTCCGTTGTTCTATGTCCAGTTCTAACTATTGCTTCTTGACCTGCATACAGATTTCTCAGGAGGCAGGTAAGGTGGTCTGGTATTCTCATCTCTTTAAGAATTTTCCGCAGCTTGTTGTGATCCACACATTCAAGGGATCTTGACTTTAGCCTAGTCAATGAAGCAGAAGTAGATGTTTTTCTGGAATATTCTTGCGTTTTCTATGATCCAGCGGATGTTGGCAATTTGATCTCTGGTTCCTCTGCCTTTTCTAAATCCAGCTTGAACATCTGAAAGTTCTCGGTTCACATACTCAGTTCTCAGTTCAAGGTTCAGAAATGCTGTATAATTAATGCAAGATCATACATCTCATGAGTTTTGGAACCAGCACTGGATTCTGAGCTCAAAGATCTCTTGTAATACATCTTACTGTCTCCTTCCATTGAGAGGTGCTGTGGAAAAATGAAAACAAGTTTGTTTAATTCATTTTGGAATTAAAATGAACTGATGACCCCAATTCTTTATATAAGGTATGTTGTTCAGTCGCTTAGTTGTGTCCAACTCTTTGTGAACCCATGGACTGCAGCCAGGGCTTCCCCGTCCTTCACCAACTCCCAGAGTTTGCTCAAGTTGTCCATTGAGTTGGTGATGTCATCCAACCATCTCATTCTCTGTCGTCTCCTTCTCCTCTTACCTTCAATCTTTCCCAGCATCAGGGTCTTTTCCAATGAGTCAGCTCTTTGCATCAGCCGTGTCCAACTCTTTGTGACCCCATGGACTATAGCCCGCCAGGCTCCTCCGTCCATGGGAGTCTCCAGGCAAGAATACTGGAGTGCTTTGCCATTTCCTTCTCCAGGGGATCTTCCTGACCCAGGGATCTGACCCAGGTCTCCTGCATTGCAGGCAGACACTTTTCCATCTGAGCCACCAGGGAAGCCCAGAAGCACTATATAGTGTTCAAAGTATTAGAGCTTCAGCTTCAGCATCAGTCCTTCCAAATAAGATGTATAATGTATTACAAGCTTAAGTGGGTCATGTGCATGTACTGTGATGAGTGACTAACCAGTGGGACAGTTTTGTCAGCTGCTGACTTATAGGCATCTTGACCATGTGGAGTGAGGTATGGATGCCCCACAGACATACTAGTGACTTTTGCTGGAGACCCCCTTCTGAGAATGCCAGTTAGCTCATCTCAGGCAGGGGCCGTCTGGAACAGATACTGCTTGCTTTCTCTGGTCCAGAGTTGCTCTGAATCTCAGCGGAACATTAATTTGTGTATAAAAATTGAGGGAGAATACTTAATCTCTTGTCCCCTTCTTCGTGGTTGGTGTTCCACAGCTTCTCGGGCACAACCTTTGAGGGGTGTGACCACAGCTGTCATCCAGCCCTCTGCCTGGCCTGTGATGTCACTGGCTGCTGCACTCATGGGACTTGGCCTTGCTTTGGGGCAGATTCATGCTGACTCACCAAGAGCTCCCTGTAGCCTGAAGCTTTTTGGACACTGTCATTAACTGCCCCACCCATGGTTCCCTGGACTCACCTGTGAGGGGAGGGATACTATATAGTGCTTCTGGGCTTCCCTGGTGGCTCAGATGGAAAAGTGTCTGCCTGCAATGCAGGAGACCTGGGTCAGATCCCTGGGTCAGGAAGATCCCCTGGAGAAGGAAATGGCAAAGCACTCCAGTATTCTTGCCTGGAGACTCCCATGGACGGAGGAGCCTGGCGGGCTATAGTCCATGGGGTCACAGAGAATTGGACACGGCTGAGTGACTTCACTGCCTCTCTTTCAGTTAAATGTAGGACTTGTATATTTTCTGCAGTCACATATGTTTTGAACAGGTACATTTTTCTTAGCGGATCACAACACAAAAACTTTGGTTTTGAATGTAGACTTTGAGTTTGAAAGAGGGATGAGGGTTATTCCAAAAACTGGGAATGTTCCAGGTTCTAAGTTGTTCAGTCAAGCTCTGAATGATCACTAGAATGCTACTGAGTAGTGCTACTTTTGTACGATGCATAATTGCAACCCAGGTCACCCACCGATGTCTATATGCCCTGTATGAATTTCTCTCTCTCCCTTCCCATGGTCTGAAGCGACAACTTCAACCTGCAGGTGAATGGCAGCTCCTTCTGCCCACCCGCTTCTCTGTGTGGCAGACAATTCTGACTATATATTAGTATATGTATATATACATCATATGGGCCACCCTATATACATAATATGCGGCACTGGAGGGTGAGCGGCCTAGAGGAATACCCCACATCCAAGGTCAGGAGCGGCGGCCGAGAGGAGATACCCCATGTCCAAGGTCAGGAGCAGCAGCCGAGAGGAGATACCCCACGTCCAAGGTAAGAGAGATCCCAGTAAGACAGTAGGTGCTGAGAGAGAGCACCAGAGGGCAGACAGACTGAAACCACAGTCATAGAAAACTAACCAATCTGATCACATGGACCACAGCCTTGTCTAACTCAGTGAAACTAAGCCATGCCGTGTAGGGACACCCAAGATGGATAGGTCGTGGTGGAGAGTTCTGACAGAATGTGGTCCTCTGGAGAAGGGAATGGCAAACCACTTCAGTATTTTTGCCTTGAGAACCCCATGAACAGTGTGAAAAGGCAAAAAGATAGAACACTGAAAGATGAACTCCCCAGGTCAGTAGGTGCCCAATATGCTACTGGAGATCAGTGGAGAAATAACTTCAGAGAGAATGAAGAGATGGAGATAGAAGCAAGATCCGATGCTGTAAAGAGCAATACTGCATAAGAACTTGGAATGTTAGGTCCACGAATCAAGGCAAACTGGAAGTGATCAAAAAGGAGATGGCAAGAGTGGATGTCAACATTTTAGGAATCAGTGAACTAAAATGGACTGCAATGGGTGAATTTAACTTAGATGACCATTATTTCTACTACTGTGGGCAAGAACGCCTTAGAAGAAATGGAATAGCCATCATAATCAACAAAAGAGTCTGAAATGCAGTACTTGGATGCAATCTCAAAAACGACAGAATGAGCTCTGTTCGATTTCCAAAGCAAACCATTCAATATCACAGTAATCCAAGTCTATGCCCCAACCAGTAACACTGAAGAAGCTGAAGTTGAACGGTTCTATGAAGAACTACAAGACCTTTTAGAACTAACACCCAAAACAGATGTCCTTTTCATTATAGGGGACTGGAATGCAAAAGTAGGAAGTCTAGAAACACCTGGAATAACAGGCAAATTTGGCCTTGAAGTACAGAATGAAGCAGGGCAAAGGCTAATAGAGTTTTGCCATGAGAACACACTGGTAAAACACCCTCTTCCAACACACAAGAGAAGACTCTACACATGGACATCACCAGATGGCCAACACCAAAATCAGATTGATTATATTCTTTGCAGCCAAAGATGGAGAAGCTCTATTCACTCAGCAAAAACAAGACAAGCAGCCGACTGTGGCTCAGATCATGAATTCCTTATTGCCAAATTCAGACTTAAATTGAAGAAAGTAGGGAAAACCACTAGACCATTCAGTTCAGTTCAGTTCAGTTCAGTCACTCAGTTGTGACTAACACCCAACTCTCTGAGACCCCATGAACCACAGCACGCCAGGCCTCCCTGTCCATCACCAACTCCTGGAGTCCACCCAAACCCACGTCCACTGAGTCAGTGATGCTGTCCAACCATCTCATCCTCTGTTGTCCCCTTCTCCTCCTGCCCTCAATCTTTCCCAGCATCAAGGTCTTTTCAAATGAGTCAGCTCTTTGAATCAGGTGGCCAAAGTATTGGAGTTTCAGCTTCAACATCAGTCCTTCCAATGAACACTCAGGACTGATCTCCTTTAGGATGGACTGGTTGGATCTCCTTGCAGTCCAAGGGGCTCTCAAGAGTCTTCTCCAACACCACAGTTCAAAAGCATCAATTCTTCAGTGCTCGGCTTTCTTTATGGTCCAACTCTCACATCCATACAGACCATTCAGGTATGACCTAAATCAAATCCCTTATGATTATACAGTGAAAGTGACAAATAGATTTAAGGGACTAGATCTGATAGACAGAGTGCCTGATTAACTGTGGATAGAGGTTCATGACATTGTACAGGAGGCAGGGATCAAGACCATCCTTAAGAAAAAGAAATGCAAAAAAGCAAAATGTCTGTCTGAGGAGGCCTTACAAATAGCTGTGAAAAGAAGAGAAGCGAAAAGCAAAGGAGAAAAGGAAAGATATACCCATTTGAATGCAGAGTTCCAAAGAATAGCAAGGAGAGATAAGAAAGCCTTCCTCAGGGATCAATGCAAAGAAATAGAGGAAAACAATGGAATGGGAAAGACTAGAGATCTCTTCAAGAAAATTAGAGATACCAAAGGAACATTTCATGCGAAGATGGGCTCGATAAAGGACAGAAATGGTATGGACCTAACAGAAGCAGAAGATATTAAGAAGAGGTGGCAAGAATACACAGAACTGTACAAAAAAGATCTTCACGACCCAGGTAATCATGATGGTGTGATCACTCACCTAGAGCCAGACATCCTGGAATGTGAAGTCGACTAAGTGAGCCTTAGGAAGCATCACTACAAACAAAGCAAGAGGAGGTGGTGGAATTCCAGTTGAGCTATTTCAAATCCTAAAAGATGATGCTGTGAAAGTGCTGCACTCAATATGTCAGCAAATTTGGAAAACTCAGCAGTGGCCACAGGACTGGAAAAGGTCAGTTTTCATTTCAATCCCAAAGAAAGGAAACGTCAAAGAATGTTCAAACTACTGCACAATTGCACTCATCTCACACGCTAGTAAAGTAATGCTCAAAATTCTCCAAGCCAGACTTCAGCAATACGTGAACCATGAACTTCCAGATGTTCAAGCTGGTTTTAGAAAAGGCAGAGAAACCAGAGATCAAATTGCCAACATCCACTGGATCATCAAAAAAGCAAGAGAGTTCCAGAAACACATCTATTTCTGCTTTATTGACTATGCCAAAGCCTTTGACTGTGTGGATCACAATAAACTGTGGAAAATTCTGAAAGAGATGGGAATACCAGACCACCTGATCTGCCTCTTGAGAAATTTGTATGCAGGTCAGGAAGCAACAGTTAGAACTGGACATGGACCAACAGACTGGTTCCAAGTAGGAAGAGAAGTATGTCAAGGCTGTATATTGTCACCCTGCTTATTTAACTTATATTCAGAGTACATCATGAGAAACACTGGGCTGGATGAAGCACAAGCTGGAATCAAGATTGCCGGGAAAAATATTCAATAACCTCAGATATGCAGGTGACACCACCCTTATGGCAGAAAGTGAAGAGGAACTCAAAAGCCTCTTGATGAAAGTGAAAGTGGAGAGTGAAAAAGTTGGCTTAAAGCTCAACATTCAGAAAACTAAGATCATGGCATCCGGTCACACCACTTCACGGGAAATAGATGGGGAAACAGTGGCAGACTTTATTTTTTTCGGCTGTAAAATCACTGCAGATGGTGATTGCAGCCATGAAATTAAAAGATGCTTACTCCTTGGAAGGAAAGTTATGACCAACCTAGACAGCATATTAAAAAACAGAGACATTACTTTGCCAACAAAGGTCCGTCTAGTCCAGGCTACGGTTTTTCCAGTGGTCATGTATGGATGTGAGAGTTGGACTATAAAGAAAGCTGAGTGCCGAAGAATTGATGCTTTTGAACTGTGGTGTTGGAGAAGACTCTTGAGAGCCCCTTGGACTGCAAGGAGATCCAACCAGTCCATGTTTAAGAGATCAGTCCTGAGTGTTCATTGGAAGGACTGATGTTGAAGCTGAAACTCCAGTACTTTGGCCACCTGATTCGAAGAGCTGACTCATTTGAAAAGACACCAGTGGTAGGAAAGATTGAAGGCAGGAGGAGAAGGGGACGACAGAGGATGAAATGGTTGGATAGCGTCACCGACTCAATGGACATGAGTTTGGGTAAACTCCAGGAGCTGGTGATGGACAGGGAGGCCTGGTGTGCTGCGGTCCATGGGTTCACAAAGACTTGGACATGACTGAGTGACTGAACTGTAGTGAACTGAACTGAATTGATGGGCCTCCTTGGTGGCTCAGTGGTAGAGACTGAGCAACTAAGCCACCACTACCATCACCATATATAATATATATAATGTTTATAAATCTATGGAATGCTTTTCTTCATCATCCTAAAGTTTTCTTTCACACTCGAACATTTTCTAATACTATGAATTACTGAACATGTTGACTACAGGTAGGATTATCCAAAGGTACGACATACCTTAGGTGAAAATCACAGCTTATACAGATAGAACTTTAAGAGGTTGACAAACGTACTCTAGATCAGAAGAGATACTGATGATTCATGAGTAATCATGGGCCTACATCTTTCCATACATATGTTTATAATACAATTAATAGATTTATGGCATCAATTGCTCTATCATAACTGGTAAACATTGTAACTATAGCATCATCAAGATGAGACCTAGGTTTTGTTTCCCCTATGTGTTCATCATCGTATATAATCTTTTGTCTCAGAGAATTCTAGAAAACTCTTTTATATGCGTAAAGGACTCCTGTAAGTTTGTGTTCTATCTTCATGTGACTTTTCCCGTTGTTATGACACAGCCAGATACAATGTCGACTGAAATCACAATCAGCAGTTATGACCTGCAGGTTTTATCTGGAATATCTGCTTGAAGGGAAGGTATTGGCTTCTCTTGTCACTTGTGCTGATCACTCTGATGCTACTTGATCTGAAATCTTTCCTTAATTGGCAAAGTGGCCTGTCTTCAAAATTACCTCATTCTATCTAGTAGTTTCCTGGGCTTCTTGTGTCCAGAGGCTGTATATTTCTTAAACTCTTCCTCTCTCTTTCTTTTTAAAACTTTAGTAAGGAATGCTGCTGCTGCTGCTAAGTCACTTCAGTCATGGTCTGACTCCGTGCGACCCCATAGACGTCAGCCCACCAGGCTCCCCTGTCCCTGGGATTCTCCAGGCAAGAACACTGGAGTGGGTTGCCATTTCCTTCTCCATTAGTAAGGAATACTGTGTTTCAAATGTATTCACAAGTAGAGAAAATACTATACTGAGCCTTCATTTCATCTGTAAAAATATGAGAAGGTATCTCTGATTGAGAAGAATTTTAAAAAGTTGTAACCCTGCTATAACAATCACACCTGAAGAAATTATATTGGTTTTGAAATAACATCTTTGGTATCCGACGAGTCTTCAAATCTCAATTTTCTCATATTTTCATTATTTACAATGTGTGTGAAGCATGTTTCAAATAATTGTGATTATTTGACATCTTACAAATTTCCTCATATTACAGATTCCCCTTTGAACTCTTTTTGTGCTTGCAGTTTAATTGTTGAACGGCAGTTTAATTGTTGAAATGCTTGTAGAATTTCTTAGAGCCTGGATTTTGCTGGTGGAATTTCTAGGGCACAGAATTCTCCTTTATTTCTTATATTTCCTGAAATTTGTAGTTACATTTAGATGCTTGATCATATTCAAGTTCTACTTGTTTTGGTTAGACTACTTCAAAGGCAATGCTGTAAACTGCCATCCAGAAACACACACTGCCTGATTAAATCTCTTTCGTGATGGAGTCAATCACGGACGCTCATAGCCTAGATGTATTCGTTTATTAGAGGCTATAAAATTGTGTTCTAGTCTCATAATCTCTTTATTCACTAGCTGGAATACGTCTATAAAGAGAAAATGACCAACTATTTGGTTAACTGAGATTTGCATAGAAAAAGCAAAAATGAATGTTGAGTTCCTTCTCCTTCCATCTGTTTTCAAAGCAGTTGCTTAGGAGAGTGTATTCTTTTAGAAGCAGAAGAATGCAACTGTAGAGTGTATTTGTTCCCTGTTGAGAGTTAACCACACAGATTTGAAGTTCAGTCTCATCTTTGGTTTTCCTAAAAACATGCCAATGCAAATGGAAAATTCAGCATCTGCCAGACCACAAGCACAAAGAATAACGTGGTAATTTTCATCTTCAAAGCATTTCAGCACTAATTATTTCTCCCACCTCCCCAAGAAGTAGGTGTTATTAACTTCATTTTAAAGATAAGAAAATGAAAACTTAAAGAAGCGATGAGACCAATTTGCTCGCAGCTAAGATGGCATCACCATGAAAGATGTGAATATAATTTATGTATGCTTTAATTAAAAAATTTTATACCAAGAAAGAGAGATACATGGAGAGCCATAGGAAAGGGGAACTGAGATTACTGACTCAGTTCTGACACGATAAGTTGTGCGGTGTGTAGAGAACTGAAAACTGTCTGGGCCATGGTGATTATCAATGAAACATTTGATATTTTAGTCTGATGAATAGTAGGTGATGAGCAATAGTTGTCAGATGACTGAGAACAAATAATTTGCCACGCTTTGCTCCTATGGATATCCCTATAGTATGACAAGAACAAAACCTTTCCACTAGATTCTGACCCTCAGTGATGTACACCCGGTGGCTGGGATATGTGAGTCTTTTTTTCCCCTCTGTCCTGTGCTCAGTCACTCAGTGGTGTTAAACTCTTTGTGACACCCTGGGTTTTAGCCTGCTAGGCTCCTCTGTCCATGGAATTTTCCAGGCAAGAATCCTGGAGTGCGTTGTCATTCCCTCCTCCAGGGGATCTTCCCAACCCAGGGGTCGAACCAGAGGCTTCTGCGTTGCAGGCAGATTCTTTAGCACTGAACCACCTAGGGAGCCTCTTTTTTCCCCTCTAACTTAGAAGTATTTAGTGTGCATGATTACTTCTTGTATAAAGCAAAGATAGTATTTTCATTAGACTTGAATATGCTCTATTCATGCTGACAGATCACATGTAATTGTGAGACTCCATTAAGCAAGAGATGATGTAATTTAGTTCTCCAGAATAGTCTTCTTTATGCCGGGGTTGGTGCTTAGATTTTTCATGGTAGAGATGTTGAAGTTAAAATAATAATCCCCATACTTACGGGCTTCCCTGATGGCTCAGACAGTAAAGCATTTGCCTGCAGTGCGGGAGACCTGGGTTCGATCCCTGGGTTGGGAAGATCCCCTGGAGAAGGAAATGGCAACCCACTCCAGTACTCTTGCCTGGAAAATTCCATGGACTGAGAAGCCTGGTAGGCTACAGTCCATGGGGTCGCAAAGAGTCGGACACCACTGAGCAACTTCACTTGGAGGTGGAACACACAAAATTTGTGTTCTCCACCCAGATTGTCTCAACAGACTATATAATTGCTTAGACCTTAGGTTAGACAGCCTCATTAATGCAAACACAGCTGTCTATGGTGGAAGAGCATGAAGAAAAGAACGTAAGATGTTTTTCAAAAGGGAGAAACCCAGAAGTTTCTTTCTGACATTAGACATGTCGTATTAGTCTCCTAAGCTAAAACCCATCTAATGAGCTTTATGATGACTTGGTAATTTAGCTCCTCCCTGAAAGGAACCACTAATACCGGCTGTGGACTGTAGACTTTTGTTTTTCTTAGAAGCCTTTATTGACTTTGTTACAATATTGCTTCTCTTTTATGTTTTGTTTTTTGCCGGGAGGCGTGTGGGATCTTAGGCCCCCAACCAGGCTTCGAACCTGCACCCCCTGAATTGGAAGGCAGATTCTTAACCACTGGGCCACCAGGGAAGGCCCGACTTTTAATTCAGGAAACAGATGCTACAGATTTCATTTATCGGGTAAGAAATCTCAGTTTAATTCACACCCCGTGTTTCTTCTATTTAATTCTCAACTCATATGCCAATAGGCTTCCTTGGTGTCTCAGATGGTAAAGAATCCGCCTGCAATGCAGGATACCTGGGTTCGATCCCTGAGTTGGGAAGATCCCCTAGAGAAGGGAATGGCTACTCACTCCAGTATTCTTTCCTGGGGAATTTATTGATTTTTTTTTTTTTTTTGTAAAAGGAACTGTATTCCTTTTTAGCTTTTCTATTTCCTGACTGAAAGCTAGTCTTGCTGTTATGGCTCCTCATCTCTGAAAGCCATGCTTTGGGGAGGTAATGAGGAAGGATCTTGCCATTCATACTGCAAATCTACTCCTCAAAGGCTCGCTCCATTTTCTTCAGGCTCCGCCTTCCCTTCCTGTGACGTCATGACTGGTAACAGTAGGTAAAAGCTAAGACATGCATCCAATCCCGGAATACTAACAGCTTGAAAAGAGTAGATGTAAGACTCCTAGTAAGGACGCATTATGTCCTGCAAGGAGAGTGAATGCAGCACAGAGGCAGCCGCGACCCTCCGCCAGTGACTGGCACTGAGCAGAGAGGGGCGGGATTGGGCTTGACGGCGCTAATACCCAGGTGAGTCAGGAGGGCGGTTCAGCCTGCGGGGAATCTTTGGGCTTCCCCTTCAAAATCTCCTTTGAAAAGAAAGCTGATAATAAATGTATAAGGTGTTTTCTTTGTTTCATTCATTCCGTCCCCCCCACCCCAGTCTATTAAAAAAATTGTTTTTAGTAGTGGAGGGTGGCTTAGTATTTGATCAAGCTCACATCCTGGAGTCTATGTGGGTGTGAGGTACACTCCATTTCTAATTAGCATTTACTTATATTTGTAGTATCACTTTCCTCACTTGTAAAATTGGAATAATAGTACATGATTGACTTTGAGAGAGATAATATACATGAAATTTCTGTGGGGAAAAGGCTGGATATGCAATAAAAGCCTATGAACTGCAACGCATCAAAATATAAGGGAAGTCCTTACACCACTTTTTTTTTTTTTTTTTTTAATGTTTTGGCTGAGCAGCGCGCAGAGATCTTAGTTCCTTAGTCCACAGATCTAACTGGCGCCCCTGCCTGGGGAGCTCGGACTCTCAGCCACTGGCCCACCAGGGAAGTCTCCAATCGCTTTGAACACTGTGCATATATAACACTGTGGGCCTAGTTTTTGCCGTGTGGAGACAAGAGACTTGGACCTGAGCACGGCCAGATTTCCTTCGGAGCACCCCTTCTCCTTGCAGGCTCTGTTGCATCCAGCAGCGAGGCCTCTGAGTCAGCGCGGGCGGTGCTGCCCGGGAGGAGGGAGAAGAAGGAGAAAGAGGGTCAGGCGTGTCCCCACGTGTGCTCCCTTCTGGGGCGGGGGTCCCGTGGGAGGAGCCCCAGTGCTGCCGCTCCTCGGGCTCCCGCCCTGCCTGGCCGGGCTCATCTCAAGGCTCAGGGCAGCCTGCTGGTCTCTGATGTGACCCCAGCTTCTTCTGGGCCCCTGAGCGGTCCTAGGTGTCATCAAGGGAAACTCCTGAATTTCTAACTTCTTAAGAAGCACAGCTTCTTCTTTTTTTAAAAAACCTGGGTGTCCCTTTATTAATTAAAATAGACACTATCTGTTTCTACAACAGAGTAATGATTGATGGGAGATTTATTATGCAAAGGCCCTGTTATGACAGTTTTTGGAAAGTAACTTGTCAAGAAACATAACTCTTTAATCATAAGAAATGGTATAGAATGACTATAGGAAATTTGGAAGATATGGGAAACTATGCCAAAGCCTTTGACTGTGTGGATCACAACAAACTGTGGAAAATTCTGAAAGAGATGGGAATACCAGACCACCTGATCTGCCTCTTGAGAAATTTGTATGCAGGTCAGGAAGCAACAGTTAGAACTGGACATGGAGCAACAGACTGGTTCCAAATAGGAAAAGGAGTACGTCAAGGCTGTATATTGTCACCCTGTTTATTTAACTTATATGCAGAGTACATCATGAGAAATGCTGGACTGGAAGAAGCACAAGCTGGAATCAAGATTGCCGGGAGAAATATCAATAACCTCAGACATGCAGATGACACCACCCTTATGGCAGAAAGTGAAGAGGAACTCAAAAGCCTCTTGATGAAAGTGAAAGTGGAGAGTGAAAAAGTTGGCTTAAAGCTCAACATTCAGAAAACGAAGATCATGGCATCTGGTCCCATCACTTCATGGCAGATAGATGGGGAAACAGTAGAAACAGTGTCAGACTTTATTTTTTGGGACTCCAAAATCACTATAGATGGTGACTGCAGCCATGAAATTAAAAGACGCTTACTCCTTGGAAGGAAAGTTATAACCAACGTAGACAGCATATTCAAAAGCAGAGACATTACCTTGCCAACAAAGGTTCGTCTAGTCAAGGCTATGGTTTTTCCTGTGGTCATGTATGGATGTGAGAGTTGGACTGTGAAGAAGGCTGAGTGCGGAAGAATTGATGCTTTTGAACTGTGGTGTTGGAGAAGACTCCTGAGAGTCCCTTGGACTGCAAGGAGATCCAACCAGTCCATTCTGAAGGAGATCAGCCCTGGGATTTCTTTGGAAGGAATGATGCTAAAGCTGAAACTCCAGTACTTTGGCCACCTCATGAGAAGAGTTGACTCACTGGAAAAGACTTTGATGCTGGGAGGGATTGGGGGCAGGAGGAGAAGGGGATGACAGAGGATGAGATGGCTGGATGGCATCACTGACTCCATGGACGTGAGTCTGAGTGAACTCTGGGAGTTGGTGATGGACAGGGAGGCCTGGCGTGCTGCAATTCATGGGGTCGCAAAGAGTCGGACACGACTGAATGACTGATCCGATCTGATACAAAGAAAAATCCTCTTTAATTTCATTAAACTATTGCTAAAATTATTTTATGCATTTTCTTTGTCTTCTAAGAACACACATATACACACTCATGTAATCTCTTAATACAAATCATATAACCTTAAGTGCATTAAAGCACAAAGCAGAAATTTCCAAATATATAAATACATATATAAATTTTTTACCTCCTCTTAGACAACTTAAGCGTTTCCCTGGTGGCATAGTCATAAAGAATCTGCCTGACAAGCAGGAGATTCAAGTTTGATCTCTGGGTAGAGAAGCTCCCCTGGAGAAGGAAATGGCAATCCAGTATTCCAGCCTGCTAAATTGCACAGACAGAGGAAAGTGGTGGGCAAAGAGTCAGACACGACCTTATTACTAAACAACAACAACAGGGTAACTTAATCTTGTGTTACTCTTAGAAAAAATTTAGTTACTTCCTTATTGATGGACATTCAGGTAGTTTCTAGTTTTTCTGTTATAAATAATACTACCATAGACATTTCTGTATACTAATCACTGACCTTATCTGTAATTATTTCCTTAAGAAAGATTTCTAAAAGCTATACTACTGGGTGGAATGAGATGAATATTAAAAAAGTAACATATTGCTAAATTATTTCCCAGAAGAGTTGGCCTATTTACACTCCTATCAGTTGTGTTGAAATTCTAGTTTTTACTAGATATCTTGGAAAAGTTGCATTTTGATTCTTATATTTGCTTCTTTTGTCCTATAAGAATTATATAAGAAAAGAAAATGTAAACTTTTATATACACAGATATTTGAACTACTGGATGTGAAGTCAACAGATCACATAGCTCTGTTAGCTGAAGAATTCAAATCCAGTCACTAATGAATTAATATGATTAATTTTTTTTTTCACTTTTATGTCACATCCAAATGTATTCCATACCACCCATTTTCAAGAGTAATTGCGCTCTTTTCAGTTGGGTAAAGGGAGGCTTTTACTCTGACCTTTATATGCAAAAGGAGCACAGTGACGCTGGTTCAACCCCTCTCTCCACTACACTGCAAAGGATTCTGAGGCCCAGGGAAGGTAAATTTTTTGCTAGTGATTAGTACCCGGTGAGCAGCGGGAGTGTTGCTCAGAATCAGCTCCAAGGTGGATTTTTTCCCACACTGTCTCCTCTTGTTTTCTCGAATCCATCAACCAAATCTAGGTGGTCTGTGTTGAATTTTCTGCTTGGATTATGCCTTCTCACATAATATTATGGATTTCAAAGGCAAATCTGCCACTTATGCCACCTGGTTATCTGTGATTTATCTCTGGAGTCCTGATCTTTTTTCACTTAGTTTTTTCCCCCCCTCCCTTATGTTTGCCTCTTAGGAGAATTTCACTCAAATTTGTATCAATTAGAATTCATGGACATTATTTTCCAAAATAGGTTATCATTTCATATAAAATTTCTCCTAGATGGAATTTTAGGTTTCTCAAACACTAGAAAATGATAAGACAAAGAGCATGAAGCCATATTAAGCTATTCAATTCTTGAAATGGACATAGGATTAGGGACTGTATATCTGGCATTTTGGAAACTTTTTTTCTGTTCCAGTTAAAAACTCTGAGGTAAAGTTGCCTTATCTTCCTTGACTCAGTTTCTCCTTGTGCGAAAAGGTGGTAACAGTCCTCAGTGGCTAGGGAAGGCTTTTGTGAGATTTCTTTGTTTTTGGCAGCACGTAAGGTTCAAGTTATTCCTCTATTGTACAGGGGAGCTGTCATAGGCATTGGTGAAAATCACACTGATAGGTTTGAAAAAACAACACTTGATGATTTGTAGGTATTTGGGGAGAGTGTTCAAGAATTTGTGACTGAAATTCATCTTCTTGGAAGAGAAGCGAGAGAGGGAGAAAGAGATTCTAAGCATGCTGTAACAAAACTCCTTTGAGCTGTTCTGGGAGTGGCTGGGTGTGGCAGGCTTTCCCCAGTCAGAATGCTGAGTAATCAACTCATAATATTTGCAATGATTCAACCTACAGGTTAGAAAAAGCACCAACAAAACAATCTCCTAGGTTATTAAATATTTGAGCTGATACTTTTTGCTGAGCTAGAGGAAACTATTGCTCGATAAAATTGTACAATGAATGGGTGCTGTATTTCTTTAAGCTGTATTTCTTCCCTCCACCCCCCACTAACATCTACTCTTTTAAATACAAAGTCAACAACAAGGTTTTTGTGGCAAAACAAAGAGAGTAAAGAAGGTTATAGATTAAATTATTGGGACGTCTCTGGTGGTCCAGTGGTTAAGCCTCTGTTTTTCCGCTGCAGGGGGCACAGGTTTGATCCCTGGTAGGGGAAGTTCCACATGCCGTATGGTATGGCTAGAAAAAAGAAAATTATAGATTCTTTTTGGAGTTATAAAACAAACACTTTCCCCCACAAACAGTGGTATATAATTTCCCACTAAATATTTTTAAAGAAACATTTATTTCCAAGAATCAGAGTTATATTTGGGCTTCCCTAGGTATTGCTGAATTCCTGTCTCTGGAAGTGTTTCTGCCGAGGTTAGACAAGCCCCGAACAGGAGTGTCGTAGAGATAATTTAGACTTAAAAAGAGAGAGTGGACAAAGATTTCTGATTTAAATGCAAGTCTCTCCAAACCTTTGGGTCACAGTAGCAAGCAGGGGGGTTTCCCTGGTGGTTCAGTGATAAAGAACATGCCTGCCAATGAAGGAGACATGGGTTTGATCCGTGAGTTGGGAAGATCCCTTGGAGAAGGGAATGGCAACTCAGTCCAGTATTCTTGCCTGGGAAATCCCATGGACAGAGGAGCCTGGTGGGCTACAGTTCATGGGGTCACAAACGGCCAGACGTGACTGAAGCAAGTAAACAACAGCAACAGAGCAGACAGGCTGCAGGCACTGGTAAGTTTCCGTGGTAGCCTAAATGTGGATGCCCTGCACCAGCCTGTGGTCATTATGATTATTCCCCGAGACCACGCCTGCCTAATAGGCCAAGTGCTGATCACCACCACATGCTCTGCGCCAGACACTTCTTATTTACCGTCTGTTCATGTGCCGTGTGTCTCATTTTACAGGTGAGGAAACTGAGGCTAGCGAGATTAAGCACTTTGCCTAGGGTTTCTCAGACGATGAATGGTAAGATAGAGTCATTTTCCAAATTTATGATTTGACTCTTAAACCCACATTTCCCCACTACAGCTGAATGGTGTCATTTTCCAGGGGTAGCTGGCCAACATCACTCTCTGATGACCTTCTTGCCTCTACTATTTCCCCTGATGCCTGAAATTCTACTTTCAGAGTTCAACTCATTTAGTTTATGACTTTGACCTGGTTCATAATAAAACGCCCAGGGCGTGGGGAGAAGGGAAGCTATTAGTCACTCTTCGTCACTCTCATTCATATAGCCAACGAGCGTTAGTTGACTGCACGTCTATCAAGACCATACCAAGTGTTGGCATTACAAAAATGAATGCGGCTTGGTCCTTACTTCAAGATTCTCATAGTGAGATAGAGGAGATTGTACAGTAAAATAGAAGATTATGAGATAACGTGGCAAATGAACAGCAGAACATCAAATGAGCATAGCAGATAAGTAATTGGCTCAGATTTAGGTCCTTTCCTGAGAACAGATTCAGTTAGGAAGGGAGTAGCTCCCAGCAAAAAAAGGAGCTGCCTGAAAGCAAGAAAACTCTGGAAAACACAAAGAGATTTTCTAGCAAAGATGGGTAATCCTAATTGCCATATTTCATCGGGAGGCCCGTCAACAGTTTCTCCCAATCTGGTATTACATATTTTGCTGAGTAGAATGTATTCATAGATTCTTTTTTGTGTGTAATCACTTTTCTCTTTTCTGGCATCTAGCAGAATGAGCTACGGAGGTGAGAGTACTTTCTGTGGCATCACCATATTTGAAGAGTATGAATTGTCAGAAACATCACATACTCCTTCTATTTTATGTAATATGTCACCTTCTGGCCCCACGTGGCCTACTGGGGTGCCCTTCTGTGTGTATGCATGTTTTCAGCCTCAGGGAGGATCCACCGACAGTCTCGTCCTGCCTGAGCACGTTGGAGGCCTTCAGAAGCTGTGCAGACAACAGCAACTTCAGTCTGAATCATTCTTTTCAATCGTGGACAAGCTGCCAAGAGGCGGGAGCCAGAAGAGCAGGCGCAGAAGTGGGCGGGGCGGGGCCCGGTGGGCGTGGCCGCGGGCGAGTTCAGGTGAGTCGCTCCTGCCCAGCAGAGCTGCTCTCACGTCCAGGTCTGTCTGCATCTGGCTTTCCTTTTCCCTGGACCGCTGTAACTTCAGGTAAGCAAAGCGCAGGTAGCAGGGCTTGGTGGCGTCCCTGTTTTGGGCAAGTCTTAAAAGAATATAGCTCTTTGAGATGATTTGCGATGGTACAGAGTGGGCAGAACCGAGTCTTTCGCGGCTGGGCTGTCAGCTGCGCGTGGCCATCAGCCCTGCAAGAGCAGCGTTTGCCGCGCCCGGTCCTTTGGGAGCCAGGCATGCCACGTACAAGGTCAGAATATGCAGGAATGGCACGGCCGGGAGGTTTTGGTGTATATGGGGAGGGGAGCGGGCGGGAAAGAGTGATCTACGGGGGGTTCTGAGGACGTTTTCAGCCCTGCTTTGGAGCTCAGTGTTTTGCGGCGCTGGTTCCAGAGACGGTGTGGCGCCCTAACCTGAGGACGCGGGGAAGCACAGGAGCGTCTGGCCGCCTTCCTGGCTGGCGCTGAGCGGTGAGGTTCAGACCTCGGAATCGCTTTTCTGCGCATTTTAAAGCATCCAGTTGCTGTCCGTTTATTTGCACCTGCGTTCTTCAGGGCTGGAAGTAGTCTCTCTCCCTATCTGGGTTTCAAGATACTTGAAGCGAATCACACATTTCCAGCGTGTGTTCTTGGGCGACTTTTCGAACAAGTTGGCTCATAGTTTCTTCCTCAGGGAAGCTACTGTGTTGATGGTTTTCTTTAAGCCTGTCACACTAAAGAGCGGTTAACAGGCCAGGCTGTTCAGGCTCAGATGAACAGAACTGGGGGCTCTGATACATCCTTCAGGTCCCCATCCCCTGTCTTGTGAGTCCCTCAGCGGATACAGGGCAGGACGAAGTGGAATCCAAGCCGTCAAACTCACAGCTCGTGGTCGTTTCCAGGTCACCATGAATTTTCTTTTCATTTTTTTGGCCACGCCCTTTGGCGTGTGGGATTTTCGTTTTCAGAGCAGGGATTGAACCCATGGCCCTTGTATTTGAAGTGCAGAGTCTTAACCACTGGACAGCCAGGGAAGTCCCACCAGGAATTTTCTTAACACCTCTGTCACCCCTACGTCACGGAAGAGGATTTGAACGGAACTGGGTGCATCCAAACCTTAGTCCCTTAGGTTTATGTAAGTGTCCTTAGGTATATGTAAGTATCCTTAGGTTTATGTAAGTATCCTTAGGTATATGTAAGTGTCCTTAGGTTTATGTAAGTATCCTTAGGTATATGTAAGTGTCCTTAGGTTTATGTAAGTATCCTTAGGTTTATGTAAGTATCCTTAGGTTTATGTAAGTATCCTTAGGTATATGTAAGTATCCTTAGGTTTATGTAAGTATCCTTAGGTATATGTAAGTATCCTTAGGTTTATGTAAGTATCCTTAGGTATATGTAAGTATCCTTAGGTACATGTAAGTATCCTTAGGTACATGTAAGTGTCCTTAGGTTTATGTAAGTATCCTTAGGTACATGTAAGTATCCTTAGGTACATGTAAGTATCCTTAGGTACATGTAAGTGTCCTTAGGTTTATGTAAGTATCCTTAGGTACATGTAAGTGTCCTTAGGTTTATGTAAGTATCCTTAGGTACATGTAAGTGTCCTTAGGTACATGTAAGTGTCCTTAGGTTTATGTAAGTGTCCTTAGGTACATGTAAGTGTCCTTAGGTTTATGTAAGTATCGTTAGGTACATGTAAGTGTCCTTAGGTACATGTAAGTGTCCTTAGGTACATGTAAGTATCCTTAGGTACATGTAAGTGTCCTTAGGTTTATGTAAGTATCCTTAGGTACATGTAAGTATCCTTAGATTTATGTAAGTATCCTTAGGTACATGTAAGTGTCCTCAGGTACATGTAAGTATCCTTAGGTACCCGTAAGTGTTTGATGGCTCCTGGGTGGGCGTGGAGATGGAAGCTCGTCCGAGGAGAGGATTCTCCATACGAGTTGGCAGGTTTATACGTTTGCTTCCTAGCACCTGAGTTCCGCAAACCAGTCCCTCTGGTTTGCGGGTTCAGCTTGAGGGTGTGAAGTCTCGGCAGTCTTGGTCATCCCGATGTGGCGAGTCTGGCTCTAGTTCATGGTTAGGCAGCAGACAGATGGCTCGGCGGTAAAGATCAGGCTTCTAAACAGGTGGGAGCAAATGTGATGGTTCAGGATATCTGCGAGAAGCAGAGGCTCCTCTCCATCGGAAATCAAGCGTTCGACCTTACCACTGAGAGTCACGTTGTTCTTTCCTGCTAACAAAGCGCTTTTCAGGTTACTTACTCATTTCATTCAGACTCACACTATTCTTTCACATGGAAGAAGCTGTGAGATCTCCTATTTTCTTCATCTGGCTCTGACTTTTTTCCTTGTGAGGTTGGAAAGCCAACAGCAGAGACCATGTTTTTATTTTTTATGTATTTTTTAGCCACACTGTGCGGCATATGGGATCTTAGTTCCCTGCCCAGGGATTGAACCTGTGTCCCTGCCTTGGGAGCTTGGAGTCTTAACCACTGGACCACCAGCGAAGTCCGGATACTGTGTTTCTAGACGTTCCATTATAGTTGTTGCAATAGGCAAAACTTCTCAAGGCGCTGCCTGAGGACTGTCTCCCCGAAAGAAGCTTTATCTCACCCAGATGGTCTACAGATGAAAAGTCTGGGGGAATATTGGCTTAGATGCATTAGAAGTGTTAGAAATCATGCAGGGGCCGATGAGCAGCTGTGAGTCTGGAGAAGCGAGTTCCCTGCCTGGCCTCACACCCAGTGCGTGCGTCTCCATTCGTTCAGGACTCCTTTCATTGCCATCTCTGATGTGAGTCTGGAGAAGCGAGTTCCCTGCCTGGCCTCACACCCTAGTGCACCAGTCTCTGTTCGTTCAGGACTCCTTTCACTGCGGTCTCTGAACTCTCAGTTCTCTCTGGTCCACCTGGGCGCATGGCTCATCCTCCTTGTTCTTCGGGAGCCCCCCTTTAGTGTGCCTTATCAGATGTCACTGTCTCTGAGGAGGCCTCGCTGAGATTTCCACTAGGAGTGCACTGTCTCGCCTAAGAGCTGCATGGTAACTTGTGCCCCCGGTCAAAACACCCATCACGCCTACAGACCTATCATGCCATTAGGCGTCAGCTCTTCGGAGGCGGACACCTGATTTGTTCATGTCTAGCGTGGTGCTGACACACCCTGTTAGGTGCTCAGTTGATACTTATTAAATGAAAGCAGTGGTGTTGATAGTTTGCAACACTAACGGTAGAGAACAAGAGTTTCTTCCAGTAGGAAAATCAGGGGGGAAGTTTTGTTTTGATTAAAAAGAAAGAAATCATGTAAGTTAAAAAAAAAAAAAAAGAAGAAGAAAACATGTAAGGTATCTTGATGTCTCTAAAAGGGTAGTCCAAGACACGGAGGGTTTTCGGAACTCTAAAGGCTCCTGAGTAAGCAAATGTCAGCAAAGACACAGTTACTGAGAAGGAAGGTGATGGGCGTGGTTGGGAACCAGGAGCTCAGAAGTGAGTCTGGTCTGACCACTCTCACTCCCTGCGTGGGTGGCTGGGGAGAATCCTGTATCTCTGTGCCCCTCCCTTCCCTCGCCTTTAAAATGAAGAGGTGGGGCCAGATTAAATCTAAACCGGGATCTTGTCTGCCTTTAAACGTTTATGACTTTAGGACGTATTGCAAATAATAAAAACAAAACAGCCACTTTACAATGAAATTCTTAGAACTTTTTGTTGTTTACTGTATTTGCATTATTATTTTAACTTCTCTCTCAGTTTCTCTGATTAAAATACAAATGTCTTTTAAACTTTTAAGTGACTAAAGATGTAGTGTCTTCCATGTTGAAACTGTAAATGAAATTCTCCTTACTTGTTCTAATCATTAGGTTTTCTAGAAAATGAAAGACATTATCTCTGTAATAATGGAATAACAGAATGAAGACTCTGCGGAGACTTTAGCACTCTGACCAGGTCACTCGATGTGTAAATTTACCATGTAGAAATTGCTAATCTCCTATTCCTGTATCCATAATTTTCTTTTTGGTTTGATGTTTTTTTTTTTTTTAACTGGAGTATAATTGCTTTACAAAGGTGTATAAGTTTCTGCTGTGTGTATCGCCTCCCTCTTGGGCCTCCCTCCCATCCCTCTACCCCAATTCCAGCCCTCTGGATCCCTCAGAGCCCCTGGCTGAGCTCCCAGTGTGATTCAGCAGGTTCTTACCCTATCTATTTTACCCATGGTAGTGTGTTTATGTTAAACTTAATCTCCCAGTTCATCCTGCCTGCCCCCCAATACCCTGCACCTTGTCCACACATTGCTTCTCTCTCTGTATCTCTATTCCCGCCTGGAACTAGATTGATTTGTACCAGATGAATCTAGATTTCATCATACATGATTTCACACACTTATGTTAATATACGATACTTGTTTTTCTCTTTCTGACTTACTTCACTCTGTATGACAGACTCTGGGTCCATCCACGTCTCTACAAATGATTCAGTTTTGTTCCTTTTTATGGCTGAGTAATATTCTATTGTGTATATGTACCACATCTTCTTTACCCATTCATCTGTTGATAGACTTTTAAGTTGCTTCCATGTCCTGGCTATTGTATTAATAAATAGTGCTGCAACGGACATTGGCGTACATGTCTGTTTTTGAATTATGGTTTTCTCAGGGTATATGTCCAGTAATGTGATTGCTGGGCCATATGGTAGTTCTAATTTTTATAGCATTTGCTCTTGCAAAATGGTCTGCTTAGGAACCTGACCCATTTTCTTGTGCATACTTTGCTAAAGTTGCTGAGATTTGTTGAAATGCTTCAACTTGCAGCACAAGGAGGTAGCCATTGTCTGTGGTCAAACTCTTCCCTCGAGCCATCCCAGAACAGAAGGCTTCACAGTGCTTTTAGGCCACTTGGAGCTGATTACCAAGCAACTGATCAGATTTACCAGGCAACACTTGACTGATTACTTGTCTCCCTGGCCAACTTAGATGTTAAGTGAGTCCTGATTTACACTCTCCAACAGGGACAGAATCTAAGCCTTGGATCGCAACACAGTGCTAACTGTGTTGTGTAATTAACTGTGCTTAAAGCCACCATGACCTTGTATCCGCTTGGAGCCATTTGGATGAAATAGATCCCATAATGTTATAATGAGTGAATGAAAGATGCTTCAGTCCTCACCCTTTGATCCACTCGTGGGATCCACATTTAGATGTTTGCAGTCAAACTTCCTCAGCAGATTACTCCAAGGCTTTAAACACACAAAAGACATCAAGCTTTAAAGTTTGTTATAAATGATGCAAAATTATTCAGATTTCTTCTCTTAGCTGGTTGGAAATACATGCCTGGAAGAACTACTTGCATAGCTGGTGTGTTTTCGTATTGTTATTTGTGTGGTTAGGGCTTCAGCTGTTTGAGAAGTTTGCAGGCATTTGGGTTTAGGTTTCTCTGCTGGGTGAAGAAATAGCTCATTTAGCCTTTTCCATTTGGCAGAGAAATAGCTCCTGTTGAATTTTAGTCACAGATAAGCTCAGTATTGTTGTTAAATCTGCTGTTGGAAGAAGCCGGGCTTCTTGTCCTGAAAGTTTGGGATTCCCCAGACCCTGTAATCTCCCTGTGAGGGACGCGTGCTTCTGTGTGTCTCACTGCCCTCTGCCCTCCTCCTGGGGGTCCCCTTTCCCCGAGAGCTCACTCTCCTATCACGGCCCCCGCCTTCCCCAGAGGAGAGTAAGGTACTAGGCTTAAAGAAATGTAAGGTCCCTGGCCTGACTTCAGGTTACTTTTTTTTTTTTTTTAACCTTTTTAATGTCTATTTTTATTTATTTATTTGGCTGCATTTGGTTTTACTTGCCACATGTGAGATCTAGATCCCTGACCAGAGACCAAACCCGGGCCCCCTGCATTGGGAGCTCAGAATCTTAGTCGCTGGATCACCAGGGAAGCCCCAGGTTACATTATCATAGGTTCATAATGGAAACGCTGAGGTCACTTGGCTGTACTTATCGGGCATGGGAGAAAGCAGTCACTGGAGAAGATCAGTGAGCATGAACGGGGCAACAGAAAAGTTTTTTTTTTTGCTAATAAACTTGTGACTGAGATTTATTATGATCTTTTAAAGTCTGTCCTACACATAAGCCACATGTCTCATAAAAGGGAGAATTCTGAAGAACTGTTTGAAGACCAGGGGCACGTTCCTTGATCTTAGTCTCTTGTCTTGGCATTTTGAAATTCTGTTCAGGGATGAGGTACAAAGTTGAGATCCTGTTTGTGCATTTGACTCTAATGCATTGGCTCCTGATTGACGGAAGCCCTCTGTCTCGAGTGGTGATGCTTCGTCTGAGGCCAGGGAGCACTTCCGACCCGAGGGCCTTCAGTGCCGCGTTCGCTCTTGCTGTCTGAATACACGACTGCACAGTGCTTGAGTGCCTTGGGGGAATGCTTCAAACCTTGATCCGTGGGATGGTCATCCAGGGGTAATGATGCCCCCTACATGCTATCCTGGGGTCAGGCAGAGCGGAGGGTTCATGCAGCTCAGCTTGGCTTCTAGAAGGGACTATGCCCTGACCGCTGGATTTACCCAGGAGCCTTCAGGCTTCATCAGTCAGTATCTGCTGCACTAGGGCTAGAGGATAGGCAGGCCTTTCACTAGCACAGCAGTTGTCAGGCTTTAGCCTCCAGATCCCTTTACACGCTTAAAAATAACTGAGAATCCCAAAGAGGTTTTTTTTCATGTTGCTTATATCTATTGATATTAAGTTAGAAATTAAAGCTGAAAAAATTCTGAAATATTTTAAAAACTCATTAACAATAATGGAGCCATTACATAGTAACATGGATAACATACTTTTATGAAAAATAACTGTTTTCTAAAGTGAAGTCATACAAAGAGAAGAGTAACATCATTTTTCATTTCTGCAAATCTCTCTAACATTTGGCTTCATTGACAACTGAGCGACTAAACGACCACCACCACCACCATAGTCTCTGGAAAACTCCACCGTGTATTTGTAAGAGATTAAGAGTGAAAGGAAGATGATGTCTAAGTACTATTATGAAAGGAGTTTCAACCTCATGGACCCATTGAAAGGATCTTCGGGCTGCCAGGGGATCTGTAGGCTCCACCTGGAGAAGCTCTGCTTCAGAATAATGAGTTCTCAGGCAAGACCAGAGGAGACCCACTGCTGCTGTTTCCACTTTGGTTGTTATTTAGTTGCTCAGTCGTGTCCGACTCTTTGGAGACCCCATGTAGCCCATCAGGCTCCTCTGTCCATGGGATTCTCCAGGCAAGAATACTGGAGTGGGTTGCCATTCCCCTCTACAGGGGATCTTCCCAACCCAGGAACTGAACCTGGGTCTGCTGCATTGCAGGGGGATTCTTTATGAGCCCTGGGCTCCATAGTTTTAGCTGAAGCTGCCCTCTTTCTCTTTAACTGGAATCACACAGAACTGCTGTGACTTGACTGTTTTTGAAATCTACAAAAAATTCAGTTTTATATGGTTTAACCTAAATCCTAATTGAAACAATATAGATAAATAAACTGATTTTCATCAGTGTTGACGACTGTCCTGACTCCATGCAGAGAAGAGGTGTCCCGACTGACCGTTAATCTAATTAGTCACACTAATCGCACTCCTGACAGTGGTCACTGTAGCCGAATGGGCCTGGATTCAGAGGTTCAGGGCAGAGCTGTCCAGAGAGAGGACCTCACATCTGGACACTCAGACCTCAGGACGTGCGGGCAGGAGTTGCATCACCACTGGCTTTAGATTTGCATTTACAGGAAGTTCTTGCCTCTCCTCTACCCTAGCCCGTGACTTTGACTAGGATTCTTACTGCACTGCCAGATGCAGTTGAGGGCACTTGAAAGGTGCTTTAGAAATAGCCTCTCTCTTGTCCTTTGTTCCAGGCCCACAATGGAGGCCCTGCGACTGGCAAACTCGGCCTTTGCAGTTGACCTGTACAAACAGCTGTGTGAAAAGGAGCCGGCGGACAACATCCTCTTCTCTCCCATCTGTCTGTCCACCTCTCTGTCACTTGCTCAAGTCGGTGCCAAAGGGGACACAGCAGATGAAATTGGACAGGTATGGCCTGCAGCTTGCCTCTGCTTTGCGTGGAAAAGAGTAATCAAGACGCACCGGTGGTGCCTGGGGAAAGGCAGTGAGGCTCTGTGGTCAGATTGGCTCAGGGCTGTGTATTTTGCCACTTCTAGCACTCTCTCAATTTACTTTTTAAATGTGAAAGCTCATTTATCTGGCCTGCCACCCATGTTTAGAACAGGCACTGTGTTGCGGGGGAGAACCCGGGGATTAACTAGACAATCAAAAGCATTTCCACTAACAAGTGGCCTTTGACAAGTCACATGACATCTTTCTACCTGTTAGAATGTAAGTGTCAATCAAAAGGATGTTTGTTAATGTTCCACTGCAAATACCCCAACCAGGAAGAGTGATATCTAAACCCTCTGTCTTATGCACAGAATTTATTAAAGCATCATGCTGTATATTAAGATGCAGACTCCACTATATTCTACTCTATAGTATATTCTGCCCTATTCTATATCCTTACTGGATAGATAGAATGTACCCATGCTTATTTCAATGGAGAATTTACACTTGAAATTGAGTGGGACTTGAAAAGGACACTTCCTTTGTGGGGAGAGGAGCTTCATCTTTTCATCCCTCTTTCTCCCACCGCACCATCCCTACCCCATCTCCCTTTCCTCACGCCTCACCTACCATTAGAGAAGAGATGGAAAAGAGCATTTCTGGTACTGCGCCTGCTATTGTTCTCCTACAGTGGGTGCTTGGGTTCTTAACTTTCTGGTCTGTTTGCCTGTCAATAGGCGTAACAGTAATGTACCACTTTGGACCAGCCAGTTTGACCCTGCAGGACTAAGGCTGTGTGACTCACAGGTGCAGTGTGCCCATAAGTGATGTCACCCGAGGTGTGGCATCAGGGCTCGGTTATTATGGGTCAGGATGTGGAGAGAAGCACCTTATCCTGATGTCATGTTTTGGGCACCATGGAGGTGAAAAGAGGCTGGGTTATTGGTTGGAACAAAAAAGTTACGAATAAAATAAAAGGTTTTAAGACTTCCAGAAAATAGCATCCTGATTTTAAGTGGCTTATTACTATAAAAATAATTATTAACATTTTGAATCCATATAATATTCTAGGTGTTTTACAGATAGTGTCTGTAATCCTCACGGCAATTTAGACAACTAGGCGTTGTCAGTCCATTTTGCAGAGCAGAGTGAAGTTCTAAAAGCTGGGCAAGACGTTTCTAGTAGGTACAGGCTGGGGTGAAAGGCGGACTACTAAACCGTAGGCCACGGTTGGCACGGAGCTGCCTACCTTAAATGACGCCATCAGCCCATTTGGCACTAGTTAGGACACCGAAGGAACTCTGGAGACTCCTGTATCCTGGAATCTGATACTTGCCTAGTGGTTGTCTCTTGGCATTAATTTCTCTCTTCTTGTCTCTGAATTGGGTAGAAATTTTAACCTACTTCCATCTTTTCCAAGTTTGGAAAACAGCGTAGAGGCATCATTCTGAAGAAGGGGCAAATTTTCTTTATAGTTAAATCGAGAGAAGAGTGCCTTTATGCTGGTGTTTCTCGGCTGGGGACAGTCCGCACCTTCCCTCTCGCACCCTCTCGGGGACATTCAGCAGTGACCTCGCACCCTCTCGGGGACATTCAGCAGTGACCTCGCACCCTCTCGGGGACATTCAGCAGTGACCTCGCACCCTCTCAGGGACACTCAGCAGTGACCGGGGACACTTCTGTCGCCACAAGGGGAAGAAGGCGTGCTCTGGCACCCAGGGCTCCGGGCGCCTCCGGGCGCCATGGCACTGCCCCCTGCGCCCCTCCCCCTGGAGCTGTCCTGGGCTCCGGGCGCCATGGCACTGCCCCCTGCGCCCCTCCCCCTGGAGCTGTCCTGTCTGAACTGCCAGCAGCGCTAAGGTTGAGCAGCCTTGCTCTCTGGGAACCACAGAGCACCGTGGTCCCTGTGTCAGATGGTCAGGCCCCGTCCCCAGGAGGCTGGCCATCGCCATGTGTCCTCCGCCACGGGAGCAGGCAGTGCTTCATGGGTGATGGGGATTTTTTTCTTCACAGGTCCTTCATTTTGAAAATGTCAAAGATGTGCCCTTTGGATTTCAAACAGTAACATCGGATGTCAACAAGCTGAGTTCCTTTTACTCCCTGAAATTAATCAAACGGCTCTACGTAGAAAAATCTCTGAATCTTTCTACAGTAAGTGGCTCAGTGGAATTAGCAAGATTCAGCTGTTTACCAGGGGTGACGTTTTCTCATGGTTAGACCAATGACTTTTTCTAGATGCTCATTTATGGTTTATTTAAAATAAATTAATCCCAGGAGAGGTTGAATACAGTGGGAATCAACTGCAGTTACCTATTTTAACTTAAAATACAGAGGAGCCATCAGCTTCCTTTTTTCACTCTCAAACACCCACACACCCCACCCTTTCTCTTAGCTTCCTCACTGAGAGAGGTGGGAAATGGGGTTATTAACTCTCTAACAAATGCGTCTCTATAGATGTAAGACAGCCCGTGATTTAAACCTCTTTCTCCTTCAGCGTCAGGGCAGGTGACCTGGGAAGATTTCAACTTCTTTACCTTGCTTGTTCATGCACACAGTATTCTTCTGATGTTTCCCAAAATCAGTAAGGAAAATAATAACTGTGCAAAGTGACAGTTTTCGTCAGTCACAGACCATTTTGTTTGTTTTGCCAGGCTGGTCAGGTGGGTATCCAAGGCAGTGGTGGTAGTTTTAGGAGTTTCTTGGAGGAATCATATAAAGAACACTGAAATATCCTTAAATTTGATCCAGAGTGAATCATAATATTTTAAAAATCTTCACTTGAAACATGCAGCCAACTTCCTCAACTACAGAGATGTTCATTCTCTGCTTTAGTAAAATCGAGTTCAGTTTGCGTTTGGATGGTCAGAATTTCAAGCTTTCCAAATCTAAAAGGTGGACTACCAGTTAAATATTTTGCCTTAGTTTTACTATCTTCAAATAAATGTTTGTATTCTGGCAAGGATCTTTTGGGGATGTAGATCACTAGATACTGTTGTGAGTTTGTTTTTGTTGCTTAAAGACACACACACACAGCCTTCTTCTTCCAAAATAACCTGGGGGAATTAAAGAAATATTGAGATGTGAGTTGGGGCCCAAGAATGAAAACATTTAAAAAACTCCCTAGGTGGTCCTTAAAGATACTTAAATGCATTTTGATGCTGGCAGTGAAGACAGTGGAGGCCCTTCCTCTTGCAAGGTCTCTGGAATGTTCTAAGCTCTGTCAGTAAATGGTAACTCAGTCCCAAGGTTGGGTTGCAGTGAAGAGAATCCAACTGGCTAAGGTTCTGACTGCTCTGAAAAAAATCCAGGGAGTCCTGTATTCAGAAGTAAAGTGACATGGCATTTAATCAATCTGTGTTTAGTTTGGTTGAACTTCCATTCAACATTTCGAATTATTTCAAACCAGGAGTTGCAAGCAACTTTTTAAGAGTGCTTTCCATTGCTTCTGAGGGTTGTATGTCATCTACAGATTTACTAGTAACAGTACAAACAGGTGTGGTCTGTGGAGCGCCAGTTGCATCACAACTGCCGGGTGCTGAAAATGTGTATCCTCAGCTTTGGGTCACTTGAATCAAGATCAGCAGGGATGGATTTAGGCTTTTGCAGTTTTAACAAGCGTTATAATTAGAAACACTGCTCTGTTCTTTGCAGCACTCTTTCAGACTTTAATGTGCAGGTGAGTCCTCTGGGAATCTTGTTAAAAACTCAGATTCTGATTCAGTAGGTCTGGGGGGGGCCTGAGATTCTGCAATCCTAAATATTTTTTAATTTATGGCTGCGCTGGGCCTTAGTTGCTGCACATGCAGTCTAGTTCCCTGACCAGGGATCGAACCCGGGTCCTCTGCACTGGGAGCATGAAGTCTAGTTCCCTGACCAGGGATCGAACCCGGGTCCTCTGCACTGAGTGCATGAACCACCAGGGAAGCCCTGAGATTCTGCGTTTGTAACAAGGTCCAGGTGATGCTGCCCATCTTGGTCTTTGGACCAAGCATCTTTATAATCTTTATTTCAGTGTGGGTTAGAGTTTTCTTCTCATCGAGTTCTCTTTTCTGTGCATTTCTTCCATTCTAAAACATCATATATAAACGTACATTTTTGCATTTCTGAAATTGGAATTCATATAATTGTGTGCCTTTAACATAATTTTTCTTTTCTCCCCCAAAGAAAGAAATTGATGGAGGCATTTAATACTTGTATTGTCTTAGAATTGAACAAATGAAGCAATACAAAGAAAATTCATTGATTTTTCCTTGAAGTTTCAATTTATATTGTGTGACAGATTTTGAAAGGGCGTCCATAGTAATAGAATTTAGAAGTCCTTGTGCTAGAATTGTATAAGGGCACAGTGGTTTGACTACAGACTTTAAGGACTTTGTGATTTTATGAATTGGATGTTTTTTAGGAGTTCATCAGCTCCACCAAGAGACCCTATGCAAAAGAGATGGAGACCGTTGATTTCAAAGATAAATTGGAAGAAACGAAAGGTCAGATCAACAACTCAATTAAGGAACTCACAGATGGCAAGTATCCTTTACTTATTCTGCTATAAATCACTAAGTAAATAGACTGTGTCTTCTCATGGGTCTGCTAAGTATAAACTTGAACATCTGGAGGGTTCTTTGAATGTTTTCAGTACACGAGCCTAATTCTTGTGCACCAAGCCGTTTCAACCATGCGGGTTTCTGGGCGTCTCCTGCCTCAGGTCACGAGTTGGTGGAATTCCAGGGGAGCCTTGTCTTGCTCCCTGACAGGCTGCCACAAGCCCTCCTAGAGCCCCAGCTGTGCCTCTAACAAAGGACAGCTCGGGGCGGATTCTGAGTCTGGTTTTTCAATCAGGAAATGAAGGGCTTGGACTGCAAACTGATTATCCTCCAAGCTACTTTCAGCTCAGATTTCTACAAATTTATTAAGGAAAAAAGCATGGAAAGGCCTTAGGTCGTCAAAAAGACGTGTCGAAAAAGTGGAACAAGACAGACCACCACGGTGGAACCTGTCTCAAACCTCTATCCCGGTCGATAGCCCAGGTCCTGGGTCTCTAGCAGCACAGCTCCTGCCTCTTGCTCAGCGCTTCCCTGAGGCCTCTCCTTTTCCTAGCTCCTCCCTCCACGAAAATTCTCTGTGAGTTGTCTTCCTTGCTAAGAAGGAATTGGAGCTCAGATGAATTTGGGTGCAAATCGGTGTTCTCGTCCTCGCTGCCCCAGGACACAAGGAGAGATCTGGGGGGACACAGAGCCTCGTGGGCTTTTCGGGTGCTTTGTGCTCCCCGGAATCTGGGGAGGGACGTGTTTCCGTAGCAGAGACCCAAGGCCGTGAGGTGGCCCCCTGGGCACTCTGACTCAGGAGTGACAGAGCCGCGGCTGTAACCACAGGCTCAGCCTGGGGAGGACGTGGGCTGGGAGTCATTCAAGCCTAGATTTAAACCCAGACACTGCCATTATCAACGGAGGGATTTGGATTGGAGTCTGAGTTTACTGTACAGTGGGGCATGTGTTGTCTATGTGTGTGCTGAGTCACTTCAGCTGTGTCCGACTCTTGTTGATACGGACTTGTTATTTAGTTGCTAAGTTGTGTCTGACTCTTTTGCGACCCCATGAACTGTAGCCTGCCAGGACTGTAGCTTCTATCCCTGGGATTTTCCAGACAAGAATACTGGAGTAGGTTGCCATTTTCTCCTCCAGGGGACCTTTCCAACCCAGGGATCAAACCCACGTCTCCTGCATCTGTAGGTGGGTTGCTGACCACTGAGTCATCTGGGAAGCCCATAGTATGCCCACACACAAATGTGTACATTGATACATATTTGTTATTGAAATGAACTTTCTTTGACTTTGTATATAAAGAAAGATCTGGTCTAGGAAATACCAGGTTCAGTTCAGTTCAGTCACTCAGTCGTGTCCGACTCTTTGTGACCCCATGAATCGCAGCATGCCAAGCCTCCCTGTCCATCACCAACTCCCGGAGTTCACTCAGATTCACGTCCATCGAGTCAGTGATGCCATCCAGCCATCTCATCCTCTGTCGTCCCCTTCTCCTCCTGCCCCCAATCCCTCCCAGCATCAGAGTCTTTTCCAGTGAGTCAACTCTTCGCATGAGGTGGCCAAAGTACTGGAGTTTCAGCTTTAGCATCAGTCCTTTCAAAGAAATCCCAGGTCTGATCTCCTTCAGAATGGACTAGTTGGATCTCCTTGCAGTCCAAGGGACTCTCAAGAGTCTTCTCCAACACTACAGTTCAAAAGCATCAATTCTTCGGTGCTCAGCTTTCTTCACAGTCCAACTCTCACATCCACCAGGTTAGGCACAATTTTAAAATGCATACCTGAAGAAGAGCTTCAGGTGTGTAACAGTTTTGCTTTTAAAATTGTTAACAAGTTGCATTTCTCTCCAGCAACCTCCATTTTAAAATCTTCAGAAGTTTGCATTTTTTACTGGACAAGGTAGTTAAGTGAAAAAACTTCTGAATTTGAAATCAGAAGGTTGATGTTTAAGTTAATGCACTTGACCACTACATTTGGGCTTCCTGGTGGCTTAGTCAGTAAAGAATCTGCCTGCAGTGCAGGAAACCCTGGTTCGATCTCTGGGTTAGGAAGATCCGCTAGAGAAGGAAACAGCTCCTCATTCCAGTATTCTTTCCTGGAAAATCCCATGGACAGAGGGGGAGCCTGGTGGGCTACGGTCCATGGGATCGCGAAGAGTCGGACATGCCTGAGTGACTAACACACACGCACACACACACACACACCACCATTAACTAGCTCCCTCCTTCTTCAGTGATGCTGTTACGTAGTCAGCCCATCACCTAGAACTGGCAGGATGGGTTACAAAATTTGCAGGTGCCAGTGCAAAACGAAAACACAGGGCCTTTGGTTAAAAACTGCATTGAGAATTTGAAGATGGCAACGAAACCCGTGCAGGTCCCTGCACAACTGGCCACAGCCCAGGAAGGGGGTCTGAGCCATGGTGAGAAGATCTAAGAGATTAGGCAAAGAAAAATCTTTTGCAAAAACATCAATGCTATTCAAAAGCAAAGACTTTATTAAGCGTTTGTCACCATCGAACTGTTTCGTCTGTTGAGGGTTTGAGCTCCGTGGTGGTTGCAGTTGTCATGGAGCCGATGGTGGTGATTACAGCTGACCTGGATGCAGACACACTGGCACCAGGGCAATTTGAGGAGGAGGGGCGGGAGCTCCAGGGTAAAGAGGAGAGCTTTGTCCAGGCATCGAACGTGCTTGGCCGCTGAGTGAACCTGGAGAGCCACACGGCCTCTCTGAGCCTCAGTGTCCTCATCTGTGAAATGGGGGTGATGACCTTTGCCCTCCAGGATCATCGTGAGGGAAGTGAGATGGGACTCGGGACAGTACTGAGTGCAGGGCTGGGTAGAAAATAAGGTTTCTGGCATTTTTTTTTTTTCCCCATGAGCACAGGCTTTGGCGTCACAAAGAACTGGCTTTGAATCCTGAATTCCCCATTGCTCATGCATCGTCTTGGGCAAGGGACTTAACAGGGAGCCTCAGCTTCCTCATCTGTAAAGGGGGGAGATGTGCAGGGCACCGCGCCTGAGTGTCCGGCACGACCTTCCTCGGCGCGGTAGAGACGCCACGGCGGTGGCTTTCCTCCTTCCTCCCCTGCTCCCTGTCACCCTCCTCCCCAGGTCTCTTGGAAAGGCTGGGTGTGGCGGGATGGAAGGAGAGAAGGGATCCTTTTGAAACGAGATGGGCTGGGCTGCCGAGCCACATTACAGGCGTGGCTCTAGCCAGTGAGTGGACTTGCACGCGGACATCAGAGGAGGTTTGGGAGAATAACCCTGTGCAATTTGTGGTTTCCTAAAATTGTTTGCAGGCCACTTTGAGAACATTTTAGCTGACAACAGTGTGAATGACCAGACCAAAATCCTTGTGGTTAATGCTGCCTACTTTGTTGGAAAGTGGATGAAGAAATTTCCTGAGTCAGAAACCAAAGAATGCCCTTTCAGAATCAACCAGGTACGTGGGCTGCATGCAGCAGACAGGGTCCCAGCTGTAGGTCTGAAAAATCACAGCCACGCAAGGGACCCTGGGAATTCACTCTGATGAGGACAGTTAAGGCACAAAAGGTTATCTTTTCCCAAGACAACAGCCAGGGGTAAGTGTAGAAAAAACTCCATAATCCAGAGACTCTCATTCTTTTTCTGGGATGTCCTTAGGGTCTGAGTAAGATTTTACAGAGCTTATAATACAGTGTGTGGTTAGTCTCTCAGTTGTGACCAACTCTTTTGTGACCCCATGGACTGTAGCCCACCAGGCTCCTCTGTCCATGGGATTCTTCAGGCAAGAATACTGGAGTGGGTTTTCATTCCCTTCTCCAGGGGATCTTCCTGACCCAGGGATCGATCTCAGGTCTCCTGCATGGCAGGCAGATTCTTTACCATCTGAGCCACCAGGGAAGTCCTTATAACATAGTGGTTAAATCTAAATCACCAACTAGAAAATAGCTACAGATCTTCGGGGCCATTAATAAGAAAGGAAAAGAAAAGGAACACACTAAATCCCAACGTCAGAGGTCTTTGTATCATCATGAAACATAACCATTTGGGAATCTTATTCCAGGTTAATAAACTCCTCTGTGATCTCACTTCTCATCGGTTAGCAGTAAAGTACATGGTTTGATATTTTAGTTTAGAAAGCGCTTTGAGGTGCTTGCTGACCGTGAAGGAGAAAGCATATCTTACTCATCTCCAGGGCTAGGAGTCATTATGGAGAAGAATTACAAACCTGCATTGTAGGGAAGTATAGTTTTAATACTACTGAGTGAATAAGAAGTCATAGACCTGAGACTGGAAAACTGATTGTTTCGTTATGAGGTGGGAGACAGTGGGCCTCTGGGCTGGATGCCTGGTGTTTGTCACGTGGAGTAAAACTGAGCTTTTGTTCTCCCCCAGACACTCCCAAGGACAAGGTAGTGGCAAAAGCTGAGCTCTGCTAAAGCAGAGATACGATGCCCACTCCTGAGGCCAAGGAAGTCTTCCCTGTCTGCACGCGTGCAGGGAGGCTTCTTGGGGGTCGAATAGGGAGGGGACCTCACCCCATAATAAGTGTGGACACACACCCATAGACCTCTGCGGTGGGATCTGTTTTAGAAGAAAAGTTGTGCATGCATCTTGGGGAGGGTCCATGGCCCAGTCAGGTGTGAAGAAAGAAACAAGGTAATTGGCCAAAGGTAAACAAAGATGGGGGGACTGTCGCGCGTGACTGACTGGTGTCACCTCCTCACCGCGCGCTCCTCACTCAGGACGTCTCCGGGGGGTCTCTGCCCAGCTTCTGACTCGCCGCACGCCCCTCCTTGGAGAGGCGGCCGGTACCCTCTCTCTTCGGGTGTGCATCTCCGCTCTGCTTCTGCGGTAGATAGACAGACTGTTGTCCTGTTTGCTCACCATGCGTTGCAGTGCGTCTCTAATAATAAACTTTGTACCTGTTCTTATAGTTTTTGCCTCCCTGAAACAGTCTTGCTTTCAAACAGGGGCAAGAGCCAGGCGTACGTTTCTTCCAGCCTCGAGCCCCTGGTGGTCTAGTGGCGAGGACTCTTGGTTTTTAGCTGGGTTACCCAGGTTTAATTCCTGGGCAGGGAACTAAGATCTCTCTTCAGGACCGCTCACTGCTCTCCTTCTGAGATCAGGTAGAGGACCTGGGAAACTCCAGAAATGTATAGGACGGTGTGATTTGGTTTCATTCGATGGAATCTGGCTTGTGATAAGAACACAGGTTCAGAACTGTCTGTCGGTCAGCGATATAGTGGAAGGAAGCTCATTTACTCTGGAGCCCTGTGATCGACTCCAGTTTTCAGGTCTCTCCTAGAGCCTACAGCTGCTGCTGTTTAGTCGCTCAGTCGTCCGACTCTTTGCGACCCCGTGGACTGCAGTGCCCCAGGCTTCCCTGTCCTTCACCATCTCCTGGAGTTTGCTCAAACTCATGTCCATTGAGTTGATGTTGCTAATGGTGCTTCTCATACCAGCTGCAGGGCCAGCCCAGAAAGTCATCAGAATCCTGCAATAGTGAGTGAGTTCACCATGAACTCTTGTGCCGCTCAGGCTCAGGTCTGTGTTTTCACATTTGTTAATGAGTGTTTTACAGAGGTGGGTAGAATGTGTGCAGTATTAAATCATAAAGCTTGGTCGGATCAACATCCTGGAGTCTTGGACTTTAGAAAGAGAATTAATAGGGATTTAAAATGCCATTGATCTCTCAGAGGTTCATCAAATAAAACACCATTCAAGGCTGTGTGGGGCTACACCCTCCTTTTGAAGGCACAGGTTATTATGTTTCCTGTGAGGTGCTTCTGTCAGCTCCCAAACTTTCGGGCGATGCTACTAAAACTTTTCCCGTGTCCTTTGGTCTCATGTCTTTTAAGGGCTAGACTGAGTTGATGCAGTGATATTATTAAAAGTTTAGTATAATACCTCTTCTGACAAAGGTGCACACACACACACACACACACGCTGTATTTTCTGGGATGGTTGTTACTTAGTCTTATTTTCAGAGACATGTCTTAATTTATATTTTAGAAAGAGGGATTATTGTTTCCACAGTCAGTGCTGAAAAATGAAATGGATGACAGTTTTTGGTGATCACAGTTTTTGTGAATTCAGAAACTATTAGTAATCTAAACTAATGGAGATTTTTAGACAAATCTGTATCTTCTTTGAGAGATGGAAGAATTACCAGTTAATTCCAAAAGTAGTATTTTTAAAAACCATAATTTTTTTTGGTTATATATAGAGGCAAAGTCTTCAGTTATTTAATAACAGCCGAATGTTTAGTGAGCAGTTCTTCCGTGCTGGGATATGCCAAGGTGTAAGACGTGGTTCCTGCTCTGACTGTCGTCTGGATGGGGCGGGGGCTGCCGCGTGCACACACATTTCTTTTCTGCAGTATCTCCTCCTTGTGGCTGCACACGCTGCTACTTAGCTAGTTCGGTCGTCCTGGGTCTTTGGTGCTGCCCTCGGGCTTTCTCCGGGTGCACAGTCTCCTCACTGCGGGCTCCTCTCCGTGGAGCACAGGCTCTGGGCCCTCGGGCTCCAGTAGCTGCAGTGCAGGGACTCAGGAGTTCACAGGCTCTAGAGCATGGGCACAGGAGATGCAGTGTGAGGGCTTAGTTGCTCCACGGTATGTGGGATCTTCCTGGGCCAGGGATCAAACCCGTGTCCTCTACGTTGGCAGATGGATTGTTATCCACCAGGGAAGTCTTACACACATATTTCTAACACTGTGACAAGTGTTAAAATGGGTATATATAGAAACAGTAAAACAAGTAAGGTCTAGTTTGCTTGAAAATAGCTCCGGGTAAGGTTTAGCTCACTGTTAAGGTTTAGCTCACTGTTAAGGTTTAGCTCACTGTTGAGGTTGAGCTCACTGTTAAGGTTTAGCTCACTGTTGAGGTTTAGCTCACTGTTGAGGTTTAGCTCACTGTTGAGGTTTAGCTCACTGTTGAGGTTGAGCTCACTGTTAAGGTTGAGCTCACTGTTGAGGTTGAGCTCACTGTTGAGCTTTAGCTCACTGTTGAGGTTTAGCTCACTGTTGAGGTTTAGCTCACTGTTAAGGTTAGCTCACTGTTAAGGTTTAGCTCACTGTTGAGGTTTAGCTCACTGTTGAGGTTTAGCTCACTGTTGAGGTTGAGCTCACTGTTAAGGTTTAGCTCACTGTTGAGGTTTAGCTCACTGTTAAGGTTGAGCTCACTGTTGAGGTTTAGCTCACTGTTGAGGTTTAGCTCACTGTTAAGGTTTAGCTCACTGTTAAGGTTGAGCTCACTGTTGAGGTTGAGCTCACTGTTGAGGTTTAGCTCACTGTTGAGGTTGAGCTCACTGTTGAGGTTTAGCTCACTGTTGAGGTTGAGCTCACTGTTGAAGACGCCAGATAAGAACTTCACTGTTCTATTATTTCTGCAGACTTGATGTTTGAAATTTCTCCCCAGAGAGATTCAGAAAACAGGCAAATATTGCGTGAGAGGTATAAACCCAGACAATGAGTTGCACTAAATTACTATCAGTCTTTACTCCCTCTTATGAATTAATTTTTCTTTAGAAAATGAGTCACCTCTGTGGCAGAGACACAAGGTCAGATATTAATGGGGACACAGAGAAAAAGGATGCTGCCTGGAGAGAAGGACTGTGTGATAGGAGCTATAAAGGATTTTGAGATAATTTTATTTGTAATCATTCTTAATTTTTAAAATTAGGAAATATTTCAAGTGTACAGTAAATTATGGAGGATAATATAACAAGCACCAATGAACCAACAACCACCTTTGTAAAATCTTTATATTTTGCTTCATTTCAGATATTTTAAAGGAAAAGTGTAGCCAGAGTTGCCCTGTCCTGTGTAGCCCCCTCCCCTCCCCTCGGCAGCTCCCCACTCCCGCCTCCCACCTTCCCCCAGAGGGATGGCCATCCTGAGACCTCCAGTTCCCTCATGCTGCTGACAGAGAAAGTGAGACCCAGGGAGGTTGCAGTGACTCACTGAACGTCACGGCATCTGTTTATGTCACATGTGAGACCAAAACCCGAGGTCCTCATGTCTAATCAGATAGGAGCAAGAAGAGGGGATGGGGAGGGGTGACGAAAACCACAGGCAGACAGAGGAGTAGGTGAGCGTGGTTTTGCTCTGCTCTATGCTGCCTCCTCCATAACAGGCATTTCATGAGGAAAAGCTGTGTAAATGGATATGCGGGTTTGCGCTGGAATCAACTTTCAAGTGAGCTCCACCAGCAATGCTTAAAAGATCTTGTAATTACAGGCATCTATAAAGCCTAAGTTAATGTTTGCTTGTGTTTCCAGTCATTCCATCTTATTTTTAAAGTTTTATATATGCAAATACAGTATTATATTATGTATAGTTCCTGTAGTTATAAAGCACATGAATAACTTTTCAGCGGAAGTCATAAACTCTTGACAGGACCGTCTCTGTCAGTGTGGATCCCCCTGTGGCCGCTTTAAGCCATAACGACTTGAAGCTATATTAAGAACAAATTTATGTGCTCTGTGTGTGTATATATATACACATTGTGTGTGTGTGTGCGTGTGTGTGTGTGAAAAGCAGGCAGAGCAAATTTCTTCTCCTTTTACAGACAGACACCAAACCAGTGCAGATGATGAATATGGAGGCCACGTTCTGTATGGGCCACATCGATGGTGTCAACTGTAAGATCATAGAGCTTCCCTTTCAGAACAAGCACCTGAGCATGCTCATCCTGCTACCCAAGGACGTGGAGGATGGGCCCACGGGCCTGGAGCAGGTGAGGAGGGCGGCAGGATGCAGCACGCAGGCGCACTGGTGCCAGGAGACGCGTGGGCGGCCTTGTGGGGCTGCGGGAGGGCGCCCGGTAACCTTGCCCAATGGTCTCCAATGGTTTCAGGGTTCTTTGGGGGTTTTTCTCCTCAATATTAAAACAGCTAATATTTATTTGGTACTTACAATGTGCCAGGAACTGTAAGTTCACACACGCACTGGTCATCTAATTCTCACGGCAGTCGCAGGAGTTAGAAACTGTTACCCTGAGTACTGAGTTTACCAGGGGACGCAGGCACAGAGGGCTAGGTACATGGTACAAACCCGTGTGGGGGACGTAGAATCGGAATGTGAGCCCAGGAGATTGGAATCTGCACTCTTAACGTTCTGAACTCCAGGCTGTGCTGCGCTCTGCTTAGTCACTCAGTCGTGTCCGACTCTCTATGACCCCATAGACCAGGCTCACCAGGCTCCTCTGTCCATGGGATTCTCCAGGCAAGAAGACTGGAGTGGGTTGTCATGTTCTTCTCCAGCGGATCACCTCCTCCCAGAGATCGAACCCAGGTCTCCCGCATTGCCGGCGGATTCTTCACCAGCTGAGCCCCGAGTAGTGCCTCTTTGAGGAACCTAGGATTCACTTCTATTTCGGGCTGCTCAGTTACTCCCTGACTCGGCGGATGGGCCAGCTTGGTCTCAGCCTCCCTGCTACTTTGGTTCTCATTATGTTTTATCTGTTACTGTATGAACTGTATGAATCATAATTCCTGTCTCCATTTTCCTTCTGTTTATTCTTCTCTCTCCTTTTTATAGCCCACCAGGTTCCTCTCTCCATGGGATTTCTTAGGCAAGAATATTAGAGTGGGCTGCCATTTTCTTCTCCAGGGGCTCTTCCTGACCCAGGGATTGAACTGGCATCTCTTGCATCTCCTGCATTGGCAGGCAGGTTCTTTAACCACTGCACCACCTGGGAAGCTTTGGTCTTAATAATTTGTCTTAAATGAAACAGTATCCGTGAAGAATACTTATCATAGATTAGCAAGAGAGTCCAATGGTTCCCTCCCCCATTAGAAATAAAGCTGGTGATCAGTTTGTGACCTTGTCATCTCCCTGATTTTTATAGGTTTCATATGAGTAACTTCAGTGCAGATTGCCTCATGTAGTAACAGTCAAGATATTATTCTCTGTTGTACATGCATTTCTCCTCTAGCCAGTGCAGAGATTGGAAGGGCAAGGAGCAATTTAAGATTTGCTCAATGAAGAATTTTATGACTAAATCATTTTATGCATCATTGCATATCTCTCATTTTAAAAATTGGAGAAGGCAATAGCACCCCACTCCAGTACTCTTGCCTGGAAAATCCCATGGACGGAGGAGCCTGGTAGGCTGCAGTTCATGGGGTCGCAAAGAGTCCGACACGACTGAGCTACTTCACTTCAACTTTCCACTTTCATGCATTGGAGAAGGAAATGGCAACCCACTCCAGTGTTCTTGCCTGGAGAATCCCAGGGACAGGGGAGCCTGGTGGGCTGCCGTCTATGGGGTTGCACAGAGTCGGACACGACTGAAGTGACTTAGCAGCAGCAGCAGCATTTTAAAAATAACCAACTGAAATGGATGCATTCATCACCTATGGTCTTAAAGAATGACCCTAGACAGTTCAAATTCTCATTTTAAAAAGGGTAACTTTAGCTTTAATTTATTAAATTTGATGCTATGCCTAGGGCACGAATATTCTAGGTTTCCTAGTGGAGGAATTAAAATAAGCTTTCTGTAAATACAATGCATAAACAGTTTTCTAATTTTATATTTATTTCACCATTATCCATGCATCATCATAAACCATGGATTCATCCCTATAGATCTCCTCTATAGTTAAAAGAAATGCTCTCATAAATTTCAGAGCGAAGGGACCATTGTCATAAGGTGTATGGGAGAATGATGCTGGGTGGCTTGGTGGCCATTTTCAAGAGAACCTCATCACATACCAAAACTGCAGAGTCGGCTCTGTCTTTGATGGACCACCTGTACTACTTCCAATCAGGCCCTCAGTGACACTGTATGCTTTTAATCGAGCAGGATCTTTTACAGTTGGAAATAAAAAAAATAATTTCCTCTGCTTTTTGTCCCTCAGGTTGAAAAACAACTCAACTCAGAGACGCTCCTGCAGTGGACAAATCCCAGCATGATGGCCAATGCCAAAGTCAAACTCTCCATTCCAAAATTTAAGGTGGAAAAGATGATTGATCCCAAGGCTAGTCTGGAAAACTTAGGGCTGAAAAACATCTTTAATGAGGATACCTCTGATTTCTCTGGGATGTCAGAGACGAAGGGAGTGGCCCTCTCAAATGTCATTCACAGAGTGTCCTTAGAAATAACTGAAGATGGTGGGGATTCCATAGAGGTGCCAGGGTCACGGATCCTGCAACACAAGGATGAGTTCAATGCCGACCACCCCTTTATTTATATCATCAGGCACAACAAAACTCGAAACATCGTTTTCTTTGGCAAGTTCTGTTCTCCTTAAGTGGCAGAGCCCAGGTTAAGTCCCACCCAACTTCTCTGCCGACTCTGCATCTAGACAATCATTTTCTAAACACAATAAATTGCTAATACTGCTGGGTCAGGAAGCCACCGGTACACACCCTAATAGACCCTTTTTCCAATCCTTTTTTTTTTTTTTTTAATTTTCCCTCCCACTCCCTTAGAAGATGGTGCTTTAAGGAATCACCTTAGAGAAAAAAATTCATGTTCATTATTTGTCAGACAATCCAGGGTTATTTGCAGGAACACAGTCTTTCTCAAAGAAAATTCCTCTAAGGAGGATCTAGAGGATTTTTATTACCAAAGCTTAGCCTTCCCTCTCTGGGATGCAGAATGTTCTAACATCCTCTTTTTCCTGGGACATGGGCGCTGCAAAGCTTTCCTGGCATGAATGAGGCTTGGGGACAGTACATCCACAGCTCCGTATGCTGAACAAAAGGGACCAATTTTTCCTTCGAAGTCTGACTTTGGGGGAATTTTAGAAAGATAATATGTTGCATATACTGTATGCTATGGAATTCCACTGACAGAAACTGGAACAGCACCCTATAAATCAGCACCTTAATATGTCTGCCATAGAATGCAAAATACTGGCACAGAGCAAAGACACTAGGCTGCCCAAAATACCAGGTTTTGCTGCCAAATGAGCGTGTCTCCTGCTTACGAAGACTTTGTTTTCGGGACTTGGTGGAATTTTGGCGAGTTGGACCTGTGGTAACCAAGGGCAGCGCCTCGGTGGGAAGTTCAGGTCTCAGTAAAAGTTCGCCGTAGAACAGCACGGTGGGCTACGTAGAGTTCCCGGTGCTGTGCAGCAGGTCCCGTCACTTGTCTGTTTTATACACATTATCCACAGTGTACATGTGTCAGTTCTAATCTCCTAATTCCTCCCACCCCAGCCCTTCCCCCCTTGGTATCCACTAGTTAACAATACCATATCCTATATTTGAAAGTTGCTAAGAGGGTAGATCTTAAAAGTTCTCACCACACACATGCAAAGTTGTAAGTGGGTGAGGTGATCGATACGTTAACTCACTTTACTGCAGTGGCCATTTTGTAATATATTAGAAATATTCAATCATTACATTGTACTCCTTGCTATGCTATGCTATGCTAAGTCACTTCAGTTGTGTCAGACTCTGTGCGACCCCACAGACAGCAGCCCACCAGGCTCCCCCGTCCCTGGGATTCTCCAGGCAAGAACACTGGAGTGGGTTGCCATTTCCTTCTCCAATGCATGAAAGTGAAAAGTGAAAGTGAAGTCGCTCAGTCATGTCCGACTCTTAGCGACCCCATGGACTGCAGCCCACCAGGCTCCTCCATCCATGGGATTTTCCAGGCAAGAGTACTGGAGTGGGGTGCCACTGCCTTCTCCGATTGTACTCCTTAAACTGGTACAATGATTTATATCAAGTACATCTCAATAAAGGTCAACAACAACAGCAACGAAAAGATGTAACAGGTTGCTGCAGAATAAATAATTTAAGCTAACTTAAAAAAAAAGCACTTTCACTTTTGATAGAATGCCCACCTGTTGCTGGGTTGGCAAGAGACCACTGGCAGGAAATTCAAGCTTGTGGATGTCTGACCACCAGGGACTTAAATGCACCCGAACTCTCACAGTAGGCAGTAAAAGAATGCTCCGGGTGTTGAAGGGACTTGCGTCATTGCTGTGATTTAGTGGGACGGGGGAGGAGCTTAATGCTGTTGGGCGGGCAACTGAAAATGCTCCTGCTGCCTCGGTGCGTATGTTTCTCAGCGTCTACTGGTTCAGTTACTGTGGATAGCTAGTTGGTAACGCACAATAATAGTATGTTTTTAAAGATGTTTCTGAGAAGTTACCTGTGTCAGAAGTTCAAGTGTTAATTCACTGCAGAAAGAGGGCGGCTGGAACGTTTGCATTCGAAAGGACGGCAGAACTCCTTCACCACCCTTCCAACCCACCGGCTTTGTTGTAAATAGGTTCAACTTTCTTTTTGCTCTGAAGGTTCAGTATTGAATTCCTTTTATGCTGTTGAAAATCAAATATTATTGAATTACAAGACTTGCTTTTTCCCATGAAAGTTGGATTTTCTATTTTGAAATAGAACCAAGCCAACCACTGACAAAATGTTTTTTTGCGGGGAGGATTGATGTAGAATAAACAGAAATGAGAATAATGACTGCCCCTACTTCTGGTCTTCCTTCCTTCCTGCACACCAGCTCTTGCTTCCTCCTTCTATCCCCTGTCATCCTGGGAGGAAAGGCCCAGGGAAATGGCAGGTTAACTTCCAACTACATAAAAGAGTTTGATGACACCAGGCCCTTGTAGGAGGCTAACCCTTGTAGGAGGCCGTGGAACTCCCCTCCAGCCTTTCCCACCTTGGGCTCTGCCTCCAAATGTAGTTTTATCGGGTAAGCTGTGTATGCCTAAAGTGTTTTCTTATTAAGTACTCTTCCCGTCCCCCGTGTCATGCACATTGTTTTAAGCCAATTACCGTGTCTCTGAACCTAATATTCAACACAGCCCTTTTCCTGTCCCTGCAGAGTGCTCAAATAGAACATGTCTCCTCTTGCAATAAACGCTGAGTGCAAAAATGGACAAATGCCCCACGTTCTCAAAAGGAAAAGACCATTTGGGCAGGATTTCTGGGGGTGGCCAAAGTCGGGTTTTAGCACTCTTGGCTCATTGTCCCTCTTCTCTAGACTGTGAGAAGGGAAGTGGGGGATGACCTTGAAACATGCTTCAGGAGTATTTACAGGAGGGGAGCGATCAGTGCTCCTTCAAGCCAAGTAAGTGTTCAGGGAACTTAACGTGTCTCCTTTAGGGTTAACTCTTGCCGGGGAAAGGCTCATCCGGTGACCGCAGTGCCGTACGCAGAGCTGCCTGGTGATGGCTGTGTATAAGAACAGAGCATCCACAGGGACTTCCCTGGCAGTTCAATGGCTACAGCTCCACAGTTACAATGCTGGGGCCGTGGATTCGATTCCTGGTTGGAGAACTAACAGCTTACACAGCCGAAAAATAGAAAAAAAAATAGCATGCGTGTGTTTACACACATGCATTCCTGGGGATGAAATGACTGAGCCATAGATTATTCAAGGGTTCAGCTTGAGGGGATGCTGCCAAATGGTTTTCCAATGTGTTCTACCAGTGCTTCTCTATCTTTATTACTATTATGATTGCATCATTATTGTTAGTGATTATTTTTTCCAACTGTGACTCTTATCAACTCCACATTCTTGGAGTAATTATGAGCCAGGCACTGTGCTAAACATGACATATATTATAATTCCGCTTCCACAACAACCTGTGAGGACTCATTCAAGGTTAAAGGAACTGAGGGTCAGAGACCGGGAAACTTGTGGAACACAGAAGGCTAGTAAGTTGTGCTGTTAGAATTTAAACCTCAGCTCTCTGATTTCAGAGCCTGTGTTTATAATTTCTGTGCATTTGGTTATTAAACATTTTCACTTGGTATTATATGATATGGCCAGGTGGCTCAGTGGTAAGGAATCCACCTGCCAATGCAGGAGATGTGGGTTTGATCCCTGGGTTGTGAAGATCCCCTGGAGAAGGAAATGACAACTTGCTTCAGCATTCTTGCCTGAAAAATTCCATGGACCGAGGAGCCTGATGGGCAACAGTCCATGGAGTCTCAAAGAGTCAGACACGACTAGGTGACTGAGCATTCACACATTACGTGATATTTCTTATATGTGGAATCTTAAAAAATGGTACAAATAGTCTTAAAAAACAGACTCACAGATACAGAGAACAAACATGGGCACCAAAGGGGAAGTGGTGGGAGGGTAAATTAGGAGTTTGGGATTAACACTCACACACACCACCAGGTATAAAATGGATAACCAACAGGAAAAGCACGGGAAACTAGGCTCAGTACCTCCTAATGACCTATAATGGAAAAGACTTTGAAAAAGAATATATATGTGAAAACCTCACACACATAACACATGTACACACATCTGAATCACTTTATATGTGAAAACCTCACACACATAACACATGCACACACATCTGAATCACTTTATATGTGAAAAACTCACACACATAACACATGCACACACATCTGAATCACTTTATATGTGAAAACTCACACACATAACACATGCACACACATCTGAATCACTTTATATGTGAAAACCTCACACACATAACACATGCACACACATCTGAATCACTTTATATGTGAAAACTCACACACATAACACATGCACACACATCTGAATCACTTTATATGTGAAACCTCACACACATAAACACATGCACACATCTGAATCACTTTATATGTGAAACCCTCACACACATAACACATGCACACACATCTGAATCACTTTATATGTGAAAACTCACACATAACACATGCACACACATCTGAATCACTTTATATGTGAAAACTCACACACATAACACATGCACACACATCTGAATCACTTTATATGTGAAAAACACATAACACATGCACACACATCTAATCACTTTATATGTGAAAACTCACACACATAACACATGCACACACATCTGAATCACTTTATATGTGAAACCCTCACACACATAACACATGCACACACATCTGAATCACTTTATATGTGAAAACCTCACACACATAACACATGCACACACATCTGAATCACTTTATATGTGAAACCCTCACACACATAACACATGCACACACATCTGAATCACTTTATATGTGAAAACTCACACACATAACACATGCACACACATCTGAATCACTTTATATGTGAAAACTCACACACATAACACATGCACACACATCTGAATCACTTTATATGTGAAAACCTCACACACATAACACATGCACACACATCTGAATCTGAATCACTTTGCTGCACCCCTGAAACTAACCCCACATTGTAAATCAACTATATTTCAATAGAAATTTTTAACAAATGCCTTCTGTTTACATTAAAATGAAATATTATGTTAAATATAAGACAAATGAATGTAGATAAAGAGAAAACTTAGCTAAACATTTACACAATAAGAAAGTCTTCTAGGAATGTTTACTTTTTGAGCATTCCTGGTTAGCTAATACATTTTTTGAAAATTTGGAGCTTTTCCCTCAGAGGTCATATCAGTCAACTGTATGCCATTTGCTGTTAACATCGTATTTGAAAAGCTTCTCTTTTTTCAGTTTTAGCTCTTAGACCTGAAACTGCTTCTACAACATTCTTGCCCTCAGCTGCACCCCTGTCCGGGGAGGATTCGGGAAATGGGCGGTTCCGGGTTCAGTGGCTCCTGTCCCCGTCGAGTCCTCCCCAGGACAGCAGGGGCTGCTCCGGTTTGTGAGGGCTTTCAAGGGAGGGGATCGAAGTCTTCCACTGACAGTAAATGATTATTCCTGATCCAGGTCCTGCTGCAGAAAGAGTTCAGTTCAGTTCAGTCGCTCAGTCATGTCCGACTCTGTGCGACCCCATGAATCGCAGCACGCCAGGCCTCCCTGTCCATCACCAACTCCCGGAGTTCACTCAGACTCACGTCCATCGAGCTGGTGATGCCATCCAGCCATCTCATCCTCTGTCGTCCCCTTCTCCTCCTGCCCCCAATCCCTCCCAGCATCAGAGTCTTTTCCAATGAGTCAACTCTTCGCATCAGGTGGCCAAAGTACTGGAGTTTCAGCTTTAGCATCATTCCTTCCAAAGAAATCCCAGGGCTGATCTCCTTCAGAATGGACTGGTTGGATTTCCTTGCAGTCCAAGGGACTCTCAAGAGTCTTCTCCAACACCACAGTTCAAAAGCAGAAAGAGTAGGCGACCTTATTCACCTCTATCTGCTTGCTCAGTCCTGTCCGACTCTGCGACCCCATGGGCTGTAGCCCTCCAGGCTCCTCCGTCCATGGATTCTCCAGCAAGAAGGCTGGGGTGGGGTGCCATGCCCTCCTCCAGGAGACCCTCCCCACCCAGAGATCAAAGCTGCAGCTCTTGCTTGGCAGGCAGCCTCTTGACTCCAAGGAAGTTGGTCTTCTGGCGTCGGTTCCTCTGATCGCCCACCAGGCGGCGCTGAATGTCTCGCCGTCACGTTGCTGCTCGCGGTCTCAGCCCTGATCCCACTTTCGTCAGCTTTCCTTTAAGACACACCCACGCAGGCAGCGCCTCGTGCCTACCGCTCCTACCTCTCCGGCGACGTTCCCGAAGTCCTTGCTTCCCCTTGCCTGCAAGACACAAACTGCAGCCTCCCCCGCCCGACCCTTCTGTGCTGACAGTTCTCAGAGTTTTATTCTGGGGCCACAGTTGGTTCCTGAGGTAACCGCCTGGTCAGTACCTGGTCTTCCTGCTGAGTTCCAGCTGCAGATGATGCGGCGACTCCGTGAACTACTTGTGACACAGACACACTCAGTTGAGGACCCGCACGGAATGCACCTTCCCTTCTCCTTTCTCTTTCTTAGTGTAGGACCACACCACCCACCCAGAGGTCCAAACTGGACCCATATAATTTCCCCCAGTATTCCCCTGCCTTCATTCCACACAACCAATCACTGCATCCTGTGTCTCAAATTCACCGACTTCTCTATCGCTACTGTCCCGATTCAAATGCCGTGTCTCTTCTTTAAAAAATAGAAGCAGATTCTTAAATTGCCTATTTTCCTTTTCCTCCATCCATTCATATTGCAGTCATCAGATCAGATCAGATCAGATCAGTCGCTCAGTCGTGTCCGACTCTTTGCGACCCCATGAATCGCAGCACGCCAGGCCTCCCTGTCCATCACCAACTCCCGGAGTTCACTCAGACTCAGGTCCATCGAGTCAGTGGTGCCATCCAGCCATCTCATCCTCTGTCGTCCCCCTTCTCCTCCTGCCCCAATCCCTCCCAGCATCAGAGTCTTTTCAATGAGTCAACTCTTCGCATGAGGTGGCCAAAGTACTGGAGTTTCAGCTTTAGCATCATTCCTTCCAAAGAAATCCCAGGGCTGATCTCCTTCAGAATGGACTGGTTGGATCTCCTTGCAGTCCAAGGGACTCTCAGGAGTCTTCTCCAACACCACAGTTCAAAAGCATCAATTCTTTGCCACTCAGCCTTCTTCACAGTCCAACTCTCACATCCATACATGACCACAGGAAAAACCATAGCCTTGACTAGACGAACCTTTGTTGGCAAAGTAATGTCTCTGCTTTTGAATATGCTATCTAGGTTGGTCATAACTTTCCTTCCAAGGAGTAAGCGTCTTTTAATTTCATGGCTGCAGTCACCATCTGCAGTGATTTTGGAGCCCAGAAATATAAAGTCTGACACTGTTTCCACTGTTTCCCCATTTATTTCCCATGAAGTGGTGGGACCGGATGCCATGATCTTCGTTTTCTGAATGTTGAGCTTTAAGCCAACTTTTTCACTCTCCTCTTTCACTTTCATCAAGAGGCTTTTGAGTTCCTCTTCACTTTCTGCCATAAGGGTGGTGTCATCTGCATATCTGAGGTTATTGATATTTCTCCTGGCAATCTTGATTCCAGCTTGTGTTTTTTGTATTGCAGTCATACATGTACATATATATATATATAAATAAATAATCCAACTCTTTGTGATTCCATGGACGGTAGCCCGCCAGGCTCCTCTGTCTGTGGGATTCCCCAGGCAAGAATCCTGGAGTGGGTTTGCTGTGCCCTGCTCCAGGGGGTCTTCCCGACCCAGGGATCGAACCCGCGTCTCTTGCATCTCCTGAATTGGTAGGTGGGTTCTTTACCACTAGCACCACCTGGGAAGTCTGATATAGTAGAAAATGACAACCCATTCCAGTATTTTGTCTGGAGAATCCCCTGGACAGAGGAGCCTGGCGGGCTACAATCCATAATGTCACAAAGAGTTGCACACGACTGAGCGACTAAGCACACACACACACACACACACACACACAGGCATCCCTGGCGGCTCAGTGGCAAAGAAGCCAAAGCGGGAAACGCAGGAGACATGGGCTCGATCCTTGGGTGGGGAAGATCCCCTGGAGGAGGGTCTGGCAACTCACTCCACTGTTCTTGTCTGTAGAGTCCCGTGGACAGAGGGGCCTGGTGGGCTACAGTCCATGGGGTTGCAAAGAGTGGGACACAACTGACATTGACTGAGCACGCATGTGCACACACACACACACACACACATTCTTGTAGAGAGATACTTGTAGAAACATGTATGTGAGTGTTTTGTTCATCTGTAACGTCTCCTCCTCACCCCTGTGTAAGAGCCACGAGGTCAGCGTCTTGTCTGTTTTGATTGTGCAGTATCTCTCTGCCCACAGCAGTGCCTGATACAGAGGACGCGCTCAATAAGTATTTGCTCAGTGGACGAATTCACCGCTGAACCAGTAATTGTAGCCAGAAGAGAGCTGTATGTCGGTTGTCTTTGATGCTGGTTGTATACACTGCTTGCAGGGCTGGGGGTGCTCCGGGGGACAGCGTCCATCGTGGATTTCCACCCTCCTCAGTTTGATAATAAACGTGAAGTTTGTTCTTTCTGATGACAGCGGACCCCGTGCACTGCGTGCTGAGTGTATGTGTGGGTGCGTCGGTCACTTACCCGTCTCGGGGGTCACCCGGAGGGCGGGCTCTCACGCCGAGGTGCACGGGGGTCGCCCGTGAGGACGGGCTCTCACACCGAGGTGCACGGGGACACTCAGAGCCTCTTTCTTTTCCCGGGTCTTTCTGGCGCTGTGCCTGAATTCCAATAGTTGCGCCACTCCTCAAGGGACATCAGTAATGTAATCTTAAAGCGTTATCTAATTGGGAGAGGCAATTTATTAACTCTGAAAATATACAAGCCCTGACTGGTTTATCTGATCGTTTTAATTACCATTCTTTGATATCTTGAAAGTGCTGGTTTGGGTGAGGGTATGTGTGTAATGAGCTTGAATAGACTGGGGGCAGTGTGGGGGAGCTGGGCATCTGGACACCCCGTAGAAGATGCTTGAAAATGAGACAGGCACTTCCAAGAATTGGTAGGACGGAGAAGAAAGCCGTCCATGTTATCATTTTGCTTGGGTTTGTTTCTGCTGATAAGATTGTGCTTTCAGAATCTGGATTCACATTATTTCATCAGTTCTGGTAATTTCTCAGCCCCAGTCTCTTTAAATTTGCCTCTCCATTTCCTGCTTCTGGGACTCAAAATACACATCTTTGTTTTATTCTATTTTCCACATATATTAATCTTATTAGCAATATTTCCCACCTCCTTACATCTTTACACTTCATTCTAGGTTATCCTGTGTTTTGATCTTTTATCCATTAATGTTTTCTTCAGCTGTGTCTAACTTGTTTAACCCTCTACTCAGTTTTTTACTTTAATAGTTAAATATTTAATCTCTAAAATTTCTGTTTGGTTCCTTTTCAAATATGCCTGATCATACATACTTTTTCTTCTTGGATGCTAAGTTTTATGTTGTTTTTAAAGACACTTTACATATGGCTATGTTATATTATGTATACAGTAATTCTAACAGCTGAAAACCTTGGGCTCTAAATTCTCTTTCATGGTGGCTTATTTCTTTGTATATCTGGGGATATTTTATTGTAAAACCGTAGTTGCTTCTAATCATTGATCTAGAAGAACACTGCTGCTGCTGCTGCTGCTAAGTCGCTTCAGTCGTGTCCGACTCTGTGCGACCCCATAGATGGCAGCCCACTAGGTTCCCTCGTCCCTGGGATTCTCCAAGCAAGAACACTGGAGTGGGTTGCCATTTCTTTCTCCAAGGCATGAAAGTGAAAAGTGAAAGTGAAGTCGTTCAGTCGTGCCCGACTCCTATCGACCCCATGGACTGCAGCCTACCAGGCTCCTCGGTCCATGGGATTTTCCAGGCAAGAGTACTGGAGTGGGGTGCCATTGCCTTCTCCAAGAGGAACACTGGAGGCATTTATTCTCCAATGTTTGCATTTTCCTTTTCTGAGCGCCAGGGGGTGCTACTGAGCTGTGATTGGTCTGGCCTTTCAGAGTCCCTGACTCACACTAAATTTTAAGAACCACTGGCTAGACTTTAACCTCCAGACGTTGGTTTAATTGGTCTGGGAATACAGATGAACATTGACATCTTTAATGTGTCCCAGGAAAATGCAGCCAAAATTGAGAATAACTGATCTATACCTGTTGTTTCAATTTATAGTCAAAAACACCAAGTCTAGTAAGATTAAATTATTATTCCAAACTATCAGATTTTATGCTATTTTCCTAATTTCCAAAACAAGGAGATAGACATGATGTCCTCTGAGACCTCGCAGCCATAATGGGACCTGGATGATAGAAGAAGCCAACTATTTCAGCCTCCAGTATTAATCATTAGGGTTTTTTTTTCCCCCTCCCTAATGTTTTCTTCATTTTCCTCCCTAATGTCTACTTCACTGTTCATTCACTTTAAGTTGTGTATTCTCAGTGGAGCAAAAATTGGTTCTTGGTGTAAAAAAATCTTAACGCAGTGGATTATGGTTCTCCATATCTTTATTCTACACAATAAAATCTTATTCTTTAGTATTTCTCTCATTAGGGAGAAATGTAATTTAAAGCTAAATTTATTAATTAAATATATTTTTTCTTCTAGGGCAAGGGGCAGTGGTAATGAAAAAAGAGGTTGAAAAAAAATTATTTTTAAAAGGTTTTATAGATGTATTGCTGGAGAAGAAAATGGCACCCCACTCCAGTGTTCTTGCCTGGAGAATCCCAGGGGTGGGGAGCCTGGTGGGCTGACGTCTATGGGGTCACACAGAGTCGGACACGACTGAAGTGACTTAGCAGTAGCAGCTTCATGTAGGAGTCCAGGGATCCGAGTTCCCATTTTTTGAGTTTTCTTACCCTTTAAAGCTCAGATTTCATCTCACAAGGTTTTTGTTTTTTTTGTTTTAAACTCTGAAACCATATTGTCCATTATGATAGCTGCTAGCCATATGTTGTTAGTAAACTAAGTAAAATTAAAAATACGGTTTCTCTGTCACAACAGCCCCATTCCTAGAGATCAGTAGCCACATGGAGCCAGTGGCAACTGCAGTGAACAGCAGAGACACGGGGCATTGTCTTCACTGCAGACCATCCTACTGGACAGTGCTGTTCCTTTTTAATAAAAATATTTTAGTCGATGAACTGTTTTTGGCCTTGCAGATTTTAGTTGTGGCCCTCGGGGTCTTCGCTGCGGCTGCAGACTTCCCCCTAGCAGCGGCAGGTGGGCTTTCTGGGTGCAGCTGTGGCGTGCAGGCTTAGTTGCCTCGTGGCGTGTGAGATCTTAGTTCCCTGATTAGGGATCGAACCCACGTCCCATCCCCTGCATTGTAAGGCAGATTCTCAGCCACTGGACCACCAGGTAAGTTGCCGACAGTGCCGTTCTTGACCATCACGTTTACATCCTGAGAGCACAACAGTGTGGTAAACAGTGTGTAGCGGGGCCTCCGTGCAGCCAGCACTCCACACTGTCAGAGGCATAGTGCAAAGAGCAGCCTTCGCGTCTTTCTGGACACCAACGCAATAAACAAGGGAGAAAATGGTGGAGATTTTTAATAGGAGATAGAGTATGATCGGGGTTCCCTGGTGGCTCAGACTATAAAGAATCCACCTGCAATGTGGGAGACCTGGGTTTGATTTCTGGGTTGGGAAGATCCCCTGGAGGAGGGCATGGCAACCCACTCCAGTATTCTTGCCTGGAGAATCCCCATGGACAGAAGAGCCTGGCGGGCTACAGTCCATGGGTCACAAAGAGTTGGACACAACTGAGGGACTAAGCACAGCACCCATAGAGTATGGTCATCTTGTTTATGAAGAAGGATCTCAGACAGCACTGTAGCAAAGGGGAGAAAGAGCAGCAGCCGGCAATACAGCCAGGAGGCTCCTGCAAGATTCTAGATGGGAAACGCTGAGGATATGAACTAAGTCAATGAATGACAAGGGAGGTGGGGGAGCAAGGGGAGAAGGCATTTGAAGAGGAGTTAACCTTGACAGGAAGTTTGGGTGAAGACAAAGAAGAGAAATGAGAGTGGAAAATGATTCGGCTTCTTGGTGCATCAGTAGCAAGATGCTGATGCTGTGTTGGAGATTTCCTGGGTGATCCAGGAGTTCAGTAGCTAAGAATTTGCCTTCCAGTGCAGGTGACGTGGGTTCAGTTCGGCCCCTGGTTAGGGAACTGGGGGACCTCAGCTCACAAGCTGCGGCTACTGAGCCTGTGCACCACAGCGGGGGAGCTCTGTGCTGCAGTGAAGACCTGAGGCAGCCAAAAGTAAACAAAAATAAAATCAGGCAATGCTCGAGAAGGAAAGCGTTTAGAAGGGGGAGACGGTGAGTTCAGTCTGGGGTCATCTTGCGTACAAGGTGCTCAGCTTCACGCAACGTTGTTCGCAGTTACTTTTGTACCAAAGGGAAAGGCCTACAGGGTGCCAGACGCTGGGCCAAAGGGAGCCCCAGCGATGAGGAGCGCACATGGGGAGATGGAGCGTGGAACCTGCTCTGGGCCCCTCCCGTGACATTTGAACTGTTGCACACTGAGGAGGGCTGGAAGACAAACAGCTCCAGGGCCCATCCTGCGGTGGGTGCTCGTGTCTCTTGCCTTCCGCACATTTATCTTGGATTTCACAGCTGCTTTACTTTCAGTTTCTCTGGATTTCATTCTATATCCTGTGTTACTCTGACTTACCCTCACACCCTCTTCCAGGAGATGGCCAGGGATGAGAGCTGGTGCATTTAAAGATGAATGTGCTGGGAAAAAGCAGAGATGGGGGAGATGGATTGAAGTGGGGGGGACTCAGTGGGAGACAGAACAGCTAAACGTGGATGGTGTCCGGAGGCCCAGAGAACAAGGGAGCGGATGGGCAGAAGTCTGCAGCCAAGCGAAGCCTCCTGATGCCCAGTGGGAGGTAGGGGTGGGTGAAGTGGAGACATGGACAGACCCGCCAAGATTTTAAACTTAAGAGAACGAACAGATAGGGTATTCCATAAGGTAAGACATGTGGGAGGAAAGCCGGTTTGGAGGAAATAGTTGGAATTCAGTGTTGGATGTGTTGACTTTGATTATGTTGACAGATTTCTATTGAGCCAAATGTCAGCACTTCAGCGTGCAATCATACAGTGGAATATTCTTTCATAAGCAGCTGGTAGGATATGGTGCATGAGCTGACAGAGGGCTGTGCGTGTGCAGAAGGAGGAGAAGTGGCTTCGGAGGAGGGGGAGGAGGAGCCCAAATCAGTGAAAACACACGTGTGCAATTAAAAATAAAACAATCTGTCATTCCAATATTCTGGCCACCTGATGTGAAGAGCTGACTCATTTGAAAAGATGCTGATGCTGGGGAAGATTGAAGGCGGGAGGAGAAGGGGACAACAGAGGATGAGATGGTTGGATGGCATTACTGACTCAATGGACATGAGTTTGAGTAAGCTCAGGGAGTTGGTGGTGGACAGGGAGGCCTGGCCTGCTGCAGTCCATGGGGTCGCAAAGTGTTGGACACGACTGAGTGACTGAACTGAAGTGAACTAAATCAATCATTCAGAAACTTACGTCTTGTTCATGAACTGGGTGCCCAAAATCAGATTACCTTTTTTCTTCACTCTATTTAGATTAAAGGCCTCTGTTGCTCATCATCTTGCTTATGAATTTCTTCCCTTCTTCAGGTACTTCCTCCCGTGACAGTTTAAAAACCTTCAAGATTCTTTCTTGCTCCAAGGAATCACTGCTGCTTACCATCCTATAGAGAAAGAAAACAGCAAAGGCACCTACATCTGCAGTCCCGTCCTGTCTCCATGGTTACCGTCCTGCCGCAGCGCAGGCGCCCGGGCGTCCGAAGCATCCGTCCGCAGGCGGCCCAGCTGCCCTGGGCGTGAAGCACCCCGAGGCGGAGGCCACCCCCGTCCATGGCGGGCGGCAGCTCCCACACCACGACCGGGTGTTGAGGATTGGGCGGGTGATGCCTCGGCCGGGTCTTTCCTCTCCGCTGGGAAGACCGCTCCCCCCAGGCCTTGGGTCTCCCAGTTACGCTGCGTGGCTGGGCTTGGTCTGTTCCTCCGCTGTTCCAAGGAATGTGGCAGGAGAGGCAGCCGGACCTGCCCGACTCTCCGTGTCTCAGCTCGTGAAGCAGAACATGACTCTCCTTCCCTTGGATTCAGGGTTTGGTTCTGTTTCTTTTCCTCTGTTGTTCAGTCACTAAGTCGTATCTGACTCTTTGTGACCTCACGGACTGCAGCACGCCAGGCTTCCCTGTCCTCCACTGTCTCCCGAAATTTGCTCAAATTCATGCCCATTGAGTCAGTGATGCTATCTAACCCTTCCTCTGCCACCGCATTTTCCTTTTGTCTTCAGTCTTTCCCAGCATCAGGCTCTTTTCCAGTGAGTTGGCTCTTTCTTATCTTAGGTTGAGTCATATTTCTCTACTCAACTTGCTAGACATCGGTCAAAACACTATTGGCCAAAGTCAGAAATTGCTATCATGCTGCTGCCTTCAAATGTCTTACCTTCAAAGACTTGCCCCCAATGACTGACTGGTATCAAGTTACATCAGTCAGCAAGTACTTATCAGGCTCCCACAGCCTGTGTAACTTATCATGTTTATAGACACAGGCCCTTAGGTTGCAAGTGTGTAATTAAGTGAAGTATGTACACAGAAGCACAATAATTAGAACAGCATCTCTAAATGGGTTAGAGACGTCGAGAGTGAGTTGAGAAAGCCTTCAGAAACAGTAGACTCTGAACATCTCAGAAGCTCAGATTATATTTAATAAACATTTGCTGGTCTCCTACCCAGTGCCAGACACTTCCACATTATTTTGTTACAAGAAATAGGATTCATACTTAAGTACACACCATGTGACAAGGCAGAGTTACTACAGCAATAATTCTTGAAAATCAGTAGCGTTCCTCCAAGGCACCCTAGACTTCCATCTTTCATCACAAACTCTGTAGCCTGAAGAGCAAACCCCAATATTTGGGATAGTTCAGTCCGTGTTTGCTGATAATAATAAATCCATGCACCCAAATAGATGGACTGTTCCCATGGGAACAGTCTAATTTTCTCTTGCCCTACTGATCCTGGACTTGTTAAGCTTGCAGCATCCAAACCTTTCTTGCCTGCTTTTGTGCTAAGTCACTTCAGTCGTGTCTGACTCTTTGTGGCCCCATGGACTGTAGCCCTAGCCTGCCCGGCTCCTCTGTCCATGGGATTTCCCAGGCCAGAATACTGGAAAGGTTGTCATTTCTTTCTCCAGGGGATCTTCCCAGCCAAGGATCAAACCCATGTCTCTTAGGTCTCCTACACTGACAGGTGGGTTCTTTACCACTAGCACCATCTCGGAAGCCCAGTGTAGAGATAATGGCGCCAATCTGCTATTGAGGCTTAAATGAGATAAACTGAAATACTGAGTTTGAGCCTGGTGATAGCAAACATTCAACAAACATCTGTGACTTCTGCTTTTTCCGTTCTCCTAAATTAAATACCATCTTCACATGTTTCTAATATAGGTCGCTCGCAACAAATGCCAAAAACTTTAACAGATTATTTAAATGGAAACTATCATATATATTAATATTATTAATAAGTTTATATAATAATCATATATATTAATTTGCGTGAACTGGGAAAATGGTATTTAATTGTAGCTGAGGAGCATTTTGATTCAAATTTGTGGCACCCAGGACATTGTTAGGGGCACAGTTTGGGAACCTCCAACTGCTGTAATTCAGGAGTGCTGCCTGAATCACATAATTCCCATTGACTTAAAGGGTTTTTCCTAAGATCTTGAGAATAGTATCTTTGTAATTAATACAAACCCATTAGTTGGTCCTCAAGGCTTATGGGGCTCTAGCTCACACTTTTATTCCTTGTATCCTACTGGATAATGACTGAAGACATCATGATTTATTTATTTTGTTGGCCTCATCAAAAAGATAAATGTGGCATGTGGAATCTTACTCCCCTACCAGACATTAACCTGCATCCCCGGCACTGGAAGGCAGAGTCTTGGCCACTGGACCTCCAGGGAAGCCCCTGCAGACCTCATTCTGGTGGAAGACACCCTCTACAGATGTAGGACTCAATCACGTTAGTTCAGGAGATGCAGCAATTGCTCATTTCTAGCGTTTCCCTACCAGTTCACACTGCCCTGATGTTTCCTTTCCTCGGTTTGAAGATAACCCTCACTGCTGTGAACAAATCCAGGGGTGTCAGAGGTCGCGTGTGGGAAAAGTTCCATCTGGCACTAGCTTTTCAGACCAGCTAGTTGACACGTGTTCCACTTTAAAGGGAATGATGGGAAGGTTGGGGCCCGAATGTGGGGGTATGGGATAGAGATTGCTGAAGAGGGACGTGGGCATGGCCCGGTGGAATCCTGGGCTGGGTGTCCTGAGAACAGTGGGGATTTTGTAGGTGGAGCTGAAAGCCTTGGAAGAAGGTTGCCTGCTCGACAGTCTTGGCTTTCACCCCTCCCTGTGCTCATCCTAGAATCAGGGTTGTTTGAGATTAAAGGGATTGTCTCCATGAAAGATGCAAAGGATTCTTGAAGCCCAGTATGAAGAGCGCTAAAGGATTTCCTCTAAGGGTGTGTCTACAAATCAGGTGGTGCAAATCCGGGCTTCTGGGTTATGTTTGAAGATGAGGATGATTAGAAAAATAAGAACAATAACAGCAACCATAATAGCAGGAACAGCAAATCCCATCACCGTTCTTGCTTTTTAGAAGTCAGGATATTTGTGTACTGTGTCCATAAACCTCCCCTAGCCTGAGAAAGTTGACTTTGGTTTCCAGAGATGGTTATAGTTTAGTTAACATGCTTTCATTGTCTGGGTCTTTGTCTAAAATTTTGCTTGATAAATATTAGGTGCCTTATTATGGGCAAAGCATGTGCTCAGACACTCAGTTGTGTCTGGCTTTTTGTGACCCCGGGGTCTATAGCCCAACAGGCTCTGTTGTCCGTGGGGTTCTCCAGGCAAGAATACTGGGGTGGTTCACCACTTCCTCCTTCGCGGGGTCTTCCCAACCCAGAGATTGAACCTGTGTCTCTTGAGTCTCCTGCGTTGGCAGGTGGATTCTTTATCACTAGCACCAGGGGTTAAAAAAAAAAAAGTTGGCCTTGGGAGTGATAGAAACTCCTTATAAATAAATTCTTGGTCCATTGTAAGCATTCAGTGTATGTCTATTAAATGAATGAATCTAAAGCTAAGTCCTTGTGGCTGGGGTGTGGAAGGTTGAATCATGACTATGGCATTCAGTGAGGTCTTTCGACCTTGACGTTTTGGTGTGACCTCCAGTCAGTCCAGTTGTCCTCCCATTCAATTCTGATGAAATAAATGTGGCATCCCATGATCCCTCAGACCGAGAGTGAAGTTACAGAATGTCAGCACTGAGAGTTCATTTTGTCCAACCTCTTAATTTTATAGATAATGAAACAGAAGCATAGTTTTTAATCCCTTTGAAAACACGTTAATCTAGATTGCCTCATGACTATAATGAATGGGCACTGATCCTCAGTGCTGACCCAGAGCTGGGGTAGAGATTAGCTTGCACAACTCCGTCTATTTTGGTGCATTTGTAACTTGGACAGCCACCCACCTCCTTTTTTAGAGCATTCTTCCAACTCTTGGATTTCCTGGGTCCAAGGAATATAATCTGCAAGAGTAGAATTATAGAAATCTGCACAGGTCTGTGGGAAATATCCATATTTGGAGGAGGGGGAATTTTTTCCTCCCTAATATTTTTCTAGGTCTAACTTTTACAGTCTGTTGAAAAAAATTTGTGGGGTGGTGGCTGCGCAATAGGGTTAGATAAAGAGAATAGCGCTTGAGTGAGAATGGATCGAAGTCCTCCGTTTCCTCCCATATATGACCTCCAGCGCTTGAATGAGAATGGATTGAAGTCCTCCGTTTTCCTCCTATATATGACCTCCAGAGAAGACGTGTGAAGGGAGGGGTCCTGGGATGCACAGAGAATGGTGTTCAGAGTTTCGAATTCTATTAACATTGCCTGTTGCTTCCAGTTTTGCTCGTTGTGGACTCAATTCCATTTTGGCTTTACTGTGTGATATTTTAAGCCATACATCTTCCCAGGTGGCTAAAGTGGTAAAGAACCTGCCTGCAACGCTGGAGACAAACAGGTTCGATCAATTTGTGGGGAAGATGCCCTGGAGGAGGAAATGGCAACACACTTCCATATTCTTGCCTGGAAAATTTCATGGACAGAGGAGCCTGGTGGGCTAAGTCTATTGGGTTGCAAAGAATTTGGAGATGACTTAGTGACTGAGCACATTTTGATACTGTACTCACTAAATTCACTTGCCTTCTTAAAAAATTCATCAGTACTCACACTCTCAGTATGTCAAAAAAGAACAATATTCAGTAAAAGGGCCCAATTATGCTTCATCAATCTTACCTTAGCCACTGAATCTGTTGTGTATTTATTGAGCATATTAATACGTATCCTTGACAAAAAAACTTTTCCAGCCCCCTTTTAGATCTTTGAGTGGATCTGACCATATCTTCAGCTCCAATTAACCACAATTTTCCCTATTATATGAGTTTTTTCACTTTCCAATTGATTTTGAAATTGACCTTGAAGGAATTTCAGAGTAGTCTTTTACTGCTTATTTGATATAATTTTTCATTGCATTTTTTTCTAGCTAAGACATCTTAATTAGAAAAATTTTAAATGTGATGACTGAATTAAAATTTATTTTTTGTAAGACTGGTGCATTTATGCCTTTAAGGCACATTTAAGCATTGATGACAAAGGTTTCCCTTGCCTCCTCCCCCTGTTCTCCTAACAGAAGAAACACCAAGATTCTGATTTATTTGCATTTCATTATAAAAGCTTATTTTAAAAATAAGCCTTTAAGTGCAGTTTCAGATTGACCACTCTGCTTCCCTCTCAATTGCTTGGTTATAGGAGCTCATGAATTTTTGTGTCATCAAAAGCAATGTAAAGTCAATAGTAATTGATATCTGTGTTTAATGAAGACACTCATTAAAAAAGCAAACCTATGTATGAGGCCTGCAGGGATTTTCTAAATTTAATTAATTTAGTTTAATTGGAAGGTACTTACTTTACAATAGTGGGGTGGTTTTTGCCATACATGGACACGAATCAGCCATGGGTGTACATGTGTCCCCATCCTGAACCCCCCTCCTACCTCCCTCCCCATCCCATCCCTCAGGGTCATCCCAGTGCACCAGCCCTGAGCGCCCTGTCTCATGCATCGAACCTGGACTGGTGATCTGTTTCACATATGCACATTTCAATGCTATTCTCTCAAATCATCCCACCTTTGCCTGGATTTTAAGTGAGAGGCCCCTGAATTTTTTATGCTGTATCCTACCCGCTTATTATACCATCAATGACTCCAAGAGGCCAGATTTTCCCACGTTACTTTTCACAGAATTGTCTTGTTCCATGAACTTTCATGAAAAAGCAGGGTATTAGCCAGCACAGAAGAGCTAGACTTTGCTGATTTTGATTGTAAAATTATATTCTGCGGATTGAATCTAGTGGAATACGAAAGACCTTGAGATTCACAAGTTTTCCTTCTGCTTTTTCTCCCAGAGAAGCCCAGCCCAGCAAAGTCCCCAGTGATTTGTGCTCATTCATATTCCAGTGTGGTACTTCTGTACCTTAGTCAGCGAACCCGTCTTTCCAGTTGCTTTTCCAGGAGTGGTGAGACGTTGCAGTAGCATTTTGGACTTGACAGGCTTCTCCTGGTGTAATGACTGGGTGGCTGAGGAAGGCGAGTGCCTGAGATGAAACGTGTTTGGAAACTGAAACCACAAAACAAAGATTCATTCACATCATGGAGCCAGAGTCTCAGAAACGAGGATCTTTTTCTTAAGTGAAATTTAGATGAAAGGTTGAAGGCAGAATATAGACAAGCTAGGTTCAATCTTTTTTCTTTTTGTTTTTCTGATTCTGAGAATGGCTTCCAAGAAAGCCAACTTACAGATATAGAAGGAATACTGATTAGAAAAACGTTGTATTGAAACAGTGATAGCAATAATTGATTCAAGCAAGGATCATTAATGAGGCTGAAATGTGAAAATGCTTGATGAAGGCAGGTGAGGATGTGTCGTGGCCTGACAGGCTTCTCTGTCCATGGCAAGAATACTGGAGCAGGTTGTTATTTCCTCCTCCAGGGGATCTTCCAGACCCAGGGATCGATAACGCGTGTCTTGCGTCTCCTGCATTGGCAGGTAGATTCCCACTGCGCCACCTGGGAAGTCCCATAGTTTCAAAATATCTCCCTCTTATTTTATAACATAGAAAGGGACCGTGGTGACTTGACAATGAAGAAATCTAGAGAACACCACCCAACCAAATGATCAACGTTAAAATCACTGTAATGCGGCCCAAGAGGTATGATTCTTGTTAAAAACGCGTAACTTTAATCACGAGGAAACTTAAATCACCACAAACTAAACTGACAGACATTTTACAAAATAATTAACCTGTGCTCTTCAAAATGTCAGTTTCATGAAAGTGAAGAAAGGCAGGGAAACTGGTTCAGATAAGAAGACAGAAGAGACAGGAGTGGTAAATGCAGCATATAAACCGGGGTTGGATCCTGAACTGGGAAGAGTTGCTATGAAGGACATTTTGGATAATTAGTGAGATTGGAATAAGAACTGTAGATTGACTGCTGTATCGATGTTAAAATTTCAGATTTCAATAATTACACTGTGGTTATGTAAGAAAACATCATTTTTCTTAGGGAATATATGACTAAATATTGGGGGGTAAAGGGGTGTGATGTTTGCAACTTATGTACCAATACTTCTGAATTTATGTGTGTGTGTACACATATATATATGAGAGAGAGAGAGAGGGAGGGAGGGGGAGAGGGAAGCAGGGGTAGGGGAGAGATGGAATTAGGAAACAAATCAGACGAAACGTTAGTGAGTGGTAAAGCTGAATAAAGCTTATGTGGTCATTGTTTGTAACATCCTTGCAACCTTGGCAAATTTAAAATAGTTCCAAATAAAAAAAACAAAAAGTTTTCCTAGAAAAGTCATAAAGAAAAAGACAGATTTGATTTAATAAAAATTTAAAATGGCTCTGCTTTGAAAGAAAAAACAATCACATTAAAAGGGCAAATGGCAGAAATGGCAGATTAGATGGAGTTTACATGTACTTATAACATCAACTGAGCATCTATAAATTAATGAGAAAATACAAACACCTCCAAGTTAAAAATTATAATGGATACAAAGAAGCATTTAACAGAAAAAATATAAATGCTATTGACTCTGTCTGAACAGATGATTAAGCTATAATTAATCAGAGGAATGCAAATTAAATTGGAAAAATTTATTTAAATTTTTTAAAAATTAAACATTTTTTATTGGAGTATTTAATTTAGAATGCTGTGCTAGTTTCAGGCACAGGACAGTGCATCAGCATATACATGCACATAGAGCCGCCCTTTTGGGCAAATTAAAAAAAACCTGATTTTAGGAGAAATTTGGAACTTTTTCTTCTTTCTACTTCCACGAAGGGAGCATAGATGGGCTAACTCACCTCTTTCTGCTACCAATCATTCCACCCAATATTGGTTACTTAAATTAGTCAGAACCTGATCTCCACTAGACTAGGAAAACCATGGTCTTTTTATCCTTCATTTTTAAGAATTGGACGATAATTGCTTTATAATGTTCTGTTGGTTTCTGCCACACAGCAAGCTTGGCTGCTCAGCACCACGCTGAGCTCCCCGCATTGTACAGCAGCATCTCACTGGTTATCTCTTTTACACACGGGAGGGTATTCAGGTCAGTGCTACTTTCTCGGTTCACCCTGCCCTCTCCTTCCCTGGCTGCGTCCACAAGTCCTTTGTCTACATCTGCGTCTCCATTCTTTCCTGCAAACAGGCTCCTTGCAGTACGTTCAGGCTGCTTCCCTGTCCTGGCTACTGCAGACAGTGCTGCAGGGGACTCTTATGGGCCACTAGACCATTCAGGTATGACCTAAATCAAATCCCTTATGATTATACAGTGGAGGTGAGAAATAGATTTAAGGGCCTAGATCTGATAGGTAGAGTGCCTGGTGAACTATGGAATGAGGTTCATTGTACAGGAGACAGGGATCAAGACCATCCCCATGGAAAAGAAATGCAAAAAAGCAAAATGGCTGTCTGAGGAGGCCTTACAAATAGCTGTGAAAAGAAGAGAAGCGAAAAGCAAAGGAGAAAAGGAGAGATATAAACATCTGAATGCAGAGTTCCAAAGAATAGCAAGAAGAGATAAGAAAGCCTTCTTCAGCGATCAATGCAAAGAAATAGAGGAAAACAACAGAATGGGAAAGACTAGGGATCTCTTCAAGAAAATCAGAGATACCAAGGGAACATTTCATGCAAAGATGGGCTCGATACAGGACAGAAATAGTATGGGCCTAACAGAAGCAGAAGATATTAAGAAGAGGTGGCAAGAATACACAGAAGAACTGTACAAAAAAGATCTTCACGACCCAGATAATCACGATGCTGTGATCACTGACCTAGAGCCAGACATCCTGGAATGTGAAGTCAAGTGGGCCTTAGAAAGCATCACTACGAACAAAGCTAGTGGAGGTGATAGAATTCCAGTTGAGCTATTCCAAATCCTGAAAGACGATGCTGTGAAAGTGCTGCACTCAATATGCCAGCAAATTTGGAAAACTCATCAGTGGCCACAGGACTGGAAAAGGTAAGTTTTCATTCCAATCCCAAAGAAAGGCAATGCCAAAGAATGCTCAAACTACCGCACAATTGCACTCATCTCACACGCTAGTAAGGTAATGCTCAAAATTCTCCAAACTAGTCTGCAGCAATACATGAACTGTGAACTTCCTGATGTTCAAGCTGGTTTTAGAAAAGGCAGAGGAACCAGAAATCAAATTGCCAACATCCGCTGGATCATGGAAAAAGCAAGAGAGTTCCAGAAAAGCATCTATTTCTGCTTTATTGACTATGCCAAAGCCTTTGACTGTGTGGATCACAATAAACTGTGGAAAATTCTGAAAGAGATGGGAATACCAGACCACCTGATCTGCCTCTTGAGAAATTTGTATGCAGGTCAGGAAGCAACAGTTATAACTGGATATGGAACAACAGACTGGTTCCAAATAGGAAAAGGAGTTCGTCAAGGCTGTATATTGTCACCCTGTTTATTTAACTTATATGCAGAGTACATCATGAGAAACGCTGGACTGGAAGAAACACAAGCTGGAATCAAGATTGCTGGGAGAAATATCAATAACCTCAGACATGCAGATGACACCACCCTTATGGCAGAAAGTGAAGAGGAACTCAAAAGCCTCTTGATGAAAGTGAAAGTGGAGAGTGAAAAAGTTGGCTTAAAGCTCAACATTCAGAAAACAAAGATCATGGCATCCGGTCCCATCACTTCATGGGATTCTAGGCTCCAAAATCACTACAGATGGTGACTGCAGCCATGAAATTAAAAGACGCTTACTCCTTGGAAGGAAAGTTATGACCAACCTAGATAGCATATTCAAAAGCAGAGACATTACTTTGCCAACAAAGGTTCATCTAGTCAAGGCTATGGTTTTTCCTGTGGTCATGTATGGATGTGAGAGTTGGACTGTGAAGAAAGCTGAGTGCCAAAGAATTGATGCTTTTGAACTGTGGTGTTGGAGAAGACTCTTGAGAGTCCCTTGGACTGCAAGGAGATCCAACCAGTCCATTCTAAAGGAGATCAGCCCTGGGATTTCTTTGGAAGGAATGATGCTAAAGCTGAAACTCCAGTACTTTGGCCACCTCATGTGAAGAGTTGACTCATTGGAAAAGACTCGGATGCTGGGAGGGATTGGGGGCAGGAGGAGAAGGGGACGACAGAGTATGAGATGGCTGGATGGCATCACTGACTCAAGGGACGTGAGTCTGAGTGAACTCCTGGAGTTGGTGATGGACAGGGAGGCCTGGCGTGCTGCGATTCATGGGGTCGAAAAGAGTCGGACACGACTGAGCGACTGATCTGATCTGATCTGATCTGATGCACTACATCCTGCGTGGGGTATACCATGTACACACAGTTTATTCAACCTGTAAAACAATTCTGTAGAGTTGGTACTATTATTACTTGTATTTTATCAGTGTTTAACTTTATTATATGTTGAAACTAATTGGACGGTAAGAGAAGCAATTCCAATGGAAGGAGAAGGAGTTAATTCATCAGCAGCTCTGGGAACGTTGGTGGAAGTTTGCACGCTGACATCCAGCGCACTGAGTCTTTCCTGCTAGACTGTGTGTCCCCCCGGGAGGGACCGTCTTCCAGTCTCCTGTGTCCTCAGAGCCCAGTGCTGACTCGACCCACCGCGGGTGTTCTGTCCTCTGTTTGGACAGACTGAGTGTGCAGATGAGCAGGGTTCAGGTGCGGCCTCGGGGGAACAATAGAGGCACCGCGGCGTCCTGCGGACGGATGGGACGGCGGGTGTGACAGAGCGGGACAGCCACAGGCTTGGAGGATACTTTGAATGACTGAGTTCTACACCCATATTTCTAAATTCAATAGGAATGTGGATGGATGGTATGACTACTCTTCTGTGCCCAGTAATTTGTTATGGGAAACCTGGGAGAATAAAACAAACCCATAAAGCTCTGAGTTTCTAAAGAGGCAAGTACAAACTATAAAGGCCTAGCATTATATGAATTCTGTGTGTGTGTACTTTGGAGAAGGAAACAGCAACCCACTCCAGTATTCATGCCTGGAAAATCCCACGGACCGAGGAGCCTGGTGGGCTACAACCCACGGGGTCGCAAAGAGCTGGGCACGACTGAGCGACGTGTGTGTGTGCTTAGTTGCTCAGTCGTGTCTGGCTCTTTGTGATCCTATGGACTGTAGCCCTCAGGCTCCTCTATCCATTGGATTTTCCAGGCAAGAAGACTGGAGTAGTTCGCCATTATCTTCTGCAGGGGATCTTGCCAATCCAGGGATCGAACCTGCATCTCCTGTGTCTTCTGCATTGCAGTTTGGTTCTTCACCCACTGAGCCGTCAGGGATTCCCATAACATTATACAAATTAGATATTAAATGGAAACCCCCTGGGGCTGGGTTAAAACATTCCCAAGAGAATAGGTCATATCTATGAATTTATATCTAATGACTAATCTTTAGAAGTATTTTATCACTGTTATTTAAAAGTAGCATTAGGTTTGTGTACTTCGAGGTGAGGTTAAGCCCAGGAGGAGCACATTTGGCAGAAGAGAAGGGAATGAGAACAGGTGGGAAGTGTAATGAAATGTGGGCTGTGGTGGTGCTTTTCTGATGAATAACAGAAGTTCCACCAGATGTCAGCTTTAGGTCTGTCTGTATTTCTAAAAGCATCCTTCTTGTGTACAGAGCTGGTCTGTCTGTATTTCTAAAAGCATCCTTCTGGTGTACAGAGCTGGTCTGTCATCCTTTTGGTTACAGAGCTGGTCTGTCTGTATTTCTAAAAGCATCCTTCTTGTGTACAGAGCTGGTCTGTCTGTATTTCTAAAAGCATCCTTTTGGTGTACAGAGCTGGTCTGTCTGTATTTCTAAAAGCATCCCTCTGGTGTACAGAGCTGGTCTGTCTGTATTTCTAAAAGCATCCTTCTTGTGTACAGAGCTGGTCTGTCTGTATTTCTAAAAGCATCCTTCTTGTGTACAGAGCTGGTCAATGACTGCTTACTGAAGGGCACTTTGTATAAAAGCAACACGGAAAAAAGACATGGAAGAATGAAAAGATCTCGAGCACTTGGACTTCTGTTGGAAGTGTCGATCTGCTGAAAGCAATATTTCAAATACCTTTTAAAAACAGCTTTATAGAGATGTAATTCACAGGTGACCAAATTCACTCATTAAAAAAAAAATCACCTTTTTAAAGCATATGCTTGGCGCTCATGCATACTCAGTCGTGTCTGACTCTGCGACCCCATAGGCTGGTCCACCAGGCTCCTCTGTCCATGGATTCTGGAGTGGGTTGCCATGCCCTCCTCCAGGGGATCTGCCCGACCCGGGGATGGAAACTGTCTCTTAGGTCCTGCACTGGCAGGCCGGTTCTTAGGACGGGCCTATGGTGGACGTTTCCTGTAGGTAGAATCACACAGTGCATAGCTCTTTGCGACTTTCTCTGTGTAGCATAATGTTTTCCGTATTTTCTATGGTGCAGTATGTGTTGATAGCTCATTATTTTGCAAGGTCTAATAAAACTCCGTTGCTGGGTAAACCTCGCTTGTTTCTCCATTCATCAGCTGGTGGACATTTGAGTTGTTCACCCCTGTTGGCTGTTATAAATAATACTGCCATCACCATTTCAATATGAGGTTTTGTGTGTGCCTATGTTTCCATTTCTCTTGAGTGTATATCTAGGCGTGAACTTGCTGGATCCTATGGTGACTCTATGTTTAGGATTTTGAAGAACCGCCAGTCTTTTTTCCAAATTGGCTGCATCATTTTGCATTCCTGTCAGTTATGTATGAGGGTTCCAATTTTTCCACATCTTCAGCAACACCTGTTATTGTCTCTCGTTTTGATTATAACCATCCTAGAGGGTGAGTCAGTATGTCCTTGGGTTTTGCTGTGCGTCTCCCTACTGACTAATAATATGATTATTGGCCATTTGAAAATCTCCTCTGGAGAAATTCCTTTTGAAGTTATCTGCCCATTTGAAAATTTATTTATTTATGTTTTAATTGTTGAATTGCAAGTTCTGAATATCCTGGATACAAGTTCCTTATCTGACATGAGACTTGAAAATATCTTCCATTTAGTTGGTGGTCTTTTTAGCTTCTTCTTGGTGTCTTTTGTCATTCCAAATTTTTAAATTTTGATAAATTCCAACTTAGCAATTTTTTCTTTTGATGCTGTGTTTTTGGTGTCATGTCTAAGAAATCATCGTCTGACCCAAAGTCACAAAGATTTACCTTTATGTTTTTTTCTCTAAAAATTTTTTAGTTTTAACTTTTACATCAAGTTTGAGTTAATTTTTGTGTATGATATTAGGTAGAGTCCAAATTTATTCTTTTGTTTGTGTAATCAAGATGGTGAACTACTGACATTAAGGTAGACAGACAGATCAATGAAGTAGAATTGAGACTCTAGAAACAGACTCTTACGTTTATGGTCAATTGATTTTTTTCTTTTTACAAGAGCATAAGACAATTCAATGGAGAAAAAATAGTTCTTCAACAAATGGTGCAGAAATAGCTGATACATTTTTAAATTGTCCTTGAAAATAAATTAATCTCTTAGGCGGATAAACAAGCGCTTTAAAAGGGCAAGTGTTAATTTTATCACCACTGGGACATGGCAACAACTCAATCCTAATATGATGAACAAATGCACACAAGAAGGAAAATGCATGCTGTGGATTTAATTGTAATAAGAAAAGATCTAATTGGTATGATGGGAGCCCTAGGAGTGAGTTCAAAGGCGAGGAATGGAAGGACAGTGGATGTATGAGCCATAGATTTTCTAAGGATTTTTTTTGATATGTATACCTTTTAAAATTACTGTTTTTTAAAATTTATTTTAATTTTTTTTGGTTGTGCTGGTTTTCATTGTGATACTCAGGTTCTACAGTTGTGCCATGCAGTTGGCCTGCAACAAGTGGGATCTTAGTCCCCCAAACAGGGATCGAACCTGTGTCCCCTGCATTAGAAGGCAGCTTCTTAACCACGGGATGACCAGGGAAGTCCCTGAGCATAATTATTAAATTGGACTGGAGCATATATTTTCTGTTCTTGGTGTTCTATCCATAACCACGTTCCCTTAGCTTCACTAGGTGCCTGGGAACCTCATACTATCTGAAGCAGAAGTTCAGTTGTGGCAAATTAAACGAGGCAAATCCCCTGACTTGGTACCTAGTTCTTTACTCTTTCCTCAAAAGTCCAAGGTAACTGGATGAAGTTGCATAGGAATGAATTATCCGTGAAATTCCCCCCTTTATTTCTGGTCAGCGTTTAACCTAAGGACCCCTGCCCGGGTCGGCTGAGACACCACTTGTTCTGTCTTTGAAAAAGAGAACTGAGATCTCATGTTCACAGTCGTTTCCTCTCTCCCGGCCTTGTCTCCGCTTTATGATCATTGCTGCTGCCGATTAGTCGGTAGTCGTCTCTATTTGCCACCCCATGGGCTGTGGCCTGCTAGGCTCCTCAGTTTATGGGATTTCCCAGGCAGGAATACTGGGGTGGGTTGCCATTTTTTTCTCCAGGGAATCTTCCTGATCCAGGGATCAAACCCACATCTCTTGGGTCTCTGCTTTGTCAGGAGGATACTTTACACTGGCGCCAGCAAGTCCTTGTTAGTTTATTTTATAGACAGTAGCGCGTATATTTTAACTCCACACTGACCATTTCTCTCTCCCCTGATTCTCCCTTTGGTAACCATAAATTTGTTTTCTGTGTTTGTGAGTTTATTTCTGTTTTATAAGTAAGTTTATTGAATCATTTTGTTTTTGGATTCTACATATAAATGATATCATATGATATTTGACTTTGACTTTCTTCACTTAGTATTATAATGTCTAGGCTAATCTATGTCACTGCAGAAAAGCATTATTTCATTTTTTTATGGCTGAGTAATATACCATTGTACATATATATCACACCTTCTTTATCCATTCAACATTTAGGCTGCTTGCATACTTTGGTTACTGTAAATAGTGTTGCTATGAAATTGGGGTGCCTGTATCTCTTCAGAGTTTAGATTTTTTCTGGATATATGCCCAAGAGTGGGATTGTCAGTTCATATGGTAGTTCTATTTTCAGTTTTTTAAGGAACCTCTGTATTGTTTTCCATGGTGGCTGTACCAATTTACGTCCCACCAACAGTGTAGAGGGTTCCCTTTTATCCACACCCTTTCCAGCATGTTTCATCTGTAGACTTTTTGATGATGGCCATTCTGACTGCTGTGAGGTGGTACCTTATTGTGGTTTTGATTTTGATCTCTAATATAACCACCTAAATCACATTTCTGAGATTTGTCTTCTAAGTTTTGCAATAGCATATCCTATTGGCATAGCACATGTAAGTCATTGCTGGGTCACAGGAAAAATTCAATACCTGGACACGGAGAATTACAACAGGATTTACAGGGAAGAATATGATAAAGGTGTTCCCTTAAGAATACTCAGAAAGTTAGATGGTCACTCCCTGTCCCTGCCCCAGAGAGATTAGTTGAAGGAGGCTCCAAAGCTGACTTGAGAGAATCACAGACTCTGAACAGCTACCCACAGAGTCGTGCACTGAAGTGATTAATGGAGAAGCACTGTGGAGAGTGCTGGCCGTTTCATGCCTCTCTCAGGTGCCTTTCTTAGGAGGGTGAAGGTTTGGTTTCCAGGTTTTAGAGGAGGAAAAACTGGTTAGTAAGTCACAGTGGAAAGGCAACCCTTTCTCTGCTCAGTCGTGTCCGACTCTTTGTGACCCCATGGACTACACAGGCCATGGGATTCTCCAGGCCAGAATACTGCAGTGGGTCACCTTTCCCTTATCCAGGGGATCAAACCTGGGTCTTCCGCATTGCATGTGGATTCTTCACCAGCTGAGCCACAAGGGAAGCCCGATTAGTAAGGGAAGAGGTGACTAGTTTATGGCACGTTCACATAACCATGAAAAGTGATTTTTATAAACAGAATTTTATAATACGGAGAAATATTTTCTTTGTAGTATTAAATGAAAAAAATGTAAAACTACAAATGTAGTGTGAGGTCAACTATGTAAAAAGAGAGAATATGGAAAAAAGGAAGTGTAAGTGTTGGTGGGCTTACAATTAGCTTTGTTTTTATTTATATATTATTTATATTACTAAACATCTTCAGCATTCTCAAATGACATGTATTATTTAAAATTCATTTATAGTCTACTGCCCCAAATTTCTGATCATCTTTCTAATTCAAAATGTTTGTCAATTTTACAGTTATATTCCTAGTTATATTATTATTACTCTGTGAGTTAATTCTGACTTATGACAACTCAATTTCATATTATCAAGTTATATGTACCCTTGCCTGGAAAATCCCAGGGACGGAGGAGCCTGGTAGGCTGCAGTCCATGGGGTCACTAAGAGTCGGACAAGACTGAACAACTTCACTTTCACTTTTCACTTTCATGCATTGGAGAAGGAAATGGCAACCCACTCCAGTGTTCTTGCCTGGAGAAACCCAGGGATGGGGGAGCCTGGTGGGCTGCCATCTATGGGGTCATACAGAGTTGGACACGCCTGAAGCAACTTAGCAGCAGCAGCAGCAGCATGCTACTCTAAGTTCCTTTAGAGTCTCTGATTCTCTGGTTTATAGGTAAGATTTCACCACTTTAACATTCCACAGAATTTTAGGGTTTTCTTTTGTAGTGGGATAAGGTTTTCTTTATTGATACAATGCAGACAGTATTATTTACTCCTCAAATTCTGATGCTCATTCAGTCATGGCTTGGGAATGATTTTTGATAGAACATTGAGTGTACTGTCCTGAAATTTCATAAAGAGGAAGAGAACATTCTATGGAAATTCAATGACCTCAGAAGTCCTCTAAGGATGTATTTTCCTTCAGATATGAATCATGCTTTGAAAAAGAGTCAGTGTTGCTATAATGATGATAGGTAATATCTGGTGAGTTGTGCAAGTGAATCATTCCTCTGAAATAGCCTAACTCTGAGAGAAAGAGAGAGCGAGAGCCCAACAAGGTTAGGGCGGGACTCACTGAAAGACAGGGAATGAGAGACGAGGAAGACAGAGACAGAGAAGGAACCGGGGACTTTCTGGGGGCCCAGCGGCTAAGACTCCACGGTCCCAATGCAAGAAACCAGGTTTGGTCCATGGTCAGGGAACCAGATCTCGCGTGTTGTAACTAAGGGTTTGCATGCTGCGATAAGATAGAAGTTCCTGCATGCTGCACCCGAGACCCAGTGCAGCCCAATAAATAAATGTTTTAAAAAAACATTCTGAAAAACCTCATTAAAAAAACGAGAAGAAACCAGGGAGATAAAGGAAGAGGGGAGAGAATTTATTCATTAGTTAGGTTCTGTCTGATATGCCACAGGAAGACAATCATGCTGGTGACAACGCCCGGTGAGTTTCCTGGACGCTGCAGTCACGGCTGGGCAGGTCACAGAGTCAGGGAGATGGTGTTTGCAATGCCCTCTCTCTCAGCTACACTTTGCTTGCTTCACACTCACTAATACTTGAGACCATAGGGTGTTGAAACTTCTCAGTCCGTTTGCTGGGAGTGGACTGGGGCAAGCTATGAAAACCATTCCCTGTGGATTTTGCATATCACATTCACAAACTGTGAACTCGCGCAGTTTCACAGCGCTTCAAGGGCTCTGTAAGGTGCTCAGGGAGAGTAAGGAAGAGGGAGAGAGAGTCCAGGAAAGAAGGTGCGGCGCAGATACACGATGGAGTACTACTCAGCCGTGTGGGAGCGAAAAGACGCCGTCTGCAGCAACAGGGCTAGACCTGGAGACGGTCACACCAGGTGCAGTGAGTCAGGAACAGACAAACATCGTGTGACACCACTTACACGTGACGTCCGAAATAAGACACAGCTGATCTTACCGATGAACCAGAAACAGACTCACAGACGCTGAGAACAGACTCCTGGTTGCCGAGGGTGTGGGGGGGAGGGATGGATTGGGAGTCTGGGATTAGCAGATGTTAACTATTATATACAGAAGGGATGAACAGCAAGGTCTTACTGTATCCATGTTCTGTGATAAACTGTAACGGAAAAGAATATGAAAAAGAACGCATATATGTGGTTGGCCAAAAAGTTCATTTGAGTTTTTCCGTAACATGTACTGGAAAAAGCTGAACAAGCTTTTTGGCTATATATCACTGTGCTGTACAGTAGAAATTAACATAATAGTATACATCAGCTATACTTCAATAAAAAGAGAGAGAGAAAGTCCAGACTTTCTAGCAGCCCTTTGTAAAGGCTTCCTCTGTAATCTGTGTTTTCCGGGAATGATAGGCTGTGGGAGACTGTGTAAAGAGAGGCTGTGTTAGTGGAATATTCTATTCTAAAGGAGTGATAACACAGAATTAGAGATAATTACTTTAATTTGAAACTCATTGCTCTAATGACCACAGATGTAGGTCTCCCTCCCCCCTCATCCCTGTCTTATAGGTTAATTATTCTGATTCATGGTCATTATTTAAGACACATAGAATTACTTGTTCAACACCTATCCTTAGTCATTTCCACAGGCTGTAAGACGTGGCTGTTTCTTCCTCTGTCTGGTCTTGAACTGACTTCATCAGAGCAGACTTTAGCTGGAGACAGTCCTCACTGACTTATAGGTATGTGCTTGGATGGGACAAACTGTTGATGGCGGAGGTGCCTGTTGGGACTCATTGTCTTGGTATTGAAGCTGTATGTGTTTCAGATCTTAGTTTTGGGATCAGAGAGGCAGGCGGGTGCTAATACCTTCCTGCTATTTTCTAGCATCATGACTGAGCACCTTAACTTGCCTGAATCCTGGTTTTCTCATTTATCACCTTGGGATAATAATATCTCCCTCCCTGACATATTGGAAGGACTCAATGAGGTAATGAAGCTGGAAGGCCCTCCATGAATGTTCATTACTTGTAGACACAGGTCATACAGTCTGGATAATAAGCCCTTATTACTTATTAGGGGTCATGGGTGCAGGAACAATCACACTCTTGACATTGTACACCCAGTGTCTGACATGTAGTAGGCACTCAGAACTTAGTTATTCATCAAATAAATGTCTGGGTCATTATTTTATTGCAATAGTCAAGGAGCTTAGAATTTTGTCTGAGGTTAAGTTCAAACCAAGATGCATATTTTTATTACATTTGTTCTATGTAAGGAGAGGTTATGTATCTAAGGATGTAAGATTTTCATGGACTTTAAAAATTATAATATGTCATCATTTAAAGTAAGGATGAGCAAGTGCTAGTCACTCACTTGTGTCCGACTCTTTGCCACTCCATGGACTGTAGCCCTCCAGGCTCCTCTGTTCAAGGGATTTCCCAGGCAAGAATACTGGAGTGGGTTGCCATTTCTTTCTTCAGGGGATCTTCCTGACCCAGGGACATAAAACACATCTCTTATGTCTCCTGCATTGGCAGGCAGGTTCTTTACCACTAATGCCACCTGAGAAGCCCCGTACCAGATGTAACATTCCAGGCAGAAAAAGACCAGTTACTAAAGGGTTAACTGATTGGTTCATACATAACTCATGATGCATCCTTACATATGTAGGTGAAGTTATCTTACTCTACACTTGATGAAACCCTGTTTTTACAGCTGCTGCCACAGAAAAACTTCTTTAACTTGCCTTGAACAGAGCACTGACCTTCAAAATTCCTTCAAACTCTAGCCTAATTCTCTGACACCATAAGTCATTGGTATTAGAGACTGACTGACCTTCCTCAGTCACTCACATGAAATTACATATGGAAGGTTCCAAGTGGTGCTTGACACATGGTGGAGATGCTCAACGAATTCTCTTGCCCCCTCTAGTGATTTATCATAGTACCTTCATATCTAGTTACGCTCAGTGGAGGGTTTCATCATTACAAATCTCCAGGGGATCTTCCCGGTTCAGGGCTCGAGCCCAAATCTCCCACATTGCAAGCAGATTCTTTACCATCTGAGCTACTTGAAAAACCCATAGAACAATCGCAGTACTCCAACTTTTTTAGGGTTGCAAGACACAGTCATCTGTAACCAGATCTTTGTTGGATTATTTGAAAGAATGAACAGATGCAATCCTAGATGAAAGATATTCAAACAAGCATTGGATCTGCCCAGGCACCCAAACTGGAGCTGGGCAGAGATCCAGGGAGCTGGGCAAACAAATCACCCTGTTGTGAATGTCAACAGCACACGTTTTGCGTGGCAATGCTGGGCAGCGATCTCAGGAAGTAGTTACCGATCAACTGCACGAAATAGTCGTTGATTCGCAGGCTAAAACTTTCCAAGCCCTTGTAAATCAAAACCAACGACCAAACTCAACTGAAAAATGATGGTTTTAGAGGTTTATGGAAACATTTAGAGAAAAAAAATCCATTCGCATTTGCTAGTGAAAAAATGAAGGCAATTCACAGCAAAAGTGAGTAAGCAAGGACGGCCACGGCGGGGCAGGTAGATCTGACCTATGGTTCACATACCCAGTTATATTGGGGTGTAAAATGTGTTCTTTTTCTCCCCAGCTTTACCGAGGTATAACTGACAAACAAAAACTGTATGTATTTAAGGTATGCAAATATTTTGATATCTGCATACGTTGTGAAATAATCACTACGATGGAGCTAATTAACATATGACCACCTCATATTATAAAGTATTCTTAAAGTGCTGGGCATTATCTGGGTAAATTCATGTCGTTCACTTTATGGACTTACTGAAATTTTTACCTCCCTCTGTCTCACTGCTGAAGTAAACTGTCAGCAGTCCTTATTACCAAGGGTTAAACCAAAAGGGAAGCAACAGCACTTATGTGTTCTGTGTTTCCCAGAGTTGAGAGACCCTGTTGATGTTGAGCTACTGATTCCCACTGGTTGATATTTTACCTTCTAAAGTGGTTTACACTTGTCCAATTTATACATCATCTTAAGTAGCTTATGTTCTCCACCTAAGTTTACAAACACATAGAGCATATACAACAGTGTATATTCTCCTTAAAGGCAATACTCTCATTTTAAAAAGTTTTCTTTTAAATTTCCCTGTATTTAAAACAATAATTGTATTTGTTGGGTTGGAGCTCACATAATACTGTTGTCTGACAAGAAGTTAGAAAAGGAAGACAAAGCTGTCAAAAAAGGAACCAAGCCATAGAGGAGTCCTTATTTTGTCCCTAACTTGTGTTGATTGCAAAGCTTTTACTGTTCCTCTCTCGTTAATAGTTACAGCCTTTGTACCCTATTCAGGAACTGCCCTGTTTATGGTCATAAACAAAGCAGGGTCGTGGAATGCTAGGACTAGAATGACATCAGAAATTATTTATTTCAGTTTCAAAACTATTTTTTTTTTCAGTTGTGGAATACATTTGTCTGATAAAAGCTTTATTGGGAGCCCAATAAGGAAGAAAAAAAGAAAAGAAGGGTAAGAGGAAAGACAGAAAGAAAAGGAGGAAAGTGGGAGCAACTGGGGTCTATAGTCATTTGAGGAAATAAAAACAAAATAGATGAGCAGGTCACAGAGTGCAGGAAGGGAAGCTGTACAGGTTTTCTGGAGACACTGGTCCAGAATTGATCAGTCCTTTGTTTCTTAGCCAACTAGTTCATTTCTAGAATGTACCTCCCATCACCCTGCTCTGCCCCACCCCGTCTCTGTCAGCAGGTCTTGATAATTTCCATCTTCCCGTTGTTATTCAACTATTCAAGTAGATAAATTAAATAGCAATCCCCAACCCCCACCCCAAAGATGCTGCAGGGAAAACCCCCAAAACTTTGAAAATAACTTAAAGCGTATTTTGAAAGTCATTTGTAATAGTTAAAAAAAAAGTTTTGAATAAACTATAGAAATTCAAGCATAAGAGAATATCCAAGACATGGGTATAAAGTAAAACGGTTCTTTGCATCTTTATCTAGTATCAGGGTTTGGGTTGAAAGGTACAGGTCAGCTATTACTATGAGGTCTCTATAAAGAGAACCAGTTAGAAAGATCAAAGGAAATATACAAATAGTAAGTTAAATGCTTAATGTAGCTGAAGGCACAGAGTGTGAGGATTTGTTTAAAAGTGTGGGACACGCATTCCTGTTTCTTTTGTTTCTTTTTTTTGTCATTAATCAATGACAGTTGTACCCCGGATGCCGAAATGGCACTTGGAAGAATGCCAGTGTGGGAGGGGCAGAGTTCATATATTTCCATTCCTGACAGGGTGTGGATTGAAACTCGCCTGGCCAGCTGTTAGGAGCACCTCTGAAGGCAAGAAGGTAAATGCTCGCATTGCCTGTTATTTTTAGTGATGGACATTGCACTGGAATTTTACATTAAATGCTCGAAACCCAAAGCTGACTTGATTGAAATCAAAGGCTGTGCAATTTTATTTTTATTAAATCAAATATCTTTTAAAACAGGACAATTTGTTTTACGATGGTTTGAATTTTTTGTAAATGTGGCAATACCTGTATCTTTCACAAGTATTTCTTGTGTAAGAATTGTTTATCATTTACTTAATTATAACCAGGCTTTATATTTATTCCAGTAAAATGGTATCACCTATGTGAACTTAGAATTTCATTCTTGGGTTCTTAATAGCTTTGTGGAAATTATAAAAAATTATAAGTCATGGAATAATTTGGGGATATAAATTTTTTCTTTCTATTCTATATAGGTAAGAATAATTTCACTCAATGTTTTGGGTTGTTAGAAAATCTGTTTAGTCTAAGCTTTAAAATTTTCACTTTAAAGGAAATCATATTTTAATAAGTGAATAATTTCTTATATATAGTAGGAAATTAATCAAAAGTTGATTCTATTGTATAATGTCTATTGATTACAGCTGCCTGCAGAATGTATACAGTTAATAAGAAATAATTATCATCTAATATTTCAAGCATTAGAATTGCTTGCAATGGAAAAGAAGTAAATGATAGCTAATAAATCTATAAAAATGTAGCAAGTGCTCATATATGCCATCATTCTTTATGATGGGATGCAAAGATGAATAGAAACATGGAACCTACCCTCAAGAGCATTATGCTTTGGAAGCAAAGACGTGTGCTCAGTGTGTGGTCCGGTGCTGACCGTGCTGACCGTGCTGACCATGTGGTCGGTTGCTAAGCTGTGCTGACTCTTGTGACCCTCTAGCCTGGAGGCCACCAGGCTCCTCTGTCCGTGGGATTCTCCAGGCAAGAAGACTGGAGTGGGTTGCCATTTCCTTCTCCCGGGGGTCTCCCTGACCTAGGGATGGAACCCAGGGATCTTTACTCAGTGGTAAAGAATTGCACTGCAGGTGGATTCTTTACCACTGAGCCACCTGGGAAGCCATGGAAGCAAAGATAGAAATATAAAAAACAGACAGAGTGATAAGGGAAACAAATATACAAATGTGTGTGCTTCATGTGAACAAATATAAATATGTTTCATATATACATATGGTTGCAAGATTAGAAAGCACATGGAAAAATAAAGGCAATTGATTTGTCAGTACTGTGAGAGCAAAATTCAAATTTATTGAACTTGTTTGGCCTTGGGAACCATGTTCAGTATCTTGTAATAACCTATAATAAAAAAAGAGTCTAAGGGTTTGCTGCATTGCAGGCAGATTCTTTACCATCTGAGCCACCAGGGATGCCCCTGAATAGATAGATATATGTATATACGTAACTGGATCACTTTGCTGAACTTCTGAAACTAACAGAACATTTAAAATCACCTATATTTCAATAAAAATTAAACAAAAATAAAAAACAAACAACCCCCAAAGTGTATTGTGCAGATGGAAGTACCTCATTACTGATATTCTGCCATTTGTACAGCAGATTTGAATTTGAGAATCAAAGTTCTTCTACTTCGTTACTTGTTAGGTAAATAACAAGTCACTTACCTGGGAAGTACAATAGGGAAAAATATGATACTTTGTTATTGATATCAAAGTGACATCTTTTTTTCCCTGAATTAAACTTGCTCAGTAGCACCAGCGATGGCTGGCTTCCCTGGTGGCTCAGCAGTAAAGAATCTGGCTGCAAGTGCAGGAGACATGGATTGGATCCCTGGGTCAGGAAGATCCCCTGGAGGAGGCCATGGCAACCCACTCCAGTATTCTTACCTGGAGAATCCCCGGACAGAGGAGCCTGATGGGCTGCAGTCCATGGGGTCACAAAGAGCTGGACACGAGTGAGGCCACTTAGCAAGCGAGAATATATGTGTGTGTACCTGGTTCACTTTGCTGTACACCTGGAGCAAACCCAACATTGCACATCAACTACATTCCAGTGAAAAAATCATTTTTAAAAATGGCCACACCAAGTGACCCACCACACACCCTATGGCAGGGAGATGCCTCCAGCGGGTATATGTTTTACTGATGTCTCTGAGCGGGGACCTGGGCTGTAGAAAAGGACCACCCAGAATGGCACCCATCAGGGCTGTTCTGAACTGACCTCTCTGCCTTTGGGCAACTCAGGCATTCGTTTGTCTGTCCTTCCAAGACTCCTATGATCTACCCAGGAGTTCTCCTCTAGATTGAATATTTGCTGGAAAATCTTTTCCACATTGCATTGAAATCTGTGTAAATGCATCATAAATGTAGATTGGAATTGCAAGACTGCAAACCCTTTTATCTCAAATCCAGACTGACTTACATAATTTAATATTTAAGTCCCCAAAACACCTCCTGCCAGCCATGGTGGTGGTGTTTAGTCACTAAATCATGTTCGACTCCTTGCAACCCCATGAACTGTAACCCACCAGGCTCCCTTGTCCATGGGATTCTCCAGGCAAGGATGCTGGAGTGCGGTGCCATGCCCTCCTCCAGAGGATCTTCCTGACCCAGGGACCGAACCCAGGTCTCCTGCATCTCCTGCATTGGCAGGTGGGTCCTTTACCACTAGAGCCACCAGGGAAGCCCCACATATACTTATATCTACTCTTTTTTAGATTCTCTCCCCATATAGGTCATTATAGAGTATTCAGTTTTGCTCTGGAGCAAGAGTGTTACCTGTGACCGCGGGCAGCGAGGTGCAGGCAGAAAGAGGGAGGCTTTGAACTTGGGCTGAATTGACTGGTGTGAACATCAGCTGCATCACTCAATGGCTGGATGTACAATGAAGATACTTTCTAGACTTATGAGATGTTTTGAGAACTACAGACAACGTTTATGAAATGTGGGTCACATTGAAGGCTCAAATGAAGTGGTAGCTGTTATTACAAAGTCATCATGGGTGAAGGTAGTACTAATTTTTTGAGCTGAATAGATTTTTGAGGGACCTTTCTCTCTTAAAAAGTTGTTTCAAGTCTAAAGATAATGATGACTGAGGTAAATTATGTACAAGTTTTTCAAGTTGTAGTTTATTAAGTGGCAGCTTACATCAGCAACCAGCCTTTAGGTTTAGACCTAGCCAAACAGAAGCTTCGTGTGTGGTGGATCTTTTCTAGATTAGATATAAAGTACTTCCTGTTAATGTTTGGGGAACATATCCTATTTGTATCTGGAGCCAAATTTCACTGTGATAAGTTACTCTTGATGTTTGAGTATAATCTTAGCCCTTGTGTTAAACACAAACTTGCAACGCCTAAAAATGAATTGCCATGTTTAGTGATATATTTAGAGCATATTTTAAAATTATATATAACTTTAAAAAGTTATATATGTATATACACTCCTACATATAAAATAGACAACCAACAAGGACCCAATGGGGAAATATAATGAATATTTTGTAGTTCAGTTCAGTCACTCAGTCATGTCCGACTCTTTGCGACACCATGGACTGCAGCACACCAGGCTACCCTGTCCACCACCAACTCCCCGAGCTTGCTCAAGCTCATGTCCATTGAGTCAGTGAGGCCATCCAACCATCTCATTCTCTGTTGTCCCCTTCTCCAGCCTTCAATCTTTCCCAGCATCAGGGTCTTTCTCAGTGAGTCAGTTCTTTGCATCAGGTGGCCAAAGTATTGGAGTCTCAGCTTCAGCATCCAATGAATATTCAGGATTGATTTCCTTTAGGATGGACTGGCTGGATCTCCTTGCAGTCCAAGGGACTCTCAAGAGTCTTCTTTAACACCACAGTTCGAAAGCACAAATTCTTCGGTGCTCAGCTTTCTTTATAGTCCAACTCTCACATCCCTACATGACCATAGGAAAAACCATAGCCTTGACTAGACAAATCTTTGTTGGCAAAGTAATGTCTCTGCTTTTTAATACGCTGTCTAGATTGGTCATAACTTTTCTTCCAAGGAGCAATTGTCTTTTAATTTCATGGCTGCAGTCACCATCTGCAGTGATTTTGGAGCCCCCCAAGATAAAGTCTGTCACTGTTTTCATTGTTTCCCAATCTATTTGCCGTGAAGTGATGGGACTGGATGCCATAATCTTAGTTTTCTGAATATTGAATTTTAAGCCTACTTTTTCACTCTCCTGTTTCACTTTCATCAAGAGGCTCTTTAGTTCTTCTTCACTTTCTGCCATAAGGGGGTTGTCATCTGCATATCTGAGGTATTGATATTTCTCCCAGCAATCTTGATTCTAGCTTGTGCTTCATCCAGCTTGGCATTTCGCATGATCTACTCTGCATATAAGTTAAATAAGCAGGGTGACGATACACAGCCTTGACGAACTCCTTTCCCAATTTGGAACCAGTCTGTGTTCATGCCCAGGTCTAACTGTTGCTTCCTGACCTGCATACAGGCTTGTAGTAGTAGTAGGTTTGTAGTAACCTCTAAGAAAAAAGAACCTGAAAAATAATTCACTTATATAGCTGAATCACTGTGCTATCCGCCCAAAAGCAATACAGCATTGCAAACAACTACACGTCAATTTAACAAATCAAGAGAATTAAAATAAAATATGTAATATGTATATGTATGCACATAAAGTGTTAGTTGCTCAGTCGTCTCTGACTCTTTGTGACCCCAAGGCTGTAGCCCGCCAGGCTTTTCTGTCCATGAGACTTGCCAGGGAAGAATAATGGAGTGGGTTGCCATTTCCTTCTCCAGCAGATCTTCTCAACCCAGGGACTGAATCTGAGTCTCCTGCATCGGCAGTGGACTCTTTACCGCTGAGCCACCAGGGAAGCCTGTTCTGCAATAGAGTGTGGATTTCTCAAAGGCAGAAACTGTCTTGTTCAGTTTATCTTTTCATACTCAGTGACTAAGCCAGTGGGAGAATTTCATAAACGCTTGCTTATCAAAACATTAGATTATTGTCAGATTTAGCCAGTTTCTAATTGTAGAATTAAAAAAAAACCCTCAGAAGATGATTGCCAGTTAATTAAGTTATTCAGTGTTCATGTTTTCCATAGTTTAGAGTTTTGTATAAAGACAGGTGGCTCAGAGGGTAAAAGTGTCCATCTGCAATGTGGAAGAGTCGGGTTTGATCCCTGGGTTAGGAAGATCCACTGCAGAAGGAAATGGCAACACACTCCAGCACTTTTGACTAGAAACTTTCATGGACGGAAGAGCCTGGTGGGCTACAGTCCTTGGGATCGCAAAGAGTTGCGCAGGACTGAGCCACTCTTGGGCTTCCCTTGTAGCTCAGCTGGTGAAGAATCCGCCTGCAATGTGGGAGACCTGGGTTCGACCCCTGGGTTGGGAAGATCCCCTGGAGAAGGGAAAGGGTACCCACTCCAGTATTCTGTCCTGCAGAATTCCATGGACGATGTAAGTCCATGGGGTCTCAAAGAGTCGGACAGACTGAGCGACTTTCACTTCACTTTCACATGAAGCCAGAAGGATTCTCCCTATTATAGATGCTCACACAGAGTCATCAGTATGCACTGCCACTCTCAGGGCACTCTTCTCTTACTACGCTTTCATCTCTGCCTTGGGAGGGGAGGTGGTGCGAAGCTATGCTGCCTTCTGGGAGGCTTAGAACTAGCCTACAGGGTTGATGCTCTTCAGTCAGTCAGTCCTGTCCAACTCTTTGGGACCCCATGGACTGCAGCATGCCAGGCTTTCCTGTCCTTCTCTATCTCCCAGAGCTTACTCAAACTCATGTCCATTGAGTCAGGGTTGGCATCCAACCATCTCATTCTCTGTTGTCCCCTTCTCTTCCTGCCCTCAATCTTTCCCAGCATGACAGTCTTTTCTAATGAGTCAGTTCTTCGAATCAGGTGGCCATAGTACTGGAGCTTGAGCTTCAGCATCAGTCCTGCCAATGAATATTCAGGACTGATTTCCTTTAGAATTGACTCTTTCAATCTCCTAACAGTCCAAGGGACTCTCAAGAGTCTTTTTCAGTGCAGTTTGAAAGCATCAACTCTTTGGCACTCAGCCTTCTTTATGGTCCAACTCTCACATCTGTACATGACTACTGCAAAAACCAGAGCTTTGACTAGATGGTCCTTTGTTGGCAAAGTAATGTCTCTGCTTTTTAATATGCTCTCTAGATTTGTCACAGTTTTTCTTGCTATCACAGCTAACTCGGTTAATGCTCAGGGAAAGAGGACAAGATGGTAGTTGGAGCCACATTAGGGAACTTATGCAAAGTTCACAAAATTGAGTGCAGATTCCATGTTCTTTTCTTTTTAAATATTTCTTTCTTTATTTGGCTGCATTGTGTCTTGGTGGTGTCAGGTGAGATCTTTCACTGAAGCACATGGGCTCCCCACTTGTGGCCTGTGGGCTCCGCAGTTGCACAAGGGCTCAGTTGCTCCGTGGCACGGGGGATCTTGGTCCACAGCATTGCGAGGCAGGTTCTTAGCCACTGGGCCACCAGGGAAATCCAGATTCCTTGTTCTTTACGCACAAATGGGCAGAGAGAGTTTGGTGGTGGTGGTGGGGTGGGGCTGGGGTGGGGCTGCTCTGCAGCTCACAGAGTAAAGACAATTCCAGAATGAGAAACGAGGGCCCAAAGCAGTACATTCAATGAGAACAGGCCCAGGCAGGGGGAGGGCTCAGCCTCATCTTTTCCCCGCCAGTGTTTCATTGTGTACAGGTTCCCTCACCTCTGCCGGCCTGTTTTTTTTTTTTTGAATCTGGGGAAGAAGGGAGTGGCCGGCATGAACAACTCTGCTCTTTTTAAAGCAGGTAAGACACTAATTGTTGAGGTCTGTGCGTTGTCATGCCAGAAAGCAACGCCCTTTCACTCTGGGCCACATCCACACCAGGGAACAAGGTGAAGCTGTGCAAACAGCTGGGAGCCAAGGGCTGGGCTGGGATCATTCAGTCGTTAATCCAAGTCCATTTTCCTCTTCAATATTGTCTGCATCAAATCTTCTTTTCATAGCAGGGAATAAATAGCCACAATGGCCATGGCCTTCCCCTCCCTTGATACCAAACTTTTTTTTTGGCCAGGCCATGTGGCATTTGGGATCTTAGTTCCCTGATCAGGGATTGAAACCACGCCCTCTGCGTTGTGAGTGCAGAGTCTTAACCACTGGACCTCCAGGGAAGTTCCCATTCCAAAGATTTTGATCAAATATCAACATTGGTTGTACAGCCAAGGCTTTAAAAAACAAGGCTATTTTTTATCCAAAATTTTATGATTTAACAAAAGCCTGTGAATCCCCTCAACTCAGATATTTTAAAATTTATTTGATTTCTCTACTTTTTTAGTCGACTTGTCACTACATGAGCTGTGCTTATAGGCAGAATGTGTTGGAGGTGAAGATATTTTTCAACACACCAAGTTTAGCTTTCTGAGGTGTGAGGCATTACTGAATTTCCAGACGCACCAGGAACATATGTTTCTTGGAAAGTACCTTACCGGAACCCAGTATTAATAGCACAAAATGAGAAATACAGTTATGGACAAATTTGGCAGAAAAAAAAATGTGACATTAAAAATGGACCAAAGCCAGGCCAAGAGGAGGAAGCGCGTGTGCGGTGGGCGTGCGCGTGGCCAGCAGACCGAGAGGAGGAAGCGCGTGTGCGGTGGGCGTGTGTGTGGCCAGCAGGCCCGACACTGAGGGGCGACGCAGCAGAAATAGCAAATATGGTAGAGGGAGCACTTAATCTGGATAAATCCGTGGAAGTTTTTAAAAAATCGATTAATTTACTTTTGCTGTGCTGGGTCTTCGTTGCTGCATGCAGGCAGTCTCTGGTTGCCGTGCGTGGAGGCGGCTTCCTGTGTGGGGCACAGGCTCAAGGGGCAGAGGCGCAGTCATTGCCTCTCAGGCCCAGTTTCTCGAGGCATGGTGGATCTTCCTGGACCAGGGACCGAACCTGTGTCCCTGGCACTGATAACAGAATTCTTAACCACTGGACCACCAGAGAAGTCCACAAGTGGGACTTAATTCCTCAGTTTCTTCATCTCTAAAAAGGAGTGATAGTATCTAACTTCGGAGAAGGCAATGGCACCCACTCCAGTACTCCTGCCTGGAAAATCCCATGGACGGAAGAGCCTGGTGGGCTGCAGTCCATGGGGTCGCTAAGAGTCGGACACGACTGAGCGACTTCACTTTCACTTTTCACTTTCATGCACTGGAGAAGGCAATGGCACCCCACTCCAGTGTTCTTGCCTGGAGAATCCCAGGGACGGGGGAGCCTGGTGGGCTGCCATCTATGGGGTTGCACAGAGTCGGACATGACTAAAGTGACTTAGCAGCAGCAGCAGTAGAATCTAACTTGCAGAGTAGGATTAAAGCTAATATATATAAAACATACATCTGGCACAGTTTTAAAAAGTTGCCTAATGCTATCTTTTTGAATTAGGGTTTATAGACTAAAAAGGTCCATACTTGGGACTTGCCTGGGGGCCCACTGGTTGGGCTTCAGCACTTCCAGGGCAGGGGCTCAGGTTCCATCTCTAGTTGGGGAACTCCCAAATGCCGCATGGTATGGTCAACGAAATAAAAATGCAAAAAAATTTTAATAAAGGTCTAAACTGGGAAGATGCTAAAGATGCAGTAACTATTGCCTAACACTTACTGTGGGCCTCATGTCTAGTGGTAAAAACACAAATAAGAGGGCTTACGTTTCCATCCTGGAACACCACAATAGTCACAGGCAAAAAGACAGAAGAAAGGACAGCTCATCTGAGAGGGATGGGTCCAAGCTGAAGGCTTCGTAAGAGTCTCTTGAGTCTTCTGGAGTAGACTTTTGGTGGGCAAGGTTTAGAACCACTAATGAATTCTAAACCTCCAAGATCTTTCAAGGCTTATTATCTTGAACAATGCCAATGACTGACTTCAGAGCCCCATGTCCTGTAGGCTGCATGTGGAATGAGTCAGGAGGTGAGAATTTTCCAGTGGACACAGCCCCGGATGACCAGCTGGAGGTTTCCGACGTTGTAGAACACAGAGGGGAGGGAACTGAGGAAACACTTAGGAGAAGGAGGTGGAATGACCTTGGTGGTCAACTTGACCTTGGGAAATGGTAGCCTTTGACTTTATTTACCTAATTAAAGGCAGTTCTACAACAAAGTAAGTAGAATTCCTCTAAAGATATGTTTAAACTCTAATCCCCGGTACCTGTGAATGAGACCTTATACGAAGTAGGGGGTTTGCAAATGTAAACAAGTTAAGGTGAGTTCGTGCTGGATTAGGGTGAGCCTTAAACCAAAGGCGAGTGTCCGGATGCGACACACAAGGAAGACACGGGGAGGAGCACGATGCGAAGCTGGGGGCCGAGGTTAGAGTGATGTCTCTACAAGCCGAGGACTGCTGCCAGGGGAGCTGGGAGAGAGGCATGGGACGGATCTTCCCTCAGAGTCTCCGAAAAACTCCTTGGTTTTGGACTTCTGGCCTCCAGAACCGTGGGAAAGTCCATTTTTTGTTATTTGAGTCACCCGGTTTGTAGCGATTTGTTACGGCAGGCCCAGGAAACTGATCACACCGCTTAATGAATACAGATCTCTATCTGAGTCAGTATCAATATCCACATCTCCATGTATATACCATGAGGATAATGACCTTAGTTTTCCAGTTTTTAATGACACGGTGACTAATGGTGTATGGTTGTATCTTGGGTGTTTAAAACGACAGCTGTTTACCTACTGTGCCCTGAGGATCGTTTCTCTCTCTCTTTTGTTTTGTTTTCTTGTTGGTTTCAGAGTGTCATCAGATTCACAATGGACTCTCTCATCGCCGCAAATACCAAGTTTTGCTTTGATCTGTTCCAAAAGATCAGCACAGATGACTGTCGGAAGAACATCTTCTTCTGCCCGCTGAGCCTCTCGGCCGCGCTCGGCATGGTCCGCCTGGGGGCCAGGAGCGGCAGCGCGCGCCAGATCGACCAGGTGCGGACCGCGCTCCGCGTCCCGGCGCATGGGGCCCCGATCCCTTGGCAAGCCTGACTGTTCCCTGCGCCCCGGGGTTGCTGGGAACTGCATTTTCATTTATGGGGCACGCCCTGCTTTCTCTTCAATCCAACCGTACTTCCAGGCTCAGGGGCGCCCCTGGCTCCCTGAGGACGCCTGCTGCGTCTCACCTGACAGCTGCTCTCCTGTCTCTGTCTGTCTGCGTGCTTGCTCAGCCACCTCAGTCGTGTCTGACTCTTTGCAACCTCATTGACTGGAGCCCGCCAGGGATTTCCCAGGCAAGAATACTGGAGAGGGTTGCATTCCCTTCTCCAGGGGATCTTCCCGACCCAGGGATCCAACCTGCATCTTTTATGTCTCCTGCATTGTAGGCAGATCTTTCCCTACTGAGTCACCAGGGAAGCCCTTGTCTGTCTACATGTCTGGTGCTTTTTCTCTATATAATTATTGATACCAATATTGCCAGTATTTTTTAATATGTGCATGTGTTTTCTCTCTCACTCATTCCATTAAATAAAAATGTATTAAGCACCAGTTATGTATCCAGTGGTGAAAGATTCTGGTGTCCTCCTTGACTTTCTCTCTCACTTCACATCCAGTTTGTCAGGAAGGACTGCTGGCTTTTCTTTTGAAATACATCTACGACTCCGGCCCTCCCCACCACCTCCCTGATGCCTGGATCCAGATTCCTCACAAGTGGCCTTGCTTCCACTGTCAGGGTTCTCAGCCCTGGTGCCAGAAAGATTCTTTAAAACCAAAGTCAGATCTTGTTTCCTGTTGGCTCAAAACCTGGACTTCTATTTCCCTAATGACAGAAGCCTGAGTTCTTGCAATGGCCTGTGAGGGTTTGGGGGTCCGGGTTCTGGGTGACCTGGTGACTCTCTCTCCCTTGCCTCCCCTCTCTCTGGCCACACCGACCCCCCACCCCTTTCTTGGGAAATCCACACCCACTCCTGCTTTAGGGCCTTTGCTCCATCCCATGCCCCTAGGTGACTGATCCAGAACTTAATCTCCACTTCAGGACTGTGATCAGAGTTCACTTTCTCAAACAGATTGACTTTGATTTCTCAATTTAAGGCTACATGTGTTTGTGTGTGTGTGTGTATGTGCGAGTGTGTGTTAGTTGCTCAGTCCTGTCCTACTCTTTGCGACCCCATGGACTATCGCCCTCCAGTCTCCTCTATCCATGGGACCCTCCAGGCAAGAGAATACTGGAGTGGGTAGCTGTTCCCTCCTCCAGAGGATCTTTCTGACTCAGGGATTGAACCTGGGTCTCCCATACTGCAGGCAGATTCTTTACCATCTGAGCCACCAGGGAAGCCCCTTAAGGCTGCATACTGACCCCCAACACTGTGAGATTCCCTCTTGTCCCAGCTGCTTTCCCCACATGCATTTTCCATCTTCTGACATACCGCCTAGAGTAATTAATTACTATTTCATCCCTCTCCCACTAGAATGTAACCTCTCAGCGGGCAGGACTCTGTCCTAGAGCAGCAACCCAATACAAATGTGTAGAACGAATGAATGCCCTCCAGTAAACCACAGGCTCCTGAGGCCGGCCTTACAATTGCCTGATCTAGTCCAGAGTGCAGAGGCTAAGTGTGAGCACAGCGTGTCCCTAAAACGAAAGAGTGAATTATTGGATTGAGGCAGCAGGTGTGCGGGGTCATTCGACTTTATTCATGTGCTTTATTTGGTGTGTTACTCCGCCCCAGGTGGCGCAGTGGTAAAGAATCTGATTGCCAATGCAGGGGATGCAGGAGATGCAGGTTCAGTCTTCTCCAGAAGATCCCCTGGAGAAGGGAATGGCAACCCATTCCAGTGTTCTTGCCTGTAAAATCCCATAGGCAGAGAGGCCTGGCAGGCTACAATCCATGGGATTACAGAGTCGGACACGACTTAGCGTGTCCATGCACACACACACACACCCCCCTTATTCCATTAGCCACACTCGGCTAGATTGCAATCGGCATCCTCCAGGCCAGGTTTTGGATGCTCCTTCTCCAGGCTCTTGAGTGTCACAGCAGACCTACCCTGACGATGCCAGATGCCCCCCTTGTCTCCCATCTTTCTGCAAAGCTCTGGATAACTTATCTTCTGCTGTACTGATTTGAAGCTCTAGGTCAGCACAGTCTAACACAAATATAATCTAAGCCACATATGTAATTAAAAACTTTTTAGTAACCATGCTAAGAAAGTATAAAAATAGATGAGACTAATTTTAATAATATATATTATTTAACCCAATACCTTGAAAATATTATCATAGCAACATGCAATCAGTTAAAACATTTAAATAAAAAATTTTATGTTCTTTTTTTTTCATATTAAGTCTTCAAAATCTGATGTGTATTTTATACTTCTAGTCAATCCAGGCCATCTCATAGCCAAGTGTGACTTGCGGATGCCTTGATAATCTTTTAGCTTGGCTACATTCTTTCTTAAATGCAGGGGCATAGCATTCTGTTTACTTCCCATCCTTCCACTTCACAGCCTGAGTCAAAAGAAACATGTACCTTTCTTTTTTTAAAATTTATTTTTAATTAGAGGATAATTGCTTTACAATATTGTGCTGGTTTCTGCCAAATGTCAACATGAATCAGCCACAGGTATACACTGTCCCCTCCCTCTTGAACCTCCCTGCCAACTCCCCCCCATCCCCCCCTCGGCTGTCACAGAGCCCCAGGCTGAGCTCCCTGCGTCAGACAGCAAATTCTCACCGGCCGTCTAATTTACAGGAGGGGATGTACCTGCCTCCATGCTGCCCTCTTAGTTTGTCCCACCCTGTCCTTCCCCAGCTGCCACCTTTCTTTAAACCGTTATTTAAACTGTTAATGATTATTTTGTTTAACTCTGTAATCCTTATCATTGCCACGTTATAAAAATGTTTCTGAAGCTGTTCAGACTTCCTGCTGTTTGTGTGGTCTGAAAGACCCCATCTCCGCTCTCGCGCAGGTACTGCACTTCAACGAATTTTCCCAGAAAAAAGGGAACGAGCCGGATCCCTGTCTGAAAAAAGCAGAGCAAGAAGTGCCTGCTGACAGCAACCTGGAAGGGCAGAAGGAAGTGACGGGGTCCCTGACCCTGCAGGTGGGCCACCATGAACTCTGCCCCTCCGTCCAAAGTGCTCCTCCGGCCTGTCCTGTGTGAGACCACAGTCTTTTCTCCTCCTGAGATCCTGGCAGACCTCAGCAGCCACAGCCGCAGCAATAATCCCAAATGACCCAATTCCTTTCTGATTATGCGTCTTATGTGTCCTTGGCTGTAAAGAGTAGGATCTAGAGTCTTCCGCTTAGGATCAAGAAGCTCAGACCATAGTCCCAGCACTCACCTAGGTTTACAGGCCACGGTTCCCCAGGGTGGAGCTAGGCTGAGGAGGATGGGGTGGGGGAAGCAGCTCCCCACGACTCTCTCTCCACTTCTGCTGTTTCCTGTTGGAGTCTGTACTGACACTGAAGGTTTGTATGGGTTGTCTTATACCAGGAACTGTAAAGATATTCTCCCGTTTGTATATCCTCCTACGTTAGGAAGTTTAAGACTCTTTCTTGACTCTTTTTGAAAACAGAGGAAAACAAGGCACACTCATCCAAATGCAGTGTGCTTTGTGGGGTCCCCGTTTTCGTATTTCCCGCCTGATCTTGATCCAACGTGGGAGCCAGGACAGGGACCACGCCCACCCTCCGTCCCTCGCTTCTTCTCCGCTTGCTCCCCCACCTGGTAACAAAGTGAAATGACAGCTTGCTTTATGAGGCTTTAACGCGTTTTAGTTAAGATCACGTTTTATTTCTTCCTTTGTTTAGACCGAGTCTTCAAAGGATGAGAGTGGACTGCTCAGCTGCTATTTCGGGCAGCTTCTCTCCAAATTAGCCAGGATCAAAGTCGATTACACCCTGAGTATTGCCAACAGGCTTTATGGGGAGCGAGAATTCCCAATCTGCCCGGTGAGTTAGGCGTGGCTGCTGATTAAAACCACCCTTTGACTTATATTTCAAAACCATCAGGGAGCTGGATTTCTCCCCTGCTGTCTAGAGCCCAAACCTCTGGCAGGAGGAGGTGGCGCTGGGATGTCCAGGACCCGTCTCTCTCTCCCCCACACCTTCTGTCGCCCTCCTCCCAGTTTTCCACTTGCACACTTCAGGAGGCCCCCTGACGGATGGGAGTGGGCGGGGAGCGGAGGGCCACGTGACGAACAGCCTCTGCAGGCCTGGAGCTCGTGTGGGTTTGGTAAGAATGCTCTCTCCTGTGACCTTGACGGTCTTTCCCACTCACGGTGCCCGGTAGAGGCACTGGTAGCTCCTCTCCCAGCTGGTCCCTCCCTCACCGCTCAAGGCGCTTCTCTAAAACCCCCTTTTATGCCACGATCAGGCCACATGCCTATGAAATTGTACTCATTTTAAGATGCGGTGCAGTGTGGCTGAAGGAGACTGACTGGAGCCAAAAGGCGCAAGTCTTGTCTCTGTAGCTAAAGGCTTTGAAACTAGAGAAAGACACTGCTGAATCCGGGCTTCAGTTTCCTCTCTCGCCACTAGAGAGAGCGAGTGAGCCGCAGTGAGCGTGAGTGGGCGTGACCAATGCACAAGCGGGCCACGAGCGTCAGGGGCGTGTTTCAGGGGCGGGGTCGCGTTCTTGGACCAAAATTGGTATGTTCTCTTATAATGGAAATGAGATTTTATATGTTTTTTTTTAAAACTAGCTTTATTGAAATATAAATTCATATAAAACACAACTCACTTATTAAAAATGCTCACAGCAGTGATTTCGGTATATTACATTACAAAATTCTTTAAAATTGTGGTAAAATATCTATAGCATAAAAACTGCCATTTTAACCTTTTCTAAGTATGCAGTTCGGTGGCATTAGTTGTATTCACAGTGTTGTGTAATGATTACCCTATTTCCAAGACGTTTTCATCACTGTGAATAGAAACTCTGTACAGTACCATTAATCAGTGTTCTAATTCTTAAAAACTTAAAGCATTTTCCAGCAAAGGCTCTAAAGTTACTTGCTATTTGTCCTGTGCTGTGCTTAGTCGCTCAGTTGTGTCTGACACTTTGCGACCCCACGGACTGTAGCCCACCAGCCTCCTCTGTCCACGGGGATTCTCCAGGCAAGAATGCTGGAGTGGGTTGCCATGACCTCCTCCATTCCAACTCAGGAATCCAACTGGGGTCTCCTGCACTGCAGGCAAATTCTTTACCAGCTGGGCTGTGAGTCTCCACAAATGGGATGTCCAGGTCTGGTGGGAAACCTAGTGTCCTTTTAACCGTGGACTGCTCCCTAATAAGCATTCTACACCCTCAATTAACACTACAGGAAACGAAATGTCTCTGTGTAATTAAGTCTGGGGGTAGATAGAGACCCCATGCACCCAGTATAAATGACTAGGCACTTCTTTCTCATTAGGCTTCTCACGACTGCTTCACTCCTAAACTATTAGCATAATTGTATGGTTTTATGTCACTGTTTCCATTTATCTCAATTTATCAGGAATACTTAGATGGTGTGATTCAATTTTACCACACAACGGTCGAAAGTGTTGATTTTCGGAAAGACAGTGAAAAATCCAGGCAAGAGATTAACTTCTGGGTTGAATCTCAATCCCAAGGTAAGAAAGACCCAACACATTGGAGGTGGTGTTCTTTTCCATTTAAAAGAAAAAGTCAGCCCAGCTTTGCAGATCACCGGTCTGTCAGGATCCGAGGCTCACGTGTGTGGATTGGGTCCAAAGCTTGTTGTGCGGGTGTCAAACAGTTAAAGTGCTTGGATGCTGCGGGTACTTATTTCTGGCCCTTTGCTCCATCATAAAGGTGAGATGCCTTCCAGCCAAGTACAGTGTCAGCTGGAGGCCAATTAGTTCCATGTTTCTCTAAGGGTCAGTAGAAAGATGGTGAATAGAACCTGTTTATTCAGAGGGAAATAGAAATAAGATCCTAATTCTTGCCAAATTTTGCCTAGATTTACAGATATTTTCTGAGTGAAGGAGTGGTGGTGGTGTGTAGTGAAAATTTGAGTTCAACAAAAATGGAAGGATATTTTCAATCTGACTTTTTTGGGGGTTTAGTTTTCTTGGATTAGGCTTCCCTGGTGCCTCAGTTGGTTCAAGAATCCACCTGCAATGCAAGAGACCTGGGTTCGAACCCTGGGTCAGGAAGATCCCTGGAGAAAGAACTGGCTTTCTACTCCAGTTTGTTTGCTTGGGAAATCTCATGGACAGAGGAGCCTGGCGGTCTGCAGTCCCTGGGGTCACGAGAGTTGGACACGAGAGCAACTAAACCACCACCAATTTTCTTGGATTACTTCCTGGATGAGACATACTTTAGTCTTGGGAATACTAAACTGCATTTAAAAAATCTGTCTACTTGAATACTTTTGCTACAATTCATATTTGGGATGTTCTCTGGAAACTTTTTTTAGGTAAAATCAAGGAACTCTTCAGCAAGGACAGTATCAACAGTGAGACCGTGCTGGTGCTGGTGAATGCTGTCTACTTCAAGGCCAAATGGGAGAAATATTTTGACTGCTGAAAACACAGTTGATGCCGTTTTCTCTCTAAGTGAGGTACCAGAGCACTGTTTTCTAGATATTCACTCAGAATTTCCACCGAATGATGGGCAGTATGTATACTCACATCTAAACTTAGGTCTCTGGGTTACGACTGGCGTTTACAAGAGCATTTGGTTATTAATGAAAATCAGTGCCTAAAGATTACGAAGCATTTTTGTGCTAGGTGCTGCACTGAGCATTTTTCCTTCATTATTTCATTTCTTCCCCAAAATGACATTATGGAAATAGGTGTTATTAATAGTCCTACTTAGGAGTCCAGGGGGAAGAAATGCGTAGGTTACTCAGCCAAACTCATGCGTTACGATTCACGTGTGTATTTGCCTCAAAAACCTGTGTCCTCACTTCAAAAGAGCAAATATACATTATCAGTATTATATATATTGTATTTTGTATATTGTATGTGACTTATGACTATATATGAGTATTATACATGCATAGAAAGAGACCCAGTAGGGAACATACATTTATCTATCAGCATAGGTAATGCCAGGAGAGAGACATGGTGTGTACAATTGTTTATTTTTCTACATTTTCTAACTTTCTGCACAAGAACAGCTGTGCTCTTCTCTCCAGCATGGCACGTGCTCCTCTGTCCATTGGCGACCTGCCGCATACTGTGAGGCTGTCATGAGGCTTACGGTGCCCTTTCCTCTGGCAGAAGCCCAGGTGGCAGGAGTTGTTATTTAGTACCCAGAAGCTTAGCATTTAACTAAGTTTCCCACTGATGCTTCTGTGGGGCCATCCAGGCCAGTAGGGATAGAGCATCCCGGGAGGCCAGAGGCTGGGGTGGAGCAGGTAAGGACGAGGAAGCTGGCAGGGCTGGTTTCAGCTGGAGAGGCTGTGGGTAGACACCTGGATGGACATCCTACCAACAAGGGGTCTTAGGAGCTGAAGAACCTACCAAAACCATGGAAAGATGGGATGTTGGCAAAGTAGGGGCCACCTGGTCAGTGGGCAGAAGGCTTTGTTAGACTGGACCCCTGTGGCTCTGAACTTTCGGGGGAAGCCCCTTCTCACCTGGACTGACCGTGATTTCAGGGAAGTTGGGGACTGTGTGGGTTTGTGAGCTTCTTGTGGCCATGCTGTGACTTTCTACCTTGTCTGCCTCAGAGTGAAAAGAAGAATGTGAAGATGATGAACCAGAACGGGCTGTTCAGAATCGGCTTCGTGGACGAGCTGAAGGCGCAGATCTTGGAGCTTCCATACACGAAGGGGAAGCTTGACATGGTCGTGCTGCTGCCGTCCGGCTCTGCGGACAACCTGAAGGCCCTGGAAGAGGTAAGTCTTCATTTGCACATCTCTGCAGCTGCAGTCCAAGGGGGCGCAAAGAGTCTGACACCACTGAGCGACTCAGCATCAATGACGACAGCATATTTTGGGGCTCCCCTTGTGGCTCAGATGGTGGAGAATCCTCCTGCAATGCAGGAGACCCAGGTTCAATTTCTAGGTCGGGAAGATCCCCTGCAGAAGTGAATGGCACCCCACTCCAGTACTCTTGCCTGGAGAATCCCATGGATGGAGGAGCCTGGTGGGGTACAGTCCATTGGGTTGCAAGTAATCGGACACGACTGAGCGACTAACACACACACACACACACACCATATTTCATCATATCATCTTGAGGAAGGATGGTATCTGGGCTATCAGAGAATCAGAGAATACATACGAATCTGAATTCATGAGATATTTATTTCTCATTTGTCGAGAACTAAAGAACGAATGCCAAAAACATTGATAGGACTTTTTTTGCTCATCTCGTGGTTCTCTGCAGTTATTTTTCCAGACCAAGGGATCTGGAAGCCGAGGAACTTGAGAATTGCAAAAATGAAGTAACTTTTCCTTTTTCCTGAATATCCTGACGTCTGGCCTCTTCTCACACTATTTTGCTGTAGCTCAGTTAGCGTTCCTTTAGCTTAATCCTCTTCCTCGGTCCTCGTGCTTGGACAGAAGTGGAGATGCGATGTTGAAGCAGATTACTTGTGAAGTAGGAATTAATAATAAAGGTCCAGCTTGGTGGGGTGGGGGTGGGGAAGAGAGAAAGTGAGACAGAAATACAGGGATATGGGAGAACAGGGAGACAATGAGAACCATAACTCTTACTCCAAGTTTATCATGTGCCAGCGCTACGTGAGGGCTTCCCAGGGCGCTCAGTGGTGAAGAACCCGCCTGCCGTGCAGGAGACACAGGAGACGCGGCTTCCATCCCTGGGTTGGGAAGATCCCCTGGAGAAGGAAATGACCCTCCACTCCACTGTTCTCACCTGGAAAATTCCATGAACAGAGGAGCCCAGTGGGCTGCAGTCCATGAGGCCACAGAGAGCCTGACATGACTGAGTGACTGAGCACAGCCGTACTATGGGAAGTACTTTACATACATTAGTTTGCTTAATCCTTGCAAAACTCCAGTGGTATTACCTCTGTTTTATAAAGAGGAGGTTGAACTTCAGAATATTAAGGATTGGCCAAGCTCACCTGATGTAATCTAATGAGCTTTGCTGAGCATTGAACACTAACCTGTCAGACACCAAAGAACAGAGGAATCCAAATTTTCTGGTATCTTTTAAAGAGGAAAGAGATTTTCTTGGAGGACTTTTAAATGAAATCAGAGGATTCTGAGGCAGAGACCTTGAGGATTGTTACCAGCGGTGGAAATAGATTCAGGCCCCCCTTTGAAGTGTATAGGGCATCCTTTGCAAGCTCATCATCTGACCTTGAATATGATTTTCTTCCTCTTGTAGCTTGAAAGGAATATCACCTACGAAAAACTCGTGTCCTGGAGCAGTTCAGAAAATATGTCAGAAAAAAGAGTAGCTGTCTCCTTCCCTCGGTTCACCCTGGAAGACAGCTACGATCTCAACCCTATTCTACAAGACATGGGCATCACGGATATCTTTGATGAAACAAAGGCTGACCTTACTGGAATCTCTCCAAGGCCCAGTTTGTACCTGTCAAAAGTCGTCCATAAAACTTTTGTGGAGGTGGATGAAAATGGCACCCAGGCAGTCGCAGCCAGTGGGGTTGTCGGCATGGAAAAGTCCTCACCATCCTGGGAGACATTTAACGCTAACCGCCCTTTTCTCTTTTTCATCAGACACAACAAAACCCAAACCATTCTCTTCTATGGCAGGGTCTGCTCTCCTTGAAAGGGGAACACGGTCTGGTGCTTGGAGCTGGGAGAAAGCGATGATACGATTCACCCCTGGTATCACAGGGGCATTTGCGTTTCGCTAGCATCCAGAGCTGACTGAATTTCATCACGACTCCACGCTCGCCACCTCCGGCCGTTGGTCCGCACTTCTCCTGACCTTTCTCTCACCCTGTCGCAGATCTCATCTAAGTCCTTTAGTACTAAAAGGTCCTGCTCCCTCCCCGAACTTTCACCACCCTAAGCTTTCAAGCATATAAGTTTACCTGCTGTGACCTGAAGGTCAGCATCATTGAGGACGATATAGATTCTAAGTTACAGACCTCCTTATAAAGGAATCCTGAAAGTTCAAGTCATTAGTCCGCTTCTAGGAACTGGCAGACGCAGGAAACACTTTTCCACGAGTCGCAAGAGAAAGGTTTCCGTGGGATCTGTTTTGGAAACTCAGCCGTGCTCCTGCTGCGACCCTGTGCCCCGGGCGGGGCGCTCCTCCTCTTGCTGTCTTCTGCTGCCTGGAGGGTGTCCTGTGGGGCTGGGCTTGGTGGCGGCTCAAGGGAGTAAGACTCCCCCAGCGGCGAGCATTTTGCAGACAGCAGAGTGGCATTTGTCTTGTGAATCTGACATGGACTCAGGAGAGTAGCCAGTGAATTAAAGAGAGACGTAGTCTCAGTTTTCCTTATAGAGCCATCACCATGAGGCACTTCCTCTGTCTCTTCTTCACACCTGTCCTCAGAGAATTCTCCTCTGAAGTTGCTCCTAAGGGCTTCCCTGGTGGCTTGGACGGTCAAGAACCCGCCTGCCAACGCAGGAGACCTGGGTTGGATCCCTGGGTTGGGAAGATCTCCTGGAGAAGGAAATGGCAACCCACTCCAGTATTCTAGCCTGGAAAATCCCATGGACAGAGGAGCCTGGTGGCTGCAGTCCACGGGGTCGCAGAGTTGGACACGCCTGAGCAACTGAGCTGCACCGCACTGGGCATGCGCTAGTGGCTCCTAAACAGCACGCTGCAGGAGGGAGGGAGGGGCCGCCCTCACTGCTGGCCCCTCCTGTGCCCTCCCTCCATCCTCTGCCACGTGGCCTGATCTGTCCTCCCAGAGGGCTCCTAAGAGCCCACCGGGGCCTGGGCACGATGCTCGTGGAAACCCTTTCCCATCAACTGCAAGCCAGATACCAGAGCGTTCAAGACCCCAGGACACAGGGCCTTTGTTCTCGGAGGTGTCGATCTGAGTTCTTGATCTCTGCCTCAACTGCATGGTCTGGAGTGACCACTGACACTCTCCGGTAAAGGTGGATTCTGGTCTGGCTTGTGGTCCGGTTTCCCTGCCCTGTGACTGCCCTCCTCCCGGCTGCCCCTGTGTTGGTGAAGTGTGGCTGTAGCTGTTTCTACGGGAGGAGGTGGGTTAACTTCACCTGCTCCTGTGCTGGGCCTTCCCCTGGTTCTGTCTGTGCTCTCTCTCGTTCTCTCTCTCGTTCTCTCTCTCGTTCTCTCTCTAGTTCTCTCTGAAGAGACAAGGGTCATGCCCTTTATACAGGCGTCTCATGGTTCAGACTTGCTCACAGCATAAAAGATTCTCATTGGTAACATGAGGCTGTTCTTCCAAGTCATTTACCCAGAATACATCTCCCACGTGTCAAATTTGTCTCAGATAATCAAAAATCGTCTCTCCCGTGGTTCCCTTTTGAGGGTAGGGTTTCCAGGGCTGGTTCCATACTGACCTGACGGTGCGGCTGGACACTGACCTTGATCTGTATTATGGGTCTGGCATTGTCTGGTGTTGCTTTTGTTCTTATTCTTTTCTTTGCTGTGCATATTTTCTCATTTGCATTGGGGTTTTTCAGAATTTTAATCACGAAGGGAAAATGAATCTATTTACAATAAAGAGAAGAGTGTGATTCTTAAATCTGTCTGAAGTCAGTAAATGCCATCTTTACTGACCTTTCACTAATCAAAATGTTTCCTAGTGAATAAAACATTTTTGTCATAAAATATGTATTATGTGTTACCAACTGACTTTTTTTAGTGATATAAATACTTTTAAGCTCTTCATCCAAAAATGCAATAACACATACCCTATAAAGCTAACAATTCTTTTCAGTTATTTAGGAATAACACATCTTGTGCCAGCAATAATTCTTTTCCCAGCTTTCCACCCTAAGTACATATAAAGACATACCAAAAAAGATGAAAACTCACAGTAATTCTAAAATCTAAGAATGATGGCCAGTGGATCATCAGAATAAGGAAGACACCTCTGCTGATCGCACGTCGATGTGGCCGGGTGGAAAGACACAGCTGAGAGGGGACCTGGGAGCTGCCTGTGTGCCAACCTGCCTCATTTTCTCCCCCCAGTGCCATCCCCTGAGTTCAGAAATACAAGACAGCGCCAGTCTAAACCAGGCACCCATCTCTCTACTTCGTATTTGTTGCTGTCTCCCAGCCGGAGTCTGTGTGGGATGGACGTGTACACACTGCTGTGTTGAAAATGGATCACTGACAAGGACCTATTGCAGAGCACAGGAGCTCTGCTCAGTGTCACGTGGCAGCCTGGATGGGAGGGGAGTTGGGGGAGAAGGGATACTCTTATATGTATGGCTGGGTCCCTTTGCTTTTCACAACATTGTCAATCTGCTATACCCCAATACAAAATAAAAAGTTAAAACAAATCTGTTTTCTTTCTGAAACCACTGAAGACTGGATGAAGCTCCCGAGTCTGACTCAGAGGAAGGCGAGGGCAGGAGCGTGCTCTCCCGTCCAGGCAGTGTAGTCATTCCAAGTGAAGTCCTTCTGGGGGAACAAAACCAGAAGAGCCCTGGTGGAGATGTTGCTGGGTTTGTATGGTACCTCTCTGCTTTGCGTGTCAGAGTCAGGCCATCTGAGGAAACAGAACCACAGAACCACAGTAGATGGAACCCCTGAGACCTGGGGAATTAAGCTCAAAATTAGAAGCCCTCTGACTCTCTTTTCTACTCTCAAACCAGCATGAGCGACCCTTCAGTATGTCAGCCGGAGGCAGTGAGGGCCCGGTGGTTGGTGGGCTGCAGTGGGGGCCAGAGAGCCAGCCAGGGCTGGCGAGTCGGGAGTGGGATCAGCACTTCTGGTCCAAGGTCTCCTCCGTCCACAACGCTGCAGGCCGACACATGAGACAACATCGTCAAAAATGTACTCACTCACGTCTACTCTCGATGTTCTGGCAAGAGAACCACGAGCACAGTAACTAACAGCATCCCTGGCGCTCCCTGCTTCACAGGTTCTGTCTGTTTCATCTTAGTGCAACTCAAGTTCTCTTTGACTGCATACATTTTTCTTACAGATTTCTGCCTGAAGTTGCTCTTCAGTTTCCCCTTAAACTGGGGTGAGCCAGAACTTCTAGTGCTTCATCCCCGATGGCTGTTTACTTCTTTTGCACGTGTGGCTTTTAATAAAACCACCATGTCCTTAATCTGTGCTGCAGGTCCCGTAAGTGGTGACAGGGAAAGGAAGCTGAGCGGTTGCCTCCATGGGTTTCTTTGCTCCAAGGTTGAATGCCAGCTTCAAAGTTGTTCTTTCTTCACATTGCTAACATTGTATTCTTGCTTTTCCGAATCTACTGTCTTATTCTTTTCTTCTTAATACCATCTCCACAAAATTTATCCCCATATTTGCACACCTCTTACCAGTATATTCTCCATATTTAATATCTGATTTAAAAACTCTCTTATTCTAATGCACAATTTTGCTTATAAGTAATGATATCCATATTAGTGCATCAAAGAATGTTTTAACTACAAATGGCAAAAAGGATTTAAGAAGCAACCAAATGCATGACAGTGAGGCTGATGGAAGTCCACGCAGGTTTTGTCAATTCACGTGGGTTCTGAATAAACCAGCCCACGTCCAAGGCTGAATACACGGGGAAAACCTGCAGGGTTATAGGAAAAAGTAGTGCCAGATACGGATGGGCCACATCAAGCTATGAGGCTTCAGGAAATTCCTATGACAAGAGCCAGAAGAGGGGTGTAGACAACTTGGGCCTGAAGAGTCAGATTTAAGGAGGCATCACCTTTATGGAATTGGAGCTGAAGTCAGCTGTGATAAGATGTGAAAGAATGGAATGAAATGTAAGAAGACTACTAGGAGCTAAAAATATAATGTGTGTGTTAGTTGCTCAGTTGTGTTTGACTCTTTGCGACCCCACGGACTGTAGCCTGCCAGGCTCCTCTGTCCATGGGATTTCCCAGGTAAGAATACTGGAGTGGGTTGCCATTTCCTTCTCCAGGGAATCTTCCCGACCCAGGGATCAAACCCATGTCTCCTGCAATTAGAAGCCCACACACTGAAACTACAGAGTAGCTTCCGCTGGCCAAAACCAGACGAGCCAAAAAACTAGACATGGCTAAAAAGCCCATGAACAGCAGTGAAGACCCAGCACAGTCAAAAATAAACAAATAAATCTTAAAAGAATTGTTGCTGTTGTTCAGTTGCTAAGCCATGTCTGACTCTTGGTGACTTCATGGACTACAGCTCCCCAGGCTCCCCTGTCCTTCGCCATCTCCTGGAACTTGCTCAAACTCATGTCCATGGAGTCGGTGATGCCATCCAACCATCTCATCCTCTGTCGCCCCTTTCTCCTCCCGCCCTCAGTCTTTCCCAGCATCAGGGTCTTTTCTAATACCAGGCTCCTGTCCACTGAATTCTCCAGGCAGGAATATTGGAGTGGGTTGCCATGCCCTCCTCTGTTCTGGCCTACCCTTTGCCAAAACCACATTTAAGTATTTAATGACAAGTCTTGCCCTCCAATAGAACAGGCCTTACATTCTTCTCCTTCAAGAGCACTTGGGCTATTCTTGGTGCTCTGCTATTCCATATAAATTTAGAATCGGCTGGTTAATATTTTGAAAAATGAAACCTCTTGGGATTTTGATTGAAATTATAATAATCAATTTGAGAGAATTGAAATTTTTACAGTATTGAGTCTTCCAAACCACAAAATATTTCCCACCATTTGCTTAAATCTTCTTAATATTTTTATATTATGTTTGATATTTTTCTATTTACAGGTTTGCACATTTTTCAGTTTTAATAAATATGAGATGCTTTTTTGATAATCTTTTAAATTGTACATTTAAGAAATTTTCAATTTCTAACTGTATGTTGCTAGTATATTAAAATATTTGATTTTTTAAATATTGACCTCACAGTCAGCAATTTGCTAAACTCACTTTTCAATTCTTATAATGTATGTGTGGGTTCCTCTGTAAATGATTATTCTGTTTTTTCATTTTGAGTCTTGAGACTTTAATGATTTGATCTATCAATTGTTTGTGGTTAAAGTTTCTTTACTTCAGTTTTTAAAATTAATTTTTATGGAGTTGATTCACAATTTTGTGTTAGTTTGTGCTGTACAGCAAAGTGCGTCACTTGCACACACACACACATATCCACTCTTTTTAGACTCGTTTCCCACATAGGTCATTACAGAGTATGGAGTAGACTTCTCTGTGCTGTACAGTAGGTCCTTACTAGATTGTGTGCATATATATATGTGTGTCGTGTTCTTGTTCAATTGCTAAGTCAAGTTCTACTCTTTGGGACCCCCATGGACTGCAGCAGGCTAGGTTCCTCTGTCTCTCACCGTCTCCGGGAGGAGTCTGCTCTATTTCATGTCCATTGAGTTGGTGATTTTTTAATATATTAATAATAATGTACATATGTCAGTCCCAACCTGCCAATTTATCCTTCCTCCACACCTCTTTCCTTCCTTGGAGACCATAAGTTTGTTTTCTACATCTGTGACTCTTTTTCTGTTTTGTAAAAAAGTTAATTTGTACTTTTTTTTTTTTAAGATTTCACATATAAGTGGTATCGTATGATTTGGTTCAGTTTTGAACGGAAGCAGTGATAGCAGACACACTTGTTTTTTGTTTGATCACAAATAGAATACTGTTTTTTCCTCTCTCTCCATTTCTTTCTGTGTATTGACTCCATTGAAGAACATGTAGTATGAGTGTGATTCCTACTCAATGTGTGAAGACTCCAACGTTTGAGCCATTAATGTCCCAGTTCTGAGAAGTCCCCGGAGGATTCTTCACAGACCTTGATAAGCTGATACAGAGTTTATCTAAAGGAGACTATATATATAAGATTTGCCAAGGAATTTGGGGGAAGCAAAAAAGAGTGAAAGGGCTTGGCTAGATAATTAAAACAGGCTTGCCTCAGGTGAGCTGTCCTATGGGTAGAACCAAAGACAGAGAGGCTTATTCAGGTCCTCTGGGGGGTGGAGGTGAGGGGAGTGGTCCTCAGAGAGAACCAGGGCAGGGTAAGGGGCAAGTTAACCACCCTGAGGTCTCCAGTGGAGGCCGGCTTCTGTGACCCTCTGGGGGCTCTGGAGGACACGCTGCACTAGAAAACTGGCCTCATTCTGACACAAGGGACCCATCTGTCCTTTTTACCCTTCTGCAGGTGAGTCACACCTGAGGTGTGGCTTGGCTGGGGGCAGGCTGCTGCCTAGCTTCCCGGGCAGGTAGCTTCCAGTGAGCTGGAAGTCATTTGACTGACAAAAGAGTGACTATGAACTATTAGGCAAAACAGCAGCTCGGCAGCAGGAGCAGTGGGGGAAGCAATCTGACTGGGACCCCAGGAGCATCCATGCCTTTTAATGAAGAATGAGAATCTTATAGGCAGTATCAGTAATAGACATGTGGAAGTTGTGCCAAAACTTGAGGGGCGGCGGGAAACCATTAGTGCTCTGGTTTGGGGCTTAATTCCTTCCTCTCCTCACTCCTAAGCATAGAAAGCATTCTCCTATTTTCTAATCATCCACCTATTTCCTACCTTTAGGATCATTTTGATACAGGAAGGAAGAAACTGACAGAAAAATGGGATTGGGGCAGGGTCTAACAATTGGAGGTTGTGATGACATTGACAATTAGGTTTAGAGAAAACAATAATGAGATCTCTAGCCAAAGAGAGGAGGGCTTCCCTGGTGGCTCAGTGGTAAAGAATCCACCTGCAAAAGGAATCTGCAGGAGACTCGGGTTTGATCCCTGGGTCCAAAGATCCTCTGGAGGAAGTCATGTCAACCCACTCTAGTATTTTTGCCGGGATAATCCCATGGATTATCATGGGATCACAGAGTCGGACACAACTGATGGTACTGAGCATGCGTACACACAACCCAAGGGAGGAATTGCAGAGTTCAGCAGTTTATAGCAGGAACAGTTCCTGCTGATGGTAGCATCCAAAGCGTGACCCTGTGCATGAGCTACAAGCCAGAGGGAAGGTGAGGGTCACTGACACACACGTGAAGACACAGAGAGGGGTGGTGGCAGGCAGGGGGACAGGAAGACATGTGACAAGGACCAAGGGGGCTTCTGGAGGGGGAAAGGATGCCACAGCAAGATGGGGGCCATCTCTAAAGGACACCCTGAAGGTGTCACTCTGAAGGTGACTGAAGGAAGAAAGGCTTGGGAGAAGCAGAAGTAAGCAGAGAGGCAAGGAATGGGGACCTCACCTCCTGATTGCAAGATGAGAGTGGTTGTCCCAGGCGAAGACTTTGTGGTCTGTGGTGATCTTCAGGGTAAAGCCAGGTTTTCCTGTAAAAATGAGGTGGTAGAAAAAATGCTTTAGGAGAAAGCAGGGGGCTTATGGAGATAAGTGGGAACTAGAACCGAGAGTCCAGGGTCACAGAGAAAGGGATTAGGAGATATCAACTGATGGACATATTAAAACATAGAGCACTATGGCCAGCTCAAATATTTTTTTGCTATTTTATTTATTAAAATAAAAATAATCATTTTATTTTATTTTTTAGTGTTTTTTTTTAATTTGTTTGCATTGAGCAAATTGTGAACATTGAGATTGGTACGTACATTATCCATGGTCTTAGCAGCTGCTTCACTAAGCTGCTTCTTTAGACAGTCAGGTGAGAGGGAAGAGCTGAGATGGACTTCTAGGATTCGCTGCTTGGCAACGGCGACGAATCCTCACACACTTTACCAATGAGAATCATCTAAAGAGCCAACAGAGCCAGTAGGAATACCCTAGGGGTGGCAGGAAAGGCTGGAATTTGGAGGTGTAATTTCCGAATGCGTTTTAAAAAACAACGTTGTTTTCCTGAAATCAGTGAGCTTGTTGGATGTTCATGAATTATTGGCACTTGGGTTTTCTTTGGAGGGAATGATGCTGAAGCTGAAACTCCAGTACTATGGCCACCTCATGCAAAGAGCTGACTCATTGGAAAAGACTCTGATGCTGGGAGGGATTGGGGGCAGGAGGAGAAGGGGACGACAGAGGATGAGATGGCTGGATGGCATCACTGACTCGATGGACGTGAGTCTGAGTGAACTCCTGGAGTTGGTGATGGACAGGAGGCCTGGTGTGCTGCAATTCATGGGGTCGCAAAGAGTCGGACACGACTGAGCGACTGAACTGATCTGAACTGATTCCAGTGTCTGGTGGGCTAGTGGTAAAGAATCTGCCAGCCAATGCAGGAAACGCAGGAGACTTGGATTCGATCCCTAGATCTCGAAGACCCCTGGAAAAGGAAATGGCAACCCAGTCCAGTATCCTTGCCTGGGAAATCCCGGACAGAGGAGCCTGGCAGGCTACAGTCTGTGGGGTTGCAGAAGAGTTGGACACGATTCAGTGACTAAGACAATAACAACCCGGGTCTGGTACACAGTGAACTCTCGACAAACGTTCGGTAAGTGAATTAAAATGAGACGTTTCATAATGAATGGGCAGAATCCTTGAGAACGGGAGTGGTGTGTGTGTTGCCTCTCCAGTTTTCCTCAGTACCTTTTCTCTTTCTTTTCTAGGAAGTTAGCTTTCATACTTTACTTCTTCCTTTGCATTTGGTAACCCCAAGTCACGCAACTGAGAAGTTAACTTTATCGCAGGGTCTGGTCTTGTCAGGACAGCGCTCTGTACGTCTGACGTTAGGAAGTATGCTCTCAGATGTTCACCCAGCCTGTAAACCAGCGCTTCCCGACCTTGGCTGCACACCAGGATCACCTGAGGTGATAAAAATTCTGACGCCTGTTCCTGCCTTAACGATGCTGACTCAGTTGTCTGGTGGTGGGGGGCGGGGGGCGGCGGGGTCACTTGGCCACAGATTTTCTTTTTAAGTTTCCCAGGGGATTTTGCTGTGCATCCAGGGTGAAAACCAGTGGACTGAATGGTTCTTTTCAGAGGGTCCCCCATAGTATCAGGGAGGGAGGCCCCCTTATCACTGTCTGCTCCCACCCCCAGCATGGGGCGTAATTCATTTCTCTTGGTCATTCCAGTCCCTTTCGTCCCGGGGTGTATTCCTGCTTTTAGTCTTATTTTGTCATCTGGTTAATTTAGATCTCTTTATGCTTGGGCCCCTAAAAGAATGTCTGAGAGACTTTGGAGAAGTGAGAATTGAAGCTCTATTCCTCTATGTCGAGGTGTGTATTACTCACCACACAGTTGCTGACAACTTCAAGTGCAGAACTTCGTGATCATGAAGGAAAGAAACAGAAAATTCAATCCTCAGTTTTGTTGTAACCCTTGCATGCTAATTTTATTAGGGAAATAGCCATTGAGAAACCAAAGCTTGTTTCACGGGAAATGCGAGCCATGATGACTAGGGAGAGGCAGAGAGAGCTATAAATTAAAGACTTCACCTGCTCATTTAGCACATGCTTCCTGGTTCCTTGCCCTGTCACCTCTGTCTTTCCAGAAACCAGGTAAGTTCCTTCTGCACCAACTTGAGATTTCTGTGTTATGAGAGCCCCCATGTTTGTCAGTTTGAAAGAAGTACTTTTCTTGTACTAATCCCAAGTACCTAACTCGCCTTGGGGTGGTTTTGTTTAATTCAGTGTTTACTCAGCTGTGACAACGTTATCTTGTCTGTAAGTTAATTCATTTTATTTCTGAGTGAACCTGCAAGAAATCCTTGCAAGGAAACATGGGGTTGACATGGAAGTTTAAACAGCAGATATAAGATGCCTTTGCAGGGATGGGCCCTTGAGAGCAAAAATGCCTCAGAGTAGGCTTTTGATTGGCTTTAATCTCATTTTTGTTTAAAATTTTTCTTTATTAACTAGTTGTAATTTGGCTGGTGAAAGTGAAAGCTTTAGTCACTCAATCGTGTCTGACTCTTTTCGACCCTACAGACTGTAGCCGGCCAGGCTCCTCTGTCCATGGAATTCTTCAGAAAAGAATACTGGACCGGGTAGCCATTTCCTTCACCAGGGGATCTTCCCAATCCAGGGATCGAACCTGGGTCTTCTGTATTGCAGGCAGATTTAGCTGGTGAAGAAGAAAATACAAAGCATGTTCTAGTTATTTTTGGTAAATGTTAATTGCTCTTTAACTTTTGTGAGATAAGCAAAAGTAATATGAACTCACTGCATACGCTTGAAACAATATAGAAAGCTATATAAAAAAAGCTCTTTTGCCCCCAGTTAATAATCCATGACCAGAGACGCGTCACTGCCCTTTAAGGAGCATTTAGCCTGGGGTCAGGTTTGCATGCAGCTAGGGACTGGGGTTTAGGAGCTCTCGTGTATCTGGTCACTTTGTGCTGGATTTGAAGCAACCGAGAAATCAGCGTCAGAGAAGGCCACTTTGCTTTTGTTGAGGCTGGATCTGAGAACTCTGCTCGGACTCGAGGCCAACCCTTCCTACAGAACAAGCCCCTGGCCTTGTTCTCGGCAGTGGGACACGCCCGACATGGGAGGGCCAGGCTGGGCCAGCCCAGGAGGGCCGGCGAGCAGGCAGGTGCTGGTGTGGGCAGTTCCGACAGAAGGAGAGAGAGCAGAGCCTCTAGGGGATTCACCCTGCTCCCTGGGACCCAGGAACCCAGAGTGTGCGGTGACACCCTGTGATTCATGTCCCGTCAAGAGCAGGGCTGGGAAGTGACCTTTCGCTGCGAGGGTGAAACTCCCTACGTCCTGGCTCAGTGCCCGAAGAGAAGCGGGAGAGGGTGCCCCGACACGAAGCCCTGTGGCTAAGTGCCGGGTTCTGGTTGCTGTTGTTCCAGGTCCTGCTGGAATCATCATGGACTCACTGGTCCCAGCAAGCACTTGGTTTGGGTTGGATCTTTTCAAAGACCTGAGTAAAACAGATGAAGGCAACGTCTTGTTTTCCCCTGCGGGCATCTCAACCACCATTGGAATGCTGCCCCCCATGACCCGAGGAGCCACCGCCACCCAGGAGCAGGAGGTAGCGTGGGTTTTCCTTGCTTTCCAGCCACAGGCTTGTCTCTAGGGCAACACTCTGGCATTACCTCGAAAACCTGCCTCCCTTGATCTGGGGCCAGGAAAAGACAGCATCTGACTGGGGCGATTTCAGGCCTATCAGCGAAGTTCTTTCTCCTCTTCCAATACCATCATGCCTTCTGCTCCCAAATGCTTGAGATTCTTTTGGGTAAGTGTCTTTGTCCAAAGCAATTCAGTTCAGTTTAGTCACTCAGTCGTGTCCAACTCTTTGCAACCCCATGAACTGCGGCACGCCAGGCTTCCCTGTCCATCACCAACTCCTGGAGCTTACTCAAACTCACATCCATCAAGTCAGTGATGCCATCCAACCATCCCATCCTCTGTCGTCCCCTTCTCCTCTTGCCTTCAATCTTTCCCAGCATCAGGGTCTTTTCCAATGAGTCAGTTCTTTGCATCAGGTGACTAAAGTATTGGAGTTTCAGCTTCAGCATCAGTCCTTCCAATGAATATTCGGGACTGATTTCTTTTAGGATGGACTGGTTGGATCTCCTTGCAGTCCAAGGGACTCTCAAGAGTCTTCTCCAACATCACAGTTCAAAAGCATCAATTCTTCGGCGCTCAGCTTTCTTTATAGTCCAACTCTCACATCCATACATGACTTCTAGAAAAACCATAGCTGTGACTAGACAGACCTTTGTTGGCAAAGTAGTGTCTCTGTTATTTAATATGCTGTCTAGGTTTATCATAGCTTGCTCCTTTTCTTCCAAGGATCAAGCGTCTTTTAATTTCATGGCTGCAGTTGCCATCTGCAGTAATTTTGGAGCCCCCCAAAATAAAGTCAGCCACTGTTTCCTCATCTATTTGCCATGAAGTGGGAAAGCCATTAAGCTCATAATTATAGGTAGAGCAAGGAGGACAGAGCTCCTGGGGGAAATGACATGGTGTGAATGCCACGTCGAGGAGGGATGAATGAAGGGACTAACCAGCAGGGGTGAGAGGAGCGCACAGCCCGGAACTTCTCAGGATTTTGCAGGGACAGCCCTGCTCCTTGTGAACCAAGGAGGCCTGTTTAACAGTCATCCATTTTACCCGCACTGGGTCCCTGTGAGCTTTTCTCTGCTCTCACAACGGCCATAGTGCTTTTCTTTTCTTCCTAGGTGCCTTTCTCTGAAAAAGACACAGAAAGCTCAAGAATCAAAGCTGAAGAAAAAGAGGTGGGGAGACATGGGCTTCCCTGGTGGCTCACTGGTAAAGAACCCACCTGCCAATGCAGGAGACGTGGGTTCGATCTCTGGGTCGGGAAGATCCCCTGGAGAAGGAACTGGCAACCCGCTCCAGTATTCTTGCCTGGAGAATCCCATGGACGGAGGAGCCTGGAGAGCTACAGTCTGTGGGGTTGCAAAAGAGTGACTCAGCGACTAAACACCAAACGCAGGACGCGTCCTGGAGCGTCCAGTGACGCCTTGGCAGATGTGGCTTCCCTGGGGAAACGGGTAGAAAGGTGTGATACTTATTGTTAAGCAATAATAACAACGGCAGCCAAATAATGTGGCTTATAGAGTACCATACAATAATAAACCCCAGTGTTAAGAGGAGGCCTCAGCTTTAATGCTCACTAACCACTAGGGTACATACCCATAGAGGCAAATAGACTGAAGAGTCCCTGTAGCAGAGGGAATGTGTTTTGGAGTTAGCAGCTGTGTGTGCCAAGTCACTTCAGTCGTGTCCGGCTCTTTGTGACCCTGTGGACTGTAGCCTACCAGGCTCCTCTGTCCATGGAATTTTCCAGGCAAGAATACTGGAGTGGGTTGCCATTTCCTCCTCCAGAGGATCTTCCCGACCCAGGGATCTAACCCGTGTCTCCTATGTCTCCTGCATTGGCAGGGGAGTTCTTTACTATTAGCGCCACCTGGGGAGCCCATTTTGGAGTTAGAGTTCAAATCCTGGCTTCGTCACTTAACAGCTGTGCTAGTCTGTGCAAGTTGTTCATCTTTAAGCCTCTGTAAAGTGTCTAGTAGAGCAACCAGAACACCCTGGTGACTCACCCCATGGGCGCTGTGGTAGTAGTGGGTGATAATATAACTACAGACTTCCCTGGTGGCTCAGATGGTAAAGAATCTGCCTGCAATGCAGGAGACCCAGGATTGATCTCTGGATCAAGAAGATCCCCTGGAGAAGGGACTGGCAACCCACTTCAGTATTCCTGCCTGGAGAATTCCATGGACAGAGGAGCCTGGCGGGCTACAGTCCATGGGGTCACAGAATCAGACAGGACTGGGTGACTAACACTTTTATCACATTCTATTTTTATTTTAAGGAACTCTTCCTACTCTGATGATGTTTTACTCAAAAAAATATTAGGCCAGAACCAATGACTTCTTGAGATCTCTTCCGGCTCTAGGGTTACAGTATTCCTCACTCATGCGGCAGTCTGTGCACACGTGGCAGAATCCGTAGGGCAGGGCTGGCACTCAGAGGTGAACAGAGCTCCCTGGCAGGTCACGTCTGCCATGACCGCTATCACAGCCCTTTTCCCAGGCCCTCATTAAATTGTGGCTCAAGTCCCCCAGCAGTATGAGCCATTCGGTCCACGATCCCACGTGGCCAGGTTGTCTGCACGGCTCAGCTGCATATATGAGGAGTCAGGCTTCCTTGCGGAGTGTGTACAGCAGAGTTGGGTCCAACGGCCGCTCTGTTATCTCGTCAGCCTATCAGTGCTACGGCTGTTTTCAGGCACTTTCTCTCCCAAGCACAGTCCTGTGCAGAGTCTTTGTGCAAACTAGAAAAAGGTTCACCTTGGGTGACAGATGCCTACTCCTGGGTGAAAAGCTTTTAATCTTTCACCATTGAGTGTGATGTTATCTGTGGGCTTTTCACATATGGCATTCTGTCCATGGGATTCTCCAGGCAAGAATACTGGAGTGGATTGCCATGCCCTCCTCCAGGGAATCTTCCTGACCCAGGGATCGAACGGAGTCTCTTTTGTCTCTTGCACTGGCAGGCGTGTCCTTACCGCTGACCCACCGCCGAAGTGCAGTAATGACCTCACTGCTTTGCGGGGTTCTACTCAGGAGCGCCCCCTGGTGTTTGTTTGTAGTGCTGCAGACCAGGGTGTGTGTTGATGGTCTTTGTGCTCAGCGACCAACCTGGTGCCTGTTCCCCTTGACACTTAGATTCAGGCAAGATACAAACCAGTCCCTCAGGCAGCCTCTGAAAAGTCAGAGTGTTGGACACACATTCCACACGCTTCTCTCCTCAGGGAGTTGGGGTTGCGAGTTTTCCCCCAATCACACCATGAGGTGTGGCAGGGAGAAGCATGGTGGGGGGAGCATCATGAATTGTCCTGGGTTCATGCTTCTCTGGGCTACAGGAATCTCTGAGCTGGTTCCTGGGTTTCTTGTATTGTTGTTAAGTTGGTGTTTCCAGTGGAGGAAGAATGGCATCCAGAACCTACACCAAGCTCATGGACGACCCCCAAGGCTGCCGTGTCTTCTTGGTGTGGGAAGGGTGGTGAATCTAGGTTTACTTTTGCCAAGATAACTCACTGAGTTTTTCTTTTGATTTTGAAGTTAGAGAAGACAGAAGAGATACATCACCAGCTCCAAAGGGTTTTGAGTGAGATAAGCAAACCCAATGATGATTATGAACTGAAAATAGCCAACCGACTGTTTGGAGAAAAGACATACCTCTTCCTTCAAGTGAGTTTTGCTGAGTTCACAACATCTGTGAGTGGTACTCAGGAATGGCCAAATGACTCTGTTAAGACTGGGATCTTTGAGGCAAGATGCCTAATTTGAGTGCCTGACTCAACCCACATCACTGGGGGTGTCCCTCCCATCTCTCCCTCTCACCCTCCACCCCACCTGCCTCTTGACCTGTTCTCCAGATACCCAGACCTTTTGGGAGCTTCTTTTTCATCTTGAAATCTGATTTTTGCCTTAACTGTATTGAACCTGCACAAAAATATGCATGGAAGTACTCAAAGTGATTCACCCAGGCCCTAAAAAGATCTCTTCTTACAATGTTAGTCATCTTCCTGTACAGATAAATTTGTTTAGAAATGATGGTAATGGATGAATTGAATTTTAAAGCTATTTCTATTCCTTCCCTGTTTCTCCTAAAGAAATACTTAGATTATGTTGAAAAACATTACCATGCTTCTCTGGAACCTGTTGATTTTGTAAATGCAGCAGATGAAAGTCGAAAGAAGATTAATTCCTGGGTTGAAAGCCAAACAAATGGTAGTGTATGGATGAATTGTTCATCATAAAAACACTTCTGAGTATCTGCTGTGAGTGAAGCCCTGTGCTGGACGCTGCATAGGGTATAAGGGTGTACAAGCTTTGGGAGGGACCTGAGATGGGTATTTCAGCTTGGAGGGACTGGAGCCAAGGAGTGGGGGAATCCACTGCAGACAGTGGAATGGCCTCAGCAGATGTGGAGAGAGCCAAGGGAATTGGGCAGGGGACCACAGGAAGCCAACTTCGTGGAGACACGTAGTGGAGAATTACTTGCGCATAGCTGGGGATCCCAGTGACTTTGGGGCTCCTGATACCTGGCTCATGTCTGTCGTGAGGTCACATTTGACTTTTACGTGAGCACCTTTCTTTCTGAGTCTGGGTCCATAAGTAAAAACGTCAGAGGGCTCCTTTCTCTCGGTCAGTGAGAAGCATCAGCCCACTAAAGACGCGCCTGGGCCGTCCGCGGCTGGGCTCCTGGCACGGAGGGCGGCAGCCTTGAGCCTCGTCCGCAGCAGGGACTCGACAAAGCCCCGCCTCCTCCGCCCCGCCTCACGCCCCGGTAGGAGCCAAACTCGCAGGAAATAGCAGAGAGCAATGTTAAGATTTTGCAGAGCAGTGCTGATACTTTAGTGTTAGTATTTCAGAATACATTAAAAAAAAAGGGGGGGTTTATTTAAGGATTTGGCTGTGCCAGGTCTTAGTTTTGGCTTGTGGAATCTTCCGTGGAGGCACGCGAGGTCTTTAACTGCAGCATGCAAACTCTTGGGTGCGGTTTGTGGGATCGCGCTCCCTGACCAGGGAGAATACATTTAAAAAACAAAATTCCAGTTATCAGAGAGACAGCTGTCATTTCAGATTGCATTTTTTCTTCATACTCAGTTCAAAGGAAATGAAAATTTTAAAAGGGGGATAAAAGAGGATCTATCAAAGGGTTGGTTGAGGGCAGTATTCTTCAGAATTTCAGTGGGATGGGCTGAACCCAGAGATAAAACATCAGCTCCTTTGCAATAAAATAAGAGATCTCTAAACCTCAGGTAGCTATAATGAATGGGTTAAAAATAATAATAGCTAACTCCGAGTGCTTATTATGAGCTGGATAATATTCCAAGTGCTTCTCTACATAGGGAATCATTGATTCCTTTCAGCAGCTCTGTGAGGCAGGTTTTATTCCTGTTTTACAGGTGTGGAAACTGAGGCTCAGAGAGCTTAAGTAACTTACCCAGGACCCCTCAGCTGATGAGAGGCAAAGCTGGATGCCAGCAGTGGCAATCTGACTCCAGAGCCTGAGCTCTTAGCCCTCACACCTCAGTTTATCCTATGGGATAAATTGGAGATGGGCAAAGTGAGAACCTCCTATGATTTCTGCCAGCGAACTCTTTATTGGCTAAGCCTTCAGGCGCTGACCTGGCTGAGGTTTGAACGGTTGGTCAAGTCCGTGTTCATCGTATCTGACATGTGTAGATCTGACTTGTAATTTTGAAGATGGACCCATTTTGTTCTTGTGGCTGTTCATTTGCAGAAAAAATCAAGGACCTGCTTCCAGACGGCTCTTTAAGCAGCTCCATCAAGCTGGTGGTGGTGAATGTAATTTATTTTAAAGGGCAATGGGACAGGGAGTTTAAGAAAGAAAATACCAAGGAGGAGGAATTTTGGCTGAATAAGGTATGTTCTTTAATTAATTTATGTGATATGCTTACAGATAAAATGTAGAATCTGGAGTCATCTTTGAGCAAATGTACATGGTATGTGGCTTCCCAGGTGGCTCAGTGGTAAAGAATCTGCCTGCTAGTGTAGGAGACACAGGTTCGATCCCTGGGTCGGGAAGATCCCCTTGAGGAGGAAATGACAACCCATTCCAGTTTTCTTGCCTGAAAAATCCATTGGACAGAGGAGCCTGGCAGGCTACAGTCCAAAGGGTCACAAAGAGTCAGACACATCTTAGCCACTACACAGCAACAGTGATATATGTGTATATAAATAAAATGCTGATTCCCAGGCTCTGGTCTTTAGCATGGTCGAAGGTTGAGCGAATTATTCTGGGGAGCCCCCTTGGTGGCCTTCCGCCCCTTGACGCCTCGAGCTCTGCTGACTCATTGCAGAGCACAAGCAAGTCTGTGCCGATGATGACACAGCGCCAGTCCTTTAGCTTCAAGACCCTGGAGGACGTGCCGGCCAAAATTCTGGGCCTTCCGTATCGAAGCCATGACCTCAGCATGTTCGTGCTGCTGCCCAATGACATCGACGGTCTGGAGAAGGTAAAGCCTTACCTCTTCCTCGTTCTGCCTTCACCTCCCGAGGCTCTCGGTCCCAGAGCTTGTTTCTGGGTGAGTCTGGAGTTAGGGCTCTGATCTGGAGCTGGTGAAATAGAAAATATTTCTGTCTCTGCAGCAGGTAAAGATGGGTATCTAAAGAGGAGCACTACATGGTGTCAGGTTTATTGAGAAGAACCAGTACTAAAATATTTGGGGATGAGATAACATGAACATTTGAGGTCATAGAGGAGTTCTAAAGATAACCCACCATTCTCCAAAGTGGTCGATCTCTGTAGACCCTCTTCCCCAGGGAAGAAAGTCACCTATGCGCGTGGACAGCAATTTTGAATTCTATTCACAGGCTATTGGACTTTCTGAGTTCCTTTTTTAGACATTTCATTTTTTAAAAGACTTTTTTAGGGCAATTTTATGTTTACAGCAAAACTTGGAGGCAGGTACAGAGATTTGCAATACACCTTGTGCCCCACATGCCACAGCCTCCCCATAATCGGCATCACTCACCAGTGTGTTTTTTTTAACCCCAAATAAACCTACCTCCACTCATAATAAAAGTCCATAGGACCCTTAATCATAAATCCCTTGATTTAGTCCTGCCCACTGGTTGCTCAGACAGTAAAGAATCTGCTGTAATGGGGGAGACCTGGGTTTGATTCCTGGGGTGGGATGGTCTGCTGGAAAAGGGAATGGCAACCTGCTCCAGGATTCTTGCCTGGAAAATCCCATGGACACAGGAGCCTGGCAAGCTATAGTCCATGGGGTCGAAAAAAGTCAAACACAACTGAGTGACTAACACTTAAACTGAAGCTGCTTTGCAGTTAAAACACTGATGTGGCGAGTAGCCTGTGCTTTGGAGAACAGGGAGGTTGTTTTAAGTCCCTGTTCTGTTTAGTGCCTTTCGACCCTTTGACGTTTCTTAATTTCTTGGAACCTCAATATTTTCTCATTTATAAAATGAGTTCCACAGTTCTTAATGTGTGTGTTGTAATGGTTAGAATACACACACACACGCGCACACACACATACATGTACATCCTGGACCAACTCTAAGGGACCTCCTAGAATGGATCTGAAAAATGAAGTTGCTCAGTCGTGTCCCCGTGGACAGTAGCCTACCAGGTTCCTCCATTTCCTTCTCCAGGAGATCTTCCAGACCCAGGGATTGAACATGGGTCTCCCGCATTGTAGGCAGATGCTTTACTGTCTGAGCCACTAGGGAAGTCCAGAATGGATCTAGGACATGAAGACTTGCCTAGAATGGTTCCAGTTCTTGGAAAGTGCTCGATAAATCGATGGATGCTGTATTATTAAGATACTAGAAGCTCTCCTGCTTCTGTGAAACGTGTTTAGCTGCTGCTAAGTCGCTTCAGTCATGTCCGACTCTGTGCGACCCCATAGATGGCAGCCCACCAGGCTCCCCCGTCCCTGGGATTCTCCAGGCAAGAACACTGGAGTGGGTTGCCATTTCTTCTCCAATGCATGAAAGTGAAAAGTGAAAGTGAAGTCGCTCAGTCGTGTCCGACTCTTCGCGACCCCATGGACTGCGGCCCACCAGGCCCTCCGTCCCTGGGATCCTCCAGGCAGGAGCACTGGCGGGGGCGCCATCGCCTTCTCCATTAGCAGCATTATATGTTGGCAAATATTTTGGGAAAGCAAAATGGCAGGACGAATGCAAGCTTTATGAGACTGACACACTACTTACTGTTCTAACAAGGCACTTATCTGCAAGCTTAAAAGTATTCATAATCTGACTCAAAAAGCCCAGTTGTGGGAATTACTGTAGGGAAATAATTCAAGAATAAAATTTACTTTCTGAGCCAAATCAGCAGCATCTTCCTTAAATCCCTGGTGGCTCAGACGGTAAAGAATCTGCCTGCAATACAGGAGACCAGGGTTCTATCCCTGGGTAGGAAAGATCCCCTGGAGAAGGGAATGGAAAGCCACTCCAGTATTGCTGTCTGGAGAATTCCATGGACAGAAGAGCTTGCAGGCTAGAGTCTACGGGGTTGCAAAAAGAGCCAGACACTAGGATGCTCGGCTTGAAATTTATATAATAGTAATCATAATTTATTATTAATAGATGCTGCATCCACAGTATCTATCAGCATCCACTTGATACATATTTAGATGATTGTAAAATGAATGAGAGGATGAATGTTAGGTGGAATTTATCAGCTTGATGGAAATATCTATCAGTTTGAAGATACTTAGAGATATGCAGTGCTGTGAAATATATTTACTTTATAACAAGAAAAGTGGATATTCAATGTAATTGCAACTATATAAATATAAATTATATTAATATAATATAAATTACATTCATTATAATTTTATAAATTAAGTTCATTATAATATAGTAATGTATAAACTATATTATAATATTCATTATATAAGATAGTATATAAATTATATAATACATATGTAGACAAAGATTATGGAGAAGGCAATGGCACCCCACTCCAGTACTCTTGCCTGGAAAATCCCATGGATGGAGGAGCCTGGAAGGCTGCAGTCCATGGGGTCGCTGAGGGTTGGACACGACTGAGCGACTTCACTTTCACTTTTCACTTTCATGCATCGGGGAAGGAAATGGCAACCCACTCCAGTGTTCTTGCCTGGAGAATCCCAGGGACGGGGGAGCCTGGTGGGCTGCCGTCTATGGGGTTGCACAGAGTCGGACACGACTGAAGCGACTTAGCAGCAGCAGCAGACAAAGATTAAAGGGGAATAGTAAAAAATGAAATAATATATATTAAATTGATAGAATAAGAAATGACTTAAAAATTTATTTACATGCAATAGAGTTTTCATACATACACAGATAATTTAAATATAGAAATATAAGACAAGTAGCTGGTATATGTATATATATAAATAGCAGTTGAGTGAAATAAAATTTCTGGTTTCATTTGTTGCTAAAGCTAATATTAGTAATTTCTGACTGACTGACATTAGTATTGCACTGTTTTGAATTTGCACTGATGATCAAGCCATTCTTCCCTCTTTTTCTCCTTACCAGATTATAGATAAAATAACTCCTGAGAAGTTAATAGAGTGGACCAGCGCGGGGCGTATGGAAGAGAGGGCCGTGGACTTGCACTTGCCCCGGTTCCGGGTGGCGGGCAGCTATGACCTGGAGGCCGCCTCCGCGGGGCTGTGCGCCGCTGGCCTCGCGGGGAGCCCCGTGGGCGCCGGGCTGCGCGCCCAGAGGCTGCTGCACAGGTCGGTGCTGGAGGTGACCGAGGCGGGCACGGAGGCTGCGGCCGCCACCGCTGTGGGCTTCGCCGTCACGCCGGCCCAGGACTGGGAACGTTTTCACTGCAATCACCCTTTCCTGTTCTTTATCAGGCACAACGAGTCCGACAGCGTCCTTTTCTTTGGCCGATTTTCTTCTCCTTAGTACAGTCCCTGTCTTGGCGGAAAGCGACCACCACCGCCGGTGCCGGGGTGTTCACAGGTTTATGGAAATAGCCCGCTCTTTAAAAAATTGTTTTACTTGAATTCCAGCCTTACCATCAAAATCAATGATTAATGATGGCAATACTGTTTTCTCTGAAACGGAAATGTTTTGTTTGTGACGTGCAGATATCAGGTCAAATCAAGGCTCCTTAATAACCTTCCACTGATTTCCTCTAGGAGATCAATGCTTTGTAGTTTCGTGCACTATGGAGAGAAACAGTCTCTTTGCTGAAGACCGTGGACTAGTGCTTTTGAGACTCCCACCAGTTCTAATATTTTGGTAGATTATAATACAGGAGTAAAAGAAAACAAACATTTATATTCAGTTCATGTGTTGCTTTTTTCTTTCTTAGCATATAGTGTGGCAAACTGAACCTAGGAAAGAGAATTGAGAAACACATTAGCAAAACATAAGTTAAAACTCAAAAACCGAAACAAAACAAAACAATCTACCAGGCAGAGAGGATTCCCGTATTTTCATCCTCTGTTCTAATAGTAGATTATCCATGGTCAGTTACATGAACACTTTGATATTGTGAAATAAATGTGATCATAAAATCCACCCTTTTAAGCCTAGAACCTGACACATTTTGACAAATGTGCCGTGAAAACGCTACCACACCCGGAACACAGAGCGCTTCGTCATCCCCCAGGGTTCTCTGCTCTGCTTCTGAGTCAGCTGTCCCTGAACAAGCCCTGCCAGCCGGCGGCTGCCCTGCCTTCCGTCAGTCCAGGGTAGACCTGCCGTCTCTAGCTTCACACAAACGGATTCCGACCATGTCCTCTTTCATGCCTAGCTTCTGTGGCTCGGCACTGTGTTTTCAGATTCATGAGACTAGGTGGGATATCAGAAGTTGATTACTTTCTACTGACAAGCAGTGTTCCATCATCTGGATAAACCACATTTGTTTATCCATTTACTCATTGACGGGCATTTTTGTTGCTTCCAGTGTGTGGCAGCTATACATAATAATTGTTGTCTAGTTGCTCAGTCGTGTCCAAATCTTTTGTGACCCCATGGACTGTAGCCCGCCAGACTCCGCTGTCCTTGAGATTCTCCAGACAAGAATACTGAAGTGGGTAGCATTTCCTCCTCCAGGGGATTGCCCCAACATGGAGGTTGAACTCACGTCTCCTGCATTGCAGGTGGGTTCTTTACCACCGAGTCACCAGGGAAGCCAGTGAATAATGTTACTATGCCCAGAAGTTTGTGTGAACATATGTTTTCACTTCTCTTTGAGTGGATAACTAGGAGCGAAATTACCGAGTCAGACGATAAATACATGTTTAATTGTATAGGAAACAGCCAGTATGTTCTCCAAAACGCCCATACCATTTTCTACTACAAGCAATGAGTGAGCATTGCAGGCGTCCTGAAGACACACCAGTGGGTGGTGTGGCCGGTCTTCTTCATTATAGCTGTTCTCGTGGATGTGAGGTGGTATCTCATTGTGGTTATGCATCTTCCTTTTGACTAATAATGTTGAGCATCTTTTCATGTGCATATTGACCCTGTGTATATATTCTTTTGTGAAATGTCTGTTCAAATCTTTTGCCCATTTTTATTAGATTGTTTGCTTTCTCATTATTGATGTGTAATTGCTTTTAATATATTCTAAATAAAAATTTTCTGTCAGATATATTTTTCTTAATGGTGTCTTGAAAAGCAGTTTTAAATTTTAATGGGATCCAATTCATTAATTTTTTCTTTTATAGTTTCTATTTTTCTGTCTTATTTGAGAAATCTTTGTCTATCTCAAGTCTGCTAAGACTTTCTCCTAGAACTTTTATGATATTAGCTTTTGCATTTAGATCTATGATCTATTTTTTTTTGGTATACCCAATAGTCTTTGTTTTATTTATTTATTTATTTTAATTGGAGGCTACTTACTTTAAAATATTGTAGTGGTTTTGCCATACATTGAAATGAATCACCCATGGGTGTACATGTGTTCCCCATCCTGACCCTCCCTCTCACCTCCTTCCCCACCCCATCCCTCAGGGTCATCCCAGTGCACCAGCCCTGAGCACCCTGTCTCATGCAATGAACCTGGACTGGCGATCTGTTTCACATATGATAATATACATGTTTCAATGCTATTCTCTCAAATCATCCACGCACAGGTTTCATGCGTGGGGACAGTGGTCAAGATGGGGAGGGGGATGTCTGGTCTTTATATGGACGGGCACGATTAAGCAGGTTTGCAGGGGCTGGGCGATTGCAAAGAGCAGGACAAGGGTGAGTGAGATAAAGTCCATTTCCCAGTATTGCAAGTCCCCACTTTCTGAGACTACGTGACCTACGTGATCCAGACTTTGCAAGGGGCAAGCTGAGTTACAGAGGCAGAAGGAGGAGGAGGTTATGTAGAATTTTAACTTTTCCTCTTCAGTGGCTCATTATTATTAATGTGGACATTCAGTCGTTCCAGCCACTTGTATTCTGAAAAGACTACATTCATCCTCAGGTGATTTAAGTGCCTTGGAATCCTTGTGACACGTACACATGCTGGATCTGCTTCTAGACCCTCTTCTGGTGCCCTGATCTGTTTCTATCACATGTCACCACCTCTTTATCCCTGACAGTAGCCCCCTCCTGCGGTCTAATCTGTCTAATAATAATGTAACCAATTAGGCTTTCATATGGCCAGTGTCGGCAGGCTGTGCCTTTTGCCATCCTTTCAGTTAACCTGTATGTGTTCCTAAGTGAGGTTTTTTAAAAAAGACTTATTTATTTATTTTGTTTATTTTTGACTGCTCTGGGTTTGTGTTGCTGCACATGGGCTTTCTCTAGTTGCTGTTCTTGGGCTTCTCACGCGGTGGCTTCTCTGGCTGTGGAGCACAGACTTTCGGGGGCAGGGGCTCAGCAGCTGTGGCTCCCTAGCATGCGGGGTCTTCCTGGACCAGGGATTGAAACTGTGTCCTTTGCATTGGCAGGCAGATTCTTGACCACTGGACCACCAGGGAAGTCCTGATTTTTGTTTTAAGTAGACATCGTAGACTGGGATGTTGTGGTTATCCCATGGGTGTAAAATGGACTCCCCATCAAAAAAAAAAAAAAAAAAGGTTGGATACTGAGATTAATGATTCCACACAAAAATGTTAATTCCTCGTGTAATGAAGTTTCTGGGGAGCCTGTGGCAGGGTTCCTGGCTACCGAGAGCCTGCAGGGCTTGACCATGATTAGGAGCTGGCCTGGGGAAGGGCTCCTGGGCATGGTCAGGCTTGCTTGGCTTGCACTTCCTGCAGATACCGGGGGAGGGAGCTCCAGGCCTTTCCTTGCCAGCTGGCTTAGTTTTGTGTGTGTGTGTGTGTGTGGGTGTGTGTGTGGGTGTGTGGGTGTGTCTAGGGTGGGGGTGGTTAGAGGGAAACAAAAAGGGGTGGGACTAGAATGTTGTCAGGAGAAGGCAATGGTAACCCCACCCCAATCCTGCCTGGAGAACCCCGTGGACAGAAGAGCCTGGTGGGCTACAGTCCATGGAGTCGCAAAGAGTTGGACACGACTCAGTGACTAAACCACAGAATGTTGTCAATAGTCAATTATCAAAAATGAGTCACTCTTTATTACACCCTTTATTCTCGCTTTTAAATGTAGTCTGACAGTTTCTATCCTTTTGTGTGTGTTTGTGTATCAGTCGCTCAGTGCAGCCCTTTGTGACCCCATGGACGGAACACCGCCAGGCTCTTCTGTCTATGAAATTTTTCATGGAAGAATACTGGAGTGGGTTGCCATTTCCTACTCCAGAGGATCTTCCCAACTCAGGGCTTGAACCCGAGTCTCCTGCATTGCAGGCAGATTCTTTACTGTCTGAGTCAAACAAGTTTGCGTGCCCCATCAGAGAGAGCTCAAACAAACTGAAATGTCAGAGTTTGGAGCAGAGAAAGGTTTATTGAAGGACTAAGCAAGGAGACGCTAAGAGTTGGACACGACTGAGCGACTTTACTTTCACTTTTCACTTTCATGCATTGGAGAAGGAAATGGCAACCCACTCCAGTGTTCTTGCCTGGAGAATCCCAGGGACAGGGGAGCCTGGTGAGCTGCCGTCTATGGGGTTGCACAGAGTCGGACACGACTGAAGCGACTTAGCAGCAGCAGCAGCAGCAAGCAAGGAGAATGAATGGCGTGGGCTAAAAAAACAAAAAACAAAAACTGAACTCCCCGGTGATTTGGAGGGAGAACTTTTTGTAAGCAAAATTTGGGGTGAGCGCTGCAGGGCCTGTGATTCTCTTCCAGTTGGTTGTTAGCAGGGTGGTGCTCTAGGAAAGTTTTGCTCAGCCAGAAGGAAGTTACCATCCCCCAGTTGGGAGGGGGGCGGGGCTTAGTTCCTGCAGAAAAGCTCAAGCGTGTTCCGTATGTATATCCCTTGAGGGGGAACCAGGATCCCATTTTAATGTTGCGCTATAGTTTCTTAATTGTTCCTTCTTTGTTTCTGCATTTCCTCCCTTGCCTGATCAGCAACTGTTTGAATCTGCCCTTTGTTACCCAAGGGCTTCCTCTCAGAGCTCAGTTGGTCAAAATTCTGCCTGCAATGGAGGAGACCCCAGTTCAATCCCTAGGTTGGGAAGATCCCCTGGAGAAGGGAAAGGCTACCCACTCCAGTGTTCTGGCCTGGAGAATTCCATGGACTGTATAGTCTGTGGGGTCACAAAGAGTCAGACACAACTGAGCGACTTTCACTTTGGTACTCAGGAAAACCTAGGAGACTAAAACCTTTTTCTTACAAATAACAAACTGGGACAAGAAAAGGATTTTGTGACCAGGAAGGTCCCACATGGTCCTACTTGTTTTCACTTCCAAGTTACGATTGCATGCTCAGTCACTCAGTCATGTCCAACTCTTTGTGACCCCACGGACTGTAGCCTGCCAGGCTCCTCTGTCCAGGCAAGAATACTGGAGTGGATTGCCATGTCCTTCTTCAGGGGATTGAGAGGGTAACAGGCAGGAAGGCCAGGGGTCTCCAAAAGCAGGAAATAGCCTACAAGTGTCAGACATTTTTCTCTCTCTTAAGGGGCAGGAGGAAACAAACTAGCGATATTTCTTCCTTCTCTATACAAATTTAAAAAGAGGTTTCTCTTAAAATACTGTGTTGCCATAATGACACCTGGTTTCACCTGAAGTTAACTATTCTCAAACCTTGAGTTAACCAATGCCATTTTCTTATGGGAATGTTTGTCTTAGGCTATGCTAATGTGCTACACATTTACCCCAAACTCTTGTCTTCAAGTTCCGCCTCTTGGCTCAGAACCTACTTGACAAATCAGTATGTTATACTCAGATATTGTTCCCCTAATCTATGTAAACGGAACTATTTGTATGGTGATCTGCCCTTCTTCAAGATTCAAGTTACTCATTTTATGGCCCAGGATGAACCATTTGGTGCCAAGATTATCCCAAAATGCATCTTATGGGTGAGGGGCCTGGTGCCATTCTGAGTTTTAAGACATTCCTTTCTTTCATTAACAGACTGCTAGTGACTATATAATGTCCAGCTGAAGACTAGCAGGGGGGTACTCTTTCTGCCCCCTTCTGATGCCTATGTCAGAAGCTTCCTCTATCTCCTTTATACTTTAATAAAACTTTATTACACAAAAGCTCTGAGTGATCAAGCCTAGTCTCTGGCCCCGGATTGAATTCTCCTCCGGGGGCCAAGAATCCCAGAGTCTTTGCGTGATTCAACAACAACCTTTCAGGATCTTCCCGACCCAGGGATCAAACCCACGTCCCTTGCGTGTCTTGCATCACAGGCGGATTCTTTCTGCTGCAGCACCTGCGAAGCCCGTCTCACTCTTGTGTCCCCACCCGTGAGGCAGGAGAGTTTTCCTTGGTTCACTTTCCTTCCAGTGTTTGAGGCGGCCAGATCTTAACATGCGCTATAATCCTTTCATATTCTGGTTCCAGCCTACTTCTGCAGGCTTATCATGCTCTACTCTGGTTTTGAATTTTTCTTTTTATAAATTCATATGTTTCCAAATTATCTTTCCAATGTGTGGCAGGCCACTTGCCCTTTGTTGAAAAGAAAGAAGGAAGAAAAAGAAAAGCACCAAGTAAACTGAAAAAGTACTGTTTTATTGATCATCTGTTTCATCAGAGCAAACATTTTCAGCTGGTAAGCGTCCCCATATCACTTAAACTCAAATAAATGTGGAGGTCTAGCTGAGTAGATTTGAATAATAGATGTGATTTTTGAAACAGCAGATATATTATGTCAAAGTTAGGTGAAGATAGAATATTGATATATCCTTTTATCTTATGTTGAACATTTTGTCCAAATGGGAGCTTCCATGGGGAAATAGAGTAGGTTTACATGTGTTTGTGGAAAGAGAGGGAGAAGGACAGACATGCTCTTTCAGAGATTATTTTCTTAGAGATGACTATGAGGTTGGAAAGGAAAACGAATCCAAGGGAACCTGTTACACCAGCATTCAAGCTCCGGGAACAGCTCTCTGAATGTCCCCGAGTGTGGCCGCTGCCCAAGGACGTCTAAGGGGAAGAGACTCGGCCACAGAAGAGGATGCTGTTGGTCTTGATGTGCTTGATGAGGAACAGGAAAGGGCGATCGCAGCGGAAGCTCTCAGAATTTCTTCCTGCTCTTTCAATAATTTCTACACCAGTAGCAGCCGCGGCCTCCGTGCCCTCCTCGGTCACCTCCACAAAGGACTTGTGGAAGACCTTTGACACCACCAGATCGCGTCCCCCGGTCATGCCCGAGAAGTCGGCCACCCCATCACGGAAGGCGTCCACCATCCCCAGGGCTTGCAGTGTGGGCACGAGGTCGTAGCTCTCTTCCACTTTAAACCGAGGCAGGTATAAGTCCACTTCTCTCTTCCTCATATTCTGTGGGCTCGTCCATGCTATTAACTTCTCAGCAGTGAGCTGGTCTTCAAGCTGTAACAGTGGAAAAGGAACAACTGTCAGGATTCTCAGCGGTCATGGAGCCCACCTAACCTAGGATTGAATTGTCTGGAAAACGATTGTCTTCACAGTAAACATGAATACAGGAGGTTCAGTTATATTATACATATAAACTCACTATACTATATACATATATTTATATACAGCATGTTATCTCATTGTATAAGCTGAATATTTTGTAATAGTTATATGATAAACTGAGCCTTCTGTATATATATGTGTATATATATCCATACATAACAGCAGAACGGTTAAATAAATTTATTTTGTAAAAGATGAACTATATATCTTCACTTCTTAAGTTGCCAGATCACTACATGTTTCATTTTCAAATAGTCTTGTCTTGTTAATGTCTTTTTGTGCATAGTTTTTGCATGATATAATTATAGTGTACAACCCATTATTATTCCTTTTACTTGCTTGACCTATTTGAAAATGTTTTCTGTATAGATATGTTTCTCTGATCAAGTTTAAATTGTTGCATAATACCACCATTAAGTAGAGATTCAGTGTATGTGTTTACTTAATTAACATTTTTAGGCATCATGTGTTAGTCCCTAAGCTACCGCATATATATTTTACGTGTGGCAAGTTCACTGCAAATTCAGCATCATTGGCTATTACAGTAATTGCAGATGGCCATTTATAGAATGACTTTTACATGCCGGATATTGTTATTGGTTTCTTTACAAATTATCTTGAACCAATATAACAATGCTAAAAGGAAGATTCACTTTTTTTAAAATTCCCAGCAATGAGGCTCCAAAGAACTCTGAGAGAATGCGTCTGAATAGAAAGTGAGCATCAAGATAGGTTGGTTTGTCTGCTCTCTACGAAGCACGTGATTCAGTCTGCAGAATGGAGCTCAGCAGTGTTTTACTTTGTTTGATGTTGTTCATGAGTGAAAGAGTCACCTACATTTGACTCTTAGTCTCCCCTGTCTTCAAATGAATAGACTGGAGTAGGTGAAGTTTTGACGGTTGCAAAATATTAACATGTGAGCCAAGCATATTACTTTTTGAAGTGGCATTCTAGTTTTCTCAGAGTATTACTGGGGCCTGTGAAGTTAAGATTTTCTACATATTCTTCCATATCACACTATAAGGTCTATTTTTTTGGAAAGTGACAGGATGCCAAGTTCTCCTTCATGATTTTCCATTAGACTCAACAGAGAAGAAATGACACACTCCAGTATTTTGCTCTCCTGGCACATCACCAGCATTCTGTGAGCACTGCTTCTGTGAGCAGCCCGCACAGGCGCTGTGTCGCCAGCAATGTAAGCAGCAGCATGAAGCGCCACAGGCACCAGGTTTTACCTCCTGCAGACCGTCTACTTCATCGGGCAGCAGCACCATCATGCTTAGCTCGGAGCCTTTGTACGGGATTTCCAGGATCTTGGCTTGCACGTCCTCCAGTGACATGAAATTGAAACTATTGGTTTGTTTCATCATCTGCACAGGTTTGCTTGCATCCTGCAATAAATTCATGTGGCCAAAAATGCTAAATGGGCATTAGTCCAAAAGAAAAAAAAAGATAATCTTATTGAGATACCAAACTCATCTTCCTTCTAAGAGATGGTCTGGGAAATCTGTGAATTAGAGACAAGAGTTTCTTCACCTATACCAACTAAATAAAGGCAAAAAAAGACAGCCTCGATAGATCCTACTTCTACTCGCAGTTATAAAGGAAATGATCAAATATGTATTTAACTTTCACATTGTACAGAGAGCTATGTTACATTATTATATATTAATTACAGACAATACCTTGTTCAGCCAAAACTTTTCCTCCACAGTATTTTCTTCCTTAAATTTCTGGTTCCACTGCCCTTTGAAATAGACGGCGTTCACCAGAACCAGAACAGTAGAGCTGTCGAGAGAGTCTTTGGGAAACAGATCCTTGATTCTTTCTGCAAAGACAGAAAATCAAAAGTCTGTCATGAAAGGCACAAGTGGTTTGTCTGGAAGATGTTTAGAAAGTTGCAACTGATGATTAAATATTCACACAAGCCAGCCTGTGAGGGACTCCATGCCCAGTGGTTCACCAGGTGAGCCTTTGCTCACGGCCCCAGCCTGATGCAGTCACTCTCGTGTTCAGTCTGTGTGTGGGGGGGCATCAGTCATCTCACAAGAAGCCCCGATGGCCTGATTCTAGATACAGTTTCCACGAATCATATTTCTGCATCCTTCCCTCACTGCCCACCCCGCGTCCTCTTCTGTTTCCTCCAGCCTGTGTTCATTCTCCTGTTCTTCCTTCCTTTCTCTCTCTCTGTCTTTTGAAATTTGAGCTCAATATTCTGAAGAAGTAGCCAGAATACTCTTCTGGACAATCAACATGCACCCAGTAATCTAAAGTACGTGGCAGACACCATTCCCTGAGGGGTCTTCATCTTCATTCTCCACGTTGAGTTGCTGTAGGTTGGTCCTCTGTTTTGGACGGGGAGACTTTGCCCAGCCACCTGCCCTGGGAGGGGAGGACATCTATGACAATCCTGTGGGAGGGGGACATGGGCCAGACACCTCCTAATGCAGGTGGTCATTTCTGCAGAAAGGGTGGTTTGGGGGAGAGAAGGTTGTTTCCCAATTAGCAAAGGCACCCTTTCTAATATCTTCTCTTAGGGAATCATAATCCAGAAGTTAAGCCTCTAATTAAAAGAAACACTTACGAATTAACCTGAAGTCTGAGCAGAGACTTGGGATCCACAAGACACTGTCTTCCAGACCCAGCTGTGCCTGCAGGGGCTGGCCCTGGGAGCCCCACCTGCCCGTTTCTCTCCACATGACGTGGACCGTCCACCCCCTGCAGGGCCTCCCCACCCTCTGCAGTCTCGTCTCACCCCGCTCCTGACAGCCCGGTCAGGGTCCAGCACCGTGTTCACACACAGCGGGGACTCAGCCGGAATTTGTAATGAGTGACTCTCTCATAACCTACCATTGGTTTGGCTCTCCACCCAGGAATTAATCATCTTTCGACTTTCCTCTGCAGCATTTTTAAAATCAGCAGATTCCACACTGGCTAGATAAAATTTCTGAACATTATCCATGTATTCCTATGACATGAGCAGGAAGGAAGCAGGAATGAAAAGTAATTTATCAGTAACTATGTAGGTATTCCCAAATTAAATGTGTTAAATCCTGATCAAGCAGAGTTCACAAGCCAATCCCTAGCCCCCTCACTGGTGTGCTATCAGCCTCTGGACACTCCAGCGGGTGCAGTTGTGGTCGGGGAGCCTGGCGCCCCTGGGAGTAATGCCCCCGTGTGGGTCCCCAGGCTCCTCTGCACCCCCCGCCCCCATTAGGAGATGTGGCCCGAGGACCAGGGATGCAGACCAAAGGCGTGACAGACCAGGAAACTCACCTGGAGAAACCGAAACTCCTTTTCTCCGTAGAGCCTGTTGGCGACACTCAGCTCATAGGCATCAGTGGATTTCTTTAATTCTGTCAGAAGCTTTTGAAAGTGATGATGAACATTTCCTGGCTTTTCAACCTTCAAATGTCAAAAAGTGAGCTCATTGGAGTCTCTGTCAATGTAAACAGTACACCCCCAGGGGTCTGTGGATCCCTGTCTAGAGGGAGGTATCCCCAGGGATGATGGTTGTGGTTATTTCCCCTAATTGGCGCGTGTTACTGGAATTAGCTTTCCTAATCTTTACATTAAATCTTCCAGGCAACTCTCTCTTCCTGCTCTAACACACTCCAACCTTTTCTCTGTTGAACTAGAGATGCATCAGCATTCCATTATTGCAGTGTCTCTCAGTCGTCTCCAACGGTTAGGGTAAAGGTCTCAGCTAAACATAAGCTCCTGGAGGCCTGGAGCCATAGAGAATTTCTAAGTCACCAGCTGTGTGAGAACATGAACTCTGTATGTCGTCCTATGCTGTGATTCGATGCCCTGTTATATCCTTTGGGGGATTACCTTGGAAGACCTGTTGACTGTGATCTGTGGCTCTTCACTGTGATGGCCACACTTCCCAGTGTGGGAACAGTGGGTGCCAGATAGCCTGGGAACAGCTGTACCTCGGCATCTCTAAGTCTTCAGTGCCATTCGCATGAAGACAGGAGAGCTCAGAGAGCTTAGAAACTTCTCCAAGGAGATACAGATAACTTTTTCAACGTAAGCTTGTCTCAGTTCAGAATCTCTCACTTTCTGGCTAAGAGTTTTAGACTATTTAGATAAAACGTAGCTCTCATTCATTTTCCAAAATACTCCATAATACACTTGATCATATGCTTATTGCTCTTAATCTAAGAGCTAATTAAAACCACGCAATTATAGGAACATATTGTGATTAATATACTCATTTTTATTCTATATAATAATATATAACCTTTATGAGAGTTTCCAGAGTTTACCAGAGTTTACCAGCGTTTACCAGAGTTTCCTGGCCCTGCTGTCCTATTTGCATGTATTTGGGTGCGATGCAGCAACCCTTTTATTGCCCCTGGCTAATTGGGATGGAGTCACTGTGGCTGAGAGCCATCGTATTTTTGCCATGTTCCTCATTCCTGAACAGCAGATCACTATTTGAAGCTCCTTCAGGTTTCAGAGTCCCTGATGTTAAGCATATGCTTCTCTCCTTTCAGAAAAACAAAGATATGAAGTAAATAAGTGATGGGAAGGGAAGTGAAGTTGCTCAGTCATGTCTGACTCTTTGTGATCCCACGGACTGTAGCCTACCAGGCTCCTCCGTCCATGGGATTTTCCCGGCAAGAGTACCGGAGTGGGTTTCCATTTCCTTCTCCAGGGCATCTTCCTGACCCAGGGATCGAACCCAGGTCTCCCTCATTGCAGGCAGATGCTGTGCCGTCTGAGCTACCAGGGAAGTAAATAAGCATGTAATGTGAAATGAGAGGGCTTTCCAGGTGGTGCCAGTGGTAAAGGACCTGTATGCTGATGCAGGAGACATGAGAGATGCTGGTTCAGTCCCTGGGGTGGGAAGATCCCCTGGAGGCGGGTACGGCAACCCACTGCAGTATTTTTGCCTGGAGAACCCCACGGACAGAGGAACCTGGAGGGTTACAGTTCATGGGGTCACAAAGAGTAGGACATAGCCGAAATGATTTCCCACGCGCACACACGTGAACTGAGAAACCACTCTCTCCAGTTTGCCTAGCATGACCTCTAAAAATGGACTTTTCCCAGTCTATCTGAAATCCCCAGTTTAAGCTACGACCCTCTTGGACATATGACCTCCTCTACATCCAATGCTCTCTGACTCACGGGATTTCTTGTCGCTGTTCCTCTTGGCTTCTCTGTGATTTCATTGAAGTGAAGGACCTGGAGAAGACAGGGAGTGGGACAAGGAGTCTGTAACGATCTATACACATCAGAGTAAGTAAAAAAGAAAGAACGGAAGGACAAAAGAATACCCACAAACAAAACTATATACCAAATAACCGCCCCTCACGAGACAAACTCAAGAGGAAACAAAAAGCACACAGAAATGTTGAGTGAAAGCTTCATCCTTAAAAAACACAGTCTGTGTGTGGAAAACACAAAGCTGCTTGAGCGCTGTGCACTTTAAAGAACCGTGTCTCGTTTCTCATTCATCGTTGAGGAAACATGTAAAGAGGTCTCCCGTGGACTTTAGTCAGGGCCTCACTTCCAGTGAAGTCTTCCATTAAGGCCTCACCTCTGGTTGTTGGGCAACTGGAGGGCTTCATCCCAGCCCCCAGAGGAAGTCCAGGCACAGGAAGCAGGTGGGGAGCCCTGCGGGAGAGTGCGTGCCCCTCTCTGTGCCCACCCAGTCGTGGGGCTGCTTGAGCTTCCCGTGGGACCCGGGGACAGCAGACCTGTGGTCATCTGCACAGCAGCCAGCAGACAACCCGTGCAAACCTGTGCCGGAAAGGCAGCTGCCACCCACCTTCTGCATTTCTGATGCGGTGTTTTCTCGGGCCCCTAAGTAAGTCATGGCTAAGGCTGACGAGATACTGAAAGGCGACAGGAAGATGTTTTCCTTCTCTGATTTTCTGATCTGGTGGAACAGATCAATTGCAAGGTGGATGATTGCTTCACTGAGGGAACTCATGGTGGCCGGATGTGGTCTGGAAGTCCTGGAAGAGCATCAGATGCATTTTATCATCACTCTAGGGAAGGAAGGTAGTCTGTAATGAGAATTTCTAAAAGAAATGCCTTATGTGTGGGTTGTGGATTTCTGGCGACGAAGATTTTTCCTTTGTATACATTTAGTAATTAGAAGGCTTGAAATTAGGAATACCGGAGTGGGTTGCTATGCCTTCCTCCAGGGGATCTTCCCCACCCAGGGACTGAACCCACATCTCTTACAGCTCCTGGACTGGTAGATTTGTTCTTTACCACTAGTGCCACCTGGGAAGCCGTATTTATAGAAAATGTTTCTTAAATATAATAGAAACTTGATGTTATACATTTCATAATTGAGAGATGTACCTGTATCCATCTCATAATTAGATGACTATTGAAATTAGTATTTAAAGAACATTTTTCTAAAAAGTAATAGCGTATCTTTACTGTTTCTTCCTTACTGACTATACAAGAGTGGGTAAAAAGTGCTTTATAACAGAGGTAAAAAGCAAGAGAGTTCCAGAAAAACATCTATTTCTGCTTAATTGACTATGCCAAAGCCTTTGACTGTGTGGATCACAGTAAACTGTGGAAAATTCAGAAAGAGATGGTAATACCAGACCACCTGACCTGCCTCTTGAGAAATTTGTATGCAGGTCAGGAAGCAACAGTTGGAACTGGACATGGAACAACAGACTGGTTCCAAATAGGAAAAGGAGTACATCAAGGCTGTATATCGTCACCTGGCTTATTTAACTTCTATGCAGAGTACATCATGAGAAACGCTGGACTGGAAGAAACACAAGCTGGAATCAAGATTGCCAGGAGAAATATCAATAACTGCAGATATGAAGATGACATCACCCTTAGGGCAGAAAGTGAAGAGGAACTAAAAAGCCTCTTGATGAAAGTGAAAGTGGAGAGTGAAAAAGTTGGCTTAAAGCTCAACATTCAGAAAACGAAGATCATGGCATCTGGTACCATCACTTCATGGGAAATAGATGGAGAAACAGTGGAAACAGTGTCAGACTTTATTTTTCTGGGCTCCAAAATCACTGCAGATGGTGACTGCAGCCATGAAATTAAAAGACGCTTACTCCTTGGAAGGAAAGTTATGACCAACCTAGATAGCATATTCAAAAGCAGAGACATTAATTTGCAAACATAGGTCCGTCTAGTCAAGGCTATGGTTTTTCCTGTGGTCATGTATGGATATGAGAGTTGGACTGTGAAGAAAGCTGAGTGGCGAAGAATTGATGCTTTTGAACTGTGGTGTTGGAGAAGACTCTTGAGAGTCCCTTGGACTGCAAGGAGATCCAACCAGTCCATTCTGAAGGAGATCGGCCCTGGGATTTCTTTGGAAGGAATGATGCTAATGATGAAACTCCAGTACTTTGGCCACCTCATGTGAAGAATTGACTCATTGGAAAAGACACTGATGCTGGGAGGGATTAGGGGCAGGAGGAAAAGGGGACAACAGAGGAGATGGCTGGATGGCATCACTGACTCGAAAGAGGTGAGTCTGAGTGAACTCTGGGAGTTGGTGACGGACAGGGAGGCTTGGCTTGCTATGATTCATGCGGTCGCAAGGAGTTGGACAGGACTGAGTGACTAAACTGAACTGAACTGAACAGAGGTTGTGTTGTTGTTGTTCAGTTGCTAAGTCATGTCCAACTCTTTGCACTCCATGGACAAGCTCTTCTGTCCTCCACTACCTCCCAGAGTTTGTCCAAATTCCTATTCATTGAGTCCGTGATGCTGTATAACCATCCCATCCATGCTGCCCCCTTTTCTTTTTCCTTTCAATTTTTCCCAGCCTCCAGGTCTTTCCCAGTGAATTTATAACAGATTCAAAGGCAAAACTGATGTGGTAACATCCAGCCATCTCCCATCAGGTACCTCCGTGCCTTACTTGAAGGATCTGTGGATGCTGGACAGCCTACCCCTGATACACGTGCTCCCGAGGGAACGTGGGTTTTCTTTTAGAAATAAGTAAATTACCTGTGGACTAAATCAGGAGAAAAAGTTCTTCTGTGGCAGAATATGTAAAATACCATCATACCAAATGAAATATTTAACACACGCACGATAAAACATCACATTCATTATTATTTTCAGAAAGGACTCCTGAGTTAGCGCAGAGCTGCTGGAAGCACTTACCTGTGTTCCTGGAGGAAGCAGAGGTGGGCAGGCAGCCTGCAAGCCTGTGTGCCGGGCGCGCTCAGCCCTGAATATATATACCTCTACCTGCCGCCGCCCGTGCCTCAAGGCAGCTGGTATTTCAAGATCAACTTCTGATTTCTTCACCAGTTACCTTCAACTTCATGAGGAAGAAGTCTTTATGAGTCAAGACAAGATTATTGACCAACTCCTGTAAGTCCTTTCCTTCTGCAGAAGAGATTGTGCCCTACCATCCGTGCTCATGGGAAAGGCATGTACGTGCCTTTCCGACACCTATGACAGTACACTTATGTGACAGCTTCTTCACGTGCCCTGAGGAACTAGGCCCAGCCAGAAATAACCCTTAAAAATCTTTCTTCTCTTGTTAATACATGTTGACTAGTGTTTAAGACCATTTCTAACACAAACAATTGAAACGCTGACAGTTTTTAAGTTCTGAAAAGGTTGTTTCTTTAAAAATATTTTGTATACCTGGGAAAATAGCTCAATGTCTCAGCTGAAGAGAGACTGGCAAACTGTGTCAGCTGTAGGTGGAGACCAGGGGTGATTTGCCTCCCCTCGAGGCTGGACCCTGGCGCGGTCCTCCCGGTGACCCCATTGTCCTCGTGGTTAATCCCAGCTGTGCCCTGGTTGCTAAGGTCAGAGGGCAGCTCATTTTCCAGCAGACTCACTTGCTCTCAGTGAGAAGAACAATGGATACAAACAGGACCCATTTTAAGGGCAGTTTTCTAATGCTTTTTACGAAGATTTCTCAGAAAAGTAAATAGCTTGAGCTCCAGAACTACAACATTTCTCCATCATCCTGAACTGCAGCACACCCACTTCTGATTCATGACTAGAACAACAGAGTTAAATGTCTGTAAGAAAAAAAGAGGAAAAAATGTGTTCTTTGAATGGCATGGCTGAGTCTCACCACTGGAGTCTCATCTCTTCAAGCATCTGGTGTTCCTGTAATACAATAATATCAAACACTGCTGTTTTAATACAAAACACTGGGGTTTTGTATTCACCCATTTTCCTCATTAGTACCATGTTTAGGTTGGTGAGTTGGCTTTCCCCATTTCACAGATAACAGAAATGAGCCACAGAGTGACTGAGCAGAAGCCCAGGTGGTGAATTGCCCAGGTGAGCTCTCCAGGCAGGTAGCTGGTTCCAGGAGGCTGCGTGGGTATTCACTCCCCACAGGGAGGTGTAGACAGACTCGGGGCCTTTACTGACAAATCTCCTTGTGTTTAGATGAAAAGAAGCTGCGTCTTCTGCCCTCTCAGTAGAGATCACGTTCTCCCACAAAATATAAAGGTGTGGGAATGGGTCCCTAATTTCTCCTCCAAGGACGCCACAGTCATTAGGGAGGAAGGCAGGGTTTCAGATACTCTTTTAGGGTTGTGTAAAATTTAGCAGTTTCAGTGTGGACGTATGTTTTAATTTCTTAGGCATATACTTAAGAATGAAATCTGTGGGTCAACGGTAAGTTTACACTTGATCGATTGATTGGCTGAATTTCACTCTCTGATTGATTTAGAAGAACTACCAGACTGCCTTCCCCAGCAGCTGCACCACTTTACTTCCAGCAGGTTAGGAGAAAGCACGTGTGTGTGGGCTCCAATCCTCTCCTCACCCCGGCACTCAGTACTGTGCCTGATCCAAGTCTGCAGTCCCAGCACAGCACCCACTCACAGGAAGCCTCACCCACCACAGAGTCCCAGAAGCACAGGGATGGAGACACGAGCTGGAGGAAGGGGAGACCTGTGTGCCTAAACCGGAAAGATGATTCCTGAGCTCAGCCCTGCTGCTCTTAGGGCTCCTCCTGGTTATGTGTCCTGACCCCCGAATGACACTGGAGGTCAAAGACCCCAGAGCTGAGACTGGGTGGGCTGAGCGAGGATGGAGTCTGCTGGAGTCTGATGGGCAGAGCTGAGTCTAAAGAAGAAGGAAATAAGCAGGAGAAAAGATCCAGGATGGAAAACAACAAACATGAGGAATAAGAGCTCCCAGTCAAGGCTGCATCACGGGCGCTGTCAGAGAGCAGGGAAGCCCCCAGGCCAGAGCAGGGTGAACGTCTTTGGGTTCAAAGAGAAAGGGCTCTGAGCCCAGAGACAGAAGTAAGGAGCCCCGGCTGGGCCTGGAGGAAGCCCAGGGGACAGAGCAGGAGTCGAGGACTCAAGGGAACCACTGACTGAGCTGATTCCTCCTGTGAGTAAGTTACCGAGGTTGGTGGTACAGAGGCTGGCTTTGAGGAAGAGCAACTAACTGATGAAGATCAAGATTTTGTTCTGGAGGAGGAAATGGCAACCCACTCCAGTATTCTTGCCTGGGAAATCCCAGCGACAGAGGAGTCTGTCGGGCAACAGTCAGTCCATGGGGTGGCAAAGAGTGGGACACGACTGAGCATGTATGCAAAGCAAAGGATTTTGCTTAAATTTAGAGGGAACTTTGGTTAGTTCAAATAAGAATCCATATCACATCCTTCTCTCCCTCCTTTTCAAAAGTCCTCCTGGCATGTATTAGACAAGGTGAAGACACCACGATGTCACACAGTGTCACAGGACACTCAGCACTTCTCAGACGATTCTGCAAGTCAGTACTTGCCACCCGCCTTTGGGTATTTTCTAAATATACCAACATCATTGGCATCATGAATCCCGGAATCCAATAAAACTGAAGAGGAAATGACATGTCCAGGAACCATCCCACATATTTCTAATACCTGTGTAGGTTGCTTCAAAATAGCTCCTCTGTTCTCCTCCTGTTTTCTTCCTTCCTTGTGAAGGGCGTGAAGGTTCACCAGCTTTGCTGAGGTGCACATCCTAGGGGGCATTTTATCTCTTCCTTCTTATTATGCACGTGGTCATACCCATCTGCAGGTAAACTGGTTACTTGAGAAAACCCTTCAAGCTTTCAATAACAGGATATCTGCCAATTACTGTTTTATTTATTTATTTTTTAAAATTTTGTTTTATTTAACTTTACAATATTGTATTGGTTTTTCCATAAATCAAAATGAATCTGCCACAGGTATACATGTGTTCCCCATCCTGAACCCTCCTCCCTCCCCATACCATCCCTCTGGGCCGTCCCAGTGCACCAGCCCCAAGCATCCAGTATCGTGCATCGAACCTGGACTGGTGACTCGTTTCATATATGATCAATTACTGTTTTAATATTCCCATACAGATACAGATCCATACAATGTAAATAGCATCTGAACAGGATGAATCAGATTTACCTTAATGTCCCTTAGTTGGGGAATGGTCTTGTCTGTAGGTGTGTCATGGCAGACTGAGACAGTTCATTCTCACCACCCGTCTCCCCATTCCCATGCCTCCAGTTCCACTCGGGACAGTCATCCTACTCTGTGCTTAGCACCATCCAACCCTCTCTCACATCTCCTGTCTCTAGAACCATTTCTACAGCCCTTCCTTTCAGCAGTTTTTGATTGACATTTAACATTCCAATTGATTTCGTGTGTGTTTGCTAAGTCACTTCAGTCGTTTCCCACTCTTTGTGACCCTCTGGGCTGTAGCCCACCAGGCTCCTCTGTCCATGGAGAGTCTCCAGGCAAGAATACTGGAGTGGGTTGCCATGCCCTCCTCCAGGGGATCTTCCCAATCCAGGGATTGAACCTGGGTCTCTTATGTCTCCCGTGTTGGCAACCTGGTTCTTTACCACCAGTGCCAACTGGGAAGCCCCTTGAATTGATTAAAATTATATATTAAGGAAGGACTGAGTAAGTCCTTAGTCAAAATTTTATTCTATAACTTCTTATCATATCAGAAAGATCGCACTGCCTCCAGGATTCGCTTTTATGGGTCTCTTAATTTTTTGGTAGAATGCAGGAAGAGAGAGACTGTTCTTTGTGCATGAACTAGGAATCACTGACTCTTGGTCTCTTACATTTGAAAGAAGGCTTCTTGATTCCATGTGAATGTAGGGGTGATCACATAATGTGTTTGATTATCTATTTTTATAATTTCTTAATGATTCACTCTCCATTCATTGAGTTCTTAATTATGTTCTATGACTTAGTACTGAGCTTAGTGAAGGGTCTCTACCACAGTGCTAGAAGCAGGGACTTAATGACAAGGGAGGTTTGCCAAAGCTCCTTTACATTTGGTGGCCACTGACTTCCTAAGCCTCATCCTCTGAGACAAACTCTGAGACCATGATAGCACCATCCTTCCCCACCCCATGACTTCTGCAACCAGCCTCTGTGTTCCTGGACGTGACTCTGGCTTTAGCACATATCTCAGCAGGACTGCCAGGGACAGCTGTCATCAGCACCTTCAGTTTCTCAGTGATCCAAGCAAGAAAACGTCAACTCCATAGACCCCAGTAAATGTCTATCATTGCTCAAGGAACGCCTGGCTCTAACTCGTTCCAGGGATTTCCTCCCTGCATCTGATGACCACCTGACAATGAATCCTAATTCCCTATACTTCAAGTAGAAGATGTGCTCCTGAAATTCAGGGCATTGCATTGAATGTTGATGTACAATGTTGTTTTGATGGGGCTCATGTCCTTCTTTGAATGTATTTTTGATTGCTGAAATGGTTGATTTTTTGCTCTAGTAAACTACCGTAACTTAACAGTTTAGGCACGGGAGCGTGAGAGGGCACTTCTCTGCTCTCCAGGCACTGTGTTAGGTTCCTAGGACCTCTGTCGTGAGCGGCCCACACTGAGGTTTCAAACCACCGTATTCATTGTCTCCCACTTCTGGAGGCTTGAGGTCTAAAATCAGTGTGTTCTCAGGACCACACTTCCTCGCGAGGCTCTCGGGGAGAAATCTCTTTACCTTTTCTACCCCCTGGTGGTTCCTCGAGTTTCCGGGCCTGTGCCTCTGTCTCGACATGACCGCCTTCCCTGTGTCTCTTCTCTTCATATAAGGGTGCAGTCATTGGATGAGGACCCAGCTTGAGTCAGTACGATCTTATGTTAACTAGCTATGTCTATGATCTATTTACACATAAGGTCACACTCTGTGATTAGAAATAAATTGGGGGGGGGTGGGGGGCAGAGGAAGTTCTCTTCAGTGCGGTACCACCAGCGATCCTATCAGCCAAACTAAACACTCGTAAGAGTTTGGAGAGACGCCATGGCAGTATTTCTCCATGACCACGAGACATTTATCTGTTTCCATGCGATCCTGAGCAAGCCTGCGCAGCGCGGACACTGAGAGCTCAGGACACGAGGCCCTGGAGCAGCGGGGCCGGCGGCGGCGTTGGAGCGGACGCGGCGCCGGGGGGCGGCGCGCAGGAGGCGGTCAGGGCCTCGCAGGGCCGGCCTGCGGGTGTGGGCGGCTCTGTCGTGGCTCCGGCGGTGCTTCTCCTCCCCAGAACCCAGAAGGGTGAGGAGAGATGCGCTCTGGCTTGTTCCTGGTTTCAGGGCCACTAAGCGTGGCAGCAGTTCAGAGCCCCAGGAGGTGAAGTCCTCGTTTCAAGGGTGGAGATGGGAGGGCAGCGCGGGAAACTGGCTGCCCCGGCAGGGGCTTTTCCTGAGGCCTTCCTGGAGGCTTAGCTCCAAAGCCGAGGTGTATTTAATGGTGGAGCCCTGCTGACCCAGCTCCCTTGTTTAGATGCTGTGCGTGTTTGGTGAGAGAGAGAGGCAGAGAGAGAGAACGTGTAGGGAGGCAGGGAGAGGAAAAGAGGGGGAGAGAGAGAGAGGTGGAAGGGAGGGCGGTGCAGAGGGAGGCAGAGAGACTGAGCCCCTGCGGCGGACCGGGGTCCTGGAACCGTCACAGCTGAGGTTCCAGCCCCTGCGTGAGGCTGGAAGGCTGCCCCAGCGCACACCTTGGAGCAAGCTTCCAGGTGCCTATGGAGGCATTATTACTGTACGAAGCTGCAACATCTCAAGGGCCTGTGTTCTGTCTCCAGACTTAGCTACCTGAGAATCTCCTGCGTTCACAGGGGCAGGTTTCCCAACCTGCCCACATGTCACAAAAGAACAGTGAGCTTGTCGCCTCCCTCAGATCTTCCTGATGAGAAACGCCTGGGAGCAACCAAGACAAAACTGCTTTACTGATGGATCAAGACTGCACAGGCCCACTCACAGGGCTTCTGCTTCCCTGGCTCATAGAGATTCCTGTAAGCTGTGAAGGGTGCAGCATCTGAAGGGCAGTAGTTCATTCAGCTCAGAACAACTTGTTCTGAAGATAAGATAAGGCAAGGTGATGGAAGGAGTAATGACAACTTTTCACTAACAACATAACTTCTCAAATCTTTCACTGTTTTCAGATTGGGATCTTTTGGAGACCCAACCAGAGGAGCGTCTGGAAATCTACTCAAACTAAATGTGATATTTCTACCTATGAGTTTACACTGGACACATTTTTATGTTATTCCTGATACTTATTCAAACACAAGGAAATACCAAAACTCTGGAGTGTTTAATGGTTATATAGTTTTAAGATACGTTGGGTTAAACCCATGAATGGAACTTATAAAATTTCTTGCCAATACAGTGTGTAGTATTCAATTAATATACAACCTTTGTGTTATTAATCCGATCAAAATTTCTTCTCTTATGAAGGTTATTCCTCATTTATTTCATCTCTGGAAATGTTTAGTGATTCAACCTGCCAATAGCAAAGCTCAAGACTCTACGTTAGCCACACAACCAATGAGTGTTTAGCGGTATCCATCTTCATCTTAAGTGAAATAGCACAGGGAAATTATGCTCTGATCCATCTCATTCAATAAAATACTAGCTTTCATATTTAATAATTGGCTATCACTTTTTGTATTTTTTACTATCATTTCCTATGATCGCATTGTTCTAAGTGTTTCAAAAGTCTCTTGTATTGAGATGTAACTACATTTGTTGTCGATTAGTCGCTCGGGTTTGTCTGACTCTTTGCGACCCCATGGACTGACTGTAGCCCACCAGGCTTCTCTGTCCATGGGATTCTCCCGGCAAGAACACTGGAGAGGGGAGCCATTCCCTTCTCCAGGGGACCTTTCCAACCCAGGAATCAAATCCATGTCTCCTGAATTGTCAGGAGGGTTCTTTACCACTGAGCCACCGGGGATGCCCAGCTACATTTATCCATAGTGTAAAATTGTCATCTGAGGGGATTATATAACACACACTCATTCTTTTCAGTCTCTTGTTTGCACAGCACAGCGTGTAGGAGTTTAATCCATGTTGTCAGTAGTTTTTTCCTTTTTATCTCTAAGTACTATTCTTGGGTTTGTACTTTCCTCCACCTGTTTTGTTCACCTGTTAGACATTTGAGGTTTTGCCAGCTTTCTGGCCATTACGAATAAGGCTTCAGTGAACATTTGTGTCTTAGTCCTTTTGTGGTGGATGTATTCATATCTCTTGGGTAAAATCAGGATGTGGAATTACTGGTCTGGTAATAGTCTGGTCAACTTTTAACCCTGTAAGAAAGTAGTGATATGTGCCACTTTGTGTACTTGAGAAAGACTTTCTCTAGAAGTGCATTGCTCAGCCAAGGAGATATGTGGTTTTCTGGAGACATCACCCAGATGGCAGCATAGGAGACCCCAGCTTCCCCTCTCCCTTAGAGATCAACAGTGTGACAGCTGTTCTTGAACAACACACCTCCCGAAAAAGAAATGACAATACTGTGATGAGAGAGTGTGAATGATGTATGAATGATGAATGGTGTATAAAGAGCTGTACGTATTTAATGTATGAACGTCAGGAGTTTTGAGGTGAGTATATATCTGTGAAACCATCATGCCAATCTGTGTAATAAACATATCACCTCCAAATGATTCCTCTTGCCCTGAGAGAGCAGTGTTAGTGCAAGCTGTGCTGGTGGTCACTTTGTAGAAAATGAGTGTATCAGATTTGTATGTAGAAAATGAGTGTACCGCATGTTCACCTTCAACTTACTCCAGTGCTATGGGCCAATAATATTTTAATAAAGATTGAAAAAATAAAATTGCAAGACTGTTTTCCTGAGTGGTTTCAGCTTTTGTATCCCTACCAGTGGTGTGGGAGAGTTCCGGTTGATCCACGTTTTCTCCACACAGGGTTTGACCAGTCTTTTAATTTTAGCTTTGTGCAATCCCATGGGCACAAGTTGGTGTCCTGTGGTGTCTGGTGTTGTGTTGTTTAGTCACTACCTCATGTCCAGCTCTTTTTTGAACCCAGGTCTCCTGCTTGGCAGTCAGATTCCTTATCACTGCACCACCAGGGAAGCCTGTCCTGTGGTGTATATGCAGTATATTCTTTATTAAGCATCTATTATCTTTATGTTTAAAGTCACACATTGATTTTTATTACTTTGTGTTCAAAAATAACTTTCTTCATGTATGAATGATGTATAAAGAGCTGTATGTATTTAATGTATGAACGTCATGAGTTTTGAGGTGAGTATATATCTGTGAAACCGTCATGCCAATCTTTGTAATAAACATATCAGCTCCAAATGATTCTTCTTGCCCTGAGAAAAGTTATGTTTTGGAATATAAAATTTGTCAGTTCTTTGCTTTATGGGTTGGTGGAATTCAGGGTCATATGTCAGCCCTTCTTCTCACTGGATGGTCTCCCAATCTTATCCCATCTCTGCCTTCAGCTACAATCACCATATTTCTCTCAGTAGCTCTAACATATGTATCATCTCTCTTACCTACTTAGAGACTCAGTTCACATCCCAAGTCTGAGTTCTAGATGCTTATATCTAGGCTCTTACATGGGTTACAGAGCCTTCCATGTTCTGACAGCAGTCTGCCTTTTTAACCTCATCATGCTGCACTATTTTGATTTCTATGTAGGATAATATCTTTCTATATGATCTTTTCCACGTGTGGGGGGTCACTTACACTTTGTTGAAAAAAAAAGGATGAGCAACAAATGACATGAACAAGCCATGGTTTTATTGATAATGCATTTCAGAAAATTAAAAAATTTAGACGTGTAAGGGTCCCACATACCACCTGAACTCAAGTAAATATGAATGTTTAGGTTTGAAAAGTAAAAATAACTTTTGAAATAGGAGCTATGATATTTCAAACTTAGTAGAAGATAGAGTATGGAAATAACTTTTTAAAATATAGTGAACACTTTGTCCAAGGAGGCGTTTTCATGCGGAATAGAGTAGGTTACATGTGTTTGTAGAGAGAGAGAGACAGACAATATTTTATCCAATACATTGTGAGTGGTGACTATAAGTTTGGAAAGGAAAATAAATCCAAGGGAACCTGTTGCACCAGCATTCAAGCTCTGGGAACATCTCTCTGAATGTCCCCGAGTGTGGCCGCTGGCCAAGGACGTCTAAGGGGAAGAGACTCGGCCACAGAAGAGGATGCTGTTGGTCTTGATGTGCTTGATGAGGAACAGGAAAGGGTGATCGCAGCGGAAACTCTCACGAATCGGCAATGATGTGAGGACAGCATCACCCACACCGGTAGCAGCCGCGGCCTCCGTGCCCTCCTCGGTCACCTCCACAAAGGACTTGTGGAAGACCTTTGATACCGCCAGATCACGGCTCCCGGTCATGCCCGAGAAGTTGGCAACCCTGTCATTGAAGGCATCCACCATCCCCAGGGCTTGCAGTGTGGGCACGAGGTCGTAGCTCTCTTCCACTTTAAACCGAGGCAGGTATAAGTCCACTTCTCTCTTCCCCATATTCTGTGGGCTCGTCCACGCTATTAACTTCTCAGCAGTGAGCTGGTCTTCAAGCTGTAACAGTGGAAAAGGAACAACTGTCAGGATTCTCATGGTCATGGAGCCCACCTAACCTTGGATTGAAATGTCTGGGAAACCTTTATTTTAACAGTAAACATGAATACAGGAGATTCAGTTTATTACATTTTCTCTGAGGAGGAAACAATAACAGTCCTGAATATATATCATATGATCAAATAAATGTTTTTATACATTTATAACTTTGCTCTTTCTATGTATGTATGTACACACTATATACACGTATACAGAAATGTCTATACACATGTGTAGAAATGTATATAAACATGCACACAGAAAGATGTTTGTGTTATATAACCCCATATCCAGGCTCCTCTGTCCATGGGAAATGAAACAACATGTGTTTCATGGGGAAGGTCAGGTCTGACTCCCGTGTCTCCCATGGTCTGCATCCTCCAGGCTTTACCTCTGTCCATGGATTTCCCAGGCAGAAAATACTGGAGAGCCTGGGGTGCAGTCATTTCTCTTCCAGGGATCTTCCTGACCCAGGGATTGAACCCATGTCTCCATTGTGGGCTCACACACTGCAGAGAATCGGATTCTTTACCATTGAGCCACTGATGTTTATGATATTGATGTTATTATTATTATTATTTTTTTGTTCTATGCTGCCAGCCAGTACCACCAATCTATGAGCAGCCCACACAAGCACTGAATCACTGGAAATGTGAGCAATGGCATGGAGCACTGTGAATACCAGGTTTTACCTCCTGCAGACCGTCTACTTCATTGGGCAGCAGCACCATCATGCTTAGCTCTTCGCCTTTGTACGGGATTTCCAGGATCTTGGCTTGCACGTCCTCCAGTGACACGAACTTGAAACTATTGGTTTGTTTCATCATCTGCACAGGTTTGCTTGTATCCTGCAGTAAATTCATGTGCAAAAGAATGCCAAGTGAGCAGTAGTCCAGAAAAAAAGATAGTATTATTGAGACACCAAACTCAGCCTCCTAAGAGATGATCTGGGAAATTTGTGTCTTAGAGATAAGAGTTTCTTCAAGGAATCCCAGGTTAATAAAGCTTAAAAAAAGGACAAGAAAATAAGCCTTGACAAATTCTATCTTCTATACGAGTTATATATTAATTACCATGTATTTAAATTTCACAGTGCATGTAGCTACACTTGGTTATACACGTAAATTACAGACAATACCTTGTTCAGCCAAAATTTTTCCTCTGCAGTATGTTCTTCCTTAAATTTCTGGTTCCACTGCCCTTTGAAGTAGACGGCGTTCACCAGCACCAGAACAGTAGAGCTGTCGAGAGAGTCTTTGGGAAATAGGTCCTTGATTTTTCCTGCAAAGACAGAAAATCAAAGGTCTGTCATGAAAGGCACAAGTGGTTTATCTGTCAGATGCGTTGAAAGTTACAAGTGATGATTAAATATTGACACGTCAGCCCGTGAGGGACTCCATGCCCAGTGGTTCACCAGGTGAGGCTTTGCTCACGGCCCCAGCCTGATGGAGTCGCCCTCATGCAGACGCCCCTGCTCCTGACTGGGAAGGTGTTCAGTCTGTGTGTGTGGGGACATCAGTCATTTCACAAGGAATCCTGATGAACTGATTTCTGATATTTAAGATGCCATGATATTTCTATGATACTTAAGATGCCATGCTGTGCTAAGCCTCTTCAGTCTGTGAGCCCACGGACTGCAGCCCACCAGGCTCCTCTGTCCATGGGACTCTCTAGGCAAGAATACTGGAGTGGGATGCCGTGCCCTCCTTCAGGGGCTCTTCCTGACCCAAGAATTCTGGGTCATCAATTCTGACAATACCTTGTTCATCAGAACTGATGAACAGGTCATCAATTCTGAAGAACTGATTTCAGCTGACCTTTACTGGTCAGTTTTCTTCTTCCCTTTCCTCCCTTCCTGTTCCCTCAGTAGCTTTGTCTCTTGTTTCCATTCCCTGTCTTCTTCATTCTGCACATTGAGTTGCTGTAGGTTAAGCCTATGTTTCGGAAGGGAGGTAGGATACGGTTCATGGGATGGAGACGTTGTCCAGCCCCTCCCTGGGTGGGGTGGACACTGTGACAATCCAGTGGGAGGGGGACGTGGGCCAGGACCCTTCTCCTGCAGGTGGTCATTTCTGCAAGAAGGATGGTGTAACGGAGAGCGGCTTGTTTCCCAGTTAAGAAAGCAAAAGTGGACTCTTCATATTTTCTCTTAGGGATTATAACCCGGAAGTTACGCCTTTAATTTAAAAACAACTTATGAATCAACCTGAAGTCTGAGCAGAGACTTGGGATCCACAAGACACTGTCTTCCAGACCCAGCTGTGCCTGCAGGGGGCTGGTCCTGGGAGCACCCTGCCGTTTCTCTCCGCATGACGTGGACCGTCCACCCCCTGCAGGGCCTCCCCACCCTCTGCAGTCTCGTCTCACCCCGCTCCTGACAGCCCGGTCAGGGTCCAGCACCGTGTTCACACACAGCGGGGACTCAGCCGTGGTTTGTAATGAGTGACTCTCTCATAACCTACCATTGGTTTGGCTCTCCACCCAGGAATTAATCATCTTTCGACTTTCCTCTGCAGCATTTTTAAAATCAGCAGATTCCACACTGGCTAGATAAAATTTCTGAACATTATCCATGTATTCCTATGACATGAGCAGGAAGAAAGCAGGAATGAAAAGTAATTTATCAGTAACTATGTAGGTATTCCCAAATTAAATTAAATGTGTTAAATCCTGACCAAGCAGAGGTCACAGGCCAATCCCTAGCCCCCTCACTGGTGTGCTATCACCCTCTGGACTCTCCAGCAGGTGCAGTTGTGGTTCAGAGCCCTGGTGCCCCTGGGAATAATGCCTCCGTGTGGGTCCCCAGGCTCCTCTGCACCCTCCCCACCGCCATCCATTAGGAGATGTGGCCCGAGGACCCGGGATGCAGACCAAAGGTGTGACAGACCAGGAAACTCACCTGGAGAAACCGAAACTCCTTTTCTCCGTAGAGCCTGTTGGCGACACTCAGCTCATAGGCATCAGTGGATTTCTTTAATTCTGTCAGAAGCTTTTGAAAGTGTTGATGAACATTTCCTGGCTTTTCAACCTTCAAATGTCAAAAAGTGAGCTCATTGGAGTCTCTGTCAATGTAAACTCTACACCCCCAGGGGTCTGTGGATCCCTGTCTAGAGGGCGGTATCCCCAGGGATGATGGTTGTGGTTATTTCCCCTAATTGGTGTGTTTTACAGGTATAGCCTTCCTAATCCTTACAGCCGGTCTCCTAGGCAATTCTTTCTCCTGCTCAGACACATCACTCTTTTCTCCTTTGAACTACCACGCAGCGCCGTTCCTCCAGGCACTGTCTTAGCCGTCTGCAATGCTTAGGGTCACCTTCTCAGCTAAAGTTAGGCTTCTTGAGGGCCAGACCATAGTGCGTCTCTGACAGTCATCAGCTGTGTGAGAAAGTGAAATCTGTGTATCGTCCTAGGTTATGACGTGAAGCCCTGTTATACTCCTGGTGGGATTGTCTTCTAAGACCTGTTGACTCTGCCCTACGGCTCTTCGTTCTGATGGCCGCACTTCTCAGTGTGGGAGCAGTGTGTGTCTGGGACTCTGCCGGCAGCTGTACACCAGCATCTCTAAGTCTGGCTGGATTCACATGATGACAAGAGAGTGCAGAGGGCTAAGTAGCTTCTCCAAGGAGACAGAGCCAGGTTTTCAACCCAGGCTTGTCTCAATCCAGAACCTTAACCTTGCTACCTGAGAGTTCTGGACGAGCCTATAAACAATAGCTCTCAGTTAATCACTTTCCATAATATATTTTGATGCCTACCTATTGGTCTTCATAATATGAACTACCATCATGATTTAACATTATCCAATAATAATATTAATATTATGAGTTAATACTATGCAATGTTAGAAACATGTTATAAATAGTATAGTTATTATTTTGCTATAATAACCATAATAAAATACATAATATACATCAGAGTTTTCATTTTCCTGGCACTGCTATTCTGTTTCACATGGATTTGCATGTATTGCAGCAGACATTTTATCATCCCCAGTTAACTGGGATGAAGTCACTGTGGCTCAGAGCAGTTGTATTGTCCACATTTGTCATTCCTGAACAACAGAGCGCAATCTGAAGCCCCTTTGGGTTTCCGAGCCCTTCCCGTGAAGCACATGCTACTCTCCTCTCAGGATAACAAAGACGTGAAGCACATATATGTAACGTGAAATGAGCAACAACTCTGTCCGCTGGGTTTCACTTAAGATGTCCCTAAAAGTGGACTTTCCCCACTTGGTCTGAAATTCCCAGTTTAAACTATGACCCTCTTGGATATGTGATCCTCTAAATCCGGTGCCCTGTGACTCACGTGCTCTTTTGCGGCTCCTCCTCTTGTGTTCTCTGAGATTTTATTGAAGTGAAGGACCTGGAGGAGACAGACAGTGGGGCAAAGAAGTGTCACCTGGTATATCTGTGTGCATCACAGTCGACCAAAAAGAAAGAAAAAAGTCAGGAAGAAGAAAGGAAAGAAAATGCAAACCAAGTACCAAACCAAACAAAAAACCCCCAAAGCATAGGGAACAAAGAAAAGAAGAAAGAATATTCAGTGCAAACACTTGCTTCTTAAAAAACACAGTCTGTGTGTGGGAAACACAAAGCTGCTTGAGCGCTGTCCACTTTAAAGAACTGTGTCTCGTTTTTCATTCATCGTTGAGGAAACATGTAAAGATATCTCCCGTGGACTTAAGTCAGGGCCTCACTTCTACTGAGGTCTTCCATTAAAGCCTCACCTCTGGTTGTTGGGCAGTTGTAGGGGTTCATCCCAGCCCCAGAGGAAGTCCAGGCACAGGAGGCAGGTGGGGAGCCCTGCCCCCATAACTCTGTGCCCACCCAGTCGTGGGGCTGCTTGAGCTTCCCGTGGGACCCGGGGACAGCAGACCTGTGGTCATCTGCACAGCAGCCAGCAGACACCCCATGCAAACCTGTGCGGGAAAGGCAGCTGCCACCTACCTTCTGCATTTCTGATGCGGTGTTTTCTCGGGCCCCTAAGTAAGTCATGGCTAAGGCTGACGAGATACTGAAAGGCGACAGGAAGATGTTTTCCTTCTCTGATTTTCTGATCTGGTGGAACAGATCAATTGCAAGGTGGATGATTGCTTCACTGAGGGAACTCATGGTGGCCGGATGTGGTCTGGAAGTCCTGGAAGAGCATCAGATGCATTTTATCATCACTCTAGGGAAGGAAGGTAGTCTGTAATGAGAATTTCTAAAAGAAATGCCTTATGTGTGGGTTGTGGATTTCTGGCAACGAAGATTTTTCCTTTCCATACATTTCGTAATTAGAAGACTTGAAATTAGGAATACCGGAGTGGGTTGCTATGCCTTCCTCCAGGGGATCTTCCCCACCCAGGGACTGAACCCACATCTCTTACAGCTCCTGGACTGGTAGATTTGTTCTTTACCACTAGTGCCACCTGGGAAGCCTTATTTATAGAAAACGTTTCTTAAATATAATAGAAACTTGATGTTATACATTTCATAATTGAGAGATGTACCTGTATCCATCTCATAATTAGACGACTATTGAAATTAGTATTTAAAGAACATTTTTCTAAAAAGTAATAGAGTATCTTTACTGTTTCTTCCTTACTGACTGCACAAGAGTGGGTAAAAAGTGCTTTATAACAGAGGTTGTGTTGTTGTTGTTCAGTTGCTAAGTCGTGTCCAACTCTTTGCACTCCATGGACAAGCTCCTCTGTCCTCCACTACCTCCCAGAGTTTGTCCAAATTCATATTCATTGAGTCCGTGATGCTGTATAACCATCCCATCCATGCTGCCCCCTTTTCTTTTTCCTTTCAATTTTTCCCAGCCTCCAGGTCTTTCCCAGTGAATTTATAACAGATTCAAAGGCAAAACTGATGTGGTAACATCCAGCCATCTCCCATCAGGTACCTCCGTGCCTTACTTGAAGGATCTGTGGATGCTGGACAGCCTACCCCTGATACACGTGCTCCCAAAGGAACGTGGGTTTTCTTTTAGAAATAAGTAAATTACCTATGGACTAAATCAGGAGAAAAAGTTCTTCTGTGGCAGAATACGTAAAATACCATCATACCAAATGAAATATTTAACACACGCACGATAAAACATCACATTCATTATTATTTTCAGAAAGGACTCCTGAGTTAGCGCAGAGCTGCTGGAAGCACTTACCTGTGTTCCTGGAGGAAGCAGAGGTGGGCAGGCAGCCTGTAAGCCTGTGTGCCGGGCGTGCTCAGCCCTGAATATATATACCTCTACCAGCCGCCGCCCTTTCCTCAAGGCAGCTGGTATTTCAAGATCAACTTCTGATTTCTTCACCAGTTACCTTCAACTTCATGAGGAAGAAGTCTTTATGAGTCAAGACAAGATTATTGACCAACTCCTGTAAGTCCTTTCCTTCTGCAGAAGAAATTGTGCCCTACCATCCGTGCTCATGGGAAACGCATGTACATGCCTTTCCGGCACCTGTGACAGTACACTTATGTGGCAGCTTCTTCACGTGCCCTGAGGAACTAGGCCCAGCCAGAAATAACCCTTAAAAATCTTTCTTCTCTTGTTAATACATGTTGACTTGTGTTTAAGACCACTTCTAACACAAACAATTGAAACGCTGACATTTTTTAAGTTCTGAAAAGGCTGTTTCTTTAAAAATATTTTGTATACCTGGGAAAATAGCTCAATGTCTCAGCTGAAGAGAGACTGGCAAACTGTGTCAGCTGTAGGTGGAGACCAGGCATGATCTGCCTCCCCTCGAGGCTGGACCCTGGCATGGTCCTCCCGGTGACCCCATTGTCCTCGTGGTTAATCCCAGTTGTGCCCTGGTTGCTAAGGTCAGAGGGCAGCTCATTTTCCAGCAAACTCACTTGCTCTCACTGAGAAGAACAATGGATACAAACAGGACCCATTTTAAGGGCAGTTTTCTAATGTTTTTTACGAAGATTTCTCAGAAAAGTAAATAGCTTGAGCTCCAGAACTACAACATTTCTCCATCATCCTGATCTGCAGCACACCCACTTCCGATTCATGACCAGAACAACAGAGTCAAATGTCTGTAAGAAAAAAAGAGGAAAAAATGTGTTCTTTGAATGGCATGGCTGAGTCTCACCACTGGAGTCTCATCTCTTCAAGCATCTGGTGTTCCTGTAATAGAATAATATCAAACACTGCTGTTTTAATACAAAACACTGGGGTTTTGTATTCACCCATTTTCCTCTTTAGTACCATGTTTAGGTTGGTGAGTTTGTTTTCCCCATTTCACAGATAACAGAAATGAGCTACAGAGTGACTGAACAGAAGCTCAAGTGGTGAATTGCCCAGGTGAGCTCTCCAGGCAGGTAGCTGGTTCCAGGAGGCTGCGTGTGTATCCACTCCCCACAGGGAGGTGTAGACAGACTCGGGGCCTTTACTGACAAATCTCCTTGTGTTTAGATGAAAAGAAGCTGCGTCTTCTGCCCTCTCAGTAGAGATCATGTTCTCCCACAAAATATAAAGGGGTGGGAATGGGTCCCTAATTTCTCCTCCAAGGATGCCACAGTCATTAGGGAGGAAGGCAGGGTTTCAGATACTCTTTTAGGGTTGTGTAAAATTTAGCAGTTTCAGTGTGGACGTATGTTTTAATTTCTTAGGCATATACTTAAGAATGAAATCTGTGGGTCAACAGTAAGTTTACACTTGATCGATTGATTGGTTGAATTTCACTCTCTGATTGATTTAGAAGAACTACCAGACTGCCTTCCCCAGCAGCTGCACCACTTTACTTCCAGCAGGTTAGGAGAAAGCACGTGTGTGTGGGCTCCAATCCTCTCCTCACCCGGCACTCAGTACTGCCCTTGGTCCAAGTGTGCAGTCCCAGCACAGCACCCACTCACAGGAAGCCTCACCCACCTCAGAGTCCCAGAAGCACAGGGATGGAGACACGAGCTGGAGGAAGGGGAGACCTGTGTGCCTAAACCGGAAAGATGATTCCTGAGCTCAGCCCTGCTGCTCTTAGGGCTCCTCCTGGTTATGTGTCCTGACCCCCGAATGACACTGGAGGTCAAAGACCCCAGAGCTGAGACTGGGTGGGCTGAGCGAGGATGGAGTCTGCTGGAGTCTGATGGCGGAGCTGAGTATAAAGAAGAAGGAAATAGCAGGAGAAAAGATCCAAGACGGAAAACAACAAACATGCAGAATAAGAGCTCCAGTCAAGGCTTCATCATGGGCGCTGTCAGAGAGCAGGGAAGCCCCCGGGCCAGAGCAGGGTGAACGTCTTTGGGTTCAAAGAGAAAGGGCTCTGAGCCCAGAGACAGAAGTAAGGAGCCCCGGCTGGGCCTGGAGGAAGCCCAGGGGACAGAGCAGGAGTCGAGGACTCAAGGGAACCACTGACTGAGCTGATTCCTCCTGTGAGTAAGTTACCAAGGTTGGTGGTACAGAGGCTGGCTTTGAGGAAGAGTAACTAACTGATGAAGATCAAGATTTTGTTCTGGAGGAGGAAATGGCAACCCACTCCAGTATTCTTGCCTGGGAAATCCCAGCGACAGAGGAGTCTGTCGGGCAACAGTCAGTCCATGGGGTGGCAAAGAGTGGGACACGACTGAGCATGTATGCAAAGCAAAGGATTTTGCTTAAATTTAGAGGGAACTTTGGTTAGTTCAAATAAGAATCCATATCACATCCTGGTCCCCCCTCCTTTTCAAAAGTCCTCCTGGCATGTATTAGACAAGGTGAAGACACCACGATGTCACACAGTGTCACAGGACACTCAGCACTTCTCAGACGATTCTGCAAGTCAGTACTTGCCACCTGTCTTTGGGTATTTTCTAAATATACCAACATCATTGGCATCATGAATCCCAGAATCCAATAAAACTGAAGAGGAAATGACATGTCCAGGAACCATCCCACATATTTCTAATACCTGTGTAGGTTGCTTCAAAATAGCTCCTCTGCTCTCCTCCTGTTTTCCTCCATCCTTGTGAAGGGCGTGAAGGTTCACCAGCTTTGCTGAGGTGCACATCCTAGGGGGCATTTTATCTCTTCCTTCTTATTACGCACGTGATCATACCCATCTGCAGGTAAACTGGTTACTTGAGAAAACCCTTCAAGCTTTCAATAACAGGATATCTGCCAATTACTGTTTTATTTATTTATTTTTTTAAATTTTATTTTATTTAACTTTACAATATTGTATTGGTTTTGCCATATATCAAAATGAATCTGCCACAGGTATACATGTGTTCCCCATCCTGAACCCTCCTCCTTCCCCATACCATCCCTCTGGGCCGTCCCAGTGCACCAGCCCCAAGCATCCAGTATCGTGCATCGAACCTGGACTGGCGACTCGTTTCATATATGATCAATTACTGTTTTAATATTCCCATACTGATACAGATCCGTACAATGTAAATAGCATCTGAACAGGATGAATCAGATTTACCTTAATGTCCCTTAGTTGGGGAATGGTCTTGTCTGTAGGTGTGTCATGGCAGACTGAGACAGTTCATTCTCACCACCCGTCTCCCCATTCCCATGCCTCCAGTTCCACTCGGGACAGTCATCCTACTCTGTGCTTAGCACCATCCAACCCTCTCTCACATCTCCTGTCTCTAGAACCATTTCTACAGCCCTTCCTTTCAGCAGTTTTTTTTTTTTTTTTTTTTTAACATTCCATTTTTTTTTTTTGTTTTTCAGGTATACACGTGTTTCCCATCTTTGTGACCCCTCCTCCCCCCCCCTCCTCTGTCCATCCCCTGGGCAAGAATACTGGACCAGCCCCAAGCATCCAGCATCTTCCCAATCCAGGGATTGAACCTGGACTCTTATGTCTCCCGTGTTGGCAACCTGTTCATTTCACCATGTTTCAATGCCATTCTCCCAAATCTTAAAACCCTCTCCCTCTGAGTAACAGAGTCCATAAGACTGTTCTATCACATCAGTGTCTCTTTTCTGTCTCAGGATACAGGGTTATGGGTCTCTTAATTTTTCTAAATTCCATACTGTTCTTTTGTGCATTAGTATACTGTATTTATGTTTTTCCATTTGAAAGAAGGCTTACTTGATTCCATCTGAATATAATAGGATCACATCCAGTTTGATTATCTATTTTATAATTTCAAATGATTATTCTCCATTTAATGGTTCTTAGTAATGTTCTCCATTGTGTATATGTACCACAGTGCTAGAAGCAGGGACTTATCCATTCATCTGCTGATGGACATTTAGGTTGACTTCCATGTCCCTCATCCTATAAACAAACTCTGATGAACATAGCACCATCCATTGTCACCCTTTCCCTTCTGCAACCAGGCTCTGTGTTCCTGGACGTGACTCTGGCAGCACATATTTTGACTTGACATTTGTCATTCCAATTGATTTCTCAGTGTTTGCAAGAAAACGTCAGCTCCATAGTCAGTAAATGTCCCACTCTTTGCTGACCCTCTGGGCTCTAGCCCACCAGGATTTCCTCTGTCCATGACCACCTGACAGAACATCCAGGCAAGAATACTGAAAGATTTCTGGTTGCCATGCCCTCCTCCAGGGGATCTTCCCAATCCAGGGATTGAACCTGGGTCTCTTATCATCTTTCAGGATCTGGCAACCTGGTTCTTTACCACCAGTGCCAACTGGGAAGCCCCTTGAATTGATTAAAATTATATATTAAGGAAGGACTGAGTAAGTCCTGGAAAGTCAAAATTTTATTCTATAACCAGAGTCTGCCTACTTTATCATGTCAGAAAGATCCCCACTGCTCTCCAGGATTAGCTTTTATGGGTCTCTTAATTTTTTGGTAGAATGCAGGAAGAGAGAGACTGTTCCTTTGTGCATGAACTAGGAATCAGTGACTCTTGGTCTCTCCACATTTGAAAGAATGTTCTTGATTCTAAATACAGAATGAGCAGTCAAAGGGGTGATCATATAATGTGTTTGATTATCTATTTTTATAATTTCTTAATGATTCACTCTCCATTCATTGAGTTCTTAATTATGTTCTATGACTTAGTACTGAGCTTAGTGAAGGGTCTGGGACCACAGTGCTAGATTCAGGGACTTAATGACAAGGGAGGTTTGCCAGGAATGCTCCTTTTTACATTTGGGCTGCCACTGACTTCCTAAGCCTCATCCTCTGAGACAAACTCTGAGAAGATGATAAACCATCCTTCCCCACCCCATGACTTTGCAACCAGCCTCTGTGTTCCCGGACGTGACTCTATGCATAACTTTTAGTATAAATATCTCACCAGGACTGCCAGGGACAGCTGTCATCAGCACCTTCAGTTTCTCAGTGATCCAAGCAAGAAAACGTCAACTCCATAGACTCCAGTAAATGTCTATTATTGCTCAAGGAACTATCCTTATTCTATACTCTTTAATCCTGTTCCAGGGATTTCCTCAGTTGCATCTGATGACCACCTGACAATGAATCCTAATTCCCTATACTTCAAGTAGAAGATGTGCTCCTGAAATTCAGGGCATTGCATTGAATGTTGATGTACAATGTTGTTTTGATGAGGTTCATGTCCTTCTTTGAATGTATTTTTGATTGCTGAAATGGTTGATTTTTTGCTCTAGTAAACTACCATAACTTAACAGTTTAGGCACGGGAGCGTGAGAGGGCACTTCTCTGCTCTCCAGGCACTGTGTTAGGTTCCTAGGACCTCTGTCGTGAGCGGCCCACACTGAGGTTTCAAACCACCGTATTCATTCTCTCCCACTTCTGGAGGCTTGAGGTCTAAAATCAGTGTGTTCTCAGGACCACACTTCCTCGCGAGGCTCTCGGGGAGAATTCTCTTTACCTTTTCTACTCCCTGGTGGTTCCTCGAGTTTCCGGGCCTGTGCCTCTGTCTCGACATGACCGTCTTCCCTGTGTCTCTTCTCTTCATAGAAGGGTCCAGTCATTGGATGAGGACCCAGCTTGAGTCAGTACGATCTTATGTTAACTAGCTATGTCTATGATCTATTTACACATAAGGTCACACTCTGTGATTAGAAATAAATTGGGGGGGTGTGGGGGGCAGAGGAAGTTCTCTTCAGTGCGGTACCACCAGCGATCCTATCAGCCAAACTAAACACTCCTAAGAGTCTGGAGAGAAGCCATGGCAGTATTTCTCCATGACCACGAGACATTTATCTGTATCCATGCGATCCTGAGCAAGCCTGCGCAGCGCGGACACTGAGAGCTCAGGACACGAGGCCCTGGAGCAGCGGGGCCGGCGGCGGCGTTGGAGCGGACGCGGCGCCGGGGGGCGGCGCGCAGGAGGCGGTCAGGGCCTCGCAGGGCCGGCCTGCGGGTGTGGGCGGCTCTGTCGTGGCTCCGGCGGTGCTTCTCCTCCCCAGAACCCAGAAGGGTGAGGAGAGATGCGCTCTGGCTTGTTCCTGGTTTCAGGGCCACTAAGCGTGGCAGCAGTTCAGAGCCCCAGGAGGTGAAGTCCTCGTTTCAAGGGTGGAGATGGGAGGGCAGCGCGGGAAACTGGCTGCCCCGGCAGGGGCTTTTCCTGAGGCCTTCCTGGAGGCTTAGCTCCAAAGCCGAGGTGTATTTAATGGTGGAGCCCTGCTGACCCAGCTCCCTTGTTTAGATGCTGTGCGTGTTTGGTGAGAGAGAGAGGCAGAGAGAGAGAACGTGTAGGGAGGCAGGGAGAGGAAAAGAGGGGGAGAGAGACAGAGGTGGAAGGGAGGGCGGTGCAGAGGGAGGCAGAGAGACTGAGCCCCTGCGGCGGACCGGGGTCCTGGAACCGTCACAGCTGAGGTTCCAGCCCCTGCGTGAGGCTGGAAGGCTGCCCCAGCGCACACCTTGGAGCAAGCTTCCAGGTGCCTATGGAGGCATTATTACTGTACGAAGCTGCAGCATCTCAAGGGCCTGTGTTCTGTCTCCAGACTTAGCTACCTGAGAATCTCCTGCGTTCACAGGGGCAGGTTTCCCAACCTGCCCACATGTCACAAAAGAACAGTGAGCTTGTCGCCTCCCTCAGATCTTCCTGATGAGACACGCCTGGGAGCAACCAAGACAAAACTCCTTTACTGATGGATCAAGACTGCACAGGCCCACTCACAGGGCTTCTGCTTCCCTGGCTCATAGAGATTCCTGTAAGCTGTGAAGGGTGCAGGATCCGAAGGGCAGGAGTTCAGCTCAGAACAACTTGTTCTGAAGATAAGATAAGGCAAGGTGATGGAAGGAGTAATGACAACTTTTCACTAACAACATAACTTCTCAAATCTTTCACTGTTTTCAGATTGGGATCTTTTGGAGACCCAGCCAGAGGAGCGTCTGGAAATCTACTCAAACTAAATGTGATATTTCTACCTATGAGTTTACACTGGACACATTTTTATGTTATTCCTGATACTTATTCAAACACAAGGAAATACCAAAACTCTGGAGTGTTTCATGGTTATACAGTTTTAAGATACGTTGGGTTAAACCCATGAATGAAACTTATAAAATTTCTTCCCAATACAGTGTGTAGTATTCAATTAATATACAACTTTTGTGTTATTAATCCGATCAAAATTTCTTCTCTTATGAAGGTGATTCCTCATTTGTTTCATCTCTGGAAATGTTTAGTGATTCAACCTGCCAATAGCAAAGCTCAAGACTCTACGTTAGCCACACAACCAATGAGTGTTTAGCGGTATCCATCTTCGTCTTAAGTGAAATAGCACAGGGAAATTATGCTCTAATCCATCTCATTCAATAAAATACTCGCTTTCATATTTAATAATTGGCTATCAGTTTTTTGTATTTTTTACTATCATTTCCTATGACCGTATTGTTCTAAGTGTTTCAAAAGTCTCTTGTATTGAGATGTAACTACATTTGTTGTCGATTAGTCTCTCCGTTTGTCTGACTCTTTGCGACCCCATGGACTGACTGTAGCCCACCAGGCTTCTCTGTCCATGGGATTCTCCCGGCAAGAACACTGGAGAGGGCAGCCATTCCCTTCTCCAGGGGACCTTTCCAACCCAGGGATCAAATCCATGTCTCCTGCATTGTCAGGCGGGTTCTTTACCACTGAGCCACCGGGGATGCCCAGCTACATTTATCCATAGTTTAAAATTGTCATCTGAGGGGATTACATAACACACACTCATTCTTTTCAGTCTCTTGTTTGCACAGCACAGCGTGTAGGAGTTTAATCCATGTTGTCAGTAGTTTTTCCTTTTTATCTCTAAGTACTGTTCTTGGGTTTGTACTTTCCTTCACCTGTTTTGTTCAGCTGTTAGACATTTGAGGTTTTGCCAGCTTTCTGGCCATTACGAATAAGGCTTCAGTGAACATTTGTGTCTTAGACCTTTTGTGGTGGATGTATTCATATCTCTTGGGTAAAATCAGGATGTGGAATTACTGGTCTGGTAATAGTCTGGTCAACTTTTAACCCTGTAAGAAAGTAGTGATATGTGCCACTTTGTGTACTTGAGAAAGACTTTCTCTAGAAGTGCATTGCTCAGCCAAGGAGATATGTGGTTTTCTGGAGACATCACCCAGATGGGAGCATAGGAGACCCCAGCTTCCCCTCTCCCTTAGAGATCAACAGTGTGACAGCTGTTCTTGAACAACACACCTCCCGAAAAAGAAATGACAATACTGTGATGAGAGAATGTGAATGATGTATGAATGATGAATGATGTATAAAGAGCTGTATGTATTTAATGTATGAACATCAGGAGGTTTGAGGTGAGTATATATTTGTGAAACCATCATGCCAATCTATGTAATAAACATATCATCTCCAAATGATTCCTCTTGCCCTGAGAAATGTTATGTTCTGGGAAATAAAATTTATCAGTTCCTTGCTTTTTGGGTTGGTGGACTTCAGGGTCACTTGTCAGCCCTTCTTCTCACTGGATGCTCTCCCAGTCTTATCCCATCTCTGCTTCAGCCACGATTACCATATTTCTTTCAGTAGCTCTAACATATGTATCATCTGTCTTACCTACTTAGAGACTCAGTTTACATCCCAAGTCTGAGTTCTAGACGCTTATAGTTGGGCTCTTACATGGGTTACAGAGCCTTCCATGTTCTGACAGCAGTCTGCCTTGTTAACCTCATCATCCTGCACTATTTTGATGTCTATAAAGGATAATATCTTTCTATATGATCTTTCCACGTGTGGGGGGTCACTTGCACTTTGTTGAAAACAAAAAATGATGAGCAACAAGTGACATGAACAAGCCATGGTTTTATTGATAATGTATTTCAGAAAACTAAAAATTTAGACATCTACGTGTCCCACATACCACCTGAACTCAATGTGAATGTCTAGGTTTGAAAAGTAAAAATAACTTTTGAAATAGGAGCTATGATATTTCAAACTTAGTAGAAGATAGAGTATGGAAATAACTTTTTAAAATATAGTGAACACTTTGTCCAAGGAGGTGTTTTCATGGGGAATAGAGTAGGTTACATGTTTTGTAAAAAGATAGAGACAGACAAACAATATTTTATCCAATACATTGTGAGTGGTGACTATACGTTTGGAAAGGAAAATGCATCCAAGGGAACCTGTTGCACCAGCATTCAAGCTCCGGGAACATCTCTCTGAACGTCCCCGAGTGTGGCCGCTGCCCAAGGACGTCTAAGGGGAAGAGACTCGGCCACAGAAGAGGATGCTGTTGGTCTTGATGTGCTTGATGAGGAACAGGAAAGGGTGATCGCAGCAGAAACTCTCAGAATTTCTTCCTGCTCTTTCAATAATTTCTACATCAGTAGCAGCTGCGGCCTCCGTGCCCTCCTCGGTCACCTCCACAAAGGACTTGTGGAAGACCTTTGACACCACCAGATCGCGTCCCCCGGTCATGCCCGAGAAGTCGGCCACCCCATCACGGAAGGCGTCCACCATCCCCAGGGCTTGCAGTGTGGGCACGAGGTCGTAGCTCTCTTCCACTTTAAACCGAGGCAGGTATAAGTCCACTTGTCTCTTCCTCATATTCTGTGGGCTCGTCCACGCTATTAACTTCTCAGCAGTGAGCTGGTCTTCAAGCTGTAACAGTGGAAAAGGAACAACTGTCAGGATTCTCAGCGGTCATGGAGCCCACCTAACCTAGGATTGAATTGTCTGGAAAACAATTATCTTCACAGTAAACATGAATACAGGAGGTTCAGTTATATTATACATATAAACTCACTATATTATATACATATATTTATATATTGCATGTAATCTCATTGTATATTATAAGCTGAATATTTTGTAATATTTATATGATAAACTGAGCCTTCTGTATATATATGTGTATATATATCCATACATAACAGCAGAACGATTAAATAAATTTATTTTGTAAAAGATGAACTATATATCTTCACTTCTTAAGTTGCCAGATCACTACATGTTTCATTTTCAAATAGTCTTGTCTTGTTAATGTCTTTTTGTGCATAGTTTTTGCATGATATAATTATAGTGTACAACCCATTATTATTCCTTTTACTTGCTTGACCTATTTGAAAACGTTTCCTGTATAGATATGTTTCTCTGATCAAGTTTAAATTGTTGCATAATACCACCATTAAGTAGAGATTCAGTGTATGTGTTTACTTAATTAACATTTTTAGGCATCATGTGTTAGTCCCTAAGCTACCGCATATATATTTTACGTGTGGCAAGTTCACTGCAAATTCAGCATCATTGGCTATTACAGTAATTGCAGATGGCCATTTATGGAACGACTTTTACATGCCGGATATTGTTATTGGTTTCTTTACAAATTATCTTGAACCAATATAACAATGCTAAAAGGAAGATTCACTTTTTTTTAAATTCCCAGCAATGAGGCTCCAAAGAACTCTGAGAGAATGCGTCTGAATAGAAAGTGAGCATCAAGATAGGTTGGTTTGTCTGCTCTCTACGAAGCATGTGATTCAGTCTGCAGGATGGAGCTCAGCAGTGTTTTACTTTGTTTGATGTTGTTCATGAGTGAAAGAGTCACCTACATTTGACTCTTAGTCTCCCCTGTCTTCAAATGAATAGACTGGAGTAGGTGAAGTTTTGACGGTTGCAAAATATTCACATGTGAGCCAAGCATATTACTTTTTGAAGTGGCATTCTAGTTTTCTCAGAGTATTACTGGGGCCTGTGAAGTTAAGATTTTCTACATATTCTTCCATATCACACTATAAGGTCTATTTTTTTGGAAAGTGACAGGATGCCAAGTTCTCCTTCATGATTTTCCATTAGACTCAACAGAGAAGAAATGACACACTCCAGTATTTTGCTCTCCTGGCACATCACCAGCATTCTGTGAGCACTGCTTCTGTGAGCAGCCCGCACAGGCGCTGTGTCGCCAGCAATGTAAGCAGCAGCATGAAGCGCCACAGGCACCAGGTTTTACCTCCTGCAGACCGTCTACTTCATCGGGCAGCAGCACCATCATGCTTAGCTCGGAGCCTTTGTACGGGATTTCCAGGATCTTGGCTTGCACGTCCTCCAGTGACATGAAATTGAAACTATTGGTTTGTTTCATCATCTGCACAGGTTTGCTTGCATCCTGCAATAAATTCATGTGGCCAAAAATGCTAAATGGGCATTAGTCCAAAAGAAAAAAAAGATAATCTTATTGAGATACCAAACTCATCTTCCTTCTAAGAGATGGTTTGGGAAATCTGTGAATTAGAGACAAGAGTTTCTTCACCTATACCAACTAAATAAAGGCAAAAAAAGACAGCCTCGATAGATCCTACTTCTAC